>NC_134688.1:155550094-156150094 GCF_050947455.1 Rhinoderma darwinii | reverse complement strand
GAGGTGTCGGTTGTATTATGCAGCCAACACCCGCTGAGTATGAAACACGCTCAGACCATGAGCCCACTCCATACATCCCCTTAATGGCTACCACATACATGTACGTGGTATGTCATTAAGGGCTTAAGATAACACAAGTTACTGTATGTGAGAATAAAAAACTTTTAAGGCTCAAGTTCTTCCTCTTTTAAAACTAGTAACATCACCTAGTGTAATAAAAGTATAAGTTCACTTACTTTATACATATATATTTGGAAACTGTTTAAAACACTCATTCTATGATTAAGTCTCCCTAATGCACCAATATTAAGCTGAATAATAAGCGGATTGTTACCATGCAAGCAATACAGCAGAATCATGCAATAGATGCTATTTAAAATAACTTATATTCTGCCTATGAAGCAGCTTTTTTTCCGCTTATTTAGCAGCATCTTAAAACAGTACATGTGCTTATTTAAAAAGGGAGCTACAGGGAATGGTCTGCAGATTCCATGCTTTATCAGATTTCTCCCCTCTGCACATGGAATTATTCTGGTAACTATTGGAGTATGCATTAAAGGCATGGTGTTACCAGAAAAACATGTTTTTTTTTTAAAAATTAAACATTTAGTGTGTGGGTGATTAAACATGGTTCAAATTTTTTTTATTTTTTTCACGAGTCAGGAAATAGTCAGGAAATATTATAAATTAATTCTAATTTATAATACTACCCATTTTTGGTCACTAGATGGAGCTAGTTCCCAAAATTGCAGCATTGCAACATTGGGTTAAAAGCCCTCGCTCTAGTGAGCTCTCAGCATCCCCCCCTCCTTTATCCTGGCTAGTGCCGGGATAAACGAGGGGTTTGAAAGGTTTAACCTCCTACACTGTGTGTCGCCATTTTTTGAGGTAACCCACAGTGTAGTAGGTTTACATACAGTAGTAAACACACACAAACACTAACATACATTGAAATGTCTTACCTGCTCCTGCCGCCGCGGCTCCCTCCGGCCCGTCCGCTCCCTTTGCTGCCGCTGTTCCATGTGCACAAGTCCGGAAGCCGCGACCGGAAGTAGTAATATTACAGTCCGGCCGCGACTTCCGGTCCACAGGAAAATGGCGCCGGACGGCGCCAATTTCGAATAGGACTGTGTGGGAGCGGCGCATGCGCAGTTCCCACACAGACGCCGTACACGGACGTGAATGGGACGGGAGCCGTTCACAGTCCCTATGGGACTGTGGCTGCCGTACTCCATGTCTGTGTGTGTCGTTAATCGACACACACAGAAATGGAACAAAAAATGGCAGCCCCCATAGGGAAGAAAAAGTGTAAAAATAAGAAAAAGTAAAACACAAACACACAAATGAATAAAAACGTTTTTATTAAAGCACTAACATCTTTAACATATAAAAAAAATTATTTGCCATGACACTGTTCCTTTAAGTGCCTATGTTTATCCTCATTTACATCATACACTTAATGTCCACTTTATTAGTGACACCTGCCTTTTTGCGATTGGAGCTACTCTATATCCAAATTAGACACGTGACCCAGGGTGCAGCATAAAATCAAGTGAGCAAGTGTTCCGTGGATCAGTTTCAGTGTGAATACACATTCTAATTGGAAAATCGAGCGATCTGAGCGACTTAGAACAAGAAATGGTAAATCGGTGCCTGGGGCCAGTATTTCAAAAACTATTAACCTTTCTCGTGCAACGGTGTCGAGAGTAAACCAAGAATGGTGTGTTTGAAGAAAAACATCCAGCAAAAAGGGATCATGTACATGTAAACAATTTGTTAACTAGAGGGGTCAGAGGAGGATGTCAAGAAGGTGGTGCACCGTCAAACAAATTGCAGCCGAATTCAACGCTGGTGCTCCAAACAACGTCTTAACTATTGTCTAAATGCACAACTCGTTGTTCTTTAGCATGTACAGATGTAGCCATCTTTAACTTGATTCTGATAGCATGCTGCAGCGTGATGTCACACAACAAAAGCCATTGAAAAGTAATTGAAAAAGTCAAGATAAGAGATCTAGCCATTGTTTATTTAATGCATTAAAAGTCAAGGTAAAGACGGCTACATCTTTATGGGTAATAATAGCAGACGACCAGTTTGAGTGCCATTGCTGTCTAAGGGAAGCAGAAAGGCAAGACTCCAGTGGGCGAAAGAGCACAAAAATGTGATCACAGAGCAGTGGAAAAACATCACCTAGTTAGATGAATCCAGATTTCTATTGCACCATGCTGATGGGAGGGTCAGAATATTACACAAACAGTATGAATTGATGAACCCTCCCTGTCATGTGTCAACAGTTCAGGCTGGTAGAGGTGGAGTCATGGTGCGGGAAATGTTTTCTTTGCACACTCTGGGTCCCCTGATACCTGTGGATGGATGTTTCAACAGTAGTGCTTACATAAGGCTTACCTAAGCATTATGGCTGACATGTGCATCCCTTCATGGCAGAAGGACACTTCCGCAGCAATTGTGAAAACTGTGCTGTCCGCATCGGCCAATATTCCTGCAGAGCTATTTCAACACCTAGTTCTAATCTATGCCATGATAAATTGCTGTGTCTTTGAAGTCCAAAGGAAGTCCAACGCGCTACTAGATGGGTGTCTCTAAACAAATGTCCATTCAGTAGTGTAGAGTACCTTTTAAATAAGGCAAACTGACCTACATGTAAGCCGTGGTGAACGCACAGGAATGGAAGCTGTGTCAGTGCGATCACCACCAAAGCCCAATGGTAATTAGTAGCCAGGCTCCCAATGTAACCCTGGGTTTAGAAACAACTGTAAATAGTGACCACACCATTTATTTTTTCATAGGTAGGGGGCTCCATCTCTCAGCCCATCTCTCAGCCCATCGGCACCTCGCAAAGCGTGGGGCGCCAATGGGTTCCCAAGGTAGCTGGGGCATAATAAATTGCCTGTCAGTTTATTACTCACAGTTAATAATGCTTTGGTATATGGAATAAAACAAGCATTACATAAGTGATCAGAAAATAATAACGTTCAACCCTTTCTCGCTGTGGCATTTTTTACCTTCCTGACAAAGTCCTATTTTTCAAATCTGACATCTCACTTTATGTGGTAATAACTTAGGAATGCTTTTACCTAGCCAAGCGATTCCAAAATTGATTTCTCGTGACACATTGGACTTTATGGTAATGGTAAAATTTGGTCGATACATTCAATATTTAATTGTGAAAAACACCAAAAATTTGTATTTTTATCAATTTAAATGTATATGCTTGTAAAATAAATAGCTATACCACACAAAATAGTTGCTAATTAACACTTCCCATATGGCTACTTTAGATTGGCATAGTTTTTTGAACATCCTCTTATTTTTCTAGGATGTTACAAGGCTTAGAACTTTAGCAGAAATTTCTCACAGGTTCGTACTCCATCAAAATTATTTTTTATTTGACAAAGACATATCTGCAATGTATGGGAAGCGTTCATGGCCAAACTAGAGAAGGAGTTTTTATCAACCTGTGCAACTAAACCTCTAGCATATTTCCGGTACATTGATGACCTGTTGATAATCTGGACAGGCTCTGAACATGAACTGCTTTCTTTCCATAAAAACTTCAACAAGTTCCATCCTACCATCAAACTTACTCTCAACTACTCAACATCTTAAATACAATTCTTGGACATGAGCATATACATGAGAAACAATACCATACAAACAACAATCTACCATAAACCTACAGGCCGTCCAGCATATCTGAGATGGAACAGCTTCCATCTGAGACACATAAAGAATTCCATCATCTACCCCTCTGCGGTACATACGAATCTGTTCAGACAGTGAAGACAGAAAACAACACCTGCTATCACTGAGGTATACATTCCTACAACAGTACAACAGGGATACCATCCAAGGATTATAGACGATCAGATCTACAGAGCCACAAGAATTCCAAGGAGCAATCTTCTGGAGTACATAAAGAAGGAAGGCAACAGCAGGGTGCCCCTAGTGGTCATATACAACCCACAAATGAACATCTTGAGGAAAATTGCTGCTGACCTCCAACCTATATTTAACAATAAACTTAAGGAAAAATTCCCGGATTTACCTCTCCTTGCATACAAACAGCCACCAAACCTAAGGAATCTCCTGGTCAGAAGTGCCTTCTCATCACCATCAGAGACTGACACCTTTCCTTGCAACGGTACAGGTCTTGCATTTTCTTCTAACATCTTGTCACCGAACACGCAACAGGACTATAAAATCACTGGCACGTTCTCCTGTACATCCTCCAATGTAGTGTACATGATCCTATGTACAAGGTGCATAGATAAAGGAATCTATATTGGGGAAACCATACAAAGACTACAAACCAGGATGAATCTTCACAGACATACAATAAAACAGGAGGTGGATTCACCCGTGGGAAAACACTTCTCTGGACCAGATCAGGGTTTGGCAGATTTAAAAGGTCCTAATTCTGAAGGGTCATTTTAAAAACAACAGAGAAAGAAAATTTGGGAATTCAAGATGATGATAAAATGATAAAATTCCAGTCATTGACACAAGGCCTCAATCTAACACCTGGATTTATGAGCCACTACATTGACACACATCACATCCCCCATCAGACTGACTCCAGATTCCTTAACTCCTTAGACATCACCCCTATAACCTCAGTTTTATTGCCCCGGCTTATCTTAATGAATCTGTATCACCTCATGTACTAATTGTTTTTGTGTAACATCTTAAATGTTGTGCATTTTTTTCTCAGTCATTCATTTGTAAATTACCTGACAAAGGGGCCTCTGTGCTCTGAAAGCTTGCCTAGAGAACTTTTATGGTTAGCCAATAAAGGTATCATACCTACTATACTTTTTTGTCTTTTCTGACACAAAGTATTTAACATTGCATATTGTTACTGGCTAACACGGTACTACACTATTTTTAAATGTACTTCACATTTTCAAGAAAATTTCAAAAGGCCATTTTTTCAAGGACAAGTTCAGTTCTGAAGTGGCTTTGAGAGGCCCATACAATACAAACCCCCATAAATCACCCCATTCTAAAAACGTCACCCCTCAAAGTATTCAAAACAGTTTTTAGGCGTTTCACAAGAATTAAAGCAAAGCAGGAGTGAAATTTACAAATCATTTTTTTTGCAGAATTTTTTTTTGTAACACAGAAGGTTTTACGAGACAAACACAACTCCATATTTATTGCCCAAATTCTGCAGTTTTTATAAATATCCCATACATTGACCTAGTGTGCCAATGAACTAAAGCACAGGCCTCAGAATCAAAGGAGCACCTTGTGGATTTTGGGGCCTTCTTTTTATTAGATTATATTTTAGGCACCATATTAGGTTTGAAGAGATCTTGGGATGCCAAAACAAAAGAAAAAACCCACAAAAAATTATTCCCACAAGGAAATTATCTAGGGTTGTAGTGAGCATCTTGACCCCACAGGTGTTTCATAGATTTTATTAGAATTTAGATGTGCAAATAAAGAATTTTACATTTTTCCAATAAGATGTATTTTTAGCTAAGAAAAACAAGGAATAAAAACAAAAAAGACCCCCAACATTTGTAAAGCAACTTCTCCAGAGTATGTACCCCATATGTGGTCATAAATTGCGGTTTGGGCACACGGCAGGGCTTAGAAGGGAAGGCGTGCCACTTAGCTTTTGGAGCGCAGATTTTGCTGGTTTGGTTTCTCGGCATCATGTCGCAACTGCAAAGCCCCTGAGGGACCAGTACAGTGGAAACACACCAGAAGTGATTCCATTTAGGAAACGACACCCCTTGAGGAATTAATCTAGGGGTGTAGTGAGCATTTTGACCCCACAGATGTTTCATAGTTTTTATTAGAATTTGGCTGTGAAAATAAAAAAAATATTTTTCAATAAGATGTAGGTAGCTTAAGCTCAAAATTGTTAATTTCCTCAACAAATAAAGGAAAAATAGAACCGCAACATTTATAAGGCAACTTCTCCAGAGTACAGAAATACTGCATATGTTGTCATAAACTGCTGTTTGGGCACACGGCCGAGCACAGAAGAGAAGGAGCCCCATTTGGCTTTTGGAGCTCAGATTTTGCTGGATTGGTTTCTTGGCACCATGTCTCGTTTGCAAAGCCCCTGTGGGACAAAAACTGTGAAAACTCCCTAAATGTAACTCCATTTGGGAAACTACACCCCTTGATGAATTAATCTAGGGGTGTAGTGAGCATTTTGACTCCACAGGTGCTTCATAGATTTTATTAGAATTGGCCAGTGAAAATCAAAATATTTTTTTCCCAAAAAAATACGTCGATTTGGCTCAAAATGTTTCATTTTCTCAACAAATAAAAGGAGAAATAGCACCTCAACATTTGTAAAGCAATTTCTCCCGAGTACGCTAATACCACATATGTGGTTATAAACTGCTGTTTGAGCACAAGGTAGGGCTCAGAACGGAAGGAGTGCCGTTTGGCTTTTGGAGTGAAGATTTTGCTGGATTGTGTTTCTGGGCGCAATGTTGCATCAGCATAGCCGCTCTGGGACCAAAACACTGGAAGCCCCCCAGAAGGTACCCTATTTTGGAAACTAGACTCCTCAAGGTATTCACTTAGGGTTGTAGGGAGTATGTTAACCCTGCATGTGTTTTTACGGGAATTAGTGTAGACTCGATGTTGCAGAGTGAAAATGGTAATTATTCCATAGATATGCCAAAATGTGGTGCCCAGCTTGTGCCACCATGAAAAAACAGCTCTCTAATTATTATGCTGTGTTTCCCGGTTTTAGAAACACCCTACATGTGGCTGTAATCTTTTTCCTGGACGATCCACAGGGCTCAGGAGTGAAAGGGTACCATGTGAAATTGAGGCCTAATTTGGTGACTTACAAAATATTGGTTCACAATTGCAGAGGCTCTGATGTGAAATAATAAAAGAAACTCCTGTGAAACTACACCCCTCAAGGCATTTATTAAGCGGTGTAGTGAGCATTTACACCCCACAGGTATTTGCATAATTGATTGCGCTGCGGATGGTGCGAAGTAAAAATTGCAATTTTTCCCTAGAAATGCCATTTCAGTGGTAAATAGGTCATGCCCAGCTTGTGCCACTGGAGACCCACACCACAAAAATTTTAAAATGGTTCTCCCTGGTTTGGCGATGCCATATATGTAGAAGTAAACTGCTGTTTGGGCATACATTACGGTTCAGAAGGAAGGGAGCGCCATTTGGCTTTTGGAGCGTGGATTTTGTTTGGTAGTAGTTTTGTTTGGAGTTTTACTGGTATTTTAGTTTATAATGTGGGGGCATATGTAAGCAGGGCAGAGTACATCAGGGGCATAGTCAAGTGGCATAATAATGGGGTAAAAAAAAAATATTCCATAGCTGTGTGTTATGTTGTGAAGTATTTCTTTCTGCACAGGCCAGTGTCGTACTGATAGATTGTGTCTTTTCTTATCCCCCTTATTGTACACACTCTACACCTTTGCAGTTTAGGTAATTTTGCTGGGAAAGGTTATCCTGGGATAATACGGGCACCCTCGCTTGCAGCAGATATGTTTGAGTCCTGCCCTCTAGTTTCCTAATTTTGGGGCCTTGATAAATCGCCTCTAACATACACATAGGAAATCAAGCATTACACAACGCCTATTCAAATCAATGAGTTGTCTGTGTAATGCGAGACAGAACAGGTCCTCCAGAGTAAGTGATGCTCTATAAAATCCCTGCTCTGGCATAGAGGTGGGGATCCGAAACAGAGGATCTCCCACTATTTACTCAGAATTCACTGATAGGGTATATGAAAATGGGTTATCTACACTGGACAACACATTAAACTCCATAAATGCAGTACAGTCATAAGAGGAGTTAACATTGACCACCAGATGATTTCACCACACAGCACTTAGGAATAATAAATACTTCCCTGAAGGAGGTTAATCTTTGAAAAGAGTGAGAAAACTTGAGAGGTAAACATTCTTTAAAAAGTAAGAAAATTCTCTCTCTCCATATATATATATATGTAATGATGGGTTAGGGAGACAGACAGGTGTGCCCTAATCTACCCGCCACTCAGTCCCTAACTACTTGCACGGCCCGTCCTAGGTGATGGCGTACAACGGGGCGACGGTCCCTACGTTCAATATGTGCACGACAGACAAACAGAAAAGGGTACACAGAAGCTAAGAGAAATGGGGCAGTTGCCCACAGCAACACCAAGGGCAACAGGCGTAGTGAACGAGCCGAATCAAACCAGGAGTGTACGAGGTACCAAACGCAGACCAGGAGCGTAGTCAGTAAAGCCAGGGTCAAAATGAAGCAAGGTCAATAATAATAGCAGAGCAGGAGCAGCAGAGCCAGGAAACAGGAAAGAATCACAGGCAGAGACAAGCAGGAAATTAAGGAATAAATAGACCGAGGGCGGGAGCTAGAGCCATCTGGCCAGGCTGTGATAGGTTCTCCCACTCCTGAGCCTACCAGCCTGAGTGGTAGCAGATCGAGTCACTCTATCATAACTAGGAGCAGGTGCAGACTGATTAACCAAGGGCGTCGACACAGAAGCTGTGTCTGGCAGATCCTTTACAGTATATATATATATATATATATATATATACACATACACACACACACACACACACACACACACTAGTCCTTCTCAATTAATTAGAATATCGTCAAAAAGTTAATTTATTTCAGTAATTCAATGCAAAGAGTGAAACTCATATTATTTCGATTCATTTCACACAGAGTGATCTATTTCCAGCATTTTTTTTTTCATTTAATATTGAGGATTATGGTAACAGTTAGTGATAACCCAAAATTGAGTGTCTCAGAAAATTTTTATATTATATAAGCCCAATATAAAAAAAACTTGGTCGGGGCTCCTTTTGCATGAATTACTGCATCAATGCGGCGTGTCATGGAGGCGATCAGCCTGTGGCACTACTGAGGTGTTATGGAAGCCCAGGTTGCTTTGATAGCGGCCTTCAGCTCGTCTGCATTGTTGGGTCTGGTGTCTCATCTTCCTCTTGACAATACCCTATAGATTCTCTATGGAGTTTAGGTCAGGTGAGTTTTCTGGCCAATTAGGCAGAGTGATACCGTGGTTATTAAACCAGGTATTGATATTATTGGCAGTGTGGGCAGGTGCCAAGTCCTGCTGGAAAATGAAATCAGCATCACCATAAAGCTTGTCAGCAGGGGGAAGCATGAAGTGCTCCAAAATTTCCTGCTAGACGGCTGTGTTGACTCTGGACTTGATATAACACAGTGGACCAACACCAGCAGATGACATGGCTCCCCAAACCATCACGGACTGTGGAAACTTCACACTGGACCGTGAGCAACTTGGATTGATGCCTCACCGCTCTTCCTCCAGACTCTGGGACCTTGATTTCCAAATGAAATGCAAAATTTAACTTTCATCTGGAAACAGGACTTTGGACCACTGAGCAACAGACAAGTCCTTTTAAAGGCTTAGGAAACCTTTTGCCGGTGTTTTGGGTTGATTAACCGATTGTAGTGTAACACCATTAGTCTACAATCTACTTCATCATCTATAGTAAATACTAGGGCACCAGATTTAATGTTACAGACAGTGTCATCACATTTCCGGAGGTCTGCCTTCTATTTTCTACCACTCTGTAGCACCAGCAATGCCTGCGACTCTGGTAGTTACGACTAGAGATTAGCGAACTTATGAAAAGTTCGGTTCGGCAGGTTCGCCGAATTTCATGAAAAAGTTCGATTCGGACCGAACTAGTTCTGACCAAACCTGTAATACAAGAAAGCCCCTTAAAAATAGTGTATAACACTGTTTAAAAGCCCTAAAAGCCCTGTATAACACTCTTAGGTCACCCATGAGTGTATCCAAGTACTCTTGAGCTGTCTTTAACCCCTTAGTGTCTAAGCCTGTTTTGGCCTTCAGGACCAGCCCCATTTTTGCAAATCTGACATGTGTCACTTTATGTGGTAATAACTCCAGAATGCTTTTACCTATCCAAGCGATTCTGGGATTGTTTTCTCTTGACATGTTGTACTTTATGATACTGAAAAAATTTAGTCGTTAAATTCAATATTTATTTGTAAGAAACGCCAAGATTTAGAGAAAATTAGCAAAAATTAGCATTTTTCTAAATTTTAATGTATTTACTTGTAAAACAGATAGTAATACCACACAAAATACATACTAGTTTATATTTCCCATATGTCTACTTTATGTTTGCGTCATTTTTTGAACATTCTTTTATTTTTCTAGGACGTTACGAGGCTTAGAACTTTAGCAGCAATTTCTCATATTTTCAAGAAAATTTCAAAAGGCGATTTTTACAAGGGCCAGTTCAGTTCTGAAATGGCTTTGAGGGCCTTATATATTAGAAAGTCCCCATAAATCACCCCATTTTGAAAACTGCACCCATCAAAGTATTCAAAACAGCATTCACAAAGTATTTTAGCCATTTAGGCGTTTCACAGGAATTAAAGCAAAGTAGAGGTGAAATTTACAAATTTCATTTTTTTTCTTCAAAAATTCATTTGTAATAAATTTTTTCTATACCACAGAAGGTTTTACCCAAGAAATGCAACTCAATATTTATTGCCCAGATTCTGCAGTTTTTAGAAATACCCCACATGTGGCCCTAGCGCGGTCATGGACTGAAACACAGGCCTCAGAAGCAAAGGAGCACCTAGTGGATTTTGGGCCTCTATTTTATTAGAATATATTTTAGGTACCATGTCAGGTGTGAGGAGGTCTTGTGCTGCCAAAACAGTGGAAACACCCCAAAAGTGACCCCATTTTGGAAACTATACCCCTCAAGGAATTTATCTATGGGTATAGTTAGCATTTTGAACCCACAGTTTTTTTGCTAAATTTATTTGAATTAGTATGTGAAGGTGAAAATCTACTTTTTTTGTGAAAAAATTAGGAAATGTTAAATTTTTACAAGGAATAAAGTAGAAAAAACACCCCAACATATGTAAAGCAATGTCTTCCGATTATAGCAATACCCCATATGTGGTAATAAATTGCTGTTTGGACCCACAGCAGGCCTCAGAAGAGAAGGAGCACCATTTGGATTTTGGATTTCTGATTTTGCTGGAATAGTTTTCAGTGCCGTGTCGCGTTTGCAATGCACTGGAGGGATGAAAACAGTGGAAACCCCCCAATAGTGACCCCATTTTGGAAACTATACCCCTCAAGGAATTTATCTATGGGTATAGTTAGCATTTTGAACCCACAGTTTTTTTGCTAAATTTATTTGAATTAGTATGTGAAGATGAAAATCTACTTTTTTTCTGAAAAAAGGTAGCCATTTTTAATTTTTACAAGGAATAAAGGAGAAAAAGCGCCCCAACATTTGTAAAACAATTTCTCCTGATTACGTAAATACCCCATATGTGGTAATAAACTACTGTTTGGACCCACACCGGGGCTTAGAAGGGAAGGAGCGCTATTTGGCTTTTGGAGCTCAAATTTAGCTGGAATGTTTTTGGGTGTCATGTTGAATTTGCAAAGCCCCTGAGAGACCGAAACAGTGGAAGCCCCCCAAAAGTAACCCCATTTGGGAAACTACACCACTTAAGGTATCTAGGGGTATAGTGAGCATTTAGGCCTCACACGTCTTTTGCAGAATTTCTTATAATTAGGCTGTGAAAATTAATATCAACATTATTTCCACTAAAATGTTTAATTTTTTCAATTTCACAAAGGATAAACGAGAAAATGCACCCCAACGTTTGTAAAGCAATTTCTCCCGAGTACGGCAATACCCCACATGTGGTCATAAATGTTTTTTCATTAGAAAGTAATTAACCCTTTACGAACTGATTCATGTTTTGCTTTTTCGTTTTTCCTCCCCGCTTTCCAAGAGCCACTACTTTTTTATTTTTCTGTCAATAGAGCGGTGTGGGGGCTTATTTTTTGCGGGACGAGCTGTCGTTTTTATTGGTACCATTTTTTGGTACGATGCCATATCGGTGGACATAAATGGCTGTTTGGGCACGCTGTAGGGCTCAGAAGGGAGGGACGCCATTTGGCTTTTGGAGCGCATATTTTGCTTGGTAGTAGCTCTTGCTGGTATTTCAGTTTATAATGTTGGGGCACATGTAGGCTGGGCAGAGTACATCAGGGGCATAATAAGAGGGTATAATAATGGGGTAAATAAATAATAATCCACAGATATGTGGCCGGTGTCGCACTGATAAATGGTACCCGATGTTATCCACTTTTGGAACACTGCACATTTTGCATCGCCATAATCTGGGAGCCGTAACTTTTTTTATTTTTTCACCACCGGAGCCGTGTGAGGGCTTATTTGTTGCGGGACAATCTGTAATTTCCATTGGTACCATTTTGGGGTACATGCGATTTTGTTGATCACTTTTTATTAAATTTTTCGGTAAGCCAGGTGACCAAAAACCATAAATTCTGACAATGATTTTTATTTATTTTTGACGGCGTTTACCATGGGCTATAAATGACTATTATACTTTATTCTGCGGGTCGGTACGATTACGGCGATACCATTTGTATATACGTTTTTTTATGTTTTGCAGCGTTTGAGCAATAAAATAACTTATTTAGAAAATAATGTATTTTCTGTGTCACCGTATTCTGAGAGCCATAACTTTTTTTATTTTTCAGTCAAAAAAGCTGTGTAAGGGCTTGTTTTTTGCGGGACGGGTTGTAGTTTGTATGGGTACTATTTTGGCGTACATGCGACTTTTTGATCACTTTTTATTGCATATTTTGTGAGGGGTGGTGACCAAAAAATAGTGATTCTGGCACTGTTTTTCGTTTATTTTTTTTTGCGGCGTTCACTGTGCGGGAAAAATAATATTATAGTTTTATAGTTGGGGTCGTTATGAATGCGGTGATACCAAATATGTGTACTTTTTTTTTACGTGTTCATTTTTTTTCACTTATAACTTTTATTTTTACACTTTTTTTAAAACATTTTTATTCTTTTTTTTACTTTTTTCACTTGTCCCACTAGGGGACACTTAGACTTGCAGCTCTGATCGCTGCTGGAATACATTACACTACACACGTAGTGTAATGCATTTCAACTGTCATTGTGACGTGACAGTCACACTGACAGGAAGCCTACGACGACCACCCTCGGGGTGGTCCTCATAGGCTTCTGTACATGGCAACCCGGAAGCCATTGTCTGGCGTCCGGTTTCCATGGGTACCATCGCCAGCCCCCGTGATTTCACATGGGGGCTGCCGATCGGCGCTAAAGACCTTAATTGTGGCGTTCAAAATCGAGCGCCGCAATTAAGGGGTTAACTGCCGATATCAGCGGCGACAGGCCGCTGATCGGCAACGGGGAGAGCAGGGCTGACACCCTGCACAGTTAACCGCCGCTGCGGTGTAGCGCCGCGCGGCGGTTAACTGTCAAAGCACTGACGTAACTGTACGTCAAGGTGCGCGAACTTACTGCTCACCATGACGTACAGTTACATCATGGTGCGTTAAGGGGTTAAGGCAAAGTTAGTGTCAAAGTTACGCCAACATGTATGGCTATAGGAAAACGGATGGGACACGGTGATAACTAACAAAAATCACTGCACTTGTGCATGTTGTATGCTTAATGCATTGTTAAAAAGAAGAAGCAATGGCTTTTGACAAGCCCTCCAAAAATTTACCCTTTTTATTGGCAGATGCCTGCCGGGGTTCTTCCATACATGGATGTAAAAGCAACAAGCAATGGCTTTTGACAAGCCCTCAAAAATTTTTCCCTTTTTATTTGCAGATGCCTGCCGGGGTTCTTCCATACATGGATGTAAAAGCAACAAGCAAGGGCTTTTCACAAGCCCTCAAAAAATTTACCCATTTTATTGGCAGATGCCTGCCGGGGTTCATCCATACATGGATGTAAAAGCAACAAGCAATGGCTTTTCACAAGCCCTCCAAAAATGTACCCTTTTTATTGGCAGATGCCTGCCGGGATTAATCCATACATGGATGTAAAAGCAACAAGCAATGGCTTTTCACAAGCCCTCCAAAAATGTACCCTTTTTATTGGCAGATGCCTGCCGGGAATAATCCATACATGGATGTAAAAGCAACAAGCAATGGCTTTTCACAAGCCCTCCAAAAATGTACCCTTTTTATTGGCAGATGCCTGCCGGGATTAATCCATACATGGATGTAAAAGCAACAAGCAATGGCTTTTCACAAGCCCTCCAAAAATGTACCCTTTTTATTGGCAGATGCCTGCCGGGAATAATCCATACATGGATGTAAAAGCAACAAGCAATGGCTTTTCACAAGCCCTCCAAAAATGTACCCTTTTTATTGGCAGATGCCTGCCGGGATTAATCCATACATGGATGTAAAAGCAACAAGCAATGGCTTTTCACAAGCCCTCCAGGCCTGCTTGTAGCACACGGCAGTGGAGGTGTATTGGTGGTAGTAGAGGTAGCCAACACAGACAGCAAGGGTGGTAGAATGGTAGTAGTAGTAGCAGCACATTAAAAAAAGAGACTGGACGACAGTCACAGGACAAAGCCCTGTGGTGGGGCAGGCCTCAGGCCTGCTTGTAGCAGATGGGCGGCAGTGGAGGTGTATTGGTGGTAGTAGAGGTAGCTAGCCAACACAGACTGCAAGGGTGGTAGTAGTAGTATTAGCAGCACATTAAAAAAAAGAGACTGGACGACAGTCACAGGACAAAGCCCTGTGGTGGGGCAGGCCTCAGGCCTGCTTGTAGCAGATGGGCGGCAGTGGAGGTGTATTGGTGGTAGTAGAGGTAGCTAGCCAACACAGACAGCAAGGGTGGTAGTAGTAGTAGTAGCAGCACATTAAAAAAAGAGTGGACAGGACAGAATCCCGTAGTAGCGGGCGGCAGTAGAAGGCGGCAGCAGCAGCAATGTCAGATCTAATCAGTGGCATTAGGCACCGATCCACGCTTGATTCATTTTCAGAAACGTGAGATTTTCCAAGCTGTTGGCGGACAATCTTGTTCACTTAGGGGTGACGAAGCCCCCTGCCACGCTGAATACCCTCTCTGACGCTACACTGGAGTGTGGACAAGACAGTACACCCATGGCAAACTGGGCCAGTTCTTGCCAATGATCCAATCTGCTGACCCAGAAGTCCATGGGGTCTGGGATCAGCATTTCTGACGGAGAAAGGGCACTGTCCAGGTACGAGTGAACCTGGTTGTTTAGGTGCTGCACCTGGTGATGGTGAACATCCCTTTGGTGACTATGATGTGTGTCAGGTCGGGGTATTGGATGTAAAAATTTTGTCATCATATTTTCCAAACTGAATTGGCTGCTGCTGCTGCCGCTGCTGCCGTCTATTGCAGAGGTAGCTCTGCCAGAGGCGGTGGAACGATGAGACAGTGGGGAGCGGAGAGTGGCCCCCCGGTCAGACATGCTTGCAGCAGGTGTTTGCCGTTTGAAAGCCGTGACAAGCTGGCTGCATAGCTTCTCTCGATAATAAGCCAATTTTGCCTCCCTCTCGGAAGGCGCAAAAAACTCCCCCATTCTGGCTTTATACCGAGGGTCTAAAAGTGTGGCTATCCAGTACTCATCTCTTTGCTTCATGCTAACAATACAACAGTCAGCGCGCAAGTAACGAAGCATACAGCTCGCCATCCTGGCCAGCATTTCAGAGGGCCCGGTTGGTTCCATCTCCGCCCCATATTGCCATGGTTGTCCATCATCAAGGTCGTCGTCAGACTCGTCATCACCACCATCACTGTCATGTTGTGCGGCTGCCTCGTCCCCTATCGTCATCCTCCTCCTCCTCAACATCCATAGCCAGATGTGATCCTTCATCCATCCTTTGCTGAATTATCGCTGTGAGCGTTTGCTCCATAATGAATATCAGCGGCATAACATTGTTCATTCCGCTAGCGTCACGGCTCACAAATCGTGTGGCCTCTTCAAAGGGCCACAAAACGCGACATGCGTCTCTAACCAGCTGCCAGTGCCTGAGTTCGAAATTACATTGGCTCCAAACGCTGCTCGTCTGCTGCATCAGGAAATCATTCACGGCTTTCCGCTGTACATACAGACGGTCCAACATGTGCAGGGTGGAATTTGAGCGTGTTGGAACGTCGCAAATCAGGCTGCGTTCTGGGAGATTGTTTTGACGCTGCAAGTCCAGGAGGGCGTGCTTAAATGCATACGAATGTCTAAAGCAAACGCAAACCCTCCTGGACATGGCCAGCGCACCCTTCAAACCAACATATGACTTTAAGAAGCGTGTTATGACCAGATTGATCACATGTGCCATGCAAGGAGCGTGTGTCAGGTGACCTAGACGCAGTGCAGCCACAACGTTCTTGCCGTTATCAGAGACAACATTGCCCAGTGTGAGTTTCAGAGGAGACAGCCATCGTGCGATTTCCTCCTTGATGCACAGCAGCAACTCCTGCCCTGTGTGGCTTTTCTCGCCCAGGCTCAGCAGATGTAAGACAGCATTGTGGCGCTTCACCTTGCACCTATGAAAAGAGGAGGGAGGAGGAGTGGAAGATACGCTGTGTCCTGTCGAGGACGGGAAGACCTCCAAGGAGGAAGGCAAGGAGGAGGAGGAGGAGGGTAGGCGCCTGGTGTCCGGAGTTGAACCAGAAAGATACAAGCGTGGAGGTGGTAATGCCTGGCATTGCTGCGGTGGTGCATCGGACTGCAAAATATTGACCCAGTGGGCCGTGGAAGACGTACTGTCCCTTCCCATAGTTGCTGCTCCACGTGTCGACGGTGGCATGTACCCTGCTGCACACGGATAATTGCAAGGACTGGCCCACCTTTTCCTCCACGTTCTTGTGCAAGGCAGGGACAGCTGTTTTGGAGAAGTAATGTCGGCAAGGTATTCGCCACCTAGGCTGAGCACACGCCATCAATTGCTTGAAGCCGGCGGAGTCGACCAGGTGGTACGGCAGCGACTGCACCACCAACAACTTAGCCAGGTGTGAATTAAGCCGCACGACAAGTGGATGACTGGGTATATATTGTTGCTTATTGGACAACGATTCCGTAATGGATAACTGACGGGACGTAGGAGGAGCACTAGATGACAGTGATGATGAGGATGACAACGACATGGTGGATAAGGCCTGGCTACTACTTAGATGACAGGGACTCGGAGCAGCAGCGGCAGAGGGGTCTTCATTAGATGTAAATGATGGTGGAGCATGTCGATTGTTCCACATGGCCTTGTGATGCCGCTCCATGTGTTTACGTAGAGCGGTAGTTCCTACATTGCTGCCCTGCCCACGCCTTACTTTTTACTTGCAGATACGGTACTGTGCCATGTTTTCATCCTCCGGGAAGGTACAGAAAAATTGGCACACGGCAGAGTACCGTAAAGAGGTAGTACCACGTCGTCCACCACCACCACACCACCCGAGCTTGCCCCTTGTCCGGCAGGCTTTTTTCAGGAGCCTACACCAGTAGCATCAGTGTCGCCGTCACCAGCTCCTGAGCTGACCCTACCGCTGCAACGTTTTGCAGATTGACTTCTGCCCCTACATCGACTTGGCTGTTTATCACTGCCAGTGCCGCCACTACTACCCTCCTCCTCTGACGCCGTCATCACCTCGTCACCTGGTTCCCATGTCCTGTCTAAAACAACATCATCATAGCCCTCTTCATCATCCCCGCCACTTCTGGCACTGTGCTGTGAATGTGATGTGACATCATGGCGGGCTCCATGCCCCCCTTCTAAACTGCATCTGCCACTACGGCTACCACCAACACCCCCACTACCACAGCTATGTGTCTCGGACACCGCTTCCACCTCCACCACTGCCGCAACACACTCCGTTGGCTGACTCGCGGAAAACAAATCATCACTATGTTGTTCAGTATCTTCCTTCGCACCCGAGGAGATGTATCTTAGGACTTTCAGGAATGATGGCTTCCCGCTAGGAAGGGAGAGTGAAGACATAGATGATGAAATGGAAACACTAGAAATACCCATATTACTACTGTCACTGTGCCAAGGAACTGTAGAGGATCTGGAATCCAACGAAACCTGGCTTGAAGTCAGATCGTCAGAGTCTTCCTGCTGAGATGACCGCGAGCCAGCCAACCAGTCCACAATGGCCGTATTGTCTAAAGTAACCCGCCCACCGGAGGAGAAGGACAAGTCTGGCTTGCTGATACTGCTACTACTACCAGCAGGCACATGGCTGCTGCTACTAGTGGAACTGGGCACATGTCTTGTGCCACAAATGCTGGTACTGGGTCTGGCACCAACAGATCCAACATTTGGACTGGAAGAGGACACGGCATGGGTGTTTTTTCCTCTACCCCGTCCTTTCACAACCTTTTTTTTACCAGACATTTCACTGTTGGAGTGCAGCAAGTTGAATCAAAACCCTGGGGATGAGCCCCTTCTAAAAGCGTATTCACACACTGGCTTGGCAAATGGCAATGAATGAGAATTTCTATCAGCCACTGCACTGACTCAGGGAATGCTGGGCGTTGTAGTACTACAAAGGCTGCCTCAGCTGCCTGTATTGCAAATTGGATGCAACGGCCAGGGATGAGCCCCTTCTAAAAGCGTATTCACACACTGGCTTGACAAATGGCAATGAATGAGAATTTCTATCAGCCACGCCGCGGTGCACTCAGGGAATGCTGGGCATTGTAGTACTACAAAGGCTGCCTGTATTGCAAGTTGGATTGTTATGTTAACGGTAACGGGGATGAGCCCCTTCTAAAAGCGTATTCACACACTGGCTTGGCAAATGGCAATGAATGAGAATTTCTATCAGCCACTGCACTGACTCAGGGAATGCTGGGCGTTGTAGTACTACAAAGGCTGCCTCAGCTGCCTGTATTGCAAGTTGGATGCAACGGCCCGGGATGAGCCCCTTCTAAAAGCTTATTCACACACTGGCTTGGCAAATGGAGAATTTGTATTGCAATTTGGATGTTGAGAGTAGACTCCCGCTGTAGTGGATGAGCCCCTTTGATTGCTGGATTCCTAAAGCTTTCCCTAACTGCACAGAGATGCTATCTCTACAGCTCCTGTCTGTAAAATGGCCGCTGAGCTCTGTGCATAGATTTTTATTGCAGGCTTGAGCCCGCCCCTATGCTGCCTCCCGATTGGCTGGGAGAGCCATTTGCAAGGCATTATGGGGTAGCCTGATGTCAGATGTAAAATGGAGGATTTCACAATATCACCTAACATGTGGCAGGCGCCAAAATGTAGCCGGGTTCGGTCAAAAGGGGTTCGGCCGAACCCGGTGAAGTTCGGATTCGCTGCAAACCAAACTTTTCATGATGTTCGGACCGAAACCGGGTTCGGTTGTCCCGGTTCGCTAATCTCTAGTACTAAGCCTTGTAACGTCATAGGAAAAAAAAAAAGAATGTTCAAAAAATGATGCCAACATATAGTAGACATGTGGGAAATGCAAACTAGTAAGTATTTTGAGTGGTATAACCCTCTGTCTTACAAGCAGATGCATTTAAAATCAGAAAAATATTTTTTTCACATTTTCTGTAAATTTTGCTATTTTTCACAAATAAACGCTGAATATATCGGCCAAATTTTACCACTAACATAAAGCCAAATGTCTCATGAGAAAGCAATCTCAGAATCACTTGCATAGGTTTAAGCATTCCGAAGTTATTACCACATAAAGTGAAATATGTCAGATTTTAAAAAATGGGCTCTGAGCCTTAAGGCCCAAACTAGGCTGCGTCCTTAAGGGGTTAACATGTCTATCGATCCTGTGATTTCCAGAATTCCAAAACTTTTCCTTCTTGGTGTTGCAATTTCAATGTTGAAAAGTGTGTGTGTATATATAACAATTTATGCGAAAATTCATATGATGATCGCTCCATCTAATCGGGCCGTAAGAGTTCCACATATTGTAACCGAGGAAATACAGAGGTTTCCACTCGAGTACGTATTCGTATAACGGAAAGGTTAAGCTGAAAGACAACTGAGCAATTTGGGAGGAAACAGTGAACTAATGATTCAGAACTAAATGAATATGCTATATCTGTCTATTTTATGCATGAAATGTAGGCATGATAACCACTTCCAGGATCTACTTTTCTTAGACGAAAATAATGAACTCATAATTGTTAATGGAAGGTTCATTAGTTAACATTTTTCATCAACTCTGTGGATGTCAAGTATCAGCCATTAGCAGATATATTTTATGAGAGTAAAGATGCATTTACACATAATATTTTATTTTAACCAATTAGGGATTGTAACCCCCTAAATTTTTTATGAGCATTAGATTGACATTTACCCCATTACAACTATAGCATGCATTAGGAACTATTTTATACACATATTTTCTCCAATACCGTACTGTAGGAACATTACCAATGCTAAACAATGTTTCATTCCTTTACACTAGTTGATTATCTCAATGACTGCTTTGATTGCTGTGTAATATGAAGAATAATCTGTACATGTAGACAGGTCTTAACTAAGTAGCAAGCCTCTATATGATCAGCAGATTTATGGTTTATGAAATGTTGGTAAATGGTTACATATGATCAATCACTTACAATTTGTTTGATAATTTTTTTGTGGAATTTACATAGTATATATGCAGTATGAAATACCATTAAAAAGAAGTAAGCAAAGAGTTACTGCCGTGACCAGGATTCAAACCAGGGTTGCTTCGGCTACAACGCAGAATACTAACCACTTTATGATCACGGAAACACAACATATAACACTTGATATTTTACTGGGTCCAATGCCGAGCACAGGCTTTACACACAATTGTCTTTTGTAGGTGAGTTTATCTGTTTGACTAGATATCCTCTTTATTAGTTCATTGAAGTTATGCGTATTGATATTTTATGGGAAGGTTCAGATATGTCGTTTTTGCTGCAAATTTTTGTGTCACATTTTTTTTTTTTTAACAATAACAGAGAAATGCAAAACAAAATGTTGTAAATATCCACATCCAAAAATGTGGCATGTTTGCATGCAGTTTTGAAACATGCTTCTTTTTTTTTTTTGGGGGGGAGGGGGGGGCAAAACCAGCAGTGGACCCAAAAGAAAGAAAAAGGAAGGAAAGATACATCTCACATCAAAAACTGCATATGTGATTCCAACTTAATACCGGTTCCACTCACAGCATCAAGTAAAGTGTTTTCATTTCTTTCTTTTGTGGCGCTTGTTCGTATTTTTAAGTGGCGGCTAAGATGCTGTGGCCAGATGGTTGGGAGTCTTTAAAATATAAAAATATTTACATTCACAGAGTTTCTCTATATACAGCAATTTGTTTTTTGGTAATTTAGTGAAGTTTTTGGGGTCAGTGGTGTTTTCATAATAATGCAGTATTTTCTTTTGCTCAGGCGTTTTTCTCCATAGGCTTTCCAATGAAACTTCAAAAATGACAGGAAAAACGCATGTACAAAAGACACATTTTTAAAAACTGCTACAAACTTCAGGAGTTTCTTACATGTGTTTTAAACTGCCACAAAAAAAAAACCTTGTGTGAAGGAGCCCTCATAGAGTTAACCTACTTCTTGAAGTTAATTAACCCAGTGGCACGTTGTTTGCCATAGCATAAGCAGTCATGGCATAGAGATAAAGAAACCATCTGCAATCGTCTAACCTTATTAATCATGGTGGTAATCAATGACAAGAATCTTTGATGTAATCACAGATATTTCTTCTATCTGTAATAATTATCAGATATCTGACACACAATATAATATGTTCTGAGAATTGTAACATGAACTGGAATGACTCTGAAACATAAGATACAACTATCTAATATAGCATTGAATATTGGTTGTT
This sequence comes from Rhinoderma darwinii, assembly GCF_050947455.1. Lineage (NCBI taxonomy): Eukaryota > Metazoa > Chordata > Amphibia > Anura > Rhinodermatidae > Rhinoderma > Rhinoderma darwinii. Next base: position 156,128,403 of record NC_134688.1, on the reverse strand, counting down.
GAACTCAGGAGGTTGAGAGCATAAATCACGTCTTCCCAGTATCAGAATATATAATTAGTCAGCATGAGAAGGCATTCACCCATTCATTCTATGGAAGATGCCTTGTAATACATTAACCGTATTTGTCATACTGTAGTTCAAGACTTTATTCAAAATGTTTATCATGTTTTAAACCAGATATTATTTGAGTATTTAAAACAGGATTAAAATTGTAGCCTGAAAATTAAAATAAGTTTAACAAGGGCATGGTTAAAATATTCAAAGGCAAGTTATCCGGTATAATCTCCTGAAAAAAATAACCTGATACAGAGTATCATCCCTGCATTAAAAATTTGCAGCTGGTTTTGCCACATCCTTTATAATCTTATGAGTTTACTAATAACTAATCTTATTCATTTTTATTTCCAGCTAGGTTTCAAAACAGATTTTTGTAAAGTAATGGATGTGGTAAATTTGTATTGTTAGTACAGATGTAGCCATCTTTATCTTGACTTTTAAAGCATTAAATACACAGTGTCAGGAAACTTTAACTTCACTTTTTCAATGGCTTTTGTTGTGTGATATCTCGCTGCATAAAGTTATCAGGGTCAAGATATACTTACTTTTAATGCTCAAAGCTAGAAGAGCATACATTTAAGTATGGAGTTGTTTAAAATAGAATATATAGTGCCTGTAAAAATATGTGCCGCAGCGCTTGGGCACAAAGTTACTTATCCTCCAGGTTGGTTGTTACTTTTTGACCTATGTAGCTATTTCTTTGTTATAAGTTCCTTAAAGATTGAGCGGACTATTGAAAAATTCTGTTCAATGTGCATGTATGATATATTTGATATTGTATTATGGTTATGTGTCCAGCTTTTCACTGGGATTCATAAACATAGTTGATTTTATCAAGCATCAATAAAAGTTTATGTTTTAAAAGGAGATATTGAACTTTTTTTGAAGAAAACAACTATTGCATTTTGAGTAGGTAAAAAAAGAGATGGATCTTCTGAAGGCGCTGCTGCGTGGTATGGTCAAAGGAATGTCAGAGAGATTCGGTCCGATATAAAATAAGTTTTATTGGAACAGGGTGGCTACGCGTTTCAACGCCGGACTGGTGTCTTCATCAGGCAACTATTGCATTTTGTCATGTTGCATTCTGTAAATGATTTATCTATAAATTCTGAGGTGTAAACGGACTTGTTTTCAAGCCCCATCTCACTCACCTAGATGTTACAGGTTGTCTAAGCTTTTAAGTGATTATTTTTTTTCATGTTGTTACATTTATGTAATTAGTAAAACAGCCAGAATAAAGTTATAAAACATGTGAAACTTCAAAGAGTACTTGAGTCTCTTCACTGGATCCTGATATAGTACAACTAGGTACATTTTAAAAATGGATTAATTATATTTATGGCATGCTCACAACCTCAAACCTTTGCTTTATGGAATACTCTCTGGGAGTACACCTATAAATTGAGATGGTATAAGCAAATGATCATATATAACACAAAACCTGTCAACAACACAATGCCATTGTGTTGAAGAAAAATAGCAAGGGCCAAAGTATAATATATTGTGAGCTTTATGTGCAATTCATTCTGTAATGTATACTGCTCTCCATGTTTTGAACACAGTGTATTACAGTTTAGTTACATAAATATATTTTATCATCTTATATTTTTCATAAAGAGTTCTAATAGAGTTATTATAATTAAGTTTGGCTTAATATAATTATGAAACAGATTGTCTAGTCATATGGTCCCCAATTAACAAAATATATCGGCAGTTTCACACCTCATTCATTGTTTTTCTTTGCATTTCTAATTTCCATAGCGCTTACTCAAAATGAGATTGATATATCTAAGCATAGAAAATAAAAAATAATTTTAAAGAGAGTTTTATACATGGTAGAATTCATAGTTGTAAAATATACACATATATTATTGACTGAAAAGCACTAAGAACCTGTGATAACGAATATATAAATCTATCTTAAGTCTATCTTCGGGCAGAAAATAAAACTTAGATTCATTAAATAACTTTACATTTGTGTGAAAAACTCATTTTTTATAAATAAGATATGTATGCTGCTCAGCCATAACATTGAAACCACTGACCGGTGAAGTGAATAACATTGATCATCTCGTTATAATGGCGCCTGTCAATGGGGGTTAAATTAGGAAGCAAGTGAAGTAGGAAAAATCAGCAAGCACAAGGATCTGAGTGACGAAATTTGGATGGCTAGATGATTAGGTCAGATCATCTCCAAAATGACAAGTCTTGTGGGGTGTACCCAGTATGCAGTGGTTAGTATGAAGTGGTCTAAGGAAGGACGACCCGTGAACCAACAACAGGGTCTTGGGTGCCCAAGGGTCTTTTTTTTCCATCAATGCAGCAATTTGAGGTCTGGTTTTTTGTGGGTTGGGATGTAGTTTTCAGGTGTAACATTTTGTGGTACGTGGGACTTTTTGCTAAACTTTAATTAAATCTTTTGGGGAAGGTAGATGGAAAAAAAAAACACTTCCATCATTGTTTTTTTCTTATGCCGTTAACCATGTGGTCTAAATAAAGTGTTACATTTATTGTTTCTGTCTTTATGATCGCGGCGACACCATATATGCAGGTTATTTTGTTTTTAGGTTTTTTTTTTTACACTTTTATAAAAAAACAACACTTTTTATGGGAAAATTATGTTTTTGTACGCAGTTTTTGAATTAACTTTATTTGACATTATTATTTTTAGGAGACTTTACTATGCAAACTTTTGATAGCTTATATAATGCTTTAATATACTTAGGATAGCAAAGCATTACTGCCTGTCAGTGTAAAACTAACAGGTAGTCTATAAGGTCATGCCTCTGGCACAACCTAAAAGGCATATAGCCATGGCAGGTCTGGGGCCTTTGTTAGGCTTTCGCGAACCACTGATGGGTGACATAGGATGCTTCCTCTCTCTATAAACCTCTTAGATGCCGCGGACTCTATTGGCAGCGGCATCTAAGGGGTTAAAGTTAAACGGCTGCGATTAGAAGAAATTTTGATCACAATAGTTAGAGTAGGAGCCCGGCTGCTATCAGACAGCTGAGCACCTGCTCCTTACATTCCATTCATTCCTATGTGTCGTAAAAAGGCGTATGCATCAGAATAAGGCCTTTTGTGACCAGTGTATTGGCGTTTATTGGCGGTCACTAAGGGGTTAAGAAGTGTGTCTCAATACTTTTGTCCATATAGTGTATATTATCTATATTGTGTGGATCATACACGTGGCTTTACAAGAAATCATATACGAGTTTCTTTTTTATAATCTGATGTTCTCGTTACATATATATGATGTTATTCTCTATTAATAAATATATTAATTTTAGATTTTATGTGCTATTTGATAATTGTACGGTTACAACTATATACTGTACTTTTTTTGTAAGCTAGCCATTTTATTGGACCCTCAAAGAAGCTCTGTCACCAGATTTTGCAACCCCTATCTGCTATTGCAGCAGATAGGCGCTGCAATGTAGATTACAGTAACGTTTTTATTTTTAAAAAACGAGCATTTTTGGCCAAGTTATGACCATTTTTGTAGTTATGCAAATGAGGCTTTCAAAAGTCCAAGTGGGTGTGTTTAAAAGTAAAAGTCCAAGTGGGCGTGTATTATGTGCGTACATCGGGGCGTTTTTACTACTTTTACTAGCTGGGCGTTCTGAAGAGAAGTATCATCCACTTCTCTTCAGAACGCCCAGCTTCTGCCAGATCACGCTGTGACGTCACTCACAGGTCCTGCATCGTGTCAGATGAGCGAGGACACATCGGCACCAGAGGCTACAGTTGATTCTGCAGCAGCATCAGCGTTTGCAGGTAAGTAGCTACATCGACTTACCTGCTAACGCCGATGCTGCTGCAGAATCAACTGAAGCCTCTGGTGCCGATGTGTCCTCGCTCGTCTGACACGATGCAGGACCTGTGAGTGACGTCACAGCGTGATCTGGCAGAAGCTGGGCGTTCTGAAGAGAAGTGGATGATACTTCTCGTCAGAACGCCCAGCTAGTAAAAACGCCCCGATGTACGCACATAATACACGCCCACTTGGACTTTTACTTTAAACACGCCCAGTTGGACTTTAGCAAGCCTCATTTGCATAAATACAAAAATGGTCATAACTTGGCCAAAAATGCTCGTTTTTTAAAAATAAAACCGTTACTGTAATCTACATTGCAGGGTTGCAAAATCTGGTGACAGAGCTTCTTTAAATAGATGAGGTGTATTATTTATTTCTAACTCTAATTGAAAGGTTAAAATGTCTGCATTCATTTTACATTTCCCATTAGCTGTAGGCTTTATACAAATCCACTATTGTATGATTTTTGGCACAACATAAAATTGAAGAGGAAATGTCATTTTGTCATTGAGCTGAAAGTAATTGTTCTACCTTCAACAATTAACGACTGTGTTTTTGTTGTTTTGTAATGTAATTAAAAAAAAAATAATAATAATCATTCCAATGCCCAGATCTGTACTGGGACTAAAATCAGTTCTTGCATGGAAACCACGTCCTCCCACATTTGTCTGCAAAGTTATTACTATAGCAAAGTACTGAAAAACACCAAGAGGCTAACTTAGACTAAGCAGGGCATTTTTGTTCTTTAGAATACACCATCCTATCAAGCAAAAAGCATAAATTCAATTACGAGTCTGGGCCTACTTATGCCAGGTTATGTTACCTTCACTGTTGATGGAGCAATAAAGTGAAAATTGTGTCATGATCTGATAAGTTTATTAGACCAATAACTTGACATTTTGCACTTGCTATAATATACTGAAGAGTCTATATATTGAGTTAATATCTATATTTGAAAACCTCCTCTATATTGCAGAATTTAGACAAAGTGTTAAACTTTTTTTCTGTATATTTGTAACTATATATCACACTGCTATCTACTTATAAAATCCGAAAATGTTTTTTCCATATGATTAACATTCATGAATGTGAAAAAAGCTTTCGGATTGAAAGGATCTTATATAATGTGCCTCTTTCATTTATACCTCACATTGTCATCAGATATCTTGTATGTAGGTATTCTTCCAACTTTAGCAAATCTGTCTCAATATATGCAACATAACCAAAGTGTTATCTTACTGTGTAAAATATCATTACAGTATGTATATAGTCAAAAGGCAAGGTGGATAAAACTAGTGATTTTAAAAGAAATGTATGAAAAGTTAGAAACAAGAAAATACATTTAAGAATACACACAAAAAAAAATGTAATACCTTTATTAATTATCATACCATCAAAAATCATGTAGAGAGTATAATTACCATAGTGAAAAGTATTAATAGCATAAGGAGTGCACATGGTAAAAAGCCTAGATCGCTATAGCAGCCGCTCACATATTAATTAACTACACGTCAAATATAAACTTTGGGCAAAAACTTGATTTGCATCCACCTTTTCTTGCATCTTTAACCCCCTTCCCGCTGCGGCCACTTTTGACCTTCCTGACCGAGCCTTATTTTTCAAATCTGACGAATCTCACTTTATGTGGTAACAACTTTGGAATGCTTTTACCTATCTAAGCGATTCTGAGATTGTTTTCTCGTCACACATTGGACTTTATGTTACTGGTAAAATTTGGTCGATACATTCAGTATTTAATTGTGAAAAACAATTATCAATTTAAATGTATCTGCTTGGAAGACAAATAGTTATAGCACGCAAAATTGCTAATTAACATTTCCCATATGTCTACTTTAGATTGGCATCATTTTTTTTAAATCCTTTTATTTTTCTAGGACGTTACAAGGCATAGAACTTTAGCAGAAATTTCTCAAATTTTCAAGAAAATTTTAAAAGGCTGATTTTACAGGGACCAGTTCAGTTCCAGAGTGGCTTTGAGAGGTCCATACAATACAAACACCCATAAATCAGCCCATTTTAAAAGCAGCATCCCTCAAAGTATTCAAAACAGCATTTAGAAAGTTTCTTAACCCTTTAAGCGTATCACAAGTATTTAAGCAAATTAGAAGTGAAATTTACAAATTTCATTTATGTTGCAGAAATTAATTTTTAATTAATTTTTTTTCTGTAACACAGAAGGTTTAACCCCTTAGTGACCACTAATACGCCTTTTCACGTGATTCACTACTGGGCTTTAGGCTAGGCTGACGCCTTTTCACGTCAGCCTAGTCTAAGTCCTGCACGGGTCTCCCGTGCAGGCAGGAGCCGGGGCTCTGCTGTCTGATGACAGCTGAGCTCCTGCTCCAACGCCCGCAATCGAAGTTTACTTCGATCGCGGCCGTTTAACCCGTTAAATGCCGCCGTCAATAGCGACCGCGGCATTTAACTTTGTTTACAGAGGGAGTGCGCTCCCTCTGTCACCCATCGGCGGCCCGCGAATGCAATCGCGGGTCTCCGATGGGGTGTCATGGCAGCCGGGGGACTGATAAAAGCCCCCAGGTCTGCCCTGGACATATGCCTGTTAGGACGCGCCGGAGGCACGTCCTAACAGATTGCCTGTCAGATTTACACTGACAGGCAATAATGCTCTGGTATACGAAGTATACCAGAGCATTATAGCAGCGATCGGAACATCGCACAGTAAAGTCCCCTAGTGGGACTAATAAAATCAGTCATCAAAGTGAAATAAAGATTATTAATAAAAAGTACAGTAAAAAAATAAATAAAACCATTTTTTTCCATAAAAAGTGGTTTTATTTAGTAAAAGTGTAAAAAAAAAAAAAAGTACACATATGTGGTATCGCCGCGACCATAATGACTCCATTAATAAAGTTAATATGTAATTTAAACCGCAAAGTGAACACCGTAAAAAAAAAACGCCAAAAACTATGGCGAAATTGCAATTTTTTTCCATTGCCCCCCAAAAAAGTCATAATAAAAATGAATCAATAAGTCCCATGTACCCCAAAACAGTACCATTCAAAACTACGTCTTGTCCCGCAGAAAACAAGCCCAAAAAATCACTACATTGATGGAAAAATAAAAAAATTACGGCTCTTGGAAAGCGACGATGCAAAAACAAATAATTTTAGTTCAAAAGTGTTTTTATTGTGCAAAAGTCGTAAAACATAAAAAAACCTCCACATATGTGGTATCGCCGTAATCGTACCGACCCATAGAATAAAGGTCACATGTTAATTACGTCGCACAGTGAACGGCGTCAATTTAAAAATGCATAGAACAATGGCGGAATTTCAGGTTTTTTTTATAATCCCCCCCAAAAAGGTTAATAAAAGTTAATATAAAAATTATATGTACCCAAAAATGGTGCCATTAAAAAGCACAACTAATCCCGCAAAAAACAAGTCCTCATACAGCTATGTAGACGAAAAAATAAAAACGTTATAGCTCTTTGAATGCGACTATAGAAAAACGAATAAAATAGCTTGGTCATTAAGGCCTAAAATGGGCTGTTCACTAAGGGGTTAACCAGAGAAATGCATCTCAATATTTATTGCCCAGATTCTGCAGCTTTTAGAAATATTCCATATGTTGCCCTAGTGTGCTAACGGATTGAACCACAGGCCTCAGGAGCAAAGAAGCACCTAGAGGATTTTGGGGCCTTCTTTTAATTAGAATATATTTTAGGCACCGTGTTAGGTTTGAAGAGGTCTTGTGGTGACAAAACAAAGGAAACATCCCCAAAAATACACCATTTTGGAAGCTACACCACACCAGGACTTCATCTAGGGTTGTAGTGAGCATTTTCACCCCACAGGTGTTTCATAGATTTTATTAGAATTTGGATGTGGAAATAAAAAGGTTTACATTTTTCCAATAAGATGTCGTACTAGCTAAAAAAAAAAAACAATTTCCATAAGGAATAAAGTAGAAGAAGCCCCTCAACATTTGTGAAGCAACTTCTCCAGAGTATTTAAATAGCCCATATGTGGTCATAAATGGCTGTTTGGGCACATTGCATTGCTCAGACTGGAAGACACGCCATTTGGCTTTTGGAGTGCAGATTTTGCTGGATTGGTTTCTCAGCACCATGTCACAATTGCAAAGCTTCTGAGGGATCAGTACAGTGGAATCTTCAGAAAAGTGACTCCATTTAGGAAATTACACCCCTTGAGGAATTCATCTAGGGGTGTAGTGAGCATTTTGACCCCACAGTTGAGTCATAGTATTTATTAGAATTGGGCAGTGAAAATAAAAAAAATCTTTTTTTTCATTAACCCCTTCCCGACATCCGCCGTATATATACGGCGCTGTCGGGAGGTGCTTCCCGCAAAGCGCCGTATATGTACGGCGCAGTGATGGTGCGGGCTCAGAAGCAGAGCCGGCACTATCACTGCGGGGTGACAGCTGTATTATACAGCTGGCACCCTCCTGTAACTGCCAGGACAGGAGCTACTCTCCGATCCGGCAGATTAACCCCTCAGATGCTGCGCTCAATAGAGCGCAGCATCTGATAGGTTTTCACCCGATCGCCAACCCAGTGATGCAATCGCTGGGTTGCTGAGGCAATCGGACGCCAGAAAATGCCTTGTACGGGTGCCGATGAGGACCCGCCTGCGGCGCGTCCTCATAGGCTTGCTGTCAGTGAATAACTGACAGCGCTAATACACTGCACTACGTATGTAGTGCAGTGTATTAGAGTAGCGATCGGGGCATCAGGCCCTCATGTCCCCTAGTGGGACAAGTAAAAAAAGTAAAAAAAAGTTAATAAAAATGTGGTAAAACAATAAAAACACACACGTTTCAAATAAAAATAAAGCTAAACTGACTTTTTTCCCATAGTAAGTCTTTTATTATGGGAAAAACCGTAAAAATAAAAAAAACTATACATAATTGGTATCGCCGCGTCCATAACGACCCAAACTACAAAACTATTATGTAATTTATCCCGCACGGTGAACGCGGTAAAAAAAAAACATGAAAAACAGCGCCAGAATCTTTGTTTTTAGGTCACATCTCCTTCCAAAAAATGCTATAAAAAGTGATCAAAAAGTCACATTTACTCCAAAATAGTACTAATAAAATGGCAATCCGTCCCGCAAAAAATAATCCCGGACACCGCTTTGTGCACGCAAAAATAAAAAAGTTATGGGTCTTAGAATATGGTGACACAGAAAACAAATGATTTTATAAAAAAAGAGATTTTATTGTGCAAAAGCCACAATACATAAAAAAAACTATACATAATTGGTATCGCCGCGTACGTAACGACCCAAACTACAAAACAATGATGTAATTTATCCCGCACGGTGAACGCCGTAAAAAAAAAACATGAAAAACAACGCCAGAATCTTTGTTTTTAGGTCACATCTCCTTCCAAAAAATGCTATAAAAAGTGATCAAAAAGTCACATTTACTCCAAAATAGTACTAATAAAACGACAATCCATCCCGCAAAAACAATCCCTGACACCGCTTTGTGCACGCAAAAATAATAAAGTTATGGGTCTTAGAATAAGGCGACAGAAAACAAATGATTTTATAAAAAAAGTGATTTTATTGTGCAAAAGCTGCAATACATAAAAAAAACTATATTAATTTGGTATCGCCGTAATCGTATCGACCCGCAGAATAAAGCTAACATGTAATTTAGGGCGCACTGTGGATGCCGATAAAAAAAACAATAAAAAACTATTCCAGAATTGCTTGTTTTTGGTAATTTCCTTTACCAAAAAATGAAATAAAAAGTGATCAAAAAGTCATATGTGTTCTAAAATGGTACCAATAAAATCTACAGCCCGTCTCGCTAAAAACAAGCCCGCACACCGCTCAATCAACTGAAAAGTAAAAAAGTTACGGCACTAGTAATACGGTGATGAAAAAAACATCTCAATGCGCAGGCCAGAGGGGAACATTCCTTCAGTTTCAGGGCCATAGTATTTAGGAACTAGGAAAGGGAATGGACATAGCACATCCGCTGGAAGCAAGGGCGCCCGTATTATACCAGCGCAAAACTTTCCCAGTAATATTTCCCAAACCACGAAGGAGAAAAAGTCCCCAAAAGGTGCAGAGCGTTACAGAAGGGGGATAAGAAAGAAAACCGTTTATCAGTGTGACACCGGCCTGTGCATAACGGATCGCTTCACATCGTAACACACATCTATGGAGAATTGTATTATTTACCCCATTATTATACCCTCTTATTATGCCCTGATATACTCCGCACAGATTACATATACCCCTGATGTACTCCGCACAGATTACATATGCCACCACATTATAAACGGAAATACCAGCAAAACCCCAAACAGAACTATTACCAAGCAAAATCCATGCTCAAAATGGCGGTCTTTCCCTTCTTAGCCCTACAGCTTAGCCCAAACAGCAATTTATGGCCACAAGTAAGGCATTACCATACCCGGGAGAACCCGCTTAACAATTTATGGGGTAAGATTCTCTAGGGGCACAACATCTTGTGCGGTGAACGGGCAGATCAGTGGAGAAATTGCAATTTTCACTTTGCACAATCCACTGCGTATTCATTTCTGAAAAACACCTGTGGAGTCTAAATTCTCACTACACCCCTTGATAAATGCCTTTAGGGGTGTAGTTTCTAAAACGGGGTCACTTTTGTTTGGTACATCAGGGGTTTTGCAAATGCAACATGGCGTCCGCAAACCATTCCAGCAAAATCTACGCTCCAAAAGATAAATACCGCTCCTTTTCTTCTGAATGCTCCCATATATGTAAACAGCTGATTATAACCACATATGGGGTGTTACCGTAATCGGGAGAAATTACTTTACAAATGTTGGGGTGCTTTTTCTTCTCTATTCCTTGTAAAAATGAAAAATGTGTATCTAAAACGACATCTTGTTGGAAAAAAAATTATTTTTCATTTTCATGGCTTAATTCTAATTAATTCAGCAAAAAACCTTTGGGATCAAAATTTTCACTATACGCCTAGATGATTCCTCAGGGGGTGCAGTTTCCCAAATGGAGTCACTTTTGGGGTGTTTCCACTGTACTAGTACTACAGGGGCTCAGCAAATATGACATGACACCCAGAAACCATTCCAAAATCCAAATGGTGCTCCTTCCATTCTGAGCCCTACCGTGTGTCCAAACAGATGTTTGTGACCACATGTGGGGTATTGTTTTACTCGGGAGAAGTTGCTTTACAAATGTTGCGGTGCTTTTTCTCCTTCAGTCCATGTGGAAATGAAAAAAAAATACCTAAACCTACATTTTCTTTGAAAAAATGTAGATTTTCATTTTTACGGCCTACTTACAATAAGTTCTGTAAAAAAACTGGCGGGTCAAAATGCTTGCTACACCCTTAGATAATTTCCTCATGGGGTGTAGTTTCTAAAATGGGGTCACTTGTTGGGGGTTTCCACTGTTTTGTCACCTCAGAGGCTTTGCAAATGCGAAATGGCCTCCGCAAACCATTCCTGCTAAATTTGAGTTCCAAAAGCCAAATGGCGCTCTTTCTCTTCTCAGCCTCGCCGTGTGTCCAAACAGCCGTTTATTACCACATGTGGGGTATTGTTTTACTCGGGAGAAATTTCTTTACAAATTTTATGGTGCTTTTTCTCCTCTAGTCCTTGTGGAAATGAAAAAAATTTTGCTAAACCTACATTTTATTTGAAAAAATGTAGATTTTCATTTTAACAGCCTCCTTGCAAAAATTTCTGCAAAAAACCTGTGGGGTCAAAATGCTCACTATACCCCTAGATAATTTCCTCAAGGGGTATAGTTTCCAAAATGGGGTCACTTGTTGGGGGTTTCCACTGTTTTGTCACCTCAGGGGCTTTGCAAATGTGACATGGCCTCCGCAAACCATTCCTGCTAAATTTGAGCTCCAAGTGCCAAATGGCGCTCTTTCCCTTCTAAGCCCTGCCGTGTGTCCAAACAACCGTTTATTACCACATGTGGGGTATTGTTTTACTCGGGAGAAATTGCTCTACAAATGTTGTGGTGCTTTTTCTACTTTAGTTCTCTTGGAAATTATAAAAAATTAGCTAAACCTACATTTTATTTGAAAAAATGTAGATTTTCATTTTCATGACCTAGTTCCAAAAATTTTTGCAAAAAAACTGGCCGGTCAAAATGCTTGCTACACCCCTCGATAAATTCCTCGAGGGGTATAGTTTCCAAAATGGGGTCACTTGTTGGGGGTTTCCACTGTTTTGTCACCTCAGGGGCTTTGCAAATGCGACATGGCCTCAGCAAACCATTTGTAATGGCAGGGGGTAGGGAGACGGACAAGTGAGCCCTAATCTACCCGCCACTCTGTCCCTGCCTACTTGCAATGACCCACCCTAGGCGACGGGGTACAACTGGGCAGCGGTCCCTGCGCTTAGTAAGTGCACGACAAACACGACAATCATACAAAGGAACACAAGCAAGGAAAAGGGGCCGTTGCCCACGGCAACACCGTGAGGAACCAGAGTGGTGAACGAGCCGAGTCAAGCCAGGAGTGTGTGCGAGGTACAAAATGAAAAGCAGAAGAGTAGTCCGTAAGCCAGGGTCTGTATGGAGCAGGATCAAAAATAGCAGGAGCTGTAGCTGGGCCAGGAAACCACAAGGAAAGAATCACAAGCACCGAGGGACAGGAAGTGCAGGCTTAAATAGACCGAGGGCGGGAGCTAGCTGAGTCTGGCCAGGTTACGATAGGCCCTCCCACTCCTAAGCCTGCCAGCCTGAATGGTGGAAGCAGGAGTCAGTCTCAGGGATGTATTCTCAGGTGCTGACTGATTAGTTCTGGGAGTTAACCCCGAAGCTGTGCCTGGCAGATCCTTTACACCATTCCTGCTAAATTTGAGCTCCAAGAGCCAAATGGTGCACTTTCCATTCTAAGCCCTGCCGTGTGTCCAAACAACCGTTTATTACCACATGTGGGGTATTGTTTTACTCAGGAGAAATTGCTCTACAAATGTTGTGGTGCTATTTCTACTTTAGTTCTTTTGGAAATGAAAAAAAATTAGCTAAACCTACATTTTATTTGTAAAAATGTAGATTTTCATTTTCATGGCCTAGTTCCAAAAATTTTTGCAAAAAAACTGGCCGGTCAAAATGCTTGCTACACCCCTAGATAAATTCCTCGAGGGGTGTAGTTTCCCAAATGGGGTCACTTTTGGGGGGTTTCCACTGTTTTAGTTCCACTAGACCTGTTCAAAGCTGACATGGTGCCTAAAATATATTCTAATAAAAAGGAGGCCCAAAATCCACCAGGTGCTCCTTTGCTTCTGAGGCCGGTGCTTCAGTCCATTAGGATACTAGGGCCACATGGGATATTTCCTAAAACTGCAGAACCTGGGCAATAAATATTGAGTGGCATTTCTTGGGTAAAACATTCTGTGGTACAAAAAAAATTGATTCAAAATGAATTTCTGGAAAAAAATAATGAACTTTGTAAATTTCACCTCTATTTTGCCTTAATTCCTACGCAATGTCTAAAGGGTTAAGAAACTTCCTAAATGCTGTTTTGAATACTTTGAGGGGTGCAGTTTTTAAAATGGGGTGACTTATTGGGGGTTTCTAATATCTAAGGACCTCAAAGCCACTTCACAACTGAACTGGCCCCTGTAAAAAAGCATTTTGAAATTTTCTTGAAAATGTGAGAAATTGCTGCTAAAGTTCTAAGCCTTGTAATGTCCTAGAAAAATAAAATGATGATCAAAAAACGATGGCAATCTAAAGTAGACATATGGGGGATGTTAGTTAGCAACATTTTTGTGTGGTATAACTGCCTGTCTTACAAGCAGATGCATTTAAATTGAGAAAAATGCTAATTTTTGCAATTTTTCGCTAAATTTTGGTGTTTTTCACAATTAAATACTGAATGTATCGGGCAAATTTTGCCAGTAACATAAAGTCCAATGTGTCACGAGAAAACAATCTCAGAATCGCTTGGATAGGTAAAAGCATTCCGGAGTTATTACCACATAAAGTGAAACATGTCAGATTTGAAAAATGAGGCTCTGTCAGGAAGGTCAAAAGTAGGTATGGGCTTGTGATTATGTAATGGCAGGGGGTAGGGAGACGGACAAGTGAGCCCTATTCTACCCGCCACTCTGTCCCTGTCTACTTGCAACGACCCGCCCTAGGCGACTGGGTACAACTGGGCGGCGGTCCCTGCGCTCAGTAAGTGCACGACAAACACGACAAACATACAAGGGAAAACAAGCAAGGGAAAGGGGCAGTTGCCCACGGCAACACCGTGAGCAACCAGAGTGGTGAACGAGCCGAGTCAAGCCAGGAGTGTGCGAGGTACCAAACGAAGAGCAGAAGAGTAGTCAGTAAGCCAGGGTCTGTATGGAGCAGGATCAAAATAGAAGGAGCTGTAGCTGGGCCAGGAAACCACACGAAAAGAATCACAAGCACCGAGGGACAGGAAGGACAGGCTTAAATAGACCGAGGGCGGGAGCTAGCTGAGTCTGGCCAGGTTGCGATAGGCTCTCCCACTCCTAAGCCTGCCAGCCTGAGTGGTGGAAGCTGGAGTCAGTCTCAGGGATGTAGATTCAGGTGCTGACTGATTAATTATGGGAGTTAACCCCGAAGCTGTGCCTGGCAGATCCTTTACAGTATAGGATATTTACTTTCATATTTGGAGAGCTTGCCCCAGTATCCCCCTAATAGTTCTGCCGCTTCCCTTTCTCGTATAGTTTGTGATATGATTAATAATCATTTTAATATCTGTCATTTTTTTTTATAAAGAAGGCGGATGTGAAGGAAAAAAGAATGAGCCACACACCATTCAAGATATATGGACCACAAATGTATTGTTCAAAAAAACTGTATTTGCATGTAATGTTTGGTGTCTACCGTTGACAGCAGTTGTTTGCTTTTTGAGTATAATAGTACTAGTTTTGTATGTTTGTACTAACTCCTAAATTGACATTAGCCCTGTATACGATATGGAGTACGCCGTTATGTTTTCTTATGGTTACTCCCACACGGAGGTGGAGATTGTATACCTGAAGTTTCATGGAGCTTGCTTGATATGCCACGATATATGTGGACAAGATAGCAATGACCCGGTCTCAAATATTGTTGGGCATTTAAAAGAAATATATGTTCTATACTCTGAACAACAATGGGCGCTTGCCTCGATTTTGAAGTTTGCACATATCTTGTTTATAATATGAGAAGTGCCGCTACGAAGTGACAGCGTTGCCTAGATACCGGCCTATGCTAGGCTGTGACTGGCCGATAAGTGTGAGTGTCATGAGAACGAATGACGCTACAGCTGGATTGGCCCTTTGAGATCTATTGCATAACATGTAATTATGCATGCGCTGGTGACTCTGGTAGACACCGTCAGAGTAGTTCATCAGCAGGGAGATTATTCCCAATGTGTGTCCAAAGCTATGGGATTGGGGAGTGGCTCGTATCTCCTTCTTCTTATGAATATTCATGTTTTTTTGGCAATTGACTGTTTATATTGTGTATTTTCACTGTGCACTTTATTTTGATGTATGTATAATATATATATATATATATATATATATATATATATATATATATATATATATATATATATATATGCAATGTACACACCTGTATAGTGTTCAAATTACACTAGCATGTGTTTCTAGGATGTTTTTGCACTAATTATCACTGATGATGTAACCACAAGTGAAGGGTATAAAACCCTGGTTAATACATATCACTATTACTTGAGAAAGGTCCTGCTGAGAGGACTGAAATGTAGCAATTTTTACATGGGTCAAATAAACCACAATTTGTTTTGCAACTACTACTGGAGTGCTGCGATCATTTCTTTGTTGATATATATGTATATATATATATATATATATATATATATATATATATATATGCGACAGAGATAGGAGAGCAGGATTCTCCTCTTCTATGTGTGCATTGTACAGAAGAAAGGATAGCCATTAGGCTCCAAGACAACTAGGAATTTGGGAGATATCATGCAGTGGGGAAACTGATAAAAAAAATGTCATATACAAGTCATATAATGGCCAAAAATAGTGTTATTCCTCATGAACACACATAAGACAGCTTATTCTGAAAAGTTACTTGAAAAGTTTGATTTACTGGAATCATGTGATTCTTTTGGGTCTTTTTTTAAGGGTATCTCTCTGGTCCTGAGAGTGAAACATCTTAACAATTGCTTCATTTTCATCATGATGTTTAAAATCTAGAGACATATAGATTCTAATGGCATTGCTGCAATGAAGCCTGGTGTTCCAAAACACATTCTTGCTCACCTCTTTCCTGCTGGTAACATCGCTTTTGACCCTGGTAGGATTGAGTGTTCACTTCAAAGTCTGCTCTGCTACATTACCTGTTTTGCCTCAGCTGGTCCATTGGATGCTGCTGATGAATTCTGCTATTTAAACCCTGTCTGTCCCATAAGCCTTTGCTTGAGGATTGTGTATTGTTCCTTGTCATGGGGTTCGTTAGGTTAATACACAATCAACGGAGCCAGTGACGACAGGGCAACTCCAACCGGGTTTATTTCATCCAATGCTTACAGAACAAGTAGCCTTCAATGCAGGAACAGCACATAGTCCACAAAATCAGGCAATCACAGGAAAATCCTCAGAGCGCTTGCCTCAGCTTCAGCTCTCCTTTCCTCCGCAGCCATTTTTCAAATTTTCACTTTTGTTTTTTCCTCCCCACATTCCAAAAGCCATAACCCTTTTACTTTTATTTATTATTTATTTATTTCAGTTGCTTATATAGCGCCAACATATTACGCAGCGCTGTACAGAGGTCCTCTTTTTTACTGTCCTCATTGGAGCTCACAATCTAAATTCCCTATTGGTATGTTTTTATTGCCGTATGAGGTCTTTTTTTTGCGGGACGAGTTGTAGATTTTCACAGCACCATTTTTTGTACCATATAATGTAGTGGGAAATGAGAAAACAAAATATATGTGGGGTGGAATAGGAAAAAAACAGTGATTCCTCAAACTTTGGGTGGTTTTGTTTTTACGGCGTTCACCATACGGTAAAAACTTCATATTATCTTTATTCTGCGGGTCAATATGATTACAGCGATACCAAATTAATATAGTTTTCTTTATGTTTTACTACTTTTACAGGGAAAAAACTGATTGTTAGGGCGGGTTCACACATGGCGGAATTTCACTTAAATTCCGCTGCGGACACTCCGCAGCGTTATTCCGCAGCGGAGCCGTTTCTCCATTGACTTTCACTTTAATTTAGCAGTGTTCGTTTACACGATGCGTACAATTCCGCTGCGGAGCAGAGGCTGCGGAGCGGAATTTGGTGTCCGCAGCATGCTCTGTCTGTTGCGGAGCAGTGGCGGACTCATGGCGGAATTTCTCCATTGACTTCAATGGAGATTCAAAGTTCCGCAATGAAGTCCGCAGCTGTCATGCACATGTCATGTGTGCTGCGGATGCGTCTTGCTTTTTTAACTTGACATTTCTTCATTCTGGCTGGACCTATGTATTTCTAGGTCTACAGCCAGACTGAGGAAGTCAATGGGGCTCCCGTAATGACGGGAGCGTTGCTAGGAGACGTCAGTAAATAGTCACTGTCCAGGGTGCTGAAAGAGTTAAGCGATCGGCAGTAACTGTTTCTGCACCCGGGACAGTGACTACCGATCCCAATATACATGTATCTGTAAAAAAAAATGAAGTTCGTACTTACCGAGAACTCCCTGTTTCTGTCTCCAGTCCGGCCTCCCAGGATGACGTTTCAGTGTAAGTGACGGCTGCAGCCAATCACAGGCCAAGCACAGGCTGCAGCGGTCACATGGACTGGCGCGTCATCCAGGGAGGTCGGGCTGGATGCCGAAGGAGGGACGCGTCATAAAGACAACGGGCGGTAAGTATGAATTTCTTTTACTATCACTAGGGAAAGTGCTGTCCCTTCTCTCTATCCTGCACTGATAGGGAGAAGGGAAGCACTTTTCCCGCAGTCCGCAGCAGCTAGTCCGCATCAATTTTCTGCACATTTTGTGCAGATCCGCAGCCGTAATCCGCAACCCGGATTAGGTGCGGCATTGATGCGGACAGTTGCGGAGGAATTCCGCCATGTGTGGTCATGCCCTTAAAAGTAACATTTTCGTTTTATCGCCACATTCTGAGAGCCATAACGTTTGTATTTTTCTGTCGATTTAGCCGTTTGAGGGCTTATTTTTTTTGTACCATTTTGGGGTACGTGAGACTTTTTGATCACTTTTTATTTCATTTTTTGTGGGAGAAAAAGGGACCAAAAAACAGCAATTGTGATGTTTTTAAATTTCAATTTTTTACAGCGTTCACCGTGCAGACTAAACAATGATATATTGTAATATTTCAGACTTTTACGGACGAGTTGATACCAGATATGTTAGCTTTTTATTTTTTTTACATTGTGTTTGAGGGAAAATGGGAAAAGGCTTTTTTTTCAACTTTTCATTTTTTTTCTTTATTAAAAAAACTTTATTTTACTGTTTTTTACTTTTTTTACTTGTCCCCGTAGGGGACTTTAACCAGAGATCGTTAGATCGCTTACACGATATACTGCAATACTAATGTATTGCAGTATATCGAGATGCTGACAGTCTCCTATGAAGCCCTCCTGGAAAGATGGCAGACCTGGGGGACTTTGTCAGGCCCCCAGGCAGCCGTGCCAACCAACAGCTCCACCCGATCTCGCCACGGGGGGGGGGCCGTTGGGACATTACAGGCGGTCGCCTCCCTGTTTTTAGTATTTTAAATGCTGCGATCGCTATTGAAAGCGGCATTTAACAGGTTAAACAAGCGGGATCGCGCTCGAACGGGATCCCACTCGTTACCCGGAAGTGTCGGCTGTAAAACACAGCCGGCACACTCGCTCTATGGAGCGGTCTCACCCTGTGAGCCCGCTCCATATTCCCCCCCAGGCGTGCGCCATATACGGCGAATGTCGGGAAGGGATTAAAGTCTACATCCAGGAGATTTCCATCGTCCCCAGGACAAGCCCTTATATACCCCTCAGGGGGAGGAACATCTTGGCAGTTTCTAGTCACCATCATTTGTTATAATGACTTTAGTTTGAATTTCTACTGTCTGTATGTGAGTTGTGGCCTTTTTGTACTATTATGTGTATTGCCCAACTATTGTCTGCTACAGCCAGGATGAGGAAACTGGGGGGGAGATAATTGGATCTGCTTCGTTTGCTGGTCTGCACTCTTGCTGAGTGATGGTGGTGCCTCCTAATGATCCCCTGTGGAGACTGGACAATGAGGATACTTTAAAGGAACAGTGTCATCACAAATTTTTTTTCAATATGTTAAAGATGTTAGTGCTTTATTAAAAACGTTTATATTTATTTGTGTGTTTGTGTTTTACTTTTTCTTATTTTTACACTTTTTCTTCTCTATGGGGGCTGCCATTTTTTGTTCCATTTCTGTATGTGTCGATTAACGACACATACAGACATGGAATACGGCAGCCACAGTCCCATAGAGACTGCAAACGGGTCCCGTCCCATCCACTTCTGTGTACGCCGTCTGTGTGGGAACTGCGCATGCGCCGCTCCCACACAGTCCAACTTGAAATTGGCGCCGTCCGGCGCCATTTTCCTGTGGACCGGAAGTCGCGGCCGGACAGTAATATTACTACTTCCGGTCGCGGCTTCCGGACTTGGACCAGCGGCAGCAGACGGAGCGGACGGGCCGGAGGGAGCCGCGGCGGCAGGAGCAGGTAAGAGATTTCAATGTATGTTCGTGTTTGTGTACGTTTACTACTGTATGTAAACCTACTACACTGTGTGTTAGCTCAAAAAATGGCGACACACAGTGTAGGAGGTTAGACCGTTCAAACCCCTCGTTTATCCCGGCACTAGCCAGGATAAAGGAGGGGGGGGATGCTGAGAGCTCACTGGAGCGAGGGCTTTTTACCCAATTTTGCAATGCTGCAATTTTGGGAATAGCTCCATCTAGTGACCAGCAATGGGAAATATTATAAATTAGAATTAATTTATAATATTTCCTGACTCGTGAAAAAAATAAAAAAAATTTGAACAATGTTTAACCACCTACACACTAAATGTTTAATTAAAAAAAAACAAACATGTTTTTCTGGCAACACATTACCTTTAAGTCTTGTGGACTGCACTTCTGACTCATCTGATTGTCCATACGCTGGAGACATGACATGTGGTACCTGATTTCAGAATCATTCCTCTCTGCTGAGGGCTCACAATAAATCACGCATAAATGCACCATCACAACCTCTCCCCTCATATAATAAGTGAGCTGGCCATGTGGCCTACACAGGCCGCTGGCCACCTCACTCGTAGTGCACACTGATCCACTTTTGACAGTTTATTGTACGACCGCAAAACAATTCCCAACAGTTGCCGGGTTCCTCGATCGGCTATGGGGGGAAGGGCGGTCTATGGCTCTTCTTGTCGGTACAGTCCATCAGCGTTCTGGTGTTGGCTTCCCCGTTTGTATTGGATGGAGAAGCTGTAAGGTTGTAAGGACAGGCTCCACCGCAGCAATCGTCCATTGTCCCCTGACACTCGGTTCAGCCATGTGAGGGGGTTGTGATCCGTAACAATTGTAAAGTCTCTGCCATACAGGTATGGCTGTAATTTTTTGAGAGCCCATACGATGGCACAGCACTATTTTTCAATAGTAGCAAAGGCAACTTCCCGATCCAGTAGTTTACGACTGATGAAAGCTACTGAATGCTCATGCCCAGCCGAGTTTATCTGCCTAAGAACTGCTCCAATCCCATAGGTGGACACATCGGTCTGCACAAGGAACCTGTGCTTGTAGTCTGGTGCGGCCAAGACATGGGCAGTGGTGAGACCCGTCTTTAATGCTGTAAAGGCTTCCACGCAAGCAGATGCCCACTTCACCATCCTAGGCATGTTTTTGCGGATCAGGTCATTTAGGGGCTTTGCCGGGGCACTGAAAGGAGAGACAAATTTCCGGTAGTAACTAGCGGTCCCCAAAAGGGCCAGTACTTGTTTCTTAGTTTGAGGGGTAGGCCAGTTGCTAATGGCTTCCACCTTGGCAGGATCAGGTCTTAGGGTCCCACCTCCTACTCTGTGCCCCAGACACTGCACCTCAGCTATTCCCAACTGGCATTTATCAGGGCAAATTGTCAGTCCTGCTGCAAGAATATGGTCTAGCATTATGCCCAAGTGTTTAAGATGTTCCTCCCATGATGTGCTGAAAATGGTAATATCATCCAAGTATGCACAGGCAAAGTCCTGACATTGTTCTAACAACCGGTCTAACCAATCTTTGGAAGGTTGCTTGGGGCATTTTTCATCCCAAAGGGCATTCCCAGGAACTCAAAGAGTTCAAAGGGGGTAATAAACGCAGATCGCTCCCGGGCGTCCTCTGTTAGGGGTATCTGCCAGTACCCCTTGCTCAAGTCTAATGTAGTTACAAATCGAGCACTGGCCAGCCGATCCAGTAGATCATCAATCCGGGGCATAGGGTATGCGTCACTTTTGGTGGCATAGTTTAGGCGCCGGTAATCTATGCAGAATCACGTTGTGCCATCCTTTTTGGGCACCAGCACCACAGGGGAGGCCCAGGGGCTCTGGGATGGCCTAATAATCCCACGTTTTTTCATGTCCGCCAGTTCACTCTTGATTATGTCCCTAACGGCCTCTGGAACTCGGTAGGGTGGCCTGCAGGATGCGGCGTTGTCCTGGAGTTTCCATGTGGTGGTTGGTGAAAGTTGTCCGTCCAGTGGCTGAGGAGAAAGCGGAACCTCTCGGTCATACCAGGTCTTCTGGCGGTACTGGGCCTCTTGCAGGTGATCTTTAGCCAAGGTAGTTAGTCGTGTAAGGTGATCTTAAAATTCCAGAACATAAGGAATGACAGGTACTCCAGTGTCGGTGATATCTCCCTTCCAGTATTCATTTAGAAGGGTCAGGGGCCCACGGACCTTCCGACCATAGAGCAGCTCGAAAGGGTAAAATCCATTTGACTCTTGCGGTACCTCCTGGTGGGCAAACAGGAGATGTGGCAGGTATTGCTCCCTGTCCCGATCAGTGTCTGCAAAGGCATGTAGCATATTTTTTAGGGTTCCATTGAAACGTTCACACAGTCCATTGGTTTGGGGGTGGTATGGGGTGGTGTGAATGGCTCGGATGCCACATGTGTGCCAGAGAGACTGGACCAGGTCTGACATGAACTGAGTTCCTTGATCTGATAGTATTTCTCTGGGGAACCCTACTCGGGTGAAGATGTTAACAAGAGCCTCTGCTACCTTCATGGCTGTAATGCTGGACAGAGCCATGGCCTCAGGCTACCGGGTGGCATAGTCCACCACCTTCAGGATAAACCGTTTCCCTGTTCTGCTGGGGTGCGCCAAAGGTCATATTATATCCACAGCTACATGCTGAAATGGCTCCTCAATGATTGGAAGGAGTTGCATGGGTACCTTGTGATGGGCACCTGGATGTCGCATCCATTGGCACACATCACAGGTACGGCAGTATCGAACTACTGATTGAGAAATTCCAGGCCAGTAAAAGTTGTGGGTCTTTTCTCTGTCCGTTTCCTACCTTAGTGACCCGATAAGGGGGTGTCATGAGCCAGTTGGAGTAGCTGCAGCCTATACTTTTGAGGGACAATGAGTTGCCTTTTAGTCACTTCAGGGATGACCCCACCCTGGGCCTCTATTAACCGATAATACAACCCCTTATCTTTGGTGATCCTATCCCCATTCTCTCCCTCCCGCCCAGTTTCTTACCTTAGTTTAATAGCTGCCAAGGTCGGATCAGCTTCTATATCTTGTCTAAACTCTTCCCGGTTCCAAAAGTCTCCCAATGTAGAAGCAATTGATGCAGCTCTTACCAGTTCGGTTGCGGGTCCTGGAGGCTGCTCCACTATCAATTCCGAAACGCTCTGTGCTTGGGCAGCTTGGTGTCGGGTGACTGCTCGCACAAAATAGCACTGTAGTTCCCCAAAGTCATTCCCAAGGAGAACATCCGCGGGTAGTTTCCCCATAACTCCAGTCCAGCAGAGTCTTTTCCCCACAACCATAATCCAAATGTACAGCAGCCTTCTGGATATATTTGCGAGTACACCCTGCCAGTGCGATGGGTATTCCTGGGCCTTGATGGATTGCCTCTGGCCAAACCACACGGGGGTCAGCAATGGTCAGGAACGTCCCAGTGTCTCTAAAGCCAGTCACCTTGTATCCATCAATCAAAACATCCTGCAGATGGCGCTGTCTTTGCTCTGGGTAACATTGCGCAATGGGCTAAATGCCATATACGCCAGAGGGGGTCTCCGTGGTGCAGGGTTTGGCAGTCCACTCTGGTGGTGGTGGTGGTAACTCTTCTTCAGGCAGTATAGAGTGCACAAGATGCCCAGGGTGAAGGAGAAAAGGTCGGAGCTCCCTTCCATTTTTTGAGGGGCACCTGGACTGTAAGTGGCCAGGCTGACCGCACCCATAACATTTCCTTTCTGAGATCCCTCCATATCGCGGTCGGAATTGTGGGGCCCCCGAATAGGTTGGCATGGTTGTCATTGGCCTGCGGATGGGTTGAGGGGCGTATATGACAGGAGTTGGCTGGGGGGCTGGGTTAGGTTGAGGTTTATTGTGAAGCAGCCTCCTCCACTGAGGTTTGAGGGTAAGTGCCTCATCAGTCAGGGCTGCAGCTCTATTCAATGTTGGTGGCTTACGTTCCCGGACCCATTCCCATATTTCCTGGGGGCACTTGGCATAAAACTGTTCTTTCAGGAACTCTTGTAGAATATCGTCCATAGTAAAGGTACTTTCCGCTTCCAGCGATCTCAAACACGCCTTGGACATTTTTTGGGCATACATCCTAAAAGATCCTCCAGCAGTACAGGGAAGGTCTCGGAATTGGGCCCAAAGTGAGTCTGGGGTGACGGCATAGTAATCCAAAATAGTTTGTTTCACCAGGTCATAGTCCTGGTTCCACTGTGCGTCTAGGGTCCGGCATGCTTCTGCGGCTCCCCCTTCAAGGAGCCCCACTAAAACACACATCCAATCAGAGGTGGGTACATCCAGCAGGGCACACTGCTGTACAAAGTCCTGGGAAAACCCTTCCACATCCCCAGTTTCCTTATTAAATGTCTTGAATTCCTTCCGGGTGACCCGTAAAGGTTCTGGGATTCCCCGGTCCTGCCCTCTTTCGGCCTCCATTGCAGCTTGTCTCTGTTTTGCCATGTTAGCAGCTTCCAACTGATACTCCGGAGTAACGACTGGTCCCAGAGCTGCCATTTCCTCCTCATACCACACCAACCATTGGCTTTTAGTGGTGAGAGGCCCTGTCTCCGGAGCATGTCCATTAGCCACCTGGGAGGAGGTGATCTGGCTAGTACTCGCCAGTAGATCAATTAATGGCTCTTTAGACAGTCCCTGGTAGTTCAAGCCAAGTTCTCGGGCTCGTACTTGGAGACTAAGTACGGTCCAGTTCCGGCAGTCATTAGCTGGGTGGTTCTCCATGGGGCTGCGCTCTGTTGATCCCACTTCTGACACCAGTTGTCATGGGGTTCGTTAGGTTAATACACGTTCAACAGAGCCAGTGACAGGGCAACTCCAACAGGGTTTATTGTATACAATGCTTACAATGGAACAGCACACAGTCCACAAAATCAGGCAATCACAGGAAAATCCTCAGAGCGCTGGCCACAGCTTCAGCTCTCATTAAAGTCTACATCCAAGAGATCTCCATCCTCCCCAGGACAAGCCCTTATATACCCCTTAGGTGAAGGAACATCTTGGCATTTTCTAGTCACCATCATTTGTTATAATGACCTTAGTTTTGTATTTCTACTGTCTGTGTAAAGGATCTGCCAGACACAGCTTCGGGGTTAACTCCCTTAATTAATCAGTCAGCACCTGAGAATACATCCCTGAGACTGACTCCTGCTTCCACCACTCAGGCTGGCAGGCTTAGGAGTGGGAGAGCCTATCGTAGCCTGGCCAGACTCAGCTAGCTCCCGCCCTCTGTCTATTTATACCTGCATTTCCTGTTCCTCCTTGCTTGTTATTCTTTTTCGTGTGGTTTCCTGGCCCAGCTACAGCTCCTTCTATTTTGTTCCTGCTCCATACAGACCCTGGCTTACTGACTACTTTTCTGCTCTTCG
This sequence comes from Rhinoderma darwinii, assembly GCF_050947455.1. NCBI lineage: Eukaryota > Metazoa > Chordata > Amphibia > Anura > Rhinodermatidae > Rhinoderma > Rhinoderma darwinii. The sequence continues at coordinate 156,103,431 of NC_134688.1, read as the reverse complement.
TTTGGTACCTCGCACACTCCTGGCTTGACTCGGCTCGTTCACCACTCTGGTTGCTCACGGTGTTGCCGTGGGCAACTGCCCCTTTCCCTTGCTTGTATTCCCTTGTATGTTTGTCGTGTTTGTCGTGCACTTACTGAGTGCAGGGACCGCCGCCCAGTTGTACCCCGTCGCCTAGGGCGGGTCGTTGCAAGTAGGCAGGGACAGAGTGGCGGGTAGATTAGGGCTCACTTGTCCGTTTCCCTACCCCCCGGTCATTACAGTCTGTGTGTGATTTGTGGTCTTTTGTACTATTATGTGTATTGCCCAACTATTGTCTGCCACAGCTGGGATGAGGACATAGTGGGGGCAGATAATTGGATCTGCTTCATTTGCTGGTCTGCACTCTAGCTGAGTGATGGTGGTGCCACCTGATGATCCCCTGTGGAGAATGGACAATGAGGACACTTTATGTCTTGTAGACGGCACCTCTGATACATCTGATTGTCCATATGCTGGAGACACGACCTGTGGTACCTGATTACAGAATCATTCCTCTGAGGACTCACAATAAACCACACATAATGTACCATCTCAAGCCTGATTTTGGACCTGTCCGGTCTGGTGGATTCTTGCCTCTAAGTTCCTAGTCCTTATCCTGTTCTTTGTCCCTGGTACCTGTGCTCCTTGTATTGACTTCTGTGTTTGATCTCCTGCACTGCTGCTGTGATCGTGCTCCAGTCCTGCAGCTGTTTTGTACCAGTTCTCCCACATGTGACCCCGTACCTGCCTGTGCCAAGACCTCAACCCTGTAATGTGACACCACCGGCTCCTGGTTCCAAATGGCTACTCCTGGACTCTGTTCCTGACATCTACTTGTTAAAAGTCTAGCCCCTATACCTGGTTGCTGCTCTGTGTGTCTCCTGGTTCCGTCCGAGCTTTGCGCCTGGTACGGTTTGAGGTCAGCTTCATATCCATCTCTGCCACTCCAGTGTTTGCCGTGTCTGGGTCTGTTGGCCCTTCTGTTTGTTTATGGACTGTCTGGTTACCCCATTATCTGATTTTGCATCCCTGTCCTTGAGTTGTCACTGCTGATTCTGGTTGCAGACCAAGGATCCACTACCCAAGTTGATAAATTACATTGCTTAATCCTGAAATATGCTTATCAGTTCCTGTATCGTTTGTTGTCAATAAAGCATCTTTACACCTGGTCATGTTCAATCAGCTATAGATAATTCTGAATTTCCTGTGGTTAATTCATTGAATAAATAAGTATATTTGAAGTTTTTGCAAAATTTGTTGCAAAATAAGTCACGACATGTGCACATTTGAATACACTCTACACCTCTATACACACCACATTTATCGGCTAAGTCAAGAGGGTACTCAAACAAGACCTATGACTTGCCCATAGATCTATTTGCACCAAATATATGCAACATTGTGTTATTTTGGCATGAAGTATGGTTACTGTTTCTTAATTGTACTGAAAACCATAGTTGGTCACTCTATTCAATACTCCAGAACAACCATCTGTTAAGATATACAATCAATTTTTTACAGTGAAAGGCGATGGCAAATAGTTACATACATTTTTTCCCGTATTATAATTGAGCGTACGTTTTTCTAGGAAGTAAAAAGATAAATATTTACAGCATACCTTGCTGTGGTGTGAATAGAAACCAGATGGTGTGTTTTCTCATTTTAATTTTCACTTTCTGAAGAGTAGCAGACTTTTTTTTTTACTCTTTGATGCTTTATTTCAAACTATTTTCCAGACAACAAAGTTCCAAAATATACCATTACTCTTTTGGTCCTGTAATTTCATTACTGATATATACAATATCTTGGAATTGTGCCTAATTACATCAACAGGGATTACTTTCACATTAACATGTTTTTGAAATGCTTTCTACATATCACTCCATTACGGGCATTTGCATTCAATATCTTTTTGTGTGTGATCACTCTTTATGTATTTTACCTTTGATGTAGGCAGTGAAGCCATACATATTTCAAATTCCAAGGTTCTCCTCGTCTTTGTATAATAGGTTTGAATCATAAAAAAACATACATATATAAATAAATGATCATATAGTAGCTGATTCAAGTAATATTTAAGCTTTCTTATTTTATTTCATGTTTTATTACTGCCCTTTTGTGGTTTTGTAAAGTTGCAGATTTATTTTTCTGTGTTTCAATTTAAAGATGGTTCTTTGCTATAATTCCAATTTTTTGGGCTGCATAATGTTTCCTTATCAGAAGCTTTAGACAGATGTGCAGATTTAACTGGTTTAAAAAAAGAGAAATTTCCTAAACTACAATATGTTCTGACAGGAACTAATTCTATAATTAACATCAATTATAAGTATTCATACTCTGACCATCTTAAAGCAGCCTTAGGTAGAATATAAAAGTTATGCACACTTTCTCAATAATCATTCACTATAAGTGGTTATTCAGATAAACATATTATATTTGTGTTTAAAAGTTCATATTCCGAATCCTACAACCAGACCCCCCCCCCCCACCCAGTGGTTCCTCTCAACTAAACTCACTGCACCATAGATCCTAAAACATGCATATATTATAATTGTATTCAAATCGTCAAATGTTTAAAAAAAAATTAAAAATACCTCAAATTTATAAGTAGTGTGAAAGTAAACACCCTATTGTACTCCACCAGAATTACCGTATTTGGCAGTGTTATTCAAACGTGGCTCCTTTCATACATTCGTTATCTGACCATGTGTTCCATTATGCATTGTGACACCATCCTTATCTGCTGAGAATGACTGTTGGTTTCTTAAAATTGCTCTGGCTATGTCTCTCATTAAAACTACAGTTCTCATGTCTCTTTATCTGCCACAAATATCTGAAATACTTAGACTAGTAATCCATGTTAAAATCGTGGTATATTTTGCAGTTTTATTTATCTAAAGTGAACCTGACTTTTCAGAATAAGTTATCATTCAGTATGTGTGTACATTAGGTTTAATACTATTATATGACTTGTATTCTGCTTTTTTTTTTTTTTTTAGCAGTTTTCCTTTTTGCAGGCACAATCTCGAATTTTCAATTCTCTGACCAAGTGGGTGTCTTCTATACACTGCACACATAGAGGAGAATCCTGCTCTCCTATCTCTATCTTTCACATATACAATAAATTCTGAGTTTTCAGACCCTTTCAATTCTTTCACAATTTGTTATGTTAAAGAGGCTCTGTCACCAGATTTTGCAACCCCTATCTCCTATTGCAGCAGATTGGTGCTGCAATGTAGATAAGAGTAACGTTTTTTGTTTTTTTTTAAAAACGAGCATTTTTGGCCAAGTTTTTGGCATTGTGTCGGAGTTGATTCTGCAGCAGCATCAGCGTTTGCAGGTAAGTAGCTACATCGACTTACCTGCAAACGCCGATGCTGCTGCAGAATCAAATGTAGCCTCTGGTGCCGATGTGTCCTCGCTCGTCCGACATGATGCAGGACCTGGGGCAGGAAGTGAGTGACGTCACAGCGTGATCTCTCGAGAACACGCTGTGTGTCTGCACTGCCAGAAGCTGGGCGTTGTGAAGAGAAGTGGATGATGCTGATTCGTCAGCATCATTCACTTCTATTCACAACGCCCAGCTAGTAAAAGAAGTAAAAACGCCCAGATGTAACGAACACAATACACGCCCAGTTGTACTTTAACTTTTAACACGCCCAGTTGTACTTTAGAAAGCCTCATTTACATAAATATAAAAATGGTCATAACTTGGCCAAAAATGCTCGTTTTTAAAAAAAAAACAAAAAACGTTACTCTTATCTACATTGCAGCGCCGATCTGCTGCAATAGGAGATAGGGGTTGGAAAATCTGGTGACAGAGCCTCTTTAAGGCATTGTGCTAAAATAAAATAAAAATCTTATTTTTTTCCCCATCATTCTGCACTCAATACCCCATAATGACAAAGTGAAAATAGATTGTTAATAATCTTTCCTATTTTATTGAATAGGAAAAACTCAAATATTGCATTGACATAAGTATTCAGACCCTTTACTCCATACTTAGTTGAAACACCTTTTGGCAGCGATAACAGCCTCCAGTCTTGTTGGGTATGATGCCACAAGGCTTGCACACCTAGATTTGGGGATTTTCTGCCTTTCTTCTCTGCAGATCCTATCAAGTTTTGTCAGGTTGGATGGGGACCGTCTGTGGACAGCCATGTTCAGGTCTCTCAGATGTTCGATTAAGTTCAAGTCAGGGCTCTGGCTGGGCCACTCATTGACATTCACAGTTGTCCCTAAGCCACTCCTGTGTTGTCTTGGCTGTGTGCTTAGGGTAATTGTAATGTTGGAAGGTGAACCTTTGGCCCAGTTTCAGTTCCACAGCACTCAATCAGGTTTTCATTAAGAATATCTTGTACTTTGCTCCATTCGTTTTTTCCTCAACCCTGACTAGTCTGCCTGTTCTAGCCAGTGAAAAACACCCCCATAGCATGAGGCTGCCACCACCATTATTCACTGTGGGGATGGTATTGGGCAGGTGATGAGCAGTGTCTGGTTTCCTCCAGACATGACGCGTAGATTTGAGGCAAAAAACTTAAATCTTGGTTTCATCACACCACAGTGAAGGTTGACCTTCTGGAAGTTTCTACCATCTGCACAGAGGATCTTTGGAGCTCAGCCAGAGTGACAATTTGGTTCTTAATCACCTCTCTTACCAAGGCCCTTCTCCCCTGATATCTTAGTTTGGTGGTGCGGACAGCTCTGTGAAGAATCCTGGTTGTTCCAAACTAATTCCATTTAAGAATTATAGAGGCCACTGTGCTCTTGGAAACTTTCAGTGCAGCAGAAACTTTTGTTTTGTACCCTTCTCCAGATCAGTTCCTCCGCACAATCCTATCTGAGCTCTACAGGCAGTTCTTTCCTCCTCAGAGCTTGGTTTTTTCTCTGATATGCATTTTAAGCTGTGAGACCTTATATAGACAGGGGTGTGTCTTTCCAAATCATGTCCAATCAAAAGAGTTTACCATAAATGGACTCCAAACAAGGTGTAGAAACATTTTAAAAAGGCTCTGTCACCAGATTATAAGTGCCCAGTCTCCTACATAATCTGATTGGCGCTGTAATGTAGATAACAACAGTGGTTTTTATTTTGAAAAACGATCATTTTTGAGCAAGTTATGAGCAATTTTAGATTTATGCTAATTCGTTTCTTAATAGACAACTGGGCGTGTTTTTACTTTTTACCAACTGGGCGTTGTACACAGGAGTGTATGACGCTGGCCAATCAGTGACCAATCAGCATCAAACACTTCTCATTGTTCCAGCCCAGCTTCTTTCACTGCACAATCACGCTGTAACAATGAGCTGGAACAATGAGAAGTGTATGATGCTGATTGGTCACTGATTGGTCAGCGTCATACACTTCTCTCCACAATGTCCAGTTGGTAAAAAGTAAAAACACGCCCATTTGTCTATTAAGAAACTAATTAGCATAAATCTAAAATTGCTCAAAACTTGCTCAAAAATTATCATTTTTCAAAATAAAAACCACTGCTGTTATCAACATTACAGTGCCAATCAGATTATGTAGAAGATAGGGCACTTATAATCTGGTGACAAAGCCTCTTTAACCCCTTAAGGACGCAGCCTTGTTTTGGCTTTAAGGCTCAGAGCCCATTTTTCAAATCTGACATATTTCACTTTATGTGGTAATAACGTCGGAATGCTTAAACCTACCCAAGCGATTCTGAGATTGTTTTCTCGTGACACATTGGGCTTCATGTTTGTGGTAAAATTTGGTCGATATATTCAGTGTTTATTGGTGAAAAATGCTAAAATTTAGAGAAAATTTTGAAAAAATAGCATTTTTCAGAATTGAAATGCATCTGCTTGTAAAACAGACGGTTATACCACCCAAAACAGTTACTAGTTCACATTTCCCATATGTCTACTTTAGATTGGCATCATTTTTTTAACATTCTTTTATTTTTCTTGGACGTTACAAGGCTTAGAACATAAACAGCAATTTCTCTTTTTTTAAAGAAAATTTCAAAAGCCTTTTTTTAAGGTACCTCTTCAGTTCTGAAGTGGCTTTGAGGAGCCTATGTATTAGAAACCCAGATAAAACACCCCATCTTAAAAACTAGACCCCTCAAAGTATTCAAAACAACATTTAAAAAGTTTTTTAACCTTTCAGGCATTTCACAGGAATTAAAGCAAAGTGGAGGTGAAATTTGCAAATTTCATTTTTCTTGCTGAATTTCAATTTTATTTAAAAAAAATTCTGTAACACAGAAGGTTTTACAAGAGAAACACTACTAAATACGTATTGTCCAGATTCTGCAGTTTTTAGAAATGTCCCACATGTGGCTCTAGTGCGCTCGTGGACTAAAACACAAGCCCCAGAAGCAAAGAAGCACCTAGTGCATTTTAAGTCCTCATGCCAGGTTTGAAGAGGTGTTGAGGTGCCAAAACAGTAGGATTCCCCAATAGTGACCCCATTTTGGAAACTACACCCCTCAAGGAATTCATTTATGGTTGTTGTTACAATTTTGACCGCACAGTTTTTTCACAGCACGTATTTGAATTGGGCTGTGAAATGAAAAAAATGTCATTTTTTCCAATAAAATGTCATTTGTGATCAAAATTTCTTATTTTCACAGGGAACAAAATACCCCATTTTGTTGCCCAATTTGTCCTTAGTGTGGCAATACCCCATTTGTGGTGATAAACTGCCGTTTGGGCCCATGGGAGGGCTCAGAAAGAAAGGAGCGCTATGTGTTTGTTGGAGTCCAGATTTTGCTGGATTGGTTTTCGGGTGCCATGTCGCATTTGCAGAGCCTCAGAGGTATCAAAGCAATGAAAACCCACCAGAAGTGACCCCATTTTGGAAACTACACTCCCCAAGGAATTCAAATATGGTTGTTGTTAGAATTTTGACCACACAGTTTTTTCACAGCACCTATTTGAATTGGGCTGTGAAATGAAAAAAACTTCATTTTTTCCAATAAGATGTCATTTTTTATCAAAATGTCTTATTTTCACAGGGAACAAAATACCCCATTTTGTTGCCCAATTTCTCCTGAGTGCAGCAATACCCCATTTGTGGCGATAAATTGCCGTTTGGGCACATGGGAGGCCTCAGAAGGGAAGGAGCGCTGTGTGTTCTTTGGAGTGCAGATTTTCTGGTTTGGTTTTCGGGTGCCGTGTCGCATTTGCAGAGCCCCAGAGGTATCAAAGCAATGGAAACCTACCAGAAGTGACCCCATTTTGGAAACTACACCCCTCAAGGAATTCATTTATGGGTAATGTGACCATTTAGACGCCATAGTTTCTTCACAGAACTTATTTGAATTGGGCTGGGAATTAAAAAAAAATATATTTTTTCCAATAATATGACGTTTTAGCTCAAAAATTCTTATTTTCACAAGAAATACAATACTCAATTTTGTTGCCCAATATGTCCTGAGTGCGGCAATACCCCATTTGTGGTGATAAACTGCCGTTTGGGCCCATGGGAGGGGTCAGAAGGAAAGGAGCACTATTTGTTCTTTGGAGTCCATATTTTGCTGGATTGGTTTTCGGATGCCATGTCGCATTTGCAGAGCCCCAGAAGTATCAAAGCAATAGAAATCAACCACAAATGACCCCATTTTGGAAACTACACCCCTCAAGGATATCATTTATGGGTGTTGTGACCATTTTGACCCCATAGTTTTTTCACAGAACTTATTTGAATTGGGCTGGGAATTAAAACAAAATTATTTTTTCAAATAATATGTAGTTTTGGCTGAAAATGTCTTATTTCCACAAGAAACAGAATACCCCATTCTGTTGCGCAATTTGTTCTGAGTGCCGTAATACCCCATTTGTGGTGAAAAACTGCCGTTTGGGCCCATGGGAGGGCTCAGAAGGAAAGGACCACTATTTGGCCTACTGGGGATTTTCTAGTGCGAAGTCATGTATACAGAAGCCCTGGAGGTACCAGTACCGTTGAAACCTTCAAGAAGTGACCCCGTTTTAAAAACTACACCCTTAAGGCATTCATCTAGAGGTGTAGTGAGCATTTTGACCGGAGATCTACACCACATAAACTGTAATGTGGGTTCTCCCGGGTATGGCAATACCCTCAATGTGGCTGTTATCAGCTGCCTGGGCACACAGCAGGGCCCAGAGGGGAAAGACGAGGGGGGATAAGCTGTGCGGAGTGCGTCAGGGTAAGTAAAATTGGGGTAAATTATAAACCACGGGATGTATGATAAATTTTCAAACACTCTTTCATACAGAGCTCTGGTTATTCGGGACACGTGTCACATTGATATATTGTGTCATCCCTTATCGCCCTCTTATAGCAGACTTTGCACCTCTTTTGACTTTTTCCCTTCTTACCAGTTTGGGGAACTTCTCCTGGAAAGTGATGCCCTGGTATGATGTGTGTGGCCCTGCTTCCAGAAGTACTGGGTGCCCCTTCTTCTTGGTCCCTAAAGATTAGGTTATTGATAATCACCTCTTGAAATTACAGGAAAGTTCCCCTCTGGCCTGCATATCGATGTAGCACGTACGCATTGTGGTGCCAAAACATTGAGGAATCCATTGTAGTTTTCTTGGGTGCATGCGGCTTTTTGATCAGTTTTTATTCTATTTTTAGGTGGCGTGGTGACTAAAAAGCAGCAATTCTACTATTGTTTTTTTATTCTATTTTTTTTACAGCATTCACCGTGCGCTATAAATGACATATTCACTTTATTCTGCGTGGCGATACGATTACGGCGATACCAGATGTTTATATTTTTTTTATGTCTTATGGCGTTTGCACAATAAAATACGTTTTGTAAAAAATCATTCACTTTTTGTGTTACCTTATTCTAAGCACCAGAACTTTTGTATTTTTCCATCTATAAAGCCGTGCGAGGACTTATTTTTTGCGTAACGAACTGTAGTTTCGATCAGTAGCATTTTTCGGTACATGCGACTTTTTGATCTCTTTTTATTCCATTTTTTGGGAGGTGAAGTGACCAAACAATTGTGATTGTGGTACGGCTTATTATTATTTTCTTTTACGGCGTTCACCGTGCGGGATAAATAACGAAATAATTTTGTCTTTCAGGCCATTACGGACGCGGCGATACCAATTATGTATAGTTCATTTGTTTGTTTATATATTTTTATTAATAATAAATGACTGATAATGTAAAAAGGGGGATTTTTACTTTTAATACTTTTAATACTTTTATTTTCTTATTTTTACACATCTTTTTTTTACTTTTTTTTAACTTTATTACTTTGTCCCACTAGGGGACTTGAGGGCAGGAGGCCCTGATCGCTATTCTAATACACTGCACTACATGCATAGTGCAGTGTATTAGAACTGTCAGCTACTCACTGACAGCAAGCATAGTGGGTCCTGACGTTGTCAGGACCCACTAGGCTTCCGTCTATGGCATAGCCGGACGCCATTGTTTGGTGTCCGTTTGCCATAGTCACCATCGCCGGCCGCTATCGTGTAGCAGGCCGGCGATGGCAGCTTAACCCCTAAAAAGGCGCGATCTCTATAGAACGCGGCTTTTAAGGGGTTAATCAGCGGGACACAGCGATCGGTCCCTGCTGTAGGAGCTGTGACAGCTGCTGTACAAGACAGCAGCTGACACAGCTCCTGTATGTGTCGGGAGGACGGCCGAGACGGCCATTACTCCCGAGACGTACTATTAGGTCATGGAGCGCAAACGATACAGCTACCATGACCTAATAGTACGTCCAGGAGCGGGAAGGGGTTAAGGATGATCTAGAGAAATGTAAGACCCCCAGAACTAAATTTAAAGGGTCTGAATACTTGTGTCCATACAAAATTTGAGTTTTTCATTTTTAATACATTTACAAACATTTCTAAAATTCTGTTTTCACTTTGTCATTATGGGGTATTGAGTGTAGAATGATGGGGGAAAACCTGATTTTTTTTATTTTATTTTAGCACAAGGCCTCAACATAACGATGTGAAAAAAGTGAAAGGGTCTAAAGACTCTCCAAATGCACTGTATATAGAAACAGCAGCAGTATAGAGGATGTTGTGCAACAGCACTGGCATGACAGAAATCTTACCGGCACATCTGTCTTTCTCACTCTGCTACTGCTTCCTCCCTCTGCTCCCCTCTCCATAGACTTGTATGTAACATATATGTGTGACTCACACTCTCTCTGCTCCTTCCTCCTGCTCCCCCCTCTCCATAGACTTGTATAGACAAACAGTGAAGAAACACACCCCGCAACTTCTGCAGCCCGTCTATAACCAGAGACAGACTTTGAATGGAAAGCAGATTACAGGAGGGGAGACACTTAGTGGAAGTAACTTCACACAAAACTTAAAGGAACAGTGTCATCACAAATTATTTTTTTATATGTTAAAGATGTTAGTGCTTTATTAAAAACGTTTATATTCATTTGTGTGTTTGTGTTTTACTTTTTCTTATTTTTACACTTTTTCTTCCCTATGGGGGCTGCCATTTTTTGTTCCATTTCTGTGTGTGTCGATTAACGACACATACAGACATGGAATACGGCAGCCACAGTCCCATAGGGACTGCGAACGGCTCCCGTCCCATTGACTGCAGTGTACGGCGTCTGTGTGGGAACTGCGCATGCGCCGCTCCCACACAGTCCTATTCGAAATTGGCGCCGTCCGGCGCCATTTTCCTGTGGACCGGAAGTCGCGGCCGGACAGTAATATTACTACTTCCGGTCGCGGCTTCCGGATTTGTGCACTTGCACCAGCGGCAGCAAACGGAGCGGACGGTCCGGAGGGAGCCACGGCGGCAGGAGCAGGTAAGAGATTTCAATGTATGTTCGTGTTTGTGTGTGTTTACTACTGTATGTAAACCTACTACACTGTGGGTTAGCTCAAAAAATGGCGACACACAGTGTAGGAGGTTACACCGTTCAAACCCCTCGTTTATCCCGGCACTAGCCAGGATAAAGGAGGGGGGGATGCTGAGAGCTCACTAGAGCGAGGGCTTTTAACTCAATGTTGCAATGCTGCAATTTTGGGAACAGCTCCATCTAGTGACCAAAAATGGGTAGTATTATAAATTAGAAATAATTTATAATATTTCCTGGCTCGTGCAAAAAAAAAAAAAAAATGTGAACAATGTTTAATCACCCACACACTAAATGTTTAATTTTTTTTAAAAAAACATGTTTTTCTGGCAACACATTCCCTTTAAGGACATTTCATAGTTGATCTGTATCAGCATAGAAGCTGGTTTGTAGGGGAAAGCCAGCACCATTATGAAGACCGACCGCACTGCAGGTAAGGTGTGTGTGTCTCTGTCTATCCCTCTTTCTCTCCCTCTCTCTCTCTCTCTCTCGCGGACCCCCCTCTCACTCATCCAATGGGGTGGAGTAGTGTTATACTACCCCAAACCCCTTACAAGTGCAGAGCATGTAGTTTCTCTTTTAGTCACTGGGTGGTTAATGGTATTGAAGGTCTAGATGCAAGACCGTAGTTTCTCCAAAGATAACAAAGTAACGTTCCTCCATCCTTTTTATAGTATAATACATAAAATTGTTATCTCAACTGTAAGTAAAAACTTAACAATCACTCCTCCCCTGGTCTGCAGCATCTCAGCATGTGCTCCAAATTCAGGAAGCAGGAAGTGTCCTCACATCAATCTGCATTCCATACACCGGAAATCACGTGGTTCAACTGCCAGTTTCGCTAGCTTGCGTTACATGATCTACAATCCAAACCACCTGTGTTCCAATGACTATATAATACCCAAAAAATATTAAAAATACAACATTTTTAAGAAAATTACACTCGATAATAGTAAATGATAAATCACTTGGGTAGTCAGTTCATATTTTATATGACTTAAGACTTAAGACCTATGACTTGCCCATAGATCTATTTGCACCAAATATATGCAACATTGTGTTATTTTGGCATGAAGTATGGTTACTGTTTCTTAATTGTACTGAAAACCATAGTTGGTCACTCTATTCAATACTCCAGAACAACCATCTGTTAAGATATACAATCAATTTTTTACAGTGAAAGGCGATGGCAAATAGTTACATACATTTTTTCCCGTATTATAATTGAGCGTACGTTTTTCTAGGAAGTAAAAAGATAAATATTTACAGCATACCTTGCTGTGGTGTGAATAGAAACCAGATGGTGTGTTTTCTCATTTTAATTTTCACTTTCTGAAGAGTAGCAGACTTTTTTTTTTACTCTTTGATGCTTTATTTCAAACTATTTTCCAGACAACAAAGTTCCAAAATATACCATTACTCTTTTGGTCCTGTAATTTCATTACTGATATATACAATATCTTGGAATTGTGCCTAATTACATCAACAGGGATTACTTTCACATTAACATGTTTTTGAAATGCTTTCTACATATCACTCCATTACGGGCATTTGCATTCAATATCTTTTTGTGTGTGATCACTCTTTATGTATTTTACCTTTGATGTAGGCAGTGAAGCCATACATATTTCAAATTCCAAGGTTCTCCTCGTCTTTGTATAATAGGTTTGAATCATAAAAAAACATACATATATAAATAAATGATCATATAGTAGCTGATTCAAGTAATATTTAAGCTTTCTTATTTTATTTCATGTTTTATTACTGCCCTTTTGTGGTTTTGTAAAGTTGCAGATTTATTTTTCTGTGTTTCAATTTAAAGATGGTTCTTTGCTATAATTCCAATTTTTTGGGCTGCATAATGTTTCCTTATCAGAAGCTTTAGACAGATGTGCAGATTTAACTGGTTTAAAAAAAGAGAAATTTCCTAAACTACAATATGTTCTGACAGGAACTAATTCTATAATTAACATCAATTATAAGTATTCATACTCTGACCATCTTAAAGCAGCCTTAGGTAGAATATAAAAGTTATGCACACTTTCTCAATAATCATTCACTATAAGTGGTTATTCAGATAAACATATTATATTTGTGTTTAAAAGTTCATATTCCGAATCCTACAACCAGACCCCCCCCCCCCACCCAGTGGTTCCTCTCAACTAAACTCACTGCACCATAGATCCTAAAACATGCATATATTATAATTGTATTCAAATCGTCAAATGTTTAAAAAAAAATTAAAAATACCTCAAATTTATAAGTAGTGTGAAAGTAAACACCCTATTGTACTCCACCAGAATTACCGTATTTGGCAGTGTTATTCAAACGTGGCTCCTTTCATACATTCGTTATCTGACCATGTGTTCCATTATGCATTGTGACACCATCCTTATCTGCTGAGAATGACTGTTGGTTTCTTAAAATTGCTCTGGCTATGTCTCTCATTAAAACTACAGTTCTCATGTCTCTTTATCTGCCACAAATATCTGAAATACTTAGACTAGTAATCCATGTTAAAATCGTGGTATATTTTGCAGTTTTATTTATCTAAAGTGAACCTGACTTTTCAGAATAAGTTATCATTCAGTATGTGTGTACATTAGGTTTAATACTATTATATGACTTGTATTCTGCTTTTTTTTTTTTTTTTAGCAGTTTTCCTTTTTGCAGGCACAATCTCGAATTTTCAATTCTCTGACCAAGTGGGTGTCTTCTATACACTGCACACATAGAGGAGAATCCTGCTCTCCTATCTCTATCTTTCACATATACAATAAATTCTGAGTTTTCAGACCCTTTCAATTCTTTCACAATTTGTTATGTTAAAGAGGCTCTGTCACCAGATTTTGCAACCCCTATCTCCTATTGCAGCAGATTGGTGCTGCAATGTAGATAAGAGTAACGTTTTTTGTTTTTTTTTAAAAACGAGCATTTTTGGCCAAGTTTTTGGCATTGTGTCGGAGTTGATTCTGCAGCAGCATCAGCGTTTGCAGGTAAGTAGCTACATCGACTTACCTGCAAACGCCGATGCTGCTGCAGAATCAAATGTAGCCTCTGGTGCCGATGTGTCCTCGCTCGTCCGACATGATGCAGGACCTGGGGCAGGAAGTGAGTGACGTCACAGCGTGATCTCTCGAGAACACGCTGTGTGTCTGCACTGCCAGAAGCTGGGCGTTGTGAAGAGAAGTGGATGATGCTGATTCGTCAGCATCATTCACTTCTATTCACAACGCCCAGCTAGTAAAAGAAGTAAAAACGCCCAGATGTAACGAACACAATACACGCCCAGTTGTACTTTAACTTTTAACACGCCCAGTTGTACTTTAGAAAGCCTCATTTACATAAATATAAAAATGGTCATAACTTGGCCAAAAATGCTCGTTTTTAAAAAAAAAACAAAAAACGTTACTCTTATCTACATTGCAGCGCCGATCTGCTGCAATAGGAGATAGGGGTTGGAAAATCTGGTGACAGAGCCTCTTTAAGGCATTGTGCTAAAATAAAATAAAAATCTTATTTTTTTCCCCATCATTCTGCACTCAATACCCCATAATGACAAAGTGAAAATAGATTGTTAATAATCTTTCCTATTTTATTGAATAGGAAAAACTCAAATATTGCATTGACATAAGTATTCAGACCCTTTACTCCATACTTAGTTGAAACACCTTTTGGCAGCGATAACAGCCTCCAGTCTTGTTGGGTATGATGCCACAAGGCTTGCACACCTAGATTTGGGGATTTTCTGCCTTTCTTCTCTGCAGATCCTATCAAGTTTTGTCAGGTTGGATGGGGACCGTCTGTGGACAGCCATGTTCAGGTCTCTCAGATGTTCGATTAAGTTCAAGTCAGGGCTCTGGCTGGGCCACTCATTGACATTCACAGTTGTCCCTAAGCCACTCCTGTGTTGTCTTGGCTGTGTGCTTAGGGTAATTGTAATGTTGGAAGGTGAACCTTTGGCCCAGTTTCAGTTCCACAGCACTCAATCAGGTTTTCATTAAGAATATCTTGTACTTTGCTCCATTCGTTTTTTCCTCAACCCTGACTAGTCTGCCTGTTCTAGCCAGTGAAAAACACCCCCATAGCATGAGGCTGCCACCACCATTATTCACTGTGGGGATGGTATTGGGCAGGTGATGAGCAGTGTCTGGTTTCCTCCAGACATGACGCGTAGATTTGAGGCAAAAAACTTAAATCTTGGTTTCATCACACCACAGTGAAGGTTGACCTTCTGGAAGTTTCTACCATCTGCACAGAGGATCTTTGGAGCTCAGCCAGAGTGACAATTTGGTTCTTAATCACCTCTCTTACCAAGGCCCTTCTCCCCTGATATCTTAGTTTGGTGGTGCGGACAGCTCTGTGAAGAATCCTGGTTGTTCCAAACTAATTCCATTTAAGAATTATAGAGGCCACTGTGCTCTTGGAAACTTTCAGTGCAGCAGAAACTTTTGTTTTGTACCCTTCTCCAGATCAGTTCCTCCGCACAATCCTATCTGAGCTCTACAGGCAGTTCTTTCCTCCTCAGAGCTTGGTTTTTTCTCTGATATGCATTTTAAGCTGTGAGACCTTATATAGACAGGGGTGTGTCTTTCCAAATCATGTCCAATCAAAAGAGTTTACCATAAATGGACTCCAAACAAGGTGTAGAAACATTTTAAAAAGGCTCTGTCACCAGATTATAAGTGCCCAGTCTCCTACATAATCTGATTGGCGCTGTAATGTAGATAACAACAGTGGTTTTTATTTTGAAAAACGATCATTTTTGAGCAAGTTATGAGCAATTTTAGATTTATGCTAATTCGTTTCTTAATAGACAACTGGGCGTGTTTTTACTTTTTACCAACTGGGCGTTGTACACAGGAGTGTATGACGCTGGCCAATCAGTGACCAATCAGCATCAAACACTTCTCATTGTTCCAGCCCAGCTTCTTTCACTGCACAATCACGCTGTAACAATGAGCTGGAACAATGAGAAGTGTATGATGCTGATTGGTCACTGATTGGTCAGCGTCATACACTTCTCTCCACAATGTCCAGTTGGTAAAAAGTAAAAACACGCCCATTTGTCTATTAAGAAACTAATTAGCATAAATCTAAAATTGCTCAAAACTTGCTCAAAAATTATCATTTTTCAAAATAAAAACCACTGCTGTTATCAACATTACAGTGCCAATCAGATTATGTAGAAGATAGGGCACTTATAATCTGGTGACAAAGCCTCTTTAACCCCTTAAGGACGCAGCCTTGTTTTGGCTTTAAGGCTCAGAGCCCATTTTTCAAATCTGACATATTTCACTTTATGTGGTAATAACGTCGGAATGCTTAAACCTACCCAAGCGATTCTGAGATTGTTTTCTCGTGACACATTGGGCTTCATGTTTGTGGTAAAATTTGGTCGATATATTCAGTGTTTATTGGTGAAAAATGCTAAAATTTAGAGAAAATTTTGAAAAAATAGCATTTTTCAGAATTGAAATGCATCTGCTTGTAAAACAGACGGTTATACCACCCAAAACAGTTACTAGTTCACATTTCCCATATGTCTACTTTAGATTGGCATCATTTTTTTAACATTCTTTTATTTTTCTTGGACGTTACAAGGCTTAGAACATAAACAGCAATTTCTCTTTTTTTAAAGAAAATTTCAAAAGCCTTTTTTTAAGGTACCTCTTCAGTTCTGAAGTGGCTTTGAGGAGCCTATGTATTAGAAACCCAGATAAAACACCCCATCTTAAAAACTAGACCCCTCAAAGTATTCAAAACAACATTTAAAAAGTTTTTTAACCTTTCAGGCATTTCACAGGAATTAAAGCAAAGTGGAGGTGAAATTTGCAAATTTCATTTTTCTTGCTGAATTTCAATTTTATTTAAAAAAAATTCTGTAACACAGAAGGTTTTACAAGAGAAACACTACTAAATACGTATTGTCCAGATTCTGCAGTTTTTAGAAATGTCCCACATGTGGCTCTAGTGCGCTCGTGGACTAAAACACAAGCCCCAGAAGCAAAGAAGCACCTAGTGCATTTTAAGTCCTCATGCCAGGTTTGAAGAGGTGTTGAGGTGCCAAAACAGTAGGATTCCCCAATAGTGACCCCATTTTGGAAACTACACCCCTCAAGGAATTCATTTATGGTTGTTGTTACAATTTTGACCGCACAGTTTTTTCACAGCACGTATTTGAATTGGGCTGTGAAATGAAAAAAATGTCATTTTTTCCAATAAAATGTCATTTGTGATCAAAATTTCTTATTTTCACAGGGAACAAAATACCCCATTTTGTTGCCCAATTTGTCCTTAGTGTGGCAATACCCCATTTGTGGTGATAAACTGCCGTTTGGGCCCATGGGAGGGCTCAGAAAGAAAGGAGCGCTATGTGTTTGTTGGAGTCCAGATTTTGCTGGATTGGTTTTCGGGTGCCATGTCGCATTTGCAGAGCCTCAGAGGTATCAAAGCAATGAAAACCCACCAGAAGTGACCCCATTTTGGAAACTACACTCCCCAAGGAATTCAAATATGGTTGTTGTTAGAATTTTGACCACACAGTTTTTTCACAGCACCTATTTGAATTGGGCTGTGAAATGAAAAAAACTTCATTTTTTCCAATAAGATGTCATTTTTTATCAAAATGTCTTATTTTCACAGGGAACAAAATACCCCATTTTGTTGCCCAATTTCTCCTGAGTGCAGCAATACCCCATTTGTGGCGATAAATTGCCGTTTGGGCACATGGGAGGCCTCAGAAGGGAAGGAGCGCTGTGTGTTCTTTGGAGTGCAGATTTTCTGGTTTGGTTTTCGGGTGCCGTGTCGCATTTGCAGAGCCCCAGAGGTATCAAAGCAATGGAAACCTACCAGAAGTGACCCCATTTTGGAAACTACACCCCTCAAGGAATTCATTTATGGGTAATGTGACCATTTAGACGCCATAGTTTCTTCACAGAACTTATTTGAATTGGGCTGGGAATTAAAAAAAAATATATTTTTTCCAATAATATGACGTTTTAGCTCAAAAATTCTTATTTTCACAAGAAATACAATACTCAATTTTGTTGCCCAATATGTCCTGAGTGCGGCAATACCCCATTTGTGGTGATAAACTGCCGTTTGGGCCCATGGGAGGGGTCAGAAGGAAAGGAGCACTATTTGTTCTTTGGAGTCCATATTTTGCTGGATTGGTTTTCGGATGCCATGTCGCATTTGCAGAGCCCCAGAAGTATCAAAGCAATAGAAATCAACCACAAATGACCCCATTTTGGAAACTACACCCCTCAAGGATATCATTTATGGGTGTTGTGACCATTTTGACCCCATAGTTTTTTCACAGAACTTATTTGAATTGGGCTGGGAATTAAAACAAAATTATTTTTTCAAATAATATGTAGTTTTGGCTGAAAATGTCTTATTTCCACAAGAAACAGAATACCCCATTCTGTTGCGCAATTTGTTCTGAGTGCCGTAATACCCCATTTGTGGTGAAAAACTGCCGTTTGGGCCCATGGGAGGGCTCAGAAGGAAAGGACCACTATTTGGCCTACTGGGGATTTTCTAGTGCGAAGTCATGTATACAGAAGCCCTGGAGGTACCAGTACCGTTGAAACCTTCAAGAAGTGACCCCGTTTTAAAAACTACACCCTTAAGGCATTCATCTAGAGGTGTAGTGAGCATTTTGACCGGAGATCTACACCACATAAACTGTAATGTGGGTTCTCCCGGGTATGGCAATACCCTCAATGTGGCTGTTATCAGCTGCCTGGGCACACAGCAGGGCCCAGAGGGGAAAGACGAGGGGGGATAAGCTGTGCGGAGTGCGTCAGGGTAAGTAAAATTGGGGTAAATTATAAACCACGGGATGTATGATAAATTTTCAAACACTCTTTCATACAGAGCTCTGGTTATTCGGGACACGTGTCACATTGATATATTGTGTCATCCCTTATCGCCCTCTTATAGCAGACTTTGCACCTCTTTTGACTTTTTCCCTTCTTACCAGTTTGGGGAACTTCTCCTGGAAAGTGATGCCCTGGTATGATGTGTGTGGCCCTGCTTCCAGAAGTACTGGGTGCCCCTTCTTCTTGGTCCCTAAAGATTAGGTTATTGATAATCACCTCTTGAAATTACAGGAAAGTTCCCCTCTGGCCTGCATATCGATGTAGCACGTACGCATTGTGGTGCCAAAACATTGAGGAATCCATTGTAGTTTTCTTGGGTGCATGCGGCTTTTTGATCAGTTTTTATTCTATTTTTAGGTGGCGTGGTGACTAAAAAGCAGCAATTCTACTATTGTTTTTTTATTCTATTTTTTTTACAGCATTCACCGTGCGCTATAAATGACATATTCACTTTATTCTGCGTGGCGATACGATTACGGCGATACCAGATGTTTATATTTTTTTTATGTCTTATGGCGTTTGCACAATAAAATACGTTTTGTAAAAAATCATTCACTTTTTGTGTTACCTTATTCTAAGCACCAGAACTTTTGTATTTTTCCATCTATAAAGCCGTGCGAGGACTTATTTTTTGCGTAACGAACTGTAGTTTCGATCAGTAGCATTTTTCGGTACATGCGACTTTTTGATCTCTTTTTATTCCATTTTTTGGGAGGTGAAGTGACCAAACAATTGTGATTGTGGTACGGCTTATTATTATTTTCTTTTACGGCGTTCACCGTGCGGGATAAATAACGAAATAATTTTGTCTTTCAGGCCATTACGGACGCGGCGATACCAATTATGTATAGTTCATTTGTTTGTTTATATATTTTTATTAATAATAAATGACTGATAATGTAAAAAGGGGGATTTTTACTTTTAATACTTTTAATACTTTTATTTTCTTATTTTTACACATCTTTTTTTTACTTTTTTTTAACTTTATTACTTTGTCCCACTAGGGGACTTGAGGGCAGGAGGCCCTGATCGCTATTCTAATACACTGCACTACATGCATAGTGCAGTGTATTAGAACTGTCAGCTACTCACTGACAGCAAGCATAGTGGGTCCTGACGTTGTCAGGACCCACTAGGCTTCCGTCTATGGCATAGCCGGACGCCATTGTTTGGTGTCCGTTTGCCATAGTCACCATCGCCGGCCGCTATCGTGTAGCAGGCCGGCGATGGCAGCTTAACCCCTAAAAAGGCGCGATCTCTATAGAACGCGGCTTTTAAGGGGTTAATCAGCGGGACACAGCGATCGGTCCCTGCTGTAGGAGCTGTGACAGCTGCTGTACAAGACAGCAGCTGACACAGCTCCTGTATGTGTCGGGAGGACGGCCGAGACGGCCATTACTCCCGAGACGTACTATTAGGTCATGGAGCGCAAACGATACAGCTACCATGACCTAATAGTACGTCCAGGAGCGGGAAGGGGTTAAGGATGATCTAGAGAAATGTAAGACCCCCAGAACTAAATTTAAAGGGTCTGAATACTTGTGTCCATACAAAATTTGAGTTTTTCATTTTTAATACATTTACAAACATTTCTAAAATTCTGTTTTCACTTTGTCATTATGGGGTATTGAGTGTAGAATGATGGGGGAAAACCTGATTTTTTTTATTTTATTTTAGCACAAGGCCTCAACATAACGATGTGAAAAAAGTGAAAGGGTCTAAAGACTCTCCAAATGCACTGTATATAGAAACAGCAGCAGTATAGAGGATGTTGTGCAACAGCACTGGCATGACAGAAATCTTACCGGCACATCTGTCTTTCTCACTCTGCTACTGCTTCCTCCCTCTGCTCCCCTCTCCATAGACTTGTATGTAACATATATGTGTGACTCACACTCTCTCTGCTCCTTCCTCCTGCTCCCCCCTCTCCATAGACTTGTATAGACAAACAGTGAAGAAACACACCCCGCAACTTCTGCAGCCCGTCTATAACCAGAGACAGACTTTGAATGGAAAGCAGATTACAGGAGGGGAGACACTTAGTGGAAGTAACTTCACACAAAACTTAAAGGAACAGTGTCATCACAAATTATTTTTTTATATGTTAAAGATGTTAGTGCTTTATTAAAAACGTTTATATTCATTTGTGTGTTTGTGTTTTACTTTTTCTTATTTTTACACTTTTTCTTCCCTATGGGGGCTGCCATTTTTTGTTCCATTTCTGTGTGTGTCGATTAACGACACATACAGACATGGAATACGGCAGCCACAGTCCCATAGGGACTGCGAACGGCTCCCGTCCCATTGACTGCAGTGTACGGCGTCTGTGTGGGAACTGCGCATGCGCCGCTCCCACACAGTCCTATTCGAAATTGGCGCCGTCCGGCGCCATTTTCCTGTGGACCGGAAGTCGCGGCCGGACAGTAATATTACTACTTCCGGTCGCGGCTTCCGGATTTGTGCACTTGCACCAGCGGCAGCAAACGGAGCGGACGGTCCGGAGGGAGCCACGGCGGCAGGAGCAGGTAAGAGATTTCAATGTATGTTCGTGTTTGTGTGTGTTTACTACTGTATGTAAACCTACTACACTGTGGGTTAGCTCAAAAAATGGCGACACACAGTGTAGGAGGTTACACCGTTCAAACCCCTCGTTTATCCCGGCACTAGCCAGGATAAAGGAGGGGGGGATGCTGAGAGCTCACTAGAGCGAGGGCTTTTAACTCAATGTTGCAATGCTGCAATTTTGGGAACAGCTCCATCTAGTGACCAAAAATGGGTAGTATTATAAATTAGAAATAATTTATAATATTTCCTGGCTCGTGCAAAAAAAAAAAAAAAATGTGAACAATGTTTAATCACCCACACACTAAATGTTTAATTTTTTTTAAAAAAACATGTTTTTCTGGCAACACATTCCCTTTAAGGACATTTCATAGTTGATCTGTATCAGCATAGAAGCTGGTTTGTAGGGGAAAGCCAGCACCATTATGAAGACCGACCGCACTGCAGGTAAGGTGTGTGTGTCTCTGTCTATCCCTCTTTCTCTCCCTCTCTCTCTCTCTCTCTCGCGGACCCCCCTCTCACTCATCCAATGGGGTGGAGTAGTGTTATACTACCCCAAACCCCTTACAAGTGCAGAGCATGTAGTTTCTCTTTTAGTCACTGGGTGGTTAATGGTATTGAAGGTCTAGATGCAAGACCGTAGTTTCTCCAAAGATAACAAAGTAACGTTCCTCCATCCTTTTTATAGTATAATACATAAAATTGTTATCTCAACTGTAAGTAAAAACTTAACAATCACTCCTCCCCTGGTCTGCAGCATCTCAGCATGTGCTCCAAATTCAGGAAGCAGGAAGTGTCCTCACATCAATCTGCATTCCATACACCGGAAATCACGTGGTTCAACTGCCAGTTTCGCTAGCTTGCGTTACATGATCTACAATCCAAACCACCTGTGTTCCAATGACTATATAATACCCAAAAAATATTAAAAATACAACATTTTTAAGAAAATTACACTCGATAATAGTAAATGATAAATCACTTGGGTAGTCAGTTCATATTTTATATCGGAGTCATTAACAATTACGATACACTCATATACCATCTCTATTACCTACTTAGATAAATGTGTAATATCAAAAAAGTTTATAAATATGAATAACTTTTAAAATGTGTTTTGTATTTGGAGATTTGTATTTGGGGATTAGTAATTCAATAATTGGTAAAAGGGTAATAACCTAAAAAAGGAGTCTATAAATCACCAATAAGATGCAAAAAAAAACATAAAAAACACACATCAAGAGATGAATACCACAATTGTGATAGATGGATACTAGGCAGTATTAAGTTTAAATGGACATAGGTACTAAGCAAACCATCCAATGACAAATAAATCAATTAATCAGTGTTGAAGAGTGAAAAGAAATACAGGCAATATGCATATTATCCATATAATACATATGTAGGGTGACCACAGTGGGACCACGCTGTTCACCAGATGGTTGCTGCCCAGTAGAGTAACAAAAATACAAGCAACATCATGGCATATCACACTGTGGTCAACCTACATATGTATTATATGCATAATGTGCATGTTGCCTGTATTTCTCTTTACTCTCCAACACTGATGAATTAATTTATTTGTCATGGCATGTTTTGCTTATTACCTATGTCCATTTAAACTTAATACTGCCTGGTATCCATCTATCACAATTATGATATTCATCTCTTGATTTTATATATGTGTTTTTAATGTTTTTTTACGTCTTATTGGTGATTTATTGGTATAGCAATTGGTAAAGGGGTATTCCGATCACAACAAATTATCACCAATCCATTGTTTAGGTAATAACTTAAATCGGTGGGGGTCTGACTGCTGGGACCCCCACTGATCGCTAGAATGGGGATCCTATGTCCTGATTTCCCTCCCAGCCACAAGCCCGCTGCCAGGAGGTGTTGAATGAAGCACAGATTGGGCATTCAAATGGCCGACTTGCACTTTATTCAATGCCTCCTGGGAGCAAGATTGCGGCTAGGGGGTATGGGGGACAGATCCCGATTCTGGCGATTCTTTAATGACCCTATTAATGAATTCATAACTTTTATTTTCTATCTATAGGCTAACACTGAGCATTTCATTCTTTATCCAGTTTACTTGATTCCCCCAGTAGCACCACATCTAAAATATACATATTTTGGACAGAATATAGTGGACATTGATTAACCCCTTAATGACCAGTGTATAGTCTTTTTTTACATTAGACGTTTGGAGGTAGTTCTTCTGAAGTACAGCCTTTTCATGTCTGCACTTCAGAAGTTGTTTACCCAGATTGGGCGGTGTTCTCCTGAAGCCCAGGCTGTTGCTAACTGCCTCGGGCTACAGAGCAACGATTGGAGAGCACTAACAGTGGTCTCTGATCATGTTTAAGCCCTCAGATGCTGCAGTCAATAGCGAGTGCCGCATCTGAGTGATTTTAGAGAAAGGGCTGATGGTTTTTATGGCAGCCGGGAGCCTAACAAAGGCCCCAGGTTTGCCTCCAGTGAATGCCAGAGGCATGGCCTAACAGATCAGTTTTACACAGATAGACAGTAATACACTACAACACAGAAGTATTGTACTGTATTATAAAAGCGATCAAAAGATCGTATAGTGAAGTCCCCTAGTGGGACTACCAAAAAGTTTAAAAAAAGTTTGTAATAAATAAATAAAAGTCCCAAGTAAAACAAAATAAAAACCCACTTTTTCCCCTTACAAAATACTTTATTGTGAAAAAAAGTAAAAGGTTACGCATATTTGGTACCAGCAAGTCTGTAACGAAACCAACTATACAGATATTACATTATTTAACCTGCACGGCGAACGGCATAAAAAATAAAATAAAAAACAATGCCAAAATTGCTGTTTTCTGTTCATCCTGCCATCAAAAAAATTTGATAAAAAGTGATCAAAAGGTCACATTTAGTCCAAAATGGTACCAATAAAAACTACAAGTCGCCCTGCAAAAAAAAGCCCTGATATAGCTATGTCAGCAGAAAAAAAATCCAAAAGTTATGGCTCTTAAAATATGACAACACAAAAACAAATAATTTAGAAAAAATGAGATTTTACTGTGTAAAAGTAGTAAAACATAAAAAAAAATGATACAAATTTGATATTGCCGCAATCATAACAACCTGCTGAATAAAGTTATTATGTTATTTATACCACCCGGTAAACAACGTAAATTTAAGACCCAAAAAAAAGCGACGAAGTTTTAGGTTTTTTTCCTATTACCCCCCAAAAAAAGTTAATAAAAGTTAATCAATAAATATTATGTACCCCGAAAGTTTGCTTTTTAAAAAATACAACTTATCCCGCAAAAAATATGTCCTTATACAGCTATTTAGATGGAAAAAAAAAATGTACAGATCTTTGAGTGCGACGATGGAAAACTTAAAAAATTGCTTGGTCATTAAGGTTTAAAATACTTTCGGTATTAAGGAGTTAAAGAGCATATTATGCCAATATTTTATAAGTGGCAACAGATACTTTTAATAGGTCATTTTAATGATTTTCTTTAATTAATCTCAGAAAATATATGCATCATTCCCATTAAATCAAGTCCGTGAAATTTACAAATTAACAATTGTGCCTAATGTTTTATGTATAGTCTGGCTTACATAATTGATGTTTAGCTAAGGTTCAACTTGAGGGGTTACATTTCAACCACACCTACGTGACTGTATTATGTTTTATTAAAGTGCAAGTACTGTCATAACATTCCTTGCCATCCTTGTAACAGTACAAACATCAAAAAGAAACTTGGGGAATAAATATCCTGTTTTAAATATAGATGTGGTAAAGTAACACATTTTTCCATGGCAGAAGAAAGTTAGTGGCATACAAATAAACTATTCCCAATACTGAAATAATGTGGAAAGCAATCTTTGTTATTTTATTCATAGTGATCGTAAGTAAACTCTTAGACTAATTATAAAAAGTAACATATGGCAAAATGACTAATGTAAGCAGATGTGCTGCATGACAAGCTAATATATCAAGCCAGAACAATTTAAAGTTAAAGAAGAAATAGATTTTGGCTGAACATCTGTAGTTCATGGGCATATAACACAGAATATTATCTGTGTTGTTATTTTTATATTCTACAAAAAGTGATTTAAAAAAAACAAAACTGTAGTATTTATGTAAGGATTATGTGATAATGATTATATGAAAAGTAACAATAGCAAAAATAACAAAATCAATTCTTTACGGTCTGCAAAAATTTTGGTTATAGGCTAAAAGATGACTACACATTCAAAATGTGAACAATAGTGTGTGGTGCTTTTGAGATAAATAAGAGATTTGCAAACTTTAGGATTTGGGTTTACAATAATTTTATTGCAATCATTTTTTTAGACTCTAATTGTAAGTGTTCAGGCTGGTTTTGACTTTGACTTAACTTTGTCACCCCCACAATAGTTTATCCTGATTAAAAACAAGTGTAACAGAAGATTTTGCTGGTTACTTTTAACAGTCTTTTCAATATGCAAAAAATTATTTGTAATTAGAGCTTATCAACACTTTAGCAATGTGTCCCCTTCAAATTTTTTCCTTGCACGACATTGCTTCAAGGTGACAGGATCTCTAGACTATGGGGGTCCCGGCCAGTGGCAGATTAAGAAGACCATAGGCCCTAGGCTATTCCCCAAACTTGGGCCTCCCTTCTCCACCGCCGCTTTGCCGAGCCGTGTCTATAGTCAACAAAACTTTGCTGTGCGAGCATTCACAAATTGGTGTTGCGATTCCCCTTGTCAAAGGGTTGTGTCCCTCCCTACTGTCAGTCTCTGAACATCGCTGACCGTATCACACTTTGTAAAAACACATCCTCCTGACAATGGGAATGGTAATACCCATGTGTCTATTAGTCCTGGGCTACACAAAGACTTTAAGTGGAATACAAGGATTTCCTATAAAAAAAAAAAAACATGTCAGGAGAGGTGATAGCTCCTCTATAAATCCAGTGACTCTCAGGTGACATTTTCTCTGATGGGATGTTAGGAAACATCCGTCCCTTTAAGATTACCATGACTACTAGTCTAGCATCTGGGCGGTTCTGGTTTTAATTGTTGAGCCTATTCGACGTCTCTGCCTTTCTTCCTCTCAGATTGAAGGGTCGCATATTTAAATCTGGGTTTGTACTGTTTTCTTTGCTTGTTATTTTCCTGGTTTCCATGTGTTTGATCAAGCTACTGACTGTAACCTGTACCTTTGACTACTTGTACTTTTTGGAACTGGACCTCGGCTTCTCTCTGGATTACCTTTGCTTTGTGATTTGGACTTTCTATTTACCCTTGTGCTGTCGTGTTATCTGTTCAGGTATTGCATGCATTGCACCTCTTATCCAACACCGAACTTTGTTAAAACAACCTGGGTTCTATGTCTATGCAGCAAAGTCCAACCTGCCTTGCGGTGGGCACTGGTGAAAACCATAGAGTAGCTTTAGATTCTGTTAATCAGAGTTGTGACGGATTTGGGGTTGCAGATTTATTTGCACGCTCATTCCTGACAGTCTCCAGCAGCCTTTGGGTAAGCGGTCAACTAGCAATTCCATAAACTTCCACCCTGGGAATTGCTCAACTGGTGATTCCCTAACATGGGAGTTATTCTCTTTACTTTTCCATCTGCCACAGACTGTTGTGGCGACTTCTCCTGATGACTGCAGAGTTTCCTGTCGAGACCTCTTTGCCCCTCGCTTCTGCTTCTGTAGCCATTTGCAGCTTCTATAAAAACACAAAAATAAATAAACAATAATAAACATAAACACATTAGGTATCACTGCATCTTAAAATGCCAGAACTATAAAAATATAAAACTATTTATTCAATACGGTGAATGTTGTAGCGGGAAAAAATTTAAAAATGGCCGAATTGCAGGTTTTTGCCACTTCAACCCCCCAAAAATGTTTTAATAAAAAGTGATTGAAATGCCCGTCATTTCCCAAGATTGTATTACATAGTTACATAGTTAGTACGGCTGAAAAAAGACACATGTCCATCAAGTTCAACCAAGGGACGGGAAAAGGGAAGGGAAAAATGTCTACACATAGGAGCTAATACTTTTTTGTTCTAGGAAATTATCTAACCCTTTTTTAAAGCCATCTACTGTCCCTGCTGTGACCAGCTCCTGCGGTAGGCTATTCCATAGATTCACAGTTCTTACAGTAAAGAAGGCTTTGTCACCTCTGCAGGTTGAACCTTTTTTTCTCCAGACGGAGGGAGTGCCCCCTTGTTTTTTGAGGGGGTTTTACATGGAAAAGGATCTCACCATATTTTTTGTATGTGCCATTAATATATTTATATAAATGAATCATGTCCCCCCTTAGTCGTTTTTTTTTTCAAGGCTAAATAGTTTTAATTCTTTTAATCTTTCCTCATAACTTAGATTCTCCATGCCCCTAATTAGCTTTGTTGCTTTTCTTTGTATTTTTTCCAACTCCAGGGCTTCCTTTCTATGAACTGGAGCCCACAACTGAACTGCATATTCTAGATGAGGCCTCACTAATGCTTTGTAAGGTGGCAAAATTAAATCCCTGTCCCCCGAGTACATGCCTCTTTTAATACACGACAATATCCTGCTGGCCTTTGAAGCAGCTGATTGATACTGCATGCTGTTATTTAGTTTATGATTTACAAGTACACCCAGATCCTTCTCAACAAGTGAATCCACCAGTGTAGCTCCCCCTAGGACATATGATGCATGCAGGTTGTTGGTACCCAGATGCATAACTTTACATTTATCTACATTAAACTTCATTTGCCAACTGGATGCCCAAACACTTAGTTTGTTTAAATCTGCTTGCAATTCACGAACATCTTCCATAGACTGAACTATACTACATAGCTTGGTGTCATCTGCAAAAATAGAAATAGTGCTATTAATCCCATCCTCTATATCATTAATAAATAAGTTGAATAATAGTGATCCCAGCACTGAACCCTGGGGTACACCACTTATTACCGGGGACCATTCAGAGTAGGAATCATTGACCACAACTCTCTGGATACGGTCCTTGAGCCAATTCTCAATCCAATTACAAACTATATTTTCTAAACCTATAGTCCTTAATTTACTCATTAGGCGTCTATGGGGACAGTTTTAAATGCCTTTGCAAAGTCCAAAAGCACTATATCCATGGCGGCCCCTCTGTCTAGGCTTCTGCTCACCTCTTCATAAAAACAGATCAGGTTAGTTTGACAACTTCTGTCCTTATTAAAACCGTGCTGGCTGTCACTTATAATACTATTTTTTGTCACATAATCCTGTATATAGTCCCTCAATAGCCCCTCAAACATTTTCCCCACGATGGATGTTAAGCTTACTGGTCTATAATTACCCGGGGACCTAGAGCCCTTTTTGAAAATAGGCACCACATTTGCCCTGCGCCAGTCCCTTGGCACTATTCCAGTCACTAGAGATTCTCTGAATATTATGAAAAGGGGGACAGAAATAACTGAACTAAGCTCTTTAAGATTTCTAGGGTGTAACCCATCTGGTCCCGTGGCCTTGGGCACATTTATTTTATTTAATTTAGCTTGGACCATATCTACATTCATCCAATTCAGTATATCAACTGATAAATTAACAGCACTGGCACCAGCTACATCAGCTGCTCTTTCTTCTGTTGTATGTACAGAGCAAAAGAACCCATTTAGTAACACTGCCTTCTCTTGATCCCCTGTGACCAACTCCCCATTACCACTATCTAGGGGTCCTACATGTTCAGACCTTGGCTTTTTAGCATTTATATACTTGAAGAATTTTTTGAGATTTCTTTTACTATCCTTGGCCACCTGCATTTCATTTTGCATTTTTGCAAATTTTATTACATATTTACAGATTTTATTAAGCTCTTTATATTTTACAAAGGCTACAGATGTACCCTCAGATTAGTATTTTTTAAATGCCCTTTTTTTGTCATGTATTGCCCCTTTCACAGAAGGTGTAAGCCATGTGGGATTTAACTTTAGTTGTTTATACTTGTTACCTATAGGAATAAATTTTGCACTATAATTACCCAAAGTAGATTTGAAAATCTCCCATTTATCATTTGTCCCATTATTTGACATTAGTTCTTCCCAGTCTATATCCTGAATTGCAGCCCTCATCCTGGGGAAATTGGCTTTCTTAAAATTAAATGTTTTGCCCTCCCAGCCTGCGTTTGTTTTTTACAGTAAAGGTAAAATGTAACTATATTGTGATCACTGTTACCAAGGTTTTCACGAACATTGACATTTCCAACAAGATCTGCATTATTAGAAATGACCAGATCCAACAGAGCTTCACCTCTAGTCGGGTCTTCTACAAACTGGCCCATAAAATTTTCCTGCAACAGGTTGAGAAAATGTCTTCCCTTTGCAGTTGAAGCCGAACCATGACACCAATTAATATCCCGGAAATTAAAATCTCCCATTATCACTACAGTACCGCCTGTGCAGCCCGCTCCATCTGTTTATATAGCTGACCTTCCATCTCCTCAGTTATATTGGGGGGTCTATAAATTACACCAAAAGTAATTTTTTCAGTGTTTACCTCCCTTTCTAGTTCCACCCACAAGGTTTCAACCTCCTCACAGTATTCACCCACTATTGTCTCTTTCACACTCGCCTTCATATCACTTCTCACATACAGACATACACCACCGCCTTTCCTATTTGTCCTGTCTTTCCGAAAAAGTGTAAAACCCTGTAGATTTACAGCCCAGTCATGTGAAGAGTCCAGCCATGTTTCAGCAACACCAACTATATCTATATTTTCTTCCAGGATCAAGGCCTCCAGCTCCCCCATTTTGCTTGCTAGACTTCTGGCATTTGTGAACATACACTTTAACTTGCCTTTCAGTTTTTCACTTTTATTATCAGAAATGTGATTTGACATTATTTGGGCATTTTTATTTACACTGCTGTTTTGTAACAAAATAACTCCTTATCCAGTTGTCTAGTCCTCTCCCCACAGTCTATTTCTCCCCTCACCAATATAGTCTGACCCCTCTCTAACCTGACTACCCCTTTTTTTTCTACATTGACCTCCCTCCTCAGCCCTAGTTTTAATACTCCACCACCCCAGCTAGAATTCTCTCCCCCAGCACAACTAAATATTTCCACGGACAAAAGATGCCTTACACAGCTCTGTACACAGAAGTATAAAAAAGTTATGGGGGTCACAATATGGCGATGCAAAACATTTTTAGTTTCTTTCAAACATTTACATTTTTTTAAAGGTAATAAAACATAATAAAAATTATAACAATTTGGTATCACCGGGATCTTACTGACCCGCAGAATAAAGATAATGTGTCATTTTTACAATTTACCCTATTCTAAGTTTTTTCCAGCTTCCTAGTACATTGCACATAATATTAAATAGTACTATTGGAAAGTACAACTTTTCCCATAAAAATTAAGCCCTCATATGTGTGTGTCAACAAAAGAATAAATGAGTTATGACTTTTTAAACGCGGGGAGGAAAAAACGAAAGCATAAAAACGAAAATTAGTCTGGTCCTGAAAGGGTTAAATGAATCTATCCCACTTATACTTACATAGCAGCTCACAGTCTTCTCTATGGAGTCTTGCTGCTGTACTAGAACCTTCCTACATGCGCATGTGACTTGCAGGTCTTTTAACAGTAACAAGAACTGCAAACATAAGGTCATCTTAGTTAGACATTGCTTCTTCCATTGTATCCCCTTCCCGACATCTGCCATTTATATGGCGCACGTTAGGTGAAAGAGCATGAAGCGGTCTCACGGGTTGGGCCCACTCCATAGACTGAGCATGTCAGCTGTATCTTACAGCAGACACTTCAGTGTAACGAGTGGGATCCCGCTCGAGTGCAATCCCACTTGTTTAACCTCTTAAATGCGGTGGTCAATAGCGACCACAGCATTTATGTGGTTAGAAATGGGGCACCCACCTGTGACATTGAAACACCCCCCCCCTCCACGAAGCGATAGCGGGATGCCGATGGTTGGCATGGCAGCCTGGGGCCTGATGAAAGCCCCCAGGTCTGCCATCTTTGTACTGCTATAAAGTCCTGCCTCAGTGTCAGTATAACGATATACTGAAATACATTAGTACTGCAGTATATCATGCAAGCGATCCAACAAAAGCTGGTTCAAGTCGCTTATGGGAACTAGTAAAAAAAGATAAATACAGTAAAATAAAGTTGTTTTTAATATATTTAACCCCTTCACGACTGCCATACAGCTATATACGTTCCTACTGACGATGCCCTGTGCAGTCGCCAAATGTATAAACGTTGACATCCTTGAAGGGGTTTAATGAGTGCAGTGATGCTTCTGTGTGAGCAGAGCTGCACTCTCATGTCTGCAGCAATGGACTACACCCCCCTCTATAGATAGCGCCACACACAACTCCCTGTAGATAGCGCAAAACCCCCTGCAGATAACGCTACCTAAGCTCCCTCTAGGAGCGGAATCCCTGGCCAGCTCTCTGGCCGGAGATTCCTCTCCTAGAGGGAGCCCCCAATATCTCTTCATACCCGCTGTAAATAGTACCCCCCCTTTAGATAGCAACCCCCCCTGTAGATAGCACCACCTAAACTCCCACTAGGAGCGGAATCCCCAGTTTCATATCGCTCTGTGCTGTGGATTCCGCATCTAGAGAGAGTCCCTGACGTCACTGTCCACCATCAAGGGCTCTCTCTACGAGCGGAATCCCCGGCTGACACTCTGATTGGGGATTACGCTACTGTAGAAGCCCCTGGCATGACTATCCATATATGGACAGTACATAAGGAATAGAGTGTGGGCAGCACAGCAGAACAATAGAAGTCTCCAGGGCCAAGAAGGGCGCCGACCTCCAGGGATCTGACTTGTAATTCTCACAAAGTCCAAACAAGAAGTTCAAAAGAGAGGCAGCACTCCAAACAGATATCATCAGAAAAGTGGATTTATTCTCCCATCAGTGCAGTAAACAGTGCAACGTTTCACCTGCTCAATGCAGCCTTTGTCAAGCATACACTGATGAAAGAATAAATCCACTTTTCTGACGATATCTGTTTGGAGTGCTGCCTCTCTTTTATACTTCATGTATGGACAGTGGCATCAGCGGCTCTCTCTAGGTGCGGAATCCCTGGTGTCAGATCGCTCTGTGCCGGGGATTCCGCTACTGGAGAAGCCCCTGGCGTCACTATCCATATATGGACAGTGACGTCAGGGTCTAATCCTGGAGCGGAATGGCTGGCCACAGCGATGCCGTCGCTGAGGCAGGGAATTCTGCTCCTACAGGGAACTACAGTGGTGCTATCTACAGGAAAGGGGTGCCAATTACTTGCTGATACATACAGGGGGAGTCGCGCTATCTGCAGGGGGTGGCACTATCTACAGAGGGGATGTTACGATCCACAGATGGGATGTTGCTATCTACAGAGGGGGGTGGTGCTATCTACAGAATGGGTGGCGCTATCTACAGGGAGATGGTGCAATCTGCAGGGGAGGTGCAATCTGCAGGGGGAGGTACAATCTTCAGGGGGAGGTGCAATCTGCAGGGGGTAGGTGCTATCTGCAGGGGGTGGTGCCTATGGCAGGGGATGGCGTACTATCTCCCGGGTGTGTGGTGCTGTCTACAGGGGGTGCTATATACAGAGGGTACTGGCACTATTTACATGGGCACTGTGGAATTAT
Source organism: Rhinoderma darwinii (assembly GCF_050947455.1). Classification (NCBI taxonomy): domain Eukaryota; kingdom Metazoa; phylum Chordata; class Amphibia; order Anura; family Rhinodermatidae; genus Rhinoderma; species Rhinoderma darwinii. The sequence goes on along the minus strand of NC_134688.1, from coordinate 156,070,527 downwards.
ATGGCCACTACCTACAGGGGACACTGTGTGAGGCACTATGTTGGTACTATCTATAGTGGGAACTGTGGCACAATGTGGGCACTGGGCACTATCTACAGTGGGCAATGTGGCACTATCTACAGTGGTATTGTGTCACTATCTACATGGGCACTGTGGTGTTTTAAGGTGGCTTTGACAAAAAAAAATCCAACAAATAAAGTTCACCTTTTTTATTTTTAATGTCCAGGAACAATGGATGGCAAATGTTGGTGAAATGGATTCATATTTTGTGACACATTAATTCCAAACACCCAGGAAAAACTGACAGTAGATCCGTTGTTAACTGCCCTTTTTTTCACGTTGTGAATACAGCCTTATAGCCCTTTTATCCACTCACAGCGATCCGGGGTGTGTGTATATATATATATATATATATATATATATATATATGAATTAAAAAAGTATGTAGCACTCCACAACATAGAAGTCAAAAAAGTGAAAAATGTTTATTCACCCATATGCAAGATTGCTACGTTTCAGTCCTAGTGCAGACCTTTCTCAAGCAGGTCTGACAGTGTATAACATGTGGTTTAGATACCATGCAACATATAATTGTGTAATGACATTCATTAAGTGTATAATGTTGTTAATATAAATTTTTAAAAAACATATTACTTTTATCCCTAGATAGGTAAAAAAGTGCCAAATGCATAGTGATAAAAATTTAACATACAGTAGAAACACTGATCCATCAGTTCCTTATTCCATACATGATTGGTTCATCATATTTCATGCAAAACACATGACGTAATATATATCCTTAATTAATTACTCACTGCCCGGAAGTCAGGAACAGTCAAAGTATGTTTAGTCTCGAGGCCGAATCTGGGCGTTTTAACAAGTTAAACTGCACATGCCTACACATGATCTCATCCAGTGTTCATACTCCGTGGTATAGTCTGCTAAAGAGCCGATGAGTCACCCCATTGTGCCGCGCGTGCAGATTTGACTCGTGCATGCGCAGAAGGGCACTCCATCAGAGTTGCGGCCATCACAGAGAAGGATAAATATGCCCCTTACTCTATAGTTATAAGTACCGTGTATACAATAAATGCCTATATGCCATCATGAATAAAAAGATGCCCGTATATATATTTCATGAGTTCTATTTTAACTCTTTATTAGTTCTCATATTATAAATAGAAAAAGTGTATCTCCTATGTCTTTCTAAACAGAGTTGGCTGATCCCTTTCACAAGAGTTCCAAGCCTCTTCCGTGGTCAACCGCAACCTGGATTTCAGATGTGCAAATAGCACACCATATATCACCCTTGCGTCGACATAAAGGAGACCGTACAGGAGTTCACATTTAGGTACCGAGAGTTTATATTTTATAAAAATATTTTCTTTAGATTTAATAATATCAACTTCACATTGGTATAGTAATACTTTCATTCAAATTTTTTTCAAAACGATGTATAATGCATAAAGTAACACAGTTTATATTAAAAGGATGGTTTAGACTATCCATGGGTGGAATTACTGGATCCCTGTGTATGGACAAAGTGGAGACGTGAAATCGGCATACTGAACATCTAGATTTGAGACCAATAGACTTTGATGTGTTCCTGGAGTCCAATATGTCAGTGATCGATTCTTCACAACAACGATCTATGTAAACAGAATAGAAGAAAAAAGAAAAAAGAAAAGGGAATTAATGGATCATCATATTCATCATTTAGCTAATATACATTGTCAACTCCCTATGCGGATAGAGTCATAGAAGCGAATCCACCAGTTACCGGGGGGCAAGTCAGCTAATTCAGATCACTCCCCCTAATTTATAATCAATATTTAAGCCATGGGGTCTCAGGGTATTAAGTCGAAAAATCCACTCCAATTTCTTCTTTTTTAATAAGCGTGCCCTATCACCCCCTCGTCGCAAGGGTGGTACACTATCAATTACACAGAACCTCAGTTGTTTTTCTGAATGTTTAGCCTCCACGAAGTGTTTAGGGACTGGTAAGTCCAAACTTTTGCAACTAATTGTATACCTGTGTTGATTAATTCTAAGCTTCAGGTCCAGGGTTGTTTCCCCCACAAACAATAGATTACACGGACATTGTATCAAATAGACCACAAAATCACTATGGCATGTCAGGAAATAATTAATTCTATACACCTTGTTGGTGATGGGGTGTGAAAATGTATCTCCCTTAATCATTAATGTACAATTTATACAATTCAGGCATGGATAGCATCCCTTTTTCCTGGGTGCCAGAAATGTTTGTGACTCCTTTTCCTTTGTACCCACATCCGATCAAACCAATTTATCACCTATATTATAAGATCGGCGGTATGAAAAAAAAAGAGGTACCTTAAACTAGGGTATATTGCCCAGGCAATTACCCAATATTGGCCAGTGTTTACGTATTATTTGGGAAAGGGACTGACTAATTTCACTGTAAGTGGATATGAACGGAATCCTATTTATCTTCTTATTGTCGTCAGTATTTGGATCTTTCGTCTCTGTAGGGGATCGGAGGAGATCACCACGTGTAATATTTTCAATTTTATGGCGATGTTCACGTATAATTGTCGAGGGATATCCCCTTTCCCTAAATTTACGTGTAAGAACATTGAGTTTTTCATCACTGATCCTTCCTCACTTATTATTCGTTTAACTCCAATAAATTGTCTAAATGGTAAAGATTTAACCATAGGGCGTGGATGATTGCTTTCAAACCTTAGTAGGTTGTTTTAGTCCATTGGCTTAATGAACAGATTGGTGGAAAGTACATTTTCAGTCAATTTAATTTCAACATCAAGAAACTGTATTTTTTCTTGAGAATATAAGACAGTAAAACCGAGATCAGGATCCATAGCGTTTAGAAATTCATGAAAGATATTTAATTCCTCAAGGCTCCCCTGCCATATTAGGAAGATGTCATCTATATATCTCCACCACTCCAGAACATGTCTGAAGTGGTGGGACAGATAGACGCACTCCTCCTCCAACATACTCATAAATATGTTGGCGTATGTTGGCGCAACGTTTGCACCCATTGTGGTACCTCTGAGTAGTAAAAAAATAATCGTCTTCAAATCAGAAGTAGTTACATGTAAGTACGATCTGCAGCAAACTCAATATGAGCTCCCGACTCCCCAATGAATAATCAGATGTCTGAAGTTTTTTTAGACACTGCCAGTAGACCTCTCTCATGATCTATTGACGTGTATAGACTCACAACGTCAAAAGAGACTAGATAGACTTCACTATTGTTCTCCAAATGTATATTTCCCAATTTAGTAAAAAAAATCACCTGTGTCACGTATATATGATTTAGTGTGGGTTGCAAATGTCCCTAATGCTTTATCAAGAAAGATAGATATGTGACTTAAAATTGATTCACACCCAGAGAATATTGGTCGCCCTGGGGGTTAACAAGAGATTTATGAATTTTTGGGAGGACATATATAACTGGGGTGACTGGATGTTCAACCAATAGACCTGCTTGGACCGGACTAGGACTGAAATGTAGCAATCTTGCATATGGGTGAATAAACGTTTTTCACTTTTTTGACTACTATGTTGTAGAGTGCTGCCTACTTTTTAAATTCCTAAATTTGGACTTTTGGTATTTAAACCACATGTTATACACTGTCAGACCTGCTTCAGAAAGGTCCGGACTAGGACTGAAACGTAGCAATCTTGCATATGGGTGAATAAAAGTTTTTTCACTTTTTTGACTGATATGTTGTGGAGTGCTGCCTACTTTTTGAATTCCTTAATTTGGACTTTTGGTCATGGTCTGGAGGCTTGCTCACACGAAACCTTTGATAGAGATGATTTTCCAAAATCTGTGGTGCGGTTCTTCTTTTCATCTCCTATAAATATATATATATATATATATATATATATATATATATATATATATTTATATATATATATATATATACATACACACACACACACACACATATAATACAGAGAAATATGTAAATAATTACAAAAAGTTTTTCTTTCACATTTTTTGTGATTTGTCTGCTGATAATAAAAATTAAAAACATGGAATTATTTAAACTAATCTAGAAAATTAAAGCCTCACAAGTCTTACAAAGTAAAAATAGAAGTGATATTCAAAGTGGTAAAGATATTATTGTTTAAAGAAGTTCATATCAGAAATGGAAAATTTGACCTGGACACAGGGACATCAATGACCCTTGGTCATGAAAGGGTTAAAAAAATATGTATCTATTAATTGTTAAAAGAAAAAAGGTTTTTGATTTTCCCTCAAGCACATAACTGGTGTCACCATGTCAGTAAAAACCCAAATGATTACAATATATCATTATTTAGCCCTCACGGTGAATGGCGTAAAAAAAACTCACATCAGAATCGCTGTTTTTTGGTCACTTAATCTTCCACAACAAATTAAATAAAAAGTGATCAAAAAGTCTCAAGTAGCCCAAAAGGGTACCATTAAAAAATGACAGCTCGCCCCTCAAAAAAAAGCCCTCATACTGCTCAATCGACAGAAAAAAAAGTTATGACTCTCAGAATATGGCTACAAAACTCAAATTAAGGCTATGTTCACACGGAGTATTTTGGGGGAGGAATATCTGCCTCAAAATTCCGTTTGGAACTTTGAGGCAGATATTCCTCTCCCTGCACGCCGATTTTCGCGGCAATTATCTCACCGTTTTTCGCCCGCGGCCATTGAGCGCCGCGGGCATAAAACAGCGAGAAATACGGTTTCTCCTGCCTCCCATTGAAGTCAATGGGAGGTCAGAGGCGGAAGCGCCCGAAGATAGGGCATGTCGCTTCTTTTTCCCGCGAGGCAGTTTTACTGCTCGCGTGAAAAAGACGCTGACGCCTCCCATTGAAATCAATGGGAGGCGTTCTCGGGCCGTTTCTGCCGAGTTTTGCGACGCGGTTTCCGCGTCAAAAAACTCGGCAAAATACCCCGTGTGAACATAGCCTTCATGTTTAACAATCAGTTTTTTCCTTGTAAAAGTAGTAAAACATAAAAAAAAACTACATAAATTTGGTATCGCCATATTCGTATTGACCCACAGAATAAAGTTAATATGCTAGTTTTACAGCATGGTGAACTCTGTAAAAATGACCCCCCCCCCCAAAAAATAAATAAATGAGGAATTACTGTTTTATATCTATTCCACCCCACAAATATTTTTTTTCCATTTTTCCTAGATTATATGGTATAATAAACATTTCACTAGATTAAATGGTATAATAAAAGGTGCCGGGAAAATCTACAACTAGACCTGCAAAAAAGCAAGCCCTCATACGACTATATTGATGGAAAAATAAAAAAGTTACGGCTTTTGAAAGTTGCCGAGGAAAAAGACAAAAGTGAAAATCTTAAAAGGCTGCAGCGGGAATGGAGTATACACAATTGTCATTAAACACTGATGAAAACATTTATTTAATTTATGTACAGATGTAGCCATCTTTATCTTGACTCTTAACGCATTAAATACACAGTGGCAAGAAACGTTAACTTGACTGTTTCAATAGTTTTTGTTGTATGATATCACGCTGCAGCCAGCTATCAGAGCCAATATAAACTTGGCTACATCTGTATTGGGAAATAAAACTAGTACTACATTTGGACTATCAGTTCAAGCATAGTACCACCAGAAGTTTATATATTTATATACACACTATATGGACAAAAGTATTGGGACACACCTCTTAATCATTGAATTCAGATGTTGCATTCAGTCTTATTGGCACTGGTGTATAAAATCCATCACCTAGCCATGCAGTCTGTCTTTACAAACATTTGGTGAAAGAAAATGTAAAGGATCTGCCAGGCACAGCTTCGGGGTTAACTTCCAGAGGTAATCAGGCTTCACCTTAGTCTATCTCTCTGAGACTGACTCCAGCTTCCACCACTCAGGCTGGCAGGCTTAGGAGTGGGAGAGCCTATCGCAGCCTGGTCAGACTCAGCTAGCTCACGCCCTCTGTCTATTTATACCTGCCTTTCCTGTTCCTCCTTGCTTGTGATTCTTTCCGTGTGGTTTCCTGGCCCAGCTACAGCTCCTACTATTTGATCCTGCTCCATACTGACCCTGGCTTTCTGACTACTCTTCTGCTCTGCGTTTGGTACCTCGTGCTCTCCTGGTTTGACTTGGCTCGTTCACCACTCTGTTGCTCACGGTGTTGCTGTGGGCAACTGCCCCTTTCCCTTTGCTTTATATTCCCTTGTATGTTTGTCTCGTGCACTTACTGAGCGTAGGGACCGCCGCCCAGTTGTACCCCGTCGCCTAGGCCGGGTCGTTGCAAGTAGGCAGGGACAGAGTGGCGGGTAGATTAGGGCTCACTTGTCCGTTTCCCTACCCCTATCATTACATAATTACAAGCCCATATACCTAGTCTACCCTGGTCCCTGACACTACTATGGACCCCCTTGAGACCCTGGCTCAGCAAATGCAGGGTCTCTCCCTACAGGTCCAGGCCCTGGCTCAGAAGGTCAACCAGCCTGATGCTACCTTGGTAGTTCCCCTCACCTCAACTCCTGAACCCCACCTCAAGTTGCCCGACCGGTTCTCAGGGGACCGGAGGGCTTTTCTCTCCTTTCGGGAGAGTTGCAGGCTTTACTTTCGCTTAAAGCCCCACTCCTCAGGTTCTGAGAGCCAGCGAGTGGGTATAATTATGTCCCGGCTCCAGGACGGGCCCCAAGAATGGGCCTTCTCCTTGGCTCCTGACGCCCCTGAACTTTCCTCCGTTGATCTTTTCTTTTCTGCTCTCGGACTCATTTATGACGAGACTGACAAGACTGCCTTTGCCGAGAGTCAGCTGGTGACCTTACGTCATGGGTAAGAGACCTGTTGAGGAGTATTGTTCTGACTTTAGGAAGTGGTGCGTAGCTTCTCGGTGGAATGACCCTGCCTTAAAGTGCCAGTTTAGGTTGGGTCTGTCGAATGCCCTGAAAGACCTGCTAGTCGGCTATCCCTCTTCTGACACCCTAGACCAGGTTATGGCTTTAGCAGTACGACTTGACCGACGTCTCAGGGAACGACAACGCGAACGTTTATGTGTTTTCTCCTCCGACTCCCCCATGATGCCTCCCGAGGTTCCGTTGCTTCGTTCTTCCCCGGAAGACTCAGAGATACCTATGCAACTCGGGGCCTTCGTGTCCCCCCAACAACGCAGAGATTTCCGCAGGAAGAATGGTCTCTGCTTCTACTGTGGAGATGACAAACATCAAGTGAACAACTGTCCTAAGCGTAAGAATGCAGCCGGAGAACTTCCGCGCCTAAGTGATCATCGGGGAGGTCACTTGGGCACACAGGTATTTCCAGTAAATATGAAACGTAATAAGATCTTGCTTCCCTTTCAGGTCTCTTTTGGTGGTAGGTCTGCTACCGGCAGTGCCTTCGTGGATTCAGGGTCTTCTGCTAATATCATGTCTGTGGAATTTGCTATGTCTCTTGCTATGCCTTTGATTGATTTGCCTAAACCTGTCCCGGTAGTGGGTATCGACTCCACTCCTCTTGCTAATGGTCATTTTACACAGCATACCCCTGTTTTTGAACTCCTTGTTGGCACCATGCATTTGGAGCAGTGCTCTGTACTGTTGATGCAGGGATTATCGTCCGATTTGGTTTTAGGCCTTCCCTGGTTGCAGTTGCATAATCCCACGTTTGACTGGAATACTGGGGAGCTTACCAAATGGGGTAATGAATGTTTGACGTCATGTTTTTCTGTTAATTCTATTTCTCCCCCTGAGGAGGTGAACGCGCTACCTGAGTTTGTTCGGGACTTCGCTGATGTTTTCTCTAAGGAGGCCTCCGAAGTATTACCTCCTCATAGAGAATACGATTGCACTATCGAATTGGTACCAGGAGCTAAGCTTCCTAAGGGTAGGATATTTAATCTTTCTTGTCCCGAACGTGAAGCCATGAGAGAGTATATCCAGGAATGCCTGGACAAGGGTTACATTCGCCCCTCTACTTCTCCGGTAGGTGCTGGCTTCTTCTTCGTAGGGAAGAAGGATGGTGGTCTTAGGCCATGCATTGACTACCGTAACCTGAATAAGGTCACTGTAAGGAACCAGTATCCCCTTTCTTTGATTCCTGATCTCTTTAATCAGGTTCAGGGGGCCCAATGGTTCTCTAAGTTTGATCTACGGGGGGGTATAACCTTATCCGCATCAAAGAGGGGGATGAATGGAAGACTGCGTTTAACACGCCCGAAGGTCATTTCGAATACCTTGTCATGCCCTTTGGGTTGTGTAATGTGCCGGCGGTCTTCCAGAATTTCATAAATGAGATTTTGAGAGATTACCTGGGGATATTTCTTGTAGTGTACCTTGATGACATACTGGTGTTTTCCAAGGACTGGCCCTCCCACATTGAGGATGTCAGGAAGGTGCTCCAGGTCCTTCGGGAAAACAAACTGTTTGCAAAAACCGAAAAATGTGTGTTTGGGGTACAGGAGATACCATTTTTGGGTCAAATCCTCACTCCTCATGAATTCCGCATGGACCCCGCCAAGGTTCAGGCTGTGGCGGAATGGGTCCAACCTGCCTCCCTGAAGGCGTTACAGTGTTTTTTGGGGTTCGCTAATTATTACAGGAGATTCATTGCTAACTTCTCTGCCATCGCTAAGCCTCTTACGGACCTCACTCGCAAAGGTGCTGATCTCCTCCACTGGTCTCCAGAGGCTGTCCAGGCTTTTGAGGTCCTTAAGAAGTGCTTTATCTCGGCCCCGGTGCTGGTTCAGCCCAACCAAATGGAGCCATTTATCGTGGAAGTTGACGCATCCGAGGTGGGAGTGGGGGCTGTCTTGTCCCAGGGTACCAGGTCCCTCACCCATCTCCGCCCCTGTGCCTACTTCTCCAGGAAGTTTTCGCCCACTGAGAGTAACTATGATATTGGCAACCGCGAACTCTTAGCTATTAAATGGGCATTTGAAGAGTGGCGCCACTTCCTGGAGGGGGCTAGGCACCAGGTAACGGTTCTTACCGACCACAAGAATCTGGTTTTCCTAGAATCTGCCCAGAGGCTAAACCCGAGACAAGCTCGATGGGCGCTATTTTTTACCAGATTCAACTTTTTGGTTACCTATAGGGCTGGGTCTAAAAATATTAAGGCCGATGCACTGTCGCGTAGCTTCATGGCCAGCCCTCCTTCGGAGGAAGATCCTGCTTGTATTTTGACTCCCGGTATAATCATTTCTTCTATTGATTCTGATTTAGTCTCTGAAATTGCAGCTGATCAAGGTTCAGCTCCCGGGAACCTTCCTGAGGACAAGCTGTTTGTTCCCCTGCAATACCGGCTAAGGGTACTTAGGGAAAATCATGACTCCGCACTATCTGGTCATCCAGGCATCCTGGGTACCAAACACCTCATTGCCAGAAACTATTGGTGGCCTGGGTTGCCTAAAGACGTTAAGGCCTACGTCGCCGCTTGTGAAGTTTGTGCTAGGTCCAAGACTCCCAGGTACCGACCAGCGGGCTTACTACGTTCGTTGCCCATTCCCCAGAGACCTTGGACACATATCTCCATGGATTTTATCACCGATTTGCCTCCATCCCAAGGCAAGTCGGTGGTGTGGGTGGTAGTAGACCGCTTCAGTAAGATGTGCCACTTTGTGCCCCTCAAGAAACTACCCAACGCCAAGATGTTAGCTACCTTGTTTGTCAAACACATCCTCCGTCTCCATGGGGTCCCTGTCAATATTGTTTCGGACAGAGGGGTACAATTTGTTTCTTTGTTTTGGAGAGCCTTCTGTAAGAAGTTGGAGATTGATCTGTCCTTCTCCTCTGCTTTCCATCCTGAAACCAATGGCCAAACTGAGAGGACTAATCAATCTCTAGACCAATATTTAAGGTGTTTTATCTCTGACTGTCAATATGATTGGGTCTCATTCATTCCCCTCGCTGAATTTTCCCTTAATAACCGGGTCAGTAACTCGTCAGGGGTCTCCCCCTTTTTCTGTAATTTTGGGTTTAATCCACGGTTCTCCTCCGTTTCACCTGGTAGTTCCAACAATCCCGAGGTAGAGGTCGTTCATCGGGAACTGTGCACAGTCTGGGCCCAGGTTCAGAAGAACCTAGAGGCGTCCCAGAGCGTACAAAAAACTCAGGCTGATAGAAAACGTTCTGCTAACCCCTTGTTTATGGTCGGGGATCTGGTGTGGTTATTGTCTAAGAACTTGCGTCTTAAGGTCCCGTCGAAGAAGTTTGCTCCCCGGTTTATTGGGCCGTATAAGGTCATTGAAGTCCTCAATCCTGTTTCCTTCCGGCTGGAGTTACCCCCATCTTTTCGTATACACGACGTGTTTCATGCCTCCTTCCTTAAACGATGCTCCCCGTCCTTGGCTCCCTCGAGGAAACCTCCTTTTCCCGTTCTCACCCCTGAGGGGGTGGAATTCGAGGTGGCCAAGATTGTGGACAGCAAGATGGTCCAAGGTTCCCTCCAGTACCTGGTCCATTGGAGAGGATACGGGCCTGAGGAGAGGACTTGGGTACCCGCCCGGGATGTTCACGCTGGGGTATTGGTCAGGAAGTTCCACCTTCGTTTCCCCAGTAAACCAGGTCCACTAAGAAAGGGTCCGGTGGCCCCTCATAATAGGGGGGGTACTGTAAAGGATCTGCCAGGCACAGCTTCGGGGTTAACTTCCAGAGGTAATCAGGCTTCACCTGAGTCTATCTCTCTGAGACTGACTCCAGCTTCCACCACTCAGGCTGGCAGGCTTAGGAGTGGGAGAGCCTATTGCAGCCTGGCCAGACTCAGCTAGCTCCCGCCCTCTGTCTATTTATACCTGCCTTTCCTGTTTCTCCTTGCTTGTGATTCTTTCCGTGTGGTTTCCTGGCCCAGCTACAGCTCCTACTATTTGATCCTGCTCCATACTGACCCTGGCTTTCTGACTACTCTTCTGCTCTGCGTTTGGTACCTCGTGCTCTCCTGGTTTGACTTGGCTCGTTCACCACTCTGTTGCTCACGGTGTTGCCGTGGGCAACTGCCCCTTTCCCTTTGCTTTATATTCCCTTGTATGTTTGTCTCGTGCACTTACTGGACGTAGGGACCGCCGCCCAGTTGTACCCCGTCGCCTAGGGCGGGTCGTTGAAAGTAGGCAGGGACAGAGTGGCGGGTAGATTAGGGCTCACTTGTCCGTTTCCCTACCCCTATCATTACAGAAAAGGTCGCTCTAAAGAGCTCACTACATTTGATTGTGGGATTGTAAAAGAATGCCACTGTTACAAGTCAGTTCATGAGATTTCTTCCCTCCTAGATATTCTGCGTTTTGAAACAACAGCAACTTAGCCACAAAGTGATAAAGCACGTAAAGTTACAGAGAGGGGGTCAGTAAGTACTAAAGCGAATAGATGCCAACGCTCTGCTGACACAATGATTGCAGAGTTCCAAACCTCCTCTGACATTAACATCAGCAGAAAAACTGTGCACCGGGAGCTTCATGAAATGGGTTTCCATGGTCGACCAGCTGCATGCAAGCCTTAAATCACCGAGCACAATATCAGGCGTCAGATGTAGTGGTGTAAAGCACGCCGCCACAAGACTCTGGAACAGTGGAAACGTGTTCTGTGGAGTGAAGTATCACACTTCACTATCTGACAGTCTGATGGACGAGTCTGGGTTTGTGCGAATGCCAGGAGAATGTTAGGCTTCGTTCACATCTGCGTCAGGGCTCCGTTCCGACGTTCCGTCTGAGCTTTCCATCGGAATGGAGCCCTATTCAACTATGGTATTCATCCCGTCAAAACGACGGAACCCTTGCAAAATGGAGACAAACTGAAACCATTACAGAAAAACAGATTGTGACCCTGGGTAGTCAGCAGGTACAATATATATAGTCAAAAGAAGGAATGCCTGCAGGCAAACAGAACCCTTTTTCCTGACTACCCAATTTATGGATAGAGGATACATTTATTAACACTTTTACGTTTTTATTAGGCTACGTATAGCAAGGAACAGACCACATATACAGTTTAAAATTATCACTGCCAAATGCCGATGTGAAGTGAATGCAAACAGCTGGCAGAGCCCAGCGTGGTGTGCAAACAGCCAAAAGTAAATGCTGACTGACAACAGCAGGTCAGTCACGAAGCAATGCTATATAGTTCCAAGCAATGCCCGGATACTCAGAGCAGTGGAATCGGCTAAGGCAGGAATTAAAACCAACAATTAGAGCCCCCCCCCGACATGTTTCGCTACCTAGTAGCGTCCTCAGGGGTACACGGGGCTAATGGCGGCGCGACGAAAAACTACTCCTCTTAAGGGAGTGTAAAGTGACGTACATGGGGGGTGGGCGTGAGGCCAAGCCGCCAATGGAGCGGAGCAAAACACAGCAGGCGTCAGAAAGAAAGATATAGCCAATGAATGGCAACGTATCAGGCAGCCAATAGCGGACACCTAGCCGCGCAGGCGCCCAGTGAAAACTGCAGAGACAGTGCAGAATCCGGGGGCCTGCGCAGCAGGGCAGATAGAGAACTTAGAATAATGGCGAGTGACAGATCGGCGCTAGCGCCGTAGAAGACACTACGGACATAGTGCAGAGGCCAATGGACCCGACAATAGAACAAGTCAGCGCGGCATCTGCGCCTGCGCAGTAGGGCAATCAGACAACTTAGGCAACACTAGTGGAACAGGGAGACAAAAAGGAACGGTGCAAGCATAGTGAATCTAGACTCAGTGCAGGGAATAGTACACATGTCCCATCATCATAAAACAGCAAGACTACAGCCAATACTGCAGGAACATCCCAGAGCCAGAAAATGTGCCCAACGCCTCAGGGACATGTCAAACTCCACAGGCACCATCAGTGTCCCCCCAAGCTTAGCTCAAAGACCGATATTAGCTACTACTGCGGTAAAGACATAAACGCATGTATATATCGCCAGCTGTGGATATAGCCACACACAAAAACCCACAGATAATAATAAAACAAAAAGTATATATTAACAGACAATAATGATGGAGGCCGCCACACTAAAAGATGAATATATGGTCAGATGTTAAATTAGTAGATTAAATAAGTGGTGTATCAATGTAAAACCGCTCCGTTGGGAGAGGACATGACATGGTAAGTGTAAATAGAGACGATCGGACAGGCCAAGGAGCGACATATGAAAAATAGAGAGTAAAAAATATATTAAAAAATAATAAGAAAAATAAAAATAAAAATGTCCACAAAATACGGGAAGAGCGGGGGCAGAAAACCAAATCAAATCACAAGAACGCACTGTACGTGAATCCCTCATTAAGCCCCTGAGGGGTCATAGAGCCAAGATGGTGGATCCATCGTGCTTCCTCCTGTAGAAGTTTACAGTCCAAGTTACCAGCCCTAGGCCCCAACTTTAGCTGTACAATACCCCAAAATTGAAGCAATTTGGGATTGTCGGGATGAAACCTATGCATGTGTCTAGAGAGAGTGGTATCTTCCTTGAGGTTGATGGTACTAAGATGTCTAGACACTCTCCTCCTCAATTCCTGCAAAGTCTTGCCCACATATAACTTTGGGCAAGGGCATCTGGCCAGATACACGACCCCGCTACTCTGACAGTTGAGAAATTGTTTTATCTGATAAGACCTCCCGTCCAAGGGGTTAATAAAACTCTTAACCCTGGGCATCAGGGGGCAGAAGGAACACCTCCCACAGGGATGAAATCCCGTGACGGGTGACTTCAGCCAGGTAGATGAAGTTTTGGAAGGCGTCGTTGAATAATGGCTGTGCACCAAGAGGTCACGTAGATTTTTCCCCCTGCGGTAGGTGATGGCGGGGTTGGTAGGAATGACATCTTTTAGATCAGGGTCAGCAGTAAGGATGGACCAGTGTTTTTTCAAAACACTAACCACCTGTGAAGAACATACATCGAAGGTGCCAATGCAACGAATGGCACTGGACGATGTTGGCACGGCAGACTCAATACCACGGTCAGAGAGTAGATCAGATCTATGGGACGCCCTAGCCCTGGCATAGGCCCTATGTAGCCATTTTTTGGGGTACCCCCGTGCCCGAAATTTTAGATAGAGTCCATCGCATTTTCTCTGGAAGGATGACTCGTCAGAGCAATTACGTTTGGCTCGCAGATATTGTCCGATGGGTATCCCTCGTTTAAGGGCAGGGGGATGATAGCTATCCCAATGCAGAAAGCTATTGGTGGCTGTGGCTTTACGGAATATGTCCGTTTGGACACCCCCACCAGGGTCCAGAGAGATCTTGAGGTCAAGAAAATCGATCACTCGGTCATTAATTTCATAGGTAAATTTCATACCAATGGTGTTGTTATTGAGCATAGACATGAAGTCAATAAATGTGTTGGCATCCCCATCCCACAGGATGAGAATGTCATCAATATATCTTCCCCAGAAGGAGATATGTGACGTGAAAAAGAGGAGGTCCTCAGAGAAGACAATGGTGTCTTCCCACCACCCAAGAAAAACATTTGCGTAGGTAGGTGCACAAACAGTGCCCATGGCTGTGCCTTTTATCTGATGATAATATTTGGCATCAAAAGTGAAAAAATTATGAGTGAGTAGAAACCGTAATAGTGACAAAACAAAATTATTATGCCGTTGAAATTGCGTGCCTTTTGTGCTCAGAAAATATTTGACTGCTGTGAGACCTAAATCGTGTTGGATATTGGTGTAAAGTGACTCCACGTCTATGCTCGCCAACATAGTGGTAGAAGTGACATTGATCTCCTGGATCCTGGTGACGGTGTCCTTAGTATCCCTAAGGTGGGACGACAAAGCAGAGACAAAGGGGGACAAGACCTCATCAACGTAAAGGCTTATCCCCTGTGTGAGGTTGTCGTTTCCCGACACTATGGGTCTGCCAGGGATAGGGCGTTTATTCTTATGAATCTTTGGTAGTGCATAAAAAGTGGCTAGAGTAGGAGTGGGATTATATAGACGTTTAAATTCGTCCAAGGTGATAAGATCATTACTCTTAGCGTCAGTGAGAAGGTCATATAGCTCTGACAGGTAAGTGATGGTAGGGTTACTTCTTAGAATGACATAGGTTGCATGGTCATCCAATAACCTATGGACCATACCAGCATAGTCTACACGGTTCATGATTACAATGTCCCCCCCCTTATCGGAGGGTTTAAGTACTAAATCTGCATTGCCACACAAGTCATCCAGTGCCAACCTCTCCTCATTATTAAGATTCCCAAAAGGGACAGACTCAACACTTCTGACCTTCTTAAGGTCTTTACAGACCATTTTCACAAACACATCAATATGCCCGTACTGGGAAAAGGGGGGAGTAAGCTTGGACTTAGGACGCAACGAAGAAAAAGGACCCACTGCCTCAGTGACTCCAAATTGGTTCTCATGAAGGAGACTCTCAAGAGCTCTCATAGTATTTTGTTCCTGACGATCTTGGCGAATACCATCCTGTATAGAGCCCCTAAAATGTTTATGTAGGGCCAGTTTTCTGGCAAAAAGGTTAATATCCTTCGCCCATGTAAATTCGTCAAAGGGAGGTGCAGGGGTGTATGAGAGTCCCCTTTGTAGCAGAGTCAGCTGATAAGGATTCAGTACATGTGAAGAAAGATTAAATATCTGCATATTATCATTATGAATTACTGGTGTACTTGGGGTTATTGCTTTTGTCCCCAATGCAAGTTGAGTGGACCTAAAAAAGGAAATGTAGTGGAAGATCCCATGGTAGTGTTGTTAGTTCCATTCGTGCCACTCGGGACCACACCTATGGTGGGCAGCTGGGAATTGCCCACCATTCCCATAGCATTTTGAGCATAAGTAGGAACAGGCATGGATAAGATAGATGATGAATTGGAAACAACAGGTAGACATGGTCTATTTCTACTCAGAAATTCAGTGGAGGGCTGTTTTGGTAGTGTAGGTGTTCTCTTCGAAAAACCAGGTTTATTATTCCTGACCTTTAGCTTTGTGCCCAATCTAGGACTGTCAGTGGTGGATCTAGACAGTTCAGTACCAGAGGTATCTGACTCAGAAAAGTCAGTATACACAGTGGTCCGTTTGGGGGCTGGGACAAAGCGTGTTTTGTACGTGTAAATTTGTCCTATATCAAAATCCCTCCGATCACGGATATATTTGTGTTTACGTTCTTTAATTTCCCCCTGTAGTTTCTCAATATTTTTTTGCAACTTGGCCTCTAGGGCAGCAAATTCAGGACACGACTGAAAAACTTGTATATCCACTATTTCCTTTTCGAGCTGGGCGCGAATTTTACTATAACTTTGTTTTTCGTACTCCAATAGATAATGGAGCATCCGCAAAGAGCACTCCGTAAGGAGGTCCTCCCACCCCTTTGTAAAGGCGGTGTTATCGCGGTAAGAATTAGGCGTAATATTGATTCTCAAACCCCTATAGACTATTTTCTGTTGTACATAAGTCTCAAGACTGGCTATCTCCCAGCATGATCATACAAATTTCTGATAGGTCTTCTGCAGATCCCTGAACGCCGTATGGACATCAAATTGATGTAAAGGGAGATTATCGGTAGAAAAAACATATGCCGCCTCTGCGGATAAAGTCTCTAAGCTAGGTTTCTTAGATAAAAAACCGGCCATACCAATAGGTGAAAAGAAATATTAATATTAAAGTGTTCCGCAGTGGGAACAGGGTCAGAAAGATAAGGGTAATTAACCCAGCAGTACTAGTACAGAAAAACAGATTGTGACCCTGGGTAGTCAGCAGGTACAATATATATAGTCAAAAGAAGGAATGCCTGCAGGCAAACAGAACCCTTTTTCCTGACTACCCAATTTATGGATAGAAGATAAATTTATTAACACTTTTACGTTTTTATTAGGCTACGTATAGCAAGGAACATACCACATATACAGTTTAAAATTATCACTGCCAAATGCCGATGTGAAGTGAATGCAAACAGCTGGCAGAGCCCAGCGTGGTGTGCAAACAGCCAAAAGTAAATGCTGACTGACAACAGCAGGTCAGTCACGAAGCAATGCTATATAGTTCCAAGCAATGCCCGGATACTCAGAGCAGTGGAATCGGCTAAGGCAGGAATTAAAACCAACAATTAGAGCCCCCCCGACATGTTTCGCTACCTAGTAGCGTCCTCAGGGGTACACGGGGCTAATGGCGGCGCGACGAAAAACTACTCCTCTTAAGGGAGTGTAAAGTGACGTACATGAAATTGTTTTACATCAGATAAAACAATTTCTCAACTGTCAGAGTAGCGGGGTCGTGTATCTGGCCAGATGCCCTTGCCCAAAGTTATATGTGGGCAAGACTCAAGGAATTGAGGAGGAGAGTGTCTAGACATCTTAGTACCATCAACCTCAAGGAAGATACCACTCTCTCTAGACACATGCATAGGTTTCATCCCGACAATCCCAAATTGCTTCAATTTTGGGGTATTGTACAGCTAAAGTTGGGGCCTAGGGCTGGTAACTTGGACTGTAAACTTCTACAGGAGGAAGCACGATGGATCCACCGTCTTGGCTCTATGACCCCTCAGGGGCTTAATGAGGGATTCACGTACAGTGCGTTCTTGTGATTTGATTTGGTTTTCTGCCCCCGCTCTTCCCGTATTTTGTGGACATTTTTATTTTTATTTTTCTTATTATTTTTTAATATATTTTTTACTCTTTATTTTTCATATGTCGCTCCTTGGCCTGTCCGATTGTCTCTATTTACACTTACCATGTCATGTCCTCTCCCAACGGAGCGGTTTTACATTGATACACCACTTATTTCATCTACTAATTTAACATCTGACCATATATTCATCTTTTAGTGTGGCGGCCTCCATCATTATTGTCTGTTAATATATACTGTGGGTTTTTGTGTGTGGCTATATCCACAGCTGGCGATATATACATGCGTTTATGTCTTTACCGCAGTAGTAGCTAATATCGGTCTTTGAGCCAAGCTTGGGGGGACACTGATGGTGCCTGTGGAGTTTGACATGTCCCTGAGGCGTTGGGCACATTTTCTGGCTCTGGGATGTTCCTGCAGTATTGGCTGTAGTCTTGCTGTTTTATGATGATGGGACATGTGTACTATTCCCTGCACTGAGTCTAGATTCACTATGCTTGCACCGTTCCTTTTTGTCTCCCTGTTCCACTAGTGTTGCCTAAGTTGTCTGATTGCCCTACTGCGCAGGCGCAGATGCCGCGCTGACTTGTTCTATTGTCGGGTCCATTGGCCTCTGCACTATGTCCGTAGTGACTTCTACGGCGCTTGCGCCGATCTGTCACTCGGCATTATTCTAAGTTCTCTATCTGCCCTGCTGCGCAGGCCCCCGGATTCTGCACTGTCTCTGCAGTTTTCACTGGGCGCCTGCGCGGCTAGGTGTCCGCTATTGGCTGCCTGATACGTTGCCATTCATTGGCTATATCTTTCTTTCTGACGCCTGCTGTGTTTTGCTCCGCTCCATTGGCGGCTTGGCCTCACGCCCACCCCCCATGTACGTCACTTTACACTCCCTTAAGAGGAGTAGTTTTTCGTTGCGCCGCCATTAGCCCCGTGTACCCCTGAGGACGCTACTAGGTAGCGAAACATGTCGGGGGGGCTCTAATTGTTGGTTTTAATTCCTGCCTTAGCCGATTCCACTGCTCTGAGTATCCGGGCATTGCTTGGAACTATATAGCATTGCTTCATGACTGACCTGCTGTTGTCAGTCAGCATTTACTTTTGGCTGTTTGCACACCACGCTGGGCTCTGCCAGCTGTTTGCATTCACTTCACATCGGCATTTGGCAGTGATAATTTTAAACTGTATATGTGGTCTGTTCCTTGCTATACGTAGCCTAATAAAAACGTAAAAGTGTTAATATATTTATCTTCTATCCATAAATTGGGTTGTCAGGAAAAAGGGTTCTGTTTGCCTGCAGGCATTCCTTCTTTTGACTAAACTGAAACCATTGGCACCAAATCCGTCGCCATTGAAATCAATGGTGATGGAAACGGAAACCTTTGGTTTCAGTTTGTGTTTGTCAGGGCTCCGTTCTGACGGAAAGCTCCGACGGAACATCAGAACTGAGCCCTGACGCAGATGTGAATGAAGCCTTACCTGCCTGACTGCATTTTGCCAACTGTAAAGTTTGGTGGAGGAGGGATAATGCTATGGAGTTGTTTTTCAGGGATTGGCCTAGGCCCCTTCGTTCCAGTGAAGGGAAATATTTTTTTTAAATAATTAATTTTTATTGGGTTCAAATAGTAATGCATATAGTTATCAATAAGATAGTTGCAGTGTTACATATAAATTAAAACATAAAAATAAAATACATATAAATAAAAACATATAAATTAAGAAACTATGGTGACATAGAGAGATAAATTTCCAATGCATATGTATGGTGTATATACATAAGCAATTATATAAGTTCAGTGTTGGGGAGAGTAGCAATACCACCGGAATGTACAATAATATACATGTGTAATGTTCGTGGCTGCGGGCTGTCAGCTCCAACCTCCCCCCACGAGTCGGCAAGCACTGGCCCCAGCCTCCTCCTCAGGAGACGCCAGCGCTCACGTCCACTCACCTCAGCCGGATCCCGTAGGCTGCACGTGCATGCTCAAGCCCGCTCCTAAAGGGGCAGCGCGTGCACCAGACCTCGTTGATGAACTTTGACCCGTGAGTACCCTGGACTATAAGAGGGGTCCAGCCCACTGGTTCTATGCCTGAGCATTGTTGTGTTCCCTAGTTTGTCTATGTGATGGCCTCCTAGTGTGTTTCCTGTTCCAGTCCCTTTTCCAGTCCCTGTCCCTGCACCTATACCTGTTTAGAGTTCCTGTTCCTAGCTATCCATACATTCCACGTCTAGCACTGAGCTGTGCCAAAGTCGTGCCGTGCTGCATCCACGTCTGACCTGCTTCACCTCGCCTGACGTCCACCTGATACCTAGTCCCAGCCGAGCCGGCCCTGCTGCTGTCTGAGCTGCCACAGGTACCTATAGAACTATAGACTCTCACCTGCTTACTGTTGGCCAGCTGCTTTACCGCCAAGGCGGTACGGCCCAGTGGGTCCACAGACCCTTCGTGAAAGTACGCTCAGGCCATGGACCCCGCTGGTCGATTCAAGACTATGATGACGTCACAGGAGATGGGTGCGGATATGCTGTCCTCAGATGTCGATCCTCCTAAGAAGTCGGTAATAACGGACCAGTATAAGTTATCTATCCAAGAAAGACAATGCTGGCGCATATCTGGACTCTGTCTTTATTGCGGTCTCGATGGCCATCTTGTGCGCCTGTGCCCCCAAAAATCCCAAAACCTAGGGTTGCTTGGAGTGACGACCTTGGGTAAAGATGGACTTCCTTCTAAATTGTCCATACCTGTCACCATAGTGTCCCGCGAGAAAACGCATCAGGTCTCTGCGTATCTGGACTCTGAATCCGCTGCTAATTTCAGCTGCAGAAATCTGGTGGACCGTCTGCAACTACCCACCACCCCTCTGAAGAGCCCGTTGACAGTTGGCTCAGTGAATGGACTACCTCTGCCAGACCCAGTTATAGCTGTGACCAAGCCGCTGAGGCTCCAAGTTGGAGCCCTTCACTCCGAACTTCTGTCGTTCTATGTCCTGCCTAAAGCTGTTAACCTTGTGTTGCTGGGCCTGCCTTGGCTCCGACTGCATGCCCCAGTTCTGGACTGGAATTCTGGGGAGGTTGTCCAGTGGGGCCCTGAGTGTCAAAACCGATGTCTGGTGCGGATTCGTTCGGCTCAGCCTTCGCTGCCTCGGTCATTGGCAGGATTGCCGGGTCATTATGCGGCCTTTTCGGATGTCTTCAGCAAGAGGGAGGCAGAGACATTGCCCCCACATCGGGTGTATGACTGCCCTATTGAACTGATTCCTGGTGCATCCCTTCCCCGTGGTAGGGTATACCCTCTCTTCTTGCCAGAGACTCTGTCCATGTCCTCCAATGTGAAAGAGAACTTAGAAAGTGGCTTCATACGAAAGCCTTCCTCCCCGGCACGAGCCGGGTTCTTCTTCGTCAAAAAGAGAGCCTCCTCAGTTTCTTCCTGGCACTAAGGTCTGGCTGTCGTCCAGGAATATCCGACTGAGGGTGCCGTTGTGTAAATTTGCCCCCAGGTTCCTCGGACCATTCGAGGTCCTGCACCAGATCAACCCTGTCGCCTACAAGCTTCGGCTGCCTCCTACCCTCAAGATCCCCAACTCCTTCCATGTTTCCCTCGTGAAACCAGTGATCCTGAACCGCTATTCAAAGACTGCCAGCCCTGCGGTTGCCTCCAGCGGCCCTTCGGACATCTTTGAGGTCAAGGAGAGCTTGGACACCGAGAGAGTGAGAGGAAAGACTTTTTATTTGGTGGATTGGAGGGGGTTTGGCTCTGAAGAGAGGTCCTGGGAGCCAGAGGAGAATCTCAATGCCCCTACTCTTCTGAAGAAGTTTCTCTCTCGCTCTGGTCCCAAGAAGAGGGGGCGTAAGAGGGAGGATACTGTAATGTCCGTGACTGCGGGCTGTCAGCTCCAACCTCCCCCTGACAGCCACAGCCACGAGTGCTGGCCCTAGCCTCCTCCTCAGGATACGCCAGTGCTCGCGTCCACTCACCTCAGCCGGATACCGTAGGGTGCATGTGCACGCTCGTGCCCGCTCTTAAAGGGGCAGTGCGCGCACCGGACCTCGTTGATGAACTTTGACCCGTGAGTACCCTGGAAGAGGGGTCCAGCCTCCTAGTTCTATGCCTGAGCGTTGTTGTGTTCCCTAGTTCCAGTCCCTGTTCCTTTTCCTTCACCTATACCTGTTTCGAGTTCCTGTTCCTAGCAATCCATACATTCCTGGTCTAGCACTGAGCTGTGCCAAAATCGTGCTGTGCTGCATCTACGTCTGACCTGCTTCACCTCGTCTGATGTCCGCCTGCTACCTAGTCCCAGCCGAGCCTGCCCTGCTGCTGTCTGAGCTGCCACAGGTACCTATAGAACTATAGACTCTCAGCTGCTCGCTGTTGGCCAGCTGCCTTACCGCCAAGGCGGTACGGCCCAGTGGGTCCACGGACCCTTCGTGACTACATGGTATCTATACTACTAATAATTCTGAATATAAATCTTATTATATTTAGAGTGAAGTCATTTCCAAAAGGGAAATCTTAATGCTTCAGCATAACAAGACATTTTAAACAATTGTATGCTTTGAACTTTGCTGGAACAGTTTGAGGATGGTCCTTTTATGTTCCATCATAACTGTGCCCCAGTAAACAAAGCAAGGTCGATAAGGGCATGGTTGGGTGAGTTTGGTGTGTCACACAGTGTGGGGGGGGGGTTTGAGTGGGGAGTGTTGGACCACTTTTTTCAAATTGTATCACTACATCATTTTTTATTTTTTTTTGCTTGGGTATATAATTTTATATATTTATTTACATATTTTTGTGTATCGGTATTTGATATCTTCGCGCACCCGGACGTGCTATTACGTACTGGTGCGGGGGTTGATGTTTGGAGCATTTGAGGGGGTTAAACAGCTAGGAACAGCGCAATCGCTGCTCCCGGTTGTTAGTCTCAGGTGTCCGTTGTAAAATATAGCAGACACCCGCAGCATATGGAGCGTTCTCAGAGAGTGAGCGCTCTCCATATACTGTGGGTGTCGGCTATATTTTACATCGGACACCCGGGACTAACAGCCGGAAGCAGCGATCGCGATGTTCCTAGCGGTTTAACCCCTCAAATGCTGCGGTCATTTGTGACCGCAGCATCTGAGGCGTTGAAAAAGGGGGGTCGGCCCCTTCCGACAGCTCACCCCCCCTCGCAGTGCGATCGGCGGGTGACGACGGTTGTAATGGCAGCCCAGGGGCCTACTGAAGGCCCCCAGGATGGCCTTCACTCTGCCTCTGTTAAGCCCTGCCTGTGGCCTCACACACTGCAAAAGTTGTTCAGGAATGGTTTGAGGAATAGAACAAATTTCCTAGATCTCAATTCGATTTGCTGGAAAAACAAGTCTGATCAATGGAGGCCCCACCTCACAACTTACAGAATTTAATAGATCTGCTGCTAAAGTCTTGGTGCCATATGCCACCGGACACCTTCAGTGGTCTTGTGGAGTATATGCCTCGACGAGTCAGAGCTGATTTGGTGAGAATAGGGAGACCTACACAATATTAGGCAGGTGGTTTTAATTTAATGGCTGAACTGTTTATTGCTGACTATGTACTCTACATTTGTTGATGGGTTTCAGTCTTCTAATAGCTATTTCCAGCAGGATAAAACACCATGTCTAAGGCACATCACCTTAAGGTTCCTTCATTCTTAATCTAACATGGGCTATTCTAAAGTCAAAATAGTACCAAAAAAGTGGCCTCTAAGTCGTTGAACTCAGAGAAAATATAAGTTTGTTGTTTTAGCAGGCTATAGGAGAGCCTAAGAATAAACTTTCTTTAGATTGCCAGAAAATAATAAAAAATACCAAATCATTTCACTAATTGTAAAACAAACGTAATATATATTTTTTAATATAAATATGTGTATACTTTAATGTGACATGCAGGACCATAGCTATAGGGTGTGCATAGGTAGAAGTCACACAAGGGCCCTGGCGCCTGTGGGGTCCATTGGCCCCTCTGCCAAATAAGAAGACATTAGTATTATAATTGGAAATTTCACAGACAAGGTCCTTATTTTTAAAACATAACCTTTACTTATTTAACATAAAACAAGCCTTATAAAACAGTGTACATATTCTAGCACCGAGTCTTAGGGTTACTTGAGTAAGATACAGCAATAGTTGGTACATATTAGTAATAATTTCTCACCCCTTGGGACGTGGTTGTCTACATATATGTTTTACTTTATTACATTGTAGTTTGAAAATGGTGGCAGAATAGGGCGAAATTTAGTTTTTGCTACCATGTGCACCCCATAAAGATGTAGCTATCTTTATCTTGACTTTTAAAGCATTAAATACACAGTGTCAAGAAACTTGACTTTTTCAATGGCTTTTCAATGGCTTTTGTTGTGTGATATCATGTTGAAGCAAGTTATCAGAGTCAAGATAAACTTGGCTTTATCTGTATTTGCTTCTAGTCGCGATCCAAAAGGTCGAGGCTATCTACTCTGAACCCATGACATCAACTATTTACAGAACACCAAGAATCTCCAATAAGAAAGATTTGGTCTTATGTATTATGTAAATATTCGTCAAGAGGTAAGAAATAATAATTAATATGTACTACTTATTGATGTCTCTCACTCAAGTAACCCTAAGAGTTGGTGCTAGAAAATTTTCCTTTTTTTATAATATAGAGAAACTAGTTTCTATATAAATAAGTAAATGTTATGTTTTAAAAATAACGACCCTAGCAATGTTCCCCTAGATAGTTTTTTCCCTATATTTTAAATCTCAAATCGGTGAATTCAGCACATAGTAGGTGAAGAGCCCTGATACAGATTTTGCATTAAAGACAGTGTCGCGCAGACGGCCGCGGACGTCCCCGACTCCAGTGCCCGCGGCCGTCAGCTTGTGCATCCTCACTGTCGGCATCCCCTACCTTCTCCTCTCGAACCTCAGAGCGCTCTACCTACTGCCTCCTGGACCCGTAGGGTGCGCGTGCTCCCGTCCTTTCTTAAATGGCCACCGTGTGCACCAGGGATATTGCACCCAAGCCTATCCTTGCATAACCTGGACTACATAAGGATCTCTGCTCACCTTCCCAGTGCCTGAGTAATGTTCTTACTAACCCAGTGTTAGTCTGCGAAGGTCCTGTATCTTGTTTCCTGAGTCCAGTGTCCGTGACCAGTCCTGCATCCTGAGTCCAGTGTCTGTAACTAGTTCTGCATCCTGAGTCTAGTGTCTGTGACTAGTCCTGCATCCTGAGTCCAGTGTCTGTGGCTAGTCCTGCATCCTGAGTCCAGTGTCTGTGACTAGTCCTGCATCCTGAGTCCAGTGTCTGTGACTAGTCCTGCATCCTGAGTCAGGTGTCCGTGACTAGTCCTGCATCCTGAGTCCAGTGTCCGTGACTAGTCCTGTATCCTGAGTCTAGGGTCTATGCCTAGTCCTGCATCCTGAGTCCAGTTTCCGTGACTAGTCATGCATCCTAAATCCAGTGTCTATGACTAGTCCTGCATCCCGAGTCCAGTGTCCGTGACTAGTCCTGCATCCTGAGTCCAGTGTCCGTGACTAGTCCTGCATCCTGAGTGTAGTGTCTGTGACTAGTCCTGCATCCTGAGTCCAGTGTCCGGCACCAGCCTGCTTCCAGTAATCTGGCACCAGCCTGCTTTCAGTAATCCAGCACCAGCCTGTTTTCAGTAATCCAGCACCAGCCTGTTTTCAGTAATCCGGCACCAGCCTGCTTTCAGTAATCCGGCACCAGCCTGCTTTCAGTAATCCGGCACCAGCCTGCCTTCAGTAATCCGGCACCAGCCTGCTTTCAGTAATCCGGCACCAGCCTGTTTTCAGTAATCCGGCACCAGCCTGCTTTCAGTAATCCGGCACCAGCTTGTATCCGCTACCTGCAATCTGTGTCCAGCTGCCGCCCAGGTACCATCTACTAGTGACTGTATTATATCTGTCTGGACAGCAGCTACTCCGTTGTGGTGGAAGTAGCCCAGTGGATCAACAAGCCCATTGGACGTTACAGACAGGAAGATTAAAGTTATGCTTCTGGTGACATGTTACAATATTGTATGTTCTATGATTATATAAATTGTTTAAAAGTATGCAGCTTAAAAATTTCCAATAACTAGATCCATGGGTAAAGAAAATTGTCTGCATTGCTGGCATTTCCAAAATTGCATAATCCCAAGGGAGATCTATTTACTGTGTATGATTCTTATAGCATTTAAATGACACATCTAGGCTTACATGCATATTTAATGTTTTCAAATACTTAACCTTTATGAGACATTCTAAATTTCACTCAAATGATTTCCTTATGTTTCCCTAGATTCAAGTGCTTTAAAAAATAAGTCTTTTGAACTTTCAAACTTGTCATCTGATCGAATGTTCTCACTTTTATTCCATTATAAACACACTGTTCTATCACAGTCTGAATTATCAGGCTCCATCCTTGTCTTTATGTTACTCATATCTTTGTAGTTATTTCATCATGAAATACATATACATCTCATTTAGTGTAAATTTGTAATTTCATATTTTAAGCTGAGTTTATTTGTTAAAATTCACAAGTCACAAAATATCCCAAAGTGTCGCAGACTAACCTCAGGATATCTAGTCCACCCTCTATGTCACTATCCAATTTGGCAGAAGGCTATACTGGAAGGCAAAGTACTGTTTAAGAGATTTTGTGTCTTCACCTTAAGACTTTATAAACTTTAGCACAGTGATTCCCGTCCCCAGTAAATCCGAGATCAGGAGCAGACCGAGTATAATCAAGATGGTTATACAGATACACGCAGTGGCGTAACTATAGGGGTCGCAACGGTTGCAATTGCGAATGGGCCCTGAAGCAAGGGGGGCCCACGGCCCCGCACCACATCTATGAAAAGCTGCTATAGTGTAATATGTAATAAACTACACTAGTCCCTGTTACTATAGTAGCTGATAGTACTTACCCTCCTCGTTCTGGAGCGCAATGGAGGTCCTGACATCACAACGTTGTGCGCAGCGCATGATGTCACGACGCTGTGCGCTGCGCACAACATCCCGATGCTGAATGGAGTCAGGACGTCCGCTGTTGCCGAAGAGGAGGGTAAGTTTAATATCACTGTCTGCTGAAGCTGATAGGTCGTGGTCCGACTCCTGGGACCCCCGCCAATAAGCTGTATTGAAGGGACAGCAGCGCTCGTACGAGCGCTACTTCCCTTTCATTCCGGTCACTTGCTCACACTATGAGCAAGTAAGGGAAATAAAGGGGAAGCAGCTCTCGTACAAGCTCTGCACCTGCTTCAAAACAACAGATTGGTTGGGGTTCCCGGGAGTCGGACCTCGACCCATCATCTATTGATGGCCTATCCTCAGGGTAGGCCATCAATGTTTAATGACTGGACAACCCCTTTAAGCCTACCACGTGGTAGGTTTCGATACAGGGCCCATGAGACCGTTGTGTGATCCTGTCTGCTGGACCCTGTATCTAAGCCAACCACATGGTAGGCTTAGATACATGGCCCATGTGTGATCCTGTCTGATGGGCCCTGTATCTAAGCCTACCACACTGTAGGCTTACATAGAGGGCCCCAGCAGACAGTAATCTTATACTTTATAATATTACTGTCTGCTAGGGACCTGTATCTAAGCATCTTATCATGACCACATGGTAAGCTTAGATATATATGGTAAGCTTAGATACATGGCTCATGTGGGATCCTGTATGATGGGCCCTGTATTTAAGCCTACCACATGGTAGGCTTAGATACAAGGCTCCAGCAGACAGTAATCTTATACTCTATAAGATTACTGTCTGCTGGACCCTGTATCTAAGCCTACCTTGTGGTAGGCTTAGATACAGGGTCCAACAGAGTGTATCACACATGTGCCCTGTATCTAAGCCTACCACATGTGGTACTAATGTATTTTTTTGTGTGTTTGTGTTTTTTTTACAGGTTCGGTCGTTGGACTACGTCTGATTCGAGGACTACTTAGATGACGGCTTTTTTTATTATCAATAAAATGGTTAACGAGGGTCTTGTTGGCTTTTTTATTTCAATAAAATATTTTTTCTATGTCCTTGTATTTTTTTTAACTTCATTACTACCACCTTAGTAATGGACGTTGCCTGATTGACAGCCTCTATTACTAAGGCGGGGCTTAGTGTAGACTAACACTAAAACCCCCCCCATTATTACCCAGGTACCCACCACCACCAGGGGTGCTGGGTTCGATTCAGTACCCGACCATTTGTAGTGACGGTCGGGCCCTGGGGCGCCCGCAGGCTGGGAAAGGCCAAACACAGTGGCCCTTCCCACCATGGTAATGCTAGCCTGCTGTTGCTATGTTGTATCTGGTTTGTTTTGAAAAATGTAGGGGACCCCCATTTCTCATAACTGGCCAGATACAACATAGCAGTAGCAGCAGCTGCAGCAGCAGACTAGCATTACCAGGGTGGGAAGGCCCACTGTTTCTGGCCTTTCCCAGCCTAATAATACCACCCTGCGGCAGCCCCAGTACCTGACCATCACTACAGATGGTCGGGTACTGGATCGTACCCGGCACTTCCCGATGTTAGGGTTTTACTGGCTAACATTAAGCCCCGCCCTAGTAACGGACACTGTCAATCAGCCAGCGGCCATTACTAAGGCGGTAGTAATAAAGTTTAAAAAAATACAAGGACATAGAAAAAATATTTTATTGAAATAAAAAAAAAACACACAATCCTCGTTAACCATTTTATTTATTATAAAAAAAATGCTGTAATCAAAGTAGTCCTTGAATCCGAAGTAGTCCAACAACCGAACCTGTAAAAAAACACAAACATACAAAAATATTTGTAACACAAAAAATCAAAACAATTATTATCTTACCTTTCCTGCGTCCAGCGCTGGAGCCGCAATGTCAGCGAGCAGGGCCCTATATCTAATCCTATCATGTGTGATACTGTCTGCTGAGCCACTGTATCTAATCCTATCATGTGTGATACTGTCTGCTGAGTCAATGTAACTTATCCTATCCATATCTATAGGGTTGTAGTGGTATAGATATGCTGTATCCTATATACAAATATACATACACGCACACACATTTTTTGGGGGGGGACATATGTATTGGGGATATTTCCCCTGACGTTTTTAAACCTTAGTGATGCGCCTGGCTTCTTGTGCTGCATCGTTGTGTCACTTAGGAGACCCAGCGATACAGCTGAAAGTTGCGGGTCATCGGCCATGGGAAGTTGGGGGGGGGGCCAAGAAGAAATTTTGCATCGGGGCCCATGAGCCTTTAGCTACGCCCCTTGATGCAGGTCTGTGCAGGCAGAGAGCAGAAAATGAAGTCAATAAACAATCTGGATTAAATCCAAATGTAGCAAATGAATATACGTACCTTCACAGTAAACAGGACACTAAGAACCTTACTGCTCAGGCAAATGTGAAAGTGGAATGGCCAAGTATATGTATCGGGGGTTGCCAAGTTATTGGCTGAGCAGTCACTATTTGTCTCTGTGCCCAATTTCGGAAAAAGGCATCACAGCCTGTCAGAATGCAGCCGTGCTGAGAGGCAGGGGCAAGTGCCGCTTCCCCACAGCAGTAAGAAACAGAGAGGGACATCAACCGATGTGGTTAAGTGTCTGTGTCTCCTTATACAAAGAAAGCCAAAGTCCACTATTGTGTAATTTTTAATAAAGTATTAATGACTCCATTATAAGAAAGAGACTGGGAAAACATTGTATTGTCAAGAAAGCAGTGGAGCATTGTTAAAGATTGTTATTCTGAATAAATATATATTCCTAAAAACAGTGTGAAACATGTACTAAATATATGGGGTGAGATTTATCAATGCATTGTATCCCATTTTTTTTTTCAATACATGCACATATAGCGATTATTACAAATTACAGCATTACCTGTTCTAGCATGTGCAACACTGTAAAGTTGTATTGGAACTTTCCATGCGGCAGCTTTACATCATCAACAGCTTTTCTGTCATTTTTCCCATTTTATATAAGTAATGGAAGGCAAACAAGATGACATCTGACCTTGTTTAGAAGTGTGTCAGGGGCGGACATACCGCATGTGCAGCCGGTGCAGCTGCACAAGGGCCCCGCGTGGGAAGGGGGCCCGTTCAGTGGCGTAACTACCACAGTAGCAGCCGTAGCAGCTGCTACGGGGCCCGCGGCATGGGGGGGCCCGTGTCGCCCTGACAGGCACATTACATTTTATGTACCAGGCCTGGCGGCACGGGCCCCCTCATGCCTAGTAGCATCACAACACTAGGCATGAGGGGAGGGAGGGGGCGGGGGCCCGGTGATAGCCGCCACACTGCACTACCAATCGGGAGGGAGGGGGCGGGTGCCCGGGCCCGGTGATAGCCGCTACACTGCACTGCCAATCTGGCACAGATGAATAGGACAGGACGGCGATGCTGGTGGTAGGAGGAGCGCTCAGGCAGGGGAGAGGACAGGGGGCGGTGCGACGTAAGACTTCGGGCGGCTGGACAGTACAGTCAGGACTGCCGGAGAACTCATAGGATGAGCGGAGGACAGACACAGGACGAGTGGAGGACGTGCAGACTGCAGAGGACAGGTAGATGAAGTTAAAAAGTTCATGTCAGAAGGGAGAAGTTTTTATGTAGAAAAATCTGCCTCATAATTCCTTCCGGAATTTTGAGGCATATTTTGACCTGCCGGTAGAACACTTCCCGCGTTTTTCATTGCGTTTTTTTGTGGCGTTTTTCGGCCATCGGGCCGTGGGCAGGGAAACGCAGCAAAAAACGCATTTTCTGCCTGCCATTGTTGTCAATGGGAAGTCAGAGACAGAAACGCCCGAAGAAAGGGCATTGCGCTTCTTTTTCCCGCATGCGGTTTTTACTGCTCGCAGGAAAAATTTCATGGATTTCAATGGGAGGCACTTTCTGACGTTTTTCGCGAAAAAAACCTCAGTGTGAACTCCCCCTAACACAGGGGCGTAACTACTGCTATAGCAGCCGTAGCGGCTGCTACGGGGCCGCGGCATGAGGGGGCCCGCGTCACCTGCCGGCACGGGCCCCCACCTTGGCCGGAATCTCCGCTAGCTGCCGCTATGGCTGCTACAGCGCGATGCCACGGAACACTACGGCAGAGCAGGGAGTATCTCCCCGCTCTGCCATTAAACATAAGACATGTATCCCCTATCCACAGGATAGGGGATACGTGTGTGATCGCTGGCATTGATAGGGAGAACGGGGGACCGAAAGTCCCCTGAAGTTCTCCATCACAAACCTCGGACTTCCGGGGTCTGTGTCGGCAGCTCCGTAGAAATGAATGGAGCGCCGGTCACACTTGAGCTGCGCAGACACCGGAAGTCAGAGGTGAGTGATGGAGAACTTCGGGGGACTTTCGGTCCCCCGCTCTCCCTATCAATGCCAGCGATCACACATGTATCCCCTATCCTGTGGATAGGGGATACATGTCTTTTGTCTTTTCACACTGTAGGTCGCATTTTTTTGAGTGATTGGGGGTGTATGGCGTTCCCTACAGGGGGGGGGCTGTATAGCGTTCCCTACAGGGGGGGGCTGTAAGGCGTTCCCTACAGGGGGGGCTGTATAGCGTTCCCTACAGGGGGGGCTGTATAGCGTTCCCTACAGGGGGGTCTGTATGGCGTTCCCTAAAGGGGGGTCTGTATGGCGTTCCCTACAGGGGGGGGCTGTATGACTTTCCCTACAGACCCCCCCTGTAGGGAACGCCATACAGAACCCCTGTAGATAACGCCATACAGACCCCACTGTAGATAACGCCATAAAGTCCCCCCTGTAGATAACACCATACAGCCCCCTGTAGATAACGCCATACAGCCCCCCTGTAGATAACGCCATACAGCCCCCTCTGTAGATAGCGCCATACAGTCCCCCCTGTAGATAGCGCCATACAGTCCCCCCTGTAGATAGCGCCATACAGTCCCCCCTGTAGATAGCGCCATACAGTCCCCCCTGTAGATAGCGCCATACAGTCCCCCCTGTAGATAGCGCCATACAGTCCCCCCTGTAGATAGCGCCATACAGTCCCCCCTGTAGATAGCGCCATACAGACCCCCCTGTAGATAGCGCCATACAGACCCCTCTGTAGATAGCGCCATACAGTCCCCCCTGTAGATAACGCCATACAGCCCCCTCTGTTGATAGCGCCATACAGTCCCCCCTGTAGATAACGCCATACAGCCCCCTCTGTAGATATCTACAGAGGGGGCTGTATAGCGTTATCTACAGAGGGGGCTGTATGGCGCTATCTACAGAGGGGGCTGTATGGCACTATCTACAGAGGGGGCTGTATGGCACTATCTACAGAGGGGGCTGTTTGGCGCTATCTACAGAGGGGGCTGTTTGGCGCTATCTACAGAGGGGGCTGTATGGCGTTATCTAGAGGGGGGGCTGTAAAAAAGGGGGGGGGTTGTGTGACACCCAGGGGGGGGGGGGCCCCAGTCAAAAGTTTGCTATGGGGCCCAGTCTCTCCTAGTTACGCCCCTGGGCCCGTTCCTCTGCTGGCCGACTCAGTTCTCAGCTGCGCGATGCTGAGGACTGAGACAGAGGCCCGTGGACAGTAGCTGCGAGCCCATCAGCGGGCCCCCCGTGGACAGTAGCTGGGCCTATCACTGAGTCGGAGGCCCGTGGACAGAAGCTACGGGCCCATCAGCACCCCCCCCCCCCCCCGTGGCGCAGCGTGTATTACATAGCTGTTCGGGGGGGGGGAGTTTTGCGACAGTTCAGTCCCCCGTGGCATATTAGTTGCCAGAGCGAGCAGCGTGTATTACACATAGCTGCTCGCCGGCAGGGCGCCGATCAGCTGTTGAACTGGAGGGGGGGGGAGTTTTGCGCTCTGCCACAGTTCAGTTCTTGTGAAATGTGGCGCCGGCAAGGCGCAGTTCAGCTGGAGAGGGGGGGGAGTTTGCGCTCTGCTCTCTGCTGCTCGCTTCCACAGTTCTTCGGCTACTTGTGGACAGAGCAGAGCTGACAGCGACACACAGCCACAGAGAGAGAGCCATTAGTGGAGTGGAGAAGCCCTGCTGCAATATTTACAGCAGCTACAGACAGACAGTATGTATATGGAGAGAGAGAGGCAGTATGTATATATATATTTATGTATAGTAAATAATATCATTGCACTGACACTGCAGTAGTTGTACATTTTCCAGTGCACAAGACAGTGTCATTTATTACACTGTCTTGTGTGCACTGGATGATCACTCACTGCAGGAAGAAGCCTTAACGTCAGTCAGTAAGCAGGGCAGCAAAGCTGCAGTCATTAAATGCCCCGCAGTTCCCAGGCTTGGGATCCCTTGGCTGAAGCATGGAGATCTAAATATATCCGCCCGCCCAATGGCTGCCACGTGTGACCTTAGACTGGATTCACACTTGCGTCCAGAATTCCGTTTTCCTGTTCCGTCAGAGGAGCAAGAAAACGGAATTCAATCTCCGTTACATGACCGTGCCCGACGGAACCTATTCACTAAGCATGCTGTGCTATTGTGTCAGGTAAAATGACGGACACTCCGATGGAACCATTATAGATTTTTTATTTTTTTTGTGCTAATACTAATTTACAAGTTATCCTGTAAAAAACAAGTCCTCACACAGCTCCGTCAACAGTAAAATAAAAATGCTATGGGTCTTTGAATGCGGCGACACAAAAACAATTAAAAGAGTTCTTATTGTGCAAAAGTAAAAAAAACATACAATAAAATACCTGTATATAAATTTGGTACTTCCGTAATTATACTGATGCGCAGAATAAAGTCAACATGTTATTTACACTTTATGGTAAACCCCGTAAAAAGCCCAAAACAATGGACTTTTTTTTAACCATTATCCCCCCCAAAAAAAAAAAAAAAAAATATATATATACTGTATATATATATATATAGAAGTTATACAATACATGATGTATAACTATATTTGGCTCCAAAATGGTGCCATTAAAAAATACAATTCAGAATGCCCCTGTAACAATGCCAGTGCAGCATTTCTGAAAAAATGGTGGATAATGTACATCCCCCACCAGTACAAAGGGAATGTTCAGCTACATGTTCCATGTGCATTTTTTATGGCTTTTCCCCTTTGCATTGCAAAAGATGAAATCCACAGCAAAGCAAATCTGCTATATATAGGGCATGACAACCTATGAAGAATGAAGTGCAAACACAGTGCTCACATCTGTGTCGGAGCCTCCATCGCAGATTCCGTAATTTTTACTAGAATAGTGCTGTATGCAGCGTTATTTTTCCCGTCAAAATGACAGACACCGAGGTGGAATGCTGGTGTCCGTTATTTGATGAATCCGGCACTGTGCCATGGTTTCCATTTATGAAGGAAACCTTGACGCAGAGGTGAACATGGTATAACATCATATTTGTTAAATAGGCTATAATATTTACTCATAACATAGTAAACATAAATTACCATCTACTTTTCAGAATGGCGCCTGGCCCAAAACCTAAAAGTGGTGCTCAAAAGCGCAGACAAAGAAAGGACGAGTTAGCGCAGACGGCTAAACTACCAAAAATTAGTTCATTTCTTAAACAGGCTGAGAAAGAACAGAGTGAGATACCAGCCCCCTGCAGCAGCACTTCTGGTGACAGTGGTCAGATCAGCTTTATAGAAGAATGTGAAAGCAGTGCACAGGCAAGTGGCCAGGGTGAGGAGAATGAAAACTTACCAAATATATCTACTGAGGCTTCAGAAAATGCAGAGTGCTCAGAGACAGCGTCGAATAACGAATCCTGTGAAGCAGTTACTATAGAGAGTCAGAGTGAGGAACCTTCCAGAGAATATCTGGATGAAACATTTGTAGATGATGAAGGTCATGATACAATTGCTGATAAATTTCCAACAGACCGTGGTAATTTCCCATCAGAGCTTACAGACAGTCAAACAAAGAGATTCATCATTTCTCAGGGGTCTTGTAGGCCACTCATAACATTTCCACGAGACCAAAAACAGGGAGGACGTTGTTTTTCCCATACATTTTACACTAAGAGAACACAAGCTGGAGTATTGCTCCAACGTTCATGGTTGTGCTATTCTCCAAAACTAGACTGTGCCTACTGTGAACCATGTTGGCTTTTTGCTGATCGTACCTGTGGTGCCTACAATTCAGCATGGGTGAATGGTATGAGAAATTGGTCCCATCTAACACAGGCAGTGCATTATCATGAAAGCTCCATGCAGCACATTCATGCTTGCATGTTGATGCAGCAGTGGCGCAGTCACGGTACTGTAGATGAAGAAAACGAAAGGGAAATTAGAAAGCAAAAAAACTTCTGGAGGCAAGTGCTTGGCAGAGTGATTAATGTGACATTAACACTAGCAATGTGTAATCTTCCTTTCAGAGGTCACACAGAAGTGATAGGCCAAGCAAACAGCGGTGTTTTTTTGTCTTTTATTCAGTTGCTAGCAAGGTATGACTCTACTCTGCAGCAGTTATTGGAAATGCCAAGGGGATCTGTCCGGTATCTTAGCCATAGAGTACAGGATGAGATAATTGCTTTATTGTCAAAGAAGATAGAGCAGGATATTGTTAATGAGATCAAGAGCTCTCCATTTTTTTCCATAATAATAGATACAACACAAGACATTTCTAAAACTGACCAACTTAGTCAGATTTTTCGTTATGTGACAGTTGAAACAAATCAACAGAATACTGTTACAGCATTAAAGATAAATGAAGTTTTCCTCGGATTTCATGCCATCACGGATCAGACCGCTGCAAGCCTTGAAAAAGAAATTGTATTAAGTATTGAAAATAAGGGTCTTGACATAAGTAGATGTCGTGGACAAGGGTATGATGGTGCAGCAAACATGAGTGGCATATATACAGGCGTGCAAGCAAGAATTTCTAAAAGGGAACCTTGTGCACAGTATATACATTGTGCAGCTCACAATTTAAACCTTGCTTTAAACGATTCTGTCCGATACATCCCAGAAATAAACAAATTTTATGATGTAATCGAAAAATTGTACCAGTTTTTTGGAAACAGTATCAAAAGATGGGCATTATTGTCAGAAATATCTTCTGCATCTGAAACTGCTAACATTACGCTGAAGAGACTGTGTCCAACTAGATGGTCTTCCAGGAATGATTCCATCACAGCACTGAGGTACCGTTACACGGATATACTAAAGGCACTGACAAAAATCATCCTGAAGTCAGACAAAAATTCCAGTGACATCAACGATGCCTCTAGTCTAAAAAAGAACATCAGCTCCTTTGAGTTTGTGATGATGGTTGTCCTGCAGTCAAGGATTCTGGATGTTGTAGGACCAATTTCAAAGTGTTTGCAAGCCAAAGACACAAATATAGAAAAAGCAACACAATTACTTCAGAACGCAGTTGAAGTTTTTCAAAAGTTCAGAAGTGACTATCAGGGAGCGAAAGACAGTGCCATAAAATTATCAGAAAAGTGGGGCATAGGAGTTATATTTGAAAAAAGAAGAAATAAACGTGTAAAACGACAGTTTGATGAGTTGTGTCAAGATGAACGGCTCAACGATGCTGAGAGGTACTTCCAGGTTAACATCTACAATTCCTGTCTAGACACAATCATAATGCAACTAAAACAAAGATTCCAAAGTCTTCATGCAACAGTGAAAAAATTTAAAGCAATCCTTCCCAGCTCACTTTTGTCAGCAACTGATGAGGAACTTCAGAATGACGGAGAGAATCTTGTGAAGCATTTCAAAAATGACTTTTCACCAGCTCTCCCTGTACAACTCATTTCTTTCAGAACGTGCTTAAAATCACAAATTGCACAACTGACCACTGTAGAAGAAATAGCCAAGCTATTAATTGTTGAAAACAGTGTGTTATCTACAAGTTTTCCAGAAGTGTGCACAGCATATATTTTGTTCTTGACATTGCCAGTAACAGTGGCTAGTGCTGAACGCTCGTTCTCAAAACTAAAACTAATCAAGAACTACTTGCGGTCTACCATGGGACAAGAAAGGTTAAGCGGATTGGCTATGTTGTCCATAGAAAATGAACGTGCTAGAATGATTGACTTGAATAAGATCATTGATGAATTTGCAGAAAGGAAGGCAAGAAGGAGGAGTTTTAAGTGAATCAATCAACTCTCAGACAGACCAGTAAATGACAGGATCAAATATTCCCAGTTATCTGCCTAAACAGATTGAGTTTTGCTCTTTTGCATACGTTTTTCTATGCCTACATTGTATGGTTGACTACTTTTCAGTTGCCTTGATTCGGCTTTGTTGTGTAAGTTTAAGTACACAGTATTGTTTATTAGCTTTGTATAGTAAGTATTATTTATTTAAAAATGTTTTGCTTTTTTTTCATTGATTCCTCATGGCAATACTTTTACATTCCGTATGTGACATATTGAGATTCAGTCCTGCTTGATAGGTAACAGTGCAGTAAGCTAAGCATGATAAGATCATCTAAATTATTGCATCTCAGTTGCATGAGTGCTTTGTGTTATATTCAATGATTCAATTTAACCTAAGTCTCTAAATGTGGGCAAAGAAAATAAAAAAACTATACTCACCTCCTCCCTCGCCTCCGTTCACCCGCCGCAGCCCCCATCCTCCTGTCTCGGTCTGTGTTACAAGTGTACAAGGCTGCACTGGTGACGCGCTGCCGATGGCACGTGACCGCTGCTGCCAATAACTCCTCATTGGTGTGCTGCTGAGGACAGTAGTTCCACAGCAAATCGCTGTTGAGGGCATTGATTGGCTGCAGCGGTCATGTGCCATCGACCGCGCGTCACCACAGCAGCTTTGTAAACACAGAAAGGGATAGGGGCTGCGGAGGGGGAACGGAGGCGCCAGAGGAGGTGAGTATAGGTTTTTCATTTTCTTTGCCCACATTTAGGGACTTAGTTTAGATAAGAATTTAACCCGGAAAAAAATGTGTTACTTGTGTTCTAAACTGGTAATAAAATGTACAATATAAATCTTCCTTCATAATTTTTATTAGTAAGGTTTATTTTTATATGCATATATATGTTTAGGTAACTTTGTCGGTATTGGGGGGGGGGCGGGGGGGCCCTGGCACATTATCTGCACAGGGGCCTTTTGCAGTCTGTGTCCGCCACTGAAGTGTGTATTATATTCCTGAACAGGCGTGCACTATATTGATAATTCACATGCTACACTAGTTTACAGGCTTGTGCACCACTCTGGCAGTGTACCAGTTTTAGTTAATGTCCAACAATGCTCATATTTTGTGTTATACATCTGCCATTGAATATCTTGTTGTCAAGGAATTACTACTTGAGCAATTCCCCAGAGTGAAAGTTTAAGGAATTGCTATACGAGCAATTCCCCAAAGGCAGCTGGAGATTGTCTGGATCAAGCATACAAGTAAATCAGCTACCTCAAGTTCTTCACCGCTCTAATCAGCAGAGCCTAAGGCTACTCTACTCTACCCTACTTTTTGGGGGGTTTGTTTTTACAGCGTCTATCAAGCGGTAAAAACTACATATTCAACTTATTCTACAGGTTGATACAATTACGGTGATACCAAATTTATATATTTTGTTTTATGTTTTACCACTTTTACAAAAATAAAACTATTTGCTAAAAAAAAATGTTTTGTGTCGCCATATTCTAAGAGCCATAACATTTTTATTTTTCCATAAATTTAGCAATGTGTGGGCTTAAATTTTACGGGGCAAGCTGTAGTTTTAACCGATTCCATTTTGGGGTACATGAATCTTTTTGTTCACCTTTTATTCCATTTTTTTTGAGAGCTAAGGTGACCAAAAAGCAGCAATTTACATGTTATATATATATATATATATATATATATACATATATATATATTTTTTACGGCGTTCACCGAGCGGATTAAACAACACTACATTGTGATAGTTCGGACTTTTACAGACGTGGCGATACCGGTTATGGTAACTTTTATTTAGGGCTTAAAAGGAGTACATAGATGACCTGGGGGCCTTCATTAGGCCCCTAGGCTGCTATGACAACCATCATCTCTCCCCCATCACGTTGCATGTGGTGCGATGGCACGTTGGAGAGGGGTGCCCCCTGATTCTAACAATTTAATTGCCGCGTTTTCGATTGACCGCAGCATTGAAGATGTTAAACTGGCGGAATCAAAGTGATCTTTGATTCCGCTCATTGCAGAGAGGTCTCGTCGGCTGTATTACAATGCCAACACCCGCTGAGTATAGAGCACGCTCAGCCCGTGAACCTGCTCCATACTTCCCCCTTAACGGCTGTCACGTACTACTACGTGACATGTCGTAAAAGGGTTTAATAAACGATTATATAATTGTATGTATATGAAAAAGTAATGGTTTTAGTAACAGTTGCAAAATTCTATATATTTAAATAATAAAGCTTGTAAAGGGTGGTTATGGTTTCCCCTTTAAGAATGGTCGCAGAACTTAATAGCTAAACGGGTATTATTCTCTTCACGATAGTCGCACAAACACTTGATGGTTACAAACACACGGACTGGCACACTAAGCTAGATAGTTGCAGAGCAGACTTGGTAAAACAAAACAGTTGAATGTTGTAGAGCTTAATTCAACGTTTACTTTCCTGCGCTACTCAAGTCCACCAAGGGTAGAGTGGCGCCCAAAGTGGCTGCAGACTTTGGCCCATCGTTCATTTACAATATAGGTCTCTGGGAGACTACCTCCTACCGCAACCTACCCCACCCAGGCATTTTGCGTGGGTTTGCAATAGTCAATTTGTCTAGATCTGACCAGTGCCTCTGGGGTCCTCACGACTTCTAGGCCACTATTTTTTGTTGAATTTACTCCAAACTACACACAAAAGTGAACATCCAAACAAGCACGCCGCCTGACTTTCTGCGCAACAACAGTGTGATTCCAGATCGCAGAGTGTTAATACATTCTCAGTCCTTGTAAATAATAGGTATGGCCTCTCAAGGGAAACTCATCTTTCGACTGAAACAGTATCAATACAGAAGTACACTTGTAGCTGTCAGTGGCGGATTATCATTAAGGCGGTTCGGGCGGCCGCCCGGGGCCCAAGGCTCCAGGGGGGCCCATGGCCGTCCGAACCACACATGATCGTACGGCCCCCCTCATGCCCCGGTGCTAGCGGCAGCCACATTCACACATCAATGAAAAGTTACTATAGTAACTTGTGCCTATGTAATAAACTACACGGGCCCCTGTTACTATAGTAACTGACAGTACTTACCCCTCCTCTTCCTGGAGCGCATCGGAGGCCGAAGAGGAGGTAAGTTTAGTTTTATTGTTTTGCTGATGTGGTCAGACACCCGGGACCCCCGCTAATCAGCTGTTTTGAAGGGGTTGCAGCTGCTCGTACGAGCGCTACTTCCCCTTCATTCCGGTCACTTTCTCACACTGAATCGCTGACACAGACATGTCAGCAATTCACAGTGTGAGCAAGTGAGGGAAATGAAGGGGAAACAGCACTCGTACGAGCGGCTGCAACCCCTTCAAAACAGCTGATTAGCGGGGGTCCCGGGTGTCTGACCCCAACCCATCAGCTATTGATGGCCTATACTGAAGATAGGCCATCAATGCTTAGGGACTGGACAACCTTTAAAGCCTACCATGTGTTAGGCTTAAATACAGGACCCCAGCTTATACTGCATAAGAATACTGTCTGCTGGACCCTGTATCTAAGCCTACATTAGACTTAGATACAGGGTCCAACAAACAGTATCACACATGCACATGGGCCCTGTATCTAGGGCCCTGTATATAAGGGCCTGTTCACATCACCGCTGCCCTTCCGTTGAGGGGTTCCATCTGGTTAACCCCTCAACGGAAAGGCAAATGGAAACCTTAGCTTCCGTTTGCATCAACATTGATCTGAATGGTGATGGAAACTTTGCTAAAGATTTCCGTTTGGGGGGGGATATTCATTTGTATCTATAGGGGGCTGTGTGTAATGCTCTCTATGGGGGGATGTGTGATATCTACAGGGGGCTGTGTGTGGTGCTATGTATGGGGGGGTGTAATGTCCACAGGGGCTGTGTGTGGCACTATGTACAGGGGGCTGTGTGTGGCACTATGTACAGGGGGCTGTGTGTGGCACTATGTAGAGGGGGCTGTGTGTGGCACTATGTACAGGGGGTTGTGTGAGGCACTATGTACAGGGGGCTGTGTGTGGCACTATGTACAGGGGGCTGTGTGTGGTACTATGTAACAGGGGACTGTGTGTGGCACTATGTACAGGGGACTGTGTGTGGCACTATGTACAGGGGGCTGTGTGTGGCACTATGTACAGGGGACTGTGTGTGGCACTATGTACAGGGGGCTGTGTGTATGTGGTGTTTTACAGTGTGTGGTATTATTATATTCAGGCGCGCAGTGTTTGGTGCTATTATATTTAGGGGTACAGTATGTGGCACCATGATAACTTTATCTTCATTTATAGGTGTGGAAATGTTGGAAAAGTGAGGAGTCGAAGACATCTGAGTGACAAATTCTGCAGAAATCTGTCATGGCCGGGAGACGTCGTCATGAGCACTGGACCGGATGGAGAAGAAAAGAGGAAAAAAACGACTAGAATCTGAGACGTTGTCACATGTGAGTCACTAGATTTATAGAGAATCTGTCATCTCTCCTGACATTTTTTATTATAGGAAATCCTTGTATTTCACAAGAAGCCTTTGTGCAGTCCAGGACTGATAGACAATTCCCCTTGTCAGGAGGATGTGTCCCTGCACAGTGTGATACTGTCAGTATGTAGGGACACAGTCCTGTGACAAGGGGAATCCGTAACACCCATTTGTTAATGCTTTCCCAAAAAGGTAGTGTTAAAAATAGTTAAGGCACGGCAGGGCGACGGTGCGCAAGGGGAGGCCCAAGTTTGGGTAACAGCCCATGGCCTACTTAATCCGCCACTGGTAGCTTTACTTTACCCAGTTTAATTCTAACTTCTCGCAGGTCAATGTTCTTGTCACACAGACCAACTCCGACTCAGGTTAACTTTAACTTGAAGTATATTGAGCTATACTTGCACCTTTCATTTCACACAGGAGAAGGGACACTCTTTAATGACTTAGGCTCGAAGAGACATAGGTCTCACACTATCCCCATAAATTGCACTACTCCACTGACTTTACAGGACTGGAACACACAGGCCACTTCACAGGCTTCGGGGCAGTTAGTTCTGTTAGTTCCCTCTGAGTTGAGGTTGCACACAACCCACTCCAACTTTTCTACTGCTTCTCCTAGGGCTGAAATCCCACACAGCCTCCACAGACTAATAGACTTTACAACGCAGCAAGGCCAGAGTGAGGTCACAAAGAAGATGTATCTCAAAGAAGAAAAATAATATGTAATAAAATGTATTTAGGAAGTTGCACCAATTACACTGATGCACAATTTTAGTTAAAGGTCAAAGGTGTACATGGCCTTTAAATATTCTTTGCTGCATTCATTTTAGTAAAGGAAGAGTTAATCTGCCTAGTCATTTGTCGCCCCTCCAATGCGCCTTGAACCAGCACTGCTGCCCTATCCTTCTCAGTCTCCAGCTTGGCTTTCCTCTTCTTAATCCCTAACATAACGTCTCCTACCATTGTACCCAACATGGCTAACTCTCTCACAAGGTAGGGGTAGGCTATGCTGCAGAATATTGTGCAGGGTAAGCATGACGTCAGCTGCATACAAAGCTCGGCAACTCCTATCCTCTAACTCCCCCTCCAGGAAACAGCGCCTTGCTCCCCTGCGCTGCATTTGATTAGGGGATGCATTGGCACTGGGTAGAAAGTAGCAAGAGAAGATAGTCAAAATTTGGCAGCTCTCTCCCCTCCTCTAGCTTCTTCCTGTCCTCTGCTAGACCATGTTATCTCACATTGTATTTCATTTTATAAGTCACCACAGCACAGGGAGAGGTCAACTAAATAATGTGTGTGGTTAGAGATGAGCGAACTTATGAAAAGTTCAGTTCCGCTAGTTAGCAGAATTTCACGAAAAAGTTCGATTCGGACTGAACTAGTTCTGACCGAACCTGTAATTTCCGTGCACCTAGCATGATACTGTCCAGGGTGCTGAAAGAGTTAATGGGCTGCACTAACTCTTTCAGCAACCTTGACAGTACATGCTCGGCGTGCGGAAAATACAATTTTAATGTAATAAAAAAAAATTAAAAATACGTTCATACTTACATTCCTCCTGTCCGGCCTCCAGCGATGACGTTTCATCCATGTTGCCGCTGCAGCCAATCACAGGCTGTAGTGGTGGTCACGCACGTCAGGAAGACGTCAGAAGGCCGGCCTCCAGGGATGACGCTTCATCCCACGTGACCGCCTCTGCAGCCAATCACAGGCTGCAGCGACCTCTGCAGCCAATCACAGGCTGCAGCGGCCTCTGCAGCCAATCACACGCTCCTCTCCTGAAATACTCTGTGCTGCCTTAAACTCTGTGGACAGGTCAGGATCCGGTTTCTTTTAAATGCTGCTGGGGAACCCGCTCGATCCACTATATAAGGCTGCGCTACAGTGCAGCATTTAAAAGAAACAGGATCCTGACCTGTCCACAGAGTTTAAGGCAGCACAGAGTATTTCAGGAGATGAGCATGCAGATTCAGTGCTGCTCTGAACTCTGCTCTTACCATTACGTAGCTCTCAGTCTGTTACCTCTCCTCCACTCCTGTCCTCAATAACACCTTCACATGATTGGCAAGTCACCACGTAATGGTAAGAGCAGAGTTCACAGCAGCACAGAGTATTTCAGGAGATGAGCGTGCGGATCTTGTGCGGGGTGGTAACTTGCCAATCATGTGAAGGTGTTATTGAGGACATGAGTGGAGGAGAGGTAACAGACTGAGCTACGTAATGGTAAGAGCAGAGTTCACCGCAGCACAGAGTATTTCAGGAGAGGAGCGTGCAGATTCTGTGCTGCTGTGAACTCTGCTCTTACCATTACGTAGCTCAGTCTGTTACCTCTCCTCCACTCCTGTCCTCAATAACACCTTCACATGATTGGCAAGTCACCACCGCGCACAAGATCCGCACGCTCATCTCCTGAAATACTCTGTGCTGCCTTAAACTCTGTGGACAGGTCAGGATCCTGTTTCTTTTAAATGCTGCACTGTAGCGCAGCCTTATATAGTGGATCGAGCGGGTTCCCCAGCAGAATTTTAAATAAACAGGATCCTGACCTGTCCACAGAGTTTAAAGCAGCACAGAGTATTTCAGGAGATGAGCACAGCCGGGCACGGCTGGCCACGGGCAGCCGGTCGTTTTTCCGAGCCGTGCTCCCATTATAAAGTATAGGAGCACGGGCCGTAAAATAAAAAAATAGAACATGTACTATCTTTTTAACGGCACGGGCACCTTCCCGTGAGAAAACGGGAAGGTACCCGTGGCTAACAGAAGTCTATGGGCCCGCTATTTCGGGTCATAATTATGACCCGTAATAACGGGTGTTTTTACGTTCGTGTGCATGAGGCCCGGTAATGACGGGTGGCTACATGTGTGCACCCGTCATTACGGCAGCGTTGCTAGGCGACGTCAGTAAATAGTCACTGTCCAGGGTGCTGAAAGAGTTAACTGATCGGCAGTAACTGTTTCAGCACCCTGGACAGTGAATTCCGATCAGAATATTCATCAACCTGTAAAAAAAAAAAGACGCTCATACTTACCGAGAACTTTCTGCTTCCTCCAGTCGGGTCTCCTGGCCGTTGCCTTGGTGACGCGTCCCTCTCGACATCCGGCCCGACATTCCTGGATGACGATACAGCCCATGTGACCGCTGCAGCCAATCACAGGCTGCCGCGGCCTCTGCAGCCAATCACAGGCTGCCGCGTCAGAAAAGAAGGTCGGACTGGAGGAAGAAGAGGCACTCGTCACCAAGATGCTTTTTATTTTTAATCAGCAGCCTCTTTTCTCTATCAGTGATTGATAGAGACAAGTGGCTGCCGATTTGTATAATATTTTTGACCGGGTTCGGTCGAAACGGGTTCGGCCGAACCCGGTGAAGTTCGGATTCGCTGCGAACCGAACTTTTTACGATGTTCGGACCGAAACCGGGTTCGGTTGTCCCAGTTGGCTCATCTCTAGGTGTGGTCATTACAAACAGGGTCCCAGCGAAAAAAAGTGTTTTTAAAGAGTGATTACTTTTCATTTAAAGAGGGCCACCTGACATAGACTATAATGTAATTACAAATAAGTTACAGAAAAGTCTGCTCTTTATTGTGGTGGTCCTCCCAAAGAGGTGGCTTTCTGGGGAGGCTTTACTCTATATAGATAGATTAATTGTGATATATTTATTGCATCACTCTTTGTGTTTGGTGTAAAAAGTTAAATAAATTATTCCAGAA
The DNA here is from genome assembly GCF_050947455.1 of Rhinoderma darwinii. Lineage (NCBI taxonomy): Eukaryota > Metazoa > Chordata > Amphibia > Anura > Rhinodermatidae > Rhinoderma > Rhinoderma darwinii. The sequence goes on along the minus strand of NC_134688.1, from coordinate 156,025,761 downwards.
ACTGATGTAAATCAATGCAAACTTTGTCAGAGCTGAATTCTTCTTTTTTTTTTTTTAGCTGATTCTAACGGAAAATAAAGTATTAATACAGTTTCAGTATCTGGAGAGGAAATCATTTAAGTTACAGTCTGCCACTTTTCTTCCAATTTTCACTAAACTACTAAGAAATTGCAATTTCTCTTGTTGTGAAGGTACTACAAATGATACGTTATTCCCTTAAGCTGTTTTATCCTTTGGTTAGACTAAAGGAATTTCTGATCGAAATGTGTTTCTTTTTCCTTTTTTGTTTCTTTTTTGCTTTTATTTTAAAGGAAAAACTAAAAAAAAAATAGAATACAAAATCTCTTAGCCCTTTTAAATCCTTATGAAATTGGAAGTATTCTATATTTATAACTGAAAGAAATAAAATTAAATTGCAAGTTAAAGTTATTTAATGTATGCAAATCTCCTTTACTTCCTTCTTCAATCATCTTTGCGGACCTTACAATGATCCTGGACCATCCATGATTTATCTAAATGAAGAAAAAGGAAAGAGGAGGACAACGGCGCTCCTCTAAGGTAATATTGTAAGGAAAGGGGGGACAGTGAAAGCAGAGAGGTGATCTGATACACTCATCTGGCAGTGTTGTGCAAGGATAGGCACAACACTACTGCTTAGCATGGAAACAAATGTTACTGCAGATCGTTGTATGTGTCGGCTGCCACCGGCTGCTATCCCATGGGAGAAAAATCTGTTCCCGGGGAGATCGAACACAGGATGTGGAGAAGAAAAGTTGCAGACACAGCGCCTGACAGGTAAGTGTTCAAAACTAAGTATTTTTCAGATTTTATTGTATTAGATACTACGCGTTTCAGGACCGGACAGGTACCTTCCTCAGGTTCATACAGTGATACACAAAAAGCAAGCATCATTTTATGCAGAGAAAAACCGGGACAAAAATTCTGGGATAGCAATTACACCTCATTTTTCAAACAGGAAGGTAGGAGTGAACTAACCCCAAAGGTCAGTATAGATCAAACAGTGATGTCATATAATAGCTCCCCATAATCGTATGCAGGTGAACTATATATACGCATTTGCAATGACGGGTATTTGACCTTGCCATCACAACAGTCAATGAAAGTACAAAAATCAGCTTTCTCCCCAAGGTAACGGGGTCCTATAGATGTAACACATCTAGGTGTCAATGCTGTGCTAATTTCCAACACAGACAGTTGACGTCCAAGTGCAACATAACGGCAGAAATATTTACAATAAAACAATTCCTAAATTGTGCGTCTAATTTCATGGTATACCTCCTGGAATGCACGTGCGGACTGCAATACAGAGGAAGGACCAAACAAATGTTGAGAACCAGAATAAACAAGCACAGGTCCAACACAAATATTCACTTTTTAAAACATAGTGTCTCTAGACATCTGCATCAACATCATGGGGGACACTTTGAGGTGAAGATCACACCATTAGAACAAATCCCCATAGAGACTACTAACAGATTCTCACTTCTGAAAAATAGGGAATCCTTTTGGATTTATAAATTTCATGGTCTCTCTCTGGATGGGCTGAATGTGAGCCTTGAGAACACTTGTTAAATTAAATATATTTTATATGGGGTGATCAGTATCAAATAGCATATAAAAACAATTTTTAAAAATTATCTGACATCACTGTTTGATCTATACTGACCTTTGGGGTTAGTTCACTCCTCCCTTCCTGTTTGAAAAATTAGGTGTAATTGTCATCCCAGAAAAAATGCTTGTCTTTTTTTTCACAGTTTTTCTGTGCATAAAATGATGCTTTTTTTTGTGTATCACTGTATGAACCTGAGGAAGGGACCAGTCCGGTCCTGAAACGCGTAGTATCTATTACAATAAAATCTACTGAAAAATACTTTGTTTTGAACACTTACCTGTCAGGCGCCGTGTCCCGAATACTGCAACTTTTCTTCTCCACATCCTGCATCCATGATTTATGGCACAGTACTGCTGTGAAGAGGCACCACACAATAAGTTAGACTATTTCTGTCCAGCAATAGACTACTGTACTTTAGTATATGACATAAAGGAAATTATATCTTAACATTCTTATTGCTATACATTTTCTGATATTGCTGACTATTTCCTTGTTTGTTATTTCACTTTAATAAATGTATTGACTAAGATGCAAACATAACCATTGAACTTATAAATTCATTAATTAGTACTGCTGAATCTCATTATTACAGGAAGGGTACGAGCTAAATATACAGTATCTATAATTCTAGGGCATAAAAGTAGATCACATAAGAGTTTGTAATGTGAGGGGTTGTATTAATTCAGAAAGTGGTGTTAAAAATAAAATATATAATGCTCCCTAATACTGCATATTTGTGTAACTGAGAAATATGTGATCATTGTATATATGTCACGGACAGGTGGATGTTCCTCCAATTTAAGGGCAGAACAGTCTTTTCATAGCCAGTTGCTAGGGCACACACATGGTGAAAATGTTAATACAAATAAAAGATCATTAAACAAAAAAACAATAAAAAACAAAACAAAACTATTAGACAAAGTGAAAATATATTCTTTTAAATAAATATATTTTACTCAATATTAAATGGAAGTCACCAAATAATATAGAAATATTTTGTATCCCCATAACATATCCATCTGTACAAATCCTTTATAACACTATTTAATATAAGTGTTGAACAGCGTAAAAAAAAATGGGTTTTCTTTCTGCTATTTTCCCTAAGTTATAATTTCATAAAATTTCATATGCTACAATTTGTGTACCACAAAGTGGTGCTTTAGTACAATTTGTCCACCCAAAAAACAAGGCCTCATACATATATTTTGGAGTAAATGTAAAAATACGGTAAGTTATGGTGGTCAAAATGTGGGAAGGCAAAAACTAAAATAATTCTTCTGGTCCTGAAGAACATGGTGGGCACTTTCTGAAGGGTTTAATGCCAAATTGGCTAAGGTGTTAACTCCTTAAGGACGCAGCCTAGTTTGGGCCTTAAGACTCAGAGCCCATTTTTCAAATCTGACATATTTCACTTTATGTGGTAATAACTTCGGAATGCTTAAATCTATCCAAGTGATTCTGAGATTGTTTTCTCATGGGACATTGGGCTTTATGTTAGTGGTAAAATTTGGTCGATATATTCAGTGTTTATTGGTGAAAAATTGCAAAATTTAGAGAAAATTTAGAATAAATTGCATTTTTCTGAATTTAAATGCATCTGCTTGTAAAAAAACATGGTTATACCATCCAGAATAGTTACTAGTTCACATTTCCCATATGTATACTTTAGATTGGCATAGTTTTTGAACATTCTTTTATTTTTCTTGGATGTTACAAGGCTTAGAACATAAACTGCAATTTCTATTATTTTTAAGAAAATTTCAAAAGCCTGTTACCTGTTCAGTTCTGAAGTGGCTTTGAGGGGCCTATGTATTAGAAACCCCGATAAAACACCCCATTTTAAAAACTAGAAAACTAGACCCCCTCAAAGTATTCAAAACAGCATCTAGCCTTTATTTATTTCACGGGAATTAAAGCAAAGTGGAGGTGAAATTTGCCAATTTCATTTTTCTTGATGTATTTAAAATTTGTTCAATTTTTTTCTGTGACACAGAAGGTTTTACCAGAGAAACACTACTAAATATATATTATCCAGATACTGCAGTTTTTAGAAATGTCCAACATGTGGCTCTAGTGTGCTCGTGGACTAAAACACAAGCCCCAGAAGCAAAGAAGCACCTAGTGCATTTTGGGGCCTCTTTTTTATTAGAATATATTTTAGGCAGCATGCCAGGTTTGAAGAGGTGTTGAGCTGCCAAAACAGTAGGAATCCCCCAAAAGTGACCCCATTTTGGAAACTACACCCCTCAAGGAATTAATTTATGGTGGTTGTTACCATTTTGACCCCACAGTTTTTACACAGCACATATTTGAATTTTGCTGTGAAATTAAAAAAATTCAATTTTTCCCAATAAAATGTAATTTTTAATCCAAATGTCTTATTTTCACAGGGAACAAAATACCCTATTTTGTTAACCAATTTCTCCTGAGTGCAGAAATACCCCATTTATGGTGATAAACGGCCGTTTGGGCCCATGGGAGGGCTCAGAAGGAAAGGAGCGCTATGTGTTCTATGGAGTACAGATTTTGCTGGATTGAATTTCAGGTGCCATGTCGCATTTGCAGAGCCCCAGAGGTATCAAAGCAAAGGCAACCCACCAGAAGTGACCCCATTTTGGAAACTACACCCCTAAAGAAATTCATTTATGGGTGTTGTGACCATTTAGACCCCACAGTTTTTTCACAGAATTTATTTGTATTCGGCTGTGAATTAAAAAAATTTAATTTTTTTCCAATGAGATGTCGTTTTGGCTCAAAATTTCAAATTTTCACAAGGAATAAAATACCCCATTTTGTTGCCAAATTTGTCCTGAGTGCGGCAATATCCCATTTGTGGTTTGTGGGCCCATGGGAGGGCTCAGAAGGAAAGGATCACCATTTGGCCTACTGGGAATTTTCTGGTGCTAAGTTATGTATGCAGAAGCCCCTGAGGTACCAGTACAGTTGAAATCCCTGAGAAGTGACCCCATTTTAAAAACTTCACCCGTAAAGGCATTCAACTAGAGGTGCAGTGAGCATTTTGACCGGAGACATACACCCCATAAACTGTAATGTGGGTTCTCCTGGGTACGGCAATACCCTCAATGTGGCTGTTAACAGCTGCCTGGGCACACAGCAGGGCTTAGAAGGGAAAGATGAGGGGGATAAGCTGTGCGGAGTGCATCAGGGTAAGTAAAATTCAAGGGATGTATGATAAATTTTAAAACACTTTCATACAGAGCCCTGGTTTTTTGAGACGTGTCACATTGATTGATATATTGTGTCCTCCCTTATCCCCCTCTTATAGCAGACTTTGCACCTCTTTTGACTTTTTCCCTTCTTGCCAGTTTGGGGAACGTCTCCTGGAAAGTGTTGCCCTGGTACGATGCGTGTGGCCTCGCTTCCAGAAGTACTGGGTGCCCCCCCCTTCTTGGTCCCTAAAAATTAGGTTCTTGATAACCACCTCTTGAAATTCCAGGAAAGTCCCCGTCTGGCCTGCACATCGACGTAGCATGTACGCATTGTACAATGCCATCTGTATGATGTGCACGACCAGCTTCTTATACCACACCGCATGGCGCTGTAGGGCTTCAGGACTTCATCTGACAAGTCCACCCCTCCAATGTACCTATTGTAGTCCAGGATGCAGTCTGGTTTGGGGGGTCTCAGTACTGGTACCTCGTACAGGTACATGGGTACTGGTGTGGCCATGTATTGTTGTCAATACAGGGACTTCTCTCTTGTACTTGACACACAATATGTTGAAGCTAGAAAGTGCCCTGTTCTCACCCTTTCTGAGTGTTTGCCCCAGCAGAGTCTTAAGGAGGCCTCTCAGATTTCTTCTAGCAGTGCCGCATGCCACAGTACTTTTGGAAGCGAGGCACTTGAAGAGTGGGACGCTGGTATAAAAATTATCCCGGTAGAGGTGGTAACCCTGGTCCAGCAGTGGGTGCACCAAATTCCACAAAATGTTTGCATAACTCCCAGTAAGGGGGCATTCTGGGGGCTGAATACTGGTGTCCTTCCCTTCGTATATCCTAAATTTGCTGGTAAACCCTGATGCACTCTCGCACAACTTATACATCTTCACGCCATACCTTGCCCTCTTACTCGGCAGGCACTGGAAGAATTGAAGCCTCCGTTTAAAATGTGCCAAGGACCCATCAATAGAAATACACTTCTCGTGGGTGTAGGCTTGGGAAAACCGGGCACTGAAACGGTCTAATAGGGGTCTCCGTTTTTACAAACAGTCAAAACTGGAGTCATCTCAGAGTGGGTGGTGCTTATTATCAGTATAATGTAAGAAGCGAAGTATTGCCTCATTTTTTTTTTTTTTTTAGGTTCCAGTTCAGTTCTGAAGTTGCTTTGAGGGGAATATATATTAGAAACCCCTATCAAACACACCACTTTAGAAACAAGACCCCTCAAAGTATTCACAATAGCATTTACAAAGTTTATGAACACTTTAGGTGTTTCACAGGAATTTAGAGCAAAGTAGAGGTGAAATGTACTTTGTTTTGTCAGAAAATCCTTTTTATTCCATTTTTTTCTGTAAAACAGAAGGTTATACTAGAGAAACGCAACTCAATACTTATTTCCCAGATTCTGCAGTTTCGAGAAATATCTCACATGTGGCCCTAGTGCGGTAATGGACTGAAGCACCGGCCTCAGAAGGAAAGGAGCACCTAGTGGATTTTATTAGGCACTATGTCCGGTTTGAAGAGGTCTTGTGGTCCCAAAGTGACCCTATTTTGGAAACTAGACCCCTTGACAAATTCATTGTAGTTTTCATGGGGTGCATGCAACTTTTTGATCAGTTTTTATTTTATTTTTAAGAGGCGTTGTGACTAAAAAACAGCAATTCTACTATTGTTTTTTTAGTCTATTTTTTTACAGCGTTCATCGTGCGCTATAAATGACATATTCACTTTATTCCGCGGGGCAATACGATTATGGCGATACCATATGTTTATAGTTTTTTTATGTCTTATGGCGTTTGCACAATAAAATACTTTTTGTAAAAAATCATTGACTTTTTGTGTTACCTTATTCTAAGAGACATAACTTTTTTATTTTTCCATCAAGGACTTTCCATGTGAGGACTTGTTTTTTGCGTAACAAAACTGTAGTTTCGATCAGTACCATTTTTAGGTACATGCGACTTTTTGATCTCTTTTTATTCCATTTTTTGGGAGGTGAAGTGACCAAACAATTGTGATTCTGGTATGGTTTATTATTATTTTCTTTTATGTCGTTCACCGCTCGGGATAAATAACAAAATAATTTTGTAGTTCAGGCCGTTACGGACGCGGCAATACCAATTATGTATAGTTTATTTGTTTATTTATTTATTTTTATTAGTAATAAAGACTGATAATGGAAAAAGGGGGATTTTTTTACTTTTATTACTTTTTAAACTTTTATTTACTTATTTTTACACAACTTTTTTTTTACTTTTTTATTACTTAATTATTCTGTCCCACTAGGGGACTTGAGGGCAGGAGGTCCTGATCGCAATTCTAATAAACTGCTCTACATGCATAGTGCAGTGTATTAGAGCTGTCAGCTACTCACTGACAGCAAGCATAGTGGGTCCTGACTTTGTCAGGACCCACTAGGCTTCCGTAGATGGAATAGCCGGACGCCATTCTTAGGCTTCTGGTTGCCATAGCAACCATGGCTGCCTGCTATCATGTAGCGGGCCGTCAATGGTGGTTTAACCCTTAAGAAACCGTGATCGCTATTGAACCCGGCTTTTAAGGGGTTAATCAGTGGGTACACAGCGATCGGTCCCCGCTATGTGAGCTGCGGCAACCGCTGTACAAGACAGCAGCTCTCACAGCTTCTGCATGTGTCTGGAAGACGGCCGAAATTGCCGTTCCTCCCATGACGTACTATTCCATCATGGAGCGCGAATGGGATGGTTACCATAATGGAAAAGTACGTCACTGAGCACAAAGGGGTTAAAAAATATATAATAAAGCATGTTTTGCTTTTACATAAACAAAAATATATAATATCTATAATCCCTATGTTATTCTCCCTTAAACCTTATGAGAAATATTTGACTCAATAAGGGTATGTTCACATGGCAGCGTCCATTACGGCTGAAATCACGGGGCTGTTTACAGGAGAAAACAGCTCCTGAATTTCAGACGTAATGGCATGTTGCAGGCATTTTTCGCAGCGTCCATTACGGACGTAATTGGAGCTGTTTTTCTATGGAGTCAATGGTAAACGGCTCCAATTACGTCCCAAGAAGTGACAGGCACTTCTTTGGCGCGCCGTCTTTTGACAGCGGCGCGTGAAAAAAATGACCGTCGGCACAGAACATCGTAAAGCCCATTCAAATGAATGGGCAGATGTTTGCCGGCACTTTGGAGCCGTATTTTCGGATGTAATTCGAGGTTAAAACGCCCGAATTACGTCCGTAAATAGGGTGTGTGAACCCAGCCTAAGAATTAGATTGGAGAGTTGTAATGTGTAAACGGCTAACATCCAAGATCAACCCCAAAGCTCATCTCATACTTGAAATAAAAAACTAATATACAAAAAAAGATGATCCCCAAATATTTTAACAAAATAATTTTTTTACAGATTTGTCAAAAGCAAACTCTTTAGGCAACATTGACTGTATCTGCTAAAAAAAAAACAAAACAGAATTTAACAGTAATAGCATTATTACAGCAGTTAAACCTGTTGTAAAATTTTGAAAGGGTGATGCTCTGCTGTCTCGACAACTTGACATTATTAGGCTTCATTCACATCTGCGTAGGGGTTCTGTTCATGGGTTTTGTCAGACCTTTCCGTCAGGGGAACCCATGAACGGAATCCAAATGGAAAACAAAGCTTTCCGTTTGCATTACCATTGATTTCAATGGTAACGCTTCCGTTGCTAATGGTTTCTGATTGTCTTAGTTCAGCAAAATTTCAATTTTTTCCGGTGGAATCAATAGCGTAGTTGACTATGCTATTGATTCCGCCACAAAAAAAAAACCTTACAGAACAGAGACAAACGGAAACCATTAGTAACGGATGCGTTACTATTGAAATCTGTTTTTATTTCTGTTCATGGGTTCCCCTGATGTAAAGTTCTGATGGAACCCTGACACAGATGTGAACGAAGCCTTATTAGAACACAAATTTTGCACAATGGCAGAATGTTTGGTCAGGTGTGTTAGCTGAAGCATGTTCTACATCATAGCTCCTCTATCACTTGCTTGAAATGTAGTTGCTTTAAAAACAGGTCCAAATTCTGACCCTTGTGTCATCATAATGGTCTAGTGCCCCAACTTTGGTGTTCATATGTCCAAAGTAGCATCCAGGCGGAGAACAAATTAAGAGGGGGCTGTGAATAGGGAAATAACTAAAAAAAATAATGGGAGTTATGGCAGGTGCAGATAACATGGAGCTCGGCTGTTTCCAGGATGGAGAAAAAATAATGTGGTGGCCAGGATTACGGAAACAGCCGAGCTCGCTGTGCTGCACTTTTTCCGTAACTCCTATAGAAGTGAATGGGAGTTACTGAAACAGCAGAGCACAGAGGTGGGACCCGCATCTATCAAACATTTAAGACATATCCTGTGGATGTCTACACTGGGAATAACCCTTTAATTTCTTATGAAATAACGAGAGAACAAGCATCACCCAGCCATGAAAATGCTTATCAGTCATTTGTCCAATTGCTTTTAAACCTGTAAAAAATTGTTAATGCAATATTTTTTTTATTAAAGCTGAAAGTCTACACTTCAGTCACATTTTCATTTGTTTGTTTCAAATTTATTTTAGTGGTGTACAGAGGCTAAATGTTGTAAATTGTGTCACTGTCCAATTATTTAAGTACACGACTGTAATTTTCTTTTGCCACTGATTCTAGGGACAAACTGTGAATGCTGAAATAAAGTTAAGTACTCAGGTATTGTTTGTTTGTTATTTATAAAGTGCACTGAAAAATTAAGTACATGTCTTAAAGAGGCTCTGTCACCACATTATAAGTGCCCTATCTCCTACATAATGTGATCAGTGCTGTAATGTAGATGTAACGTCTATGGCCGCGGACCGTCGTCCTGACTTACCCTTTGACGGCCGCGGGCATGGACGAGCGAGTTCCCGGCGGCATCTCCCTCCTGGGAGACGCTGGCACTCACTTCCTGGTCCAGACACTGTCTCCTGCCGGGTGAGCGCACCCGCGCGTGCATGGCCTTAAAGGGCCAGTACGCGCACATTTGCAGAATAGCTGCAATTAACCCAGAATGCCTCTGGACTATAAAAGGGGCTTTGCCCTCTCGAACATTGCCTGAGCGTTGTTGTGTTACCTTAAGTTTGTCCTTGCAAATGGTCCCCTTGTGTTCTCCAGTTCCCAGTGTTTCCCGTTCCTGCCGCCTGTACTTTGTATCCCGTGCTACCGTACCTCTGTGCCTATATCAAGGAGAATTTAGAGAGGGGCTTCACATGCAAATCCTCATCCCCGGCCGGGGCTGGGTTTTTCTTTGTTAAAAAGAAAGACGGATCCCTCCAACCCTGCATTGACTACCGGGGTCTCAACCAGATCACGGTAATGAACAGATACCCATTGCTTTTAACCCCTTCCCCCTGCTGGCATTCTGGGCCCTAATGTCCAAGCCATTTTTTAGATTTTTCCATTGTCACATTCGAAGAGCTGTAACTTTTTTATTTTTGCGTCGGCATAGCTGTATAAGGTCTTGTTTTTTGCGGGACGACTTGCAGTTTTTATTGGCACCATTTGAGAGTAGATGCGACTTTTTGATCACTTTTTATCACATTTTTTTAAAGTCAGGATTAACAGAAAACAGCAATTTTTCCATTGTTTTTTATTTTATTTTTTACGGCGTTCACAGTGCGGGTTAAATAATGTAACAGCTTTATAGTCGGGGTCGTTACGGACGCGGCGATACCAAATATGTGTGACTTTTTTGCTTTATTGTAGTTTTTTTTAATAGTAAAGCATTTTGTAAGGGGAAAAGCTGGGTTTTTCCTTTTTTTTTTTCACTTTTTTTTTTTATTAACTTTATTAAACTTTTTTTACTTTTTTACTAGTCCCACTAGGGGACTTCCCTATCCTCCGATCGCTATTATAATACACTGCAATACTTTTGTATTGCAGTGTATTACTGCCTGTCCGTTTAAAACGGACAGGCATCTGCTAGGTCATGCCTGTGGCATGATCTAGCAGGCATTCGCTGCAGGCAGACCTGGGGGTCTTTATTAGACCCCCGGCTGCCATAGAAGACACAGACACTCTGCGATTTTATCGCCGGGTGTCAGTGAGATGAGAGGGAGCTCCCTCCCTCTCTCCAAAACCATTCAGATGCGGTGCTCGCTATTGTGCACCGCATCTGAAGGGTTAAACAGGTGAGATCGATACTAATATCGATCTCACCCGGCAGAGCAGGGACGCCCCCAGCCCTCAGCTGCTTCTGGCAGCTGAGAGCAGGGAGATTTCACGGCTCCCTGCTCTGTTTACTTTATTCTACAGCAGCGACGTAGTTTGGCGGCGCTCTAGAATAAAGCCCACTAATGACCGCCGTAAAAAGACGTATCGGCGGTCATTAAGGGGTTAATCTCTGAACTGTTTGATCGCATACAGGGAGCAAATATTTTTTCCAAACTAGACCTACAATCTAATCCGGATTCGTCAGGGTGCAGAATGGAAGACGGCATTTAATACACTTGATGGGCACTATGAATACCTGGTTATGCCCTTTGACCTGTGTAATGCCCCAGCAGTCTTTCAAGAGTTTGTCAATGACATCTTCTGTGATCTCCTCTATGTCTGTGTTGTGGTGTATCTCGATGACATTTTGATTTTTTCCCCAGATCCAGCGACTCATCAGAGACATGTCCGCCAAGTTTTGCTTCGATTAAGGGAGAATCACCTATATGCCAAGCTGGAGTAGTGCATGTTTGAGAGAAAGTCTCTACCCTTCCTGGGCTACATCATCTCCGATCAGGACCTCAAAAGAAATCCTGAAAAGGTAAAGTCTGTCTTGGAATGGCCACGCCCTCAAGGCTTAAGGGCCATACAGCGCTTTCTGTGATTCGCCAACTTCTATCGGCTGTTCATCCCCAACTTCTTTTCTCTGACAGCTCATATATCTACCCTCACCAAAAATGGCATGAATACCAAGATGTGGACTCCAGAAGCAGAAGCCGCAGTCAAGAGCTTAAAGAAGGCCTTCACGTCAGCCTTAATCCTTCATCATCCTTATGTGTCCCTACAGTTTTCGTTGGAGGTGGACGCCTTCTTTGTTGGTGCTCGCACACTTCTGTTCCAGAGACGCTCTAAATGCAAGACTGTGGTATGTGGCTACTACTCTAAGCTTTTTTTCTCCAGCAGAGGGCAACTACTCGATTGGGGATCGGGAGTTACAGGCCATCAAGCTTGCTCTGCAAGAGTGGAAACACCTACTAGAGGGCGCAGCTCATCCAATCCTGGTCTTCACGGAACACAAGAACCTCCCCTATCTCCAGATGGCTCAACGGCTGAACCCTCATCAGGCCATGTGGTCGCTGTTCTTCGCTCAGTTCCAGTTTGAGCTCCACTACCACTTACCCTCTAACAGCCATGGCCATGGACGAGCCAGTTCCCGGCAGCATCTCCTTCCTGGGAGACGCCGGCACTCGCTTCCCGGTCCGGGCGCTGTTTCCCATGCATGCACGGCCTTAAAGGGCCAGTACGTGCACATTTGCAAAATAGCTGTGAGATCAAGATGTTCAGCGATTAAGTTCCACACAAATTTTACCGAAGTTTCGGGATTGTGAATAGACATCGCGTCCTGTCTGGAGGCAATGTCTATTTACTGTCAAGACACTTCAGTAAAGTTAATGTGGGAGTATGCGACAGCACAGCTTGATCTCGCAAGATCATGTTGTGCTGATTACAAATGGACATGAATGGAGAGAAGTGTATGATGCTGATTAGTCAGCGTCATACACTTATCTTCACAACGCCCACTTGGTCAAAAGTTATAAAACGCCCAGTTGGGCATTAAGAAGGTAATTAGTATAAATCTAAAATTGCTCATGACTAGAGATGAGCGAACCCGGTTTCGGTCCGAACATCGGGAAAGTTTGGTTCGCAGCGAATCCGAACTTCACTGGGTTCGGCCGAACCCGTTTTGACCGAACCCGGCAAATCGGCAGCCACTTGTCTCTATCAATCACTGATAGAGAAAAGAGGCTGCTGATTAAAAATAAAATAAAAAGCATTTCATACGTACCCGGTCGTTGTCTTGGTGACGAGTCCCTCTTCTTCCTCCAGTCCGACCTTCTTTTCTGACGCGGCAGACTGTGATTCGCTGCAGAGGCCTCTGCAGCCTGTGATTGGCTGCAGAGGCCGCGGCAGCCTGTGATTGGCTGCAGCGGTCACATGGGCTGTAACGTCATCCAGGAATGTCGGGTCGGATGTCGAGAGGGACGCGTCACCAAGGCAACGGCCAGGAGACCGGACTGGAGGAAGCAGAAAGTTCTCGGTAAATATGAACGTCTTTTTTTTTTTACAGGTTACTCTATATTCTGATCGGAATTCACTGTCCAGGGTGCTGAAACAGTTACTGCCGATCAGTTAACTCTTTCAGCACCCTGGACAGTGACTATTTACTGACGTCACCTAGCAACGCTGCCGTAATGACGGGTACACACATGTAGCCACCCGTCATTACGGGGCCTCATGCACACGACCGTAAAAACACCCGTTATTACGGGTCGTAATTACGACCCGAAATAGCGGGCCCATAGACTTCTGTTAGCCACGGGTACCTTCCCGTTTCTTCACGGGAAGGTGCCCGTGCCGTTAAAAAGATAGAAAATGTTCTATTTTTTTATTTTACGGGCCATGCTCCTATACTTTATAATGGGAGCACGGCTCGGAAAAACGACCGCCTGCCCGTGGCCGGCCGTGCCCGGCCGTGCTCATCTCCTGAAATACTCTGTGCTGCCTTAAACTCTGTGGACAGGTCAGGATCCTGTTTCTTTTAAATGCTGCTGGGGAACCCGCTCGATCCACTATATAAGGCTGCGCTACAGTGCAGCATTTAAAAGAAACAGGATCCTGACCTGTCCACAGAGTTTAAGGCAGCACAGAGTATTTCAGGAGATGAGCGTGCAGATTCAGTGCTGCTGTGAACTCTGCTCTTACCATTACATAGCTCTCAGTCTGTTACCTCTCCTCCACTCCTGTCCTCAATAACACCTTCACATGATTGGCAAGTCACCACGTAATGGTAAGAGCAGAGTTCACAGCAGAACAGAGTATTTCAGGAGATGTGCGTGCGGATCTTGTGCGGGGTGGTGACTTGCCAATCATGTGAAGGTGTTATTGAGGACAGGAGTGGAGGAGAGGTAACAGACTGAGCTACGTAATGGTAAGAGCAGAGTTCACAGCAGCACAGAGTATTTCAGGAGAGGAGCGTGCAGATTCTGTGCTGCTGTGAACTCTGCTCTTACCATTACGTAGCTCTCAGTCTGTTACCTCTCCTCCACTCCTGTCTTCAATAACACCTTCACATGATTGGCAAGTCACCACCCCGCACAAGATCCTGAAATACTCTGTGCTGCTGTGAACTCTGCTCTTACCATTACGTGGTGACTTGCCAATCATGTGAAGGTGTTATTGAGGACAGGAGTGGAGGAGAGGTAACAGACTGAGAGCTACGTAATGGTAAGAGCAGAGTTCACAGCAGCACTGAATCTGCACGCTCATCTCCTGAAATACTCTGTGCTGCCTTAAACTCTGTGGACAGGTCAGGATCCTGTTTCTTTTAAATGCTGCACTGTAACACAGCCTTATATAGTGGATCGAGCGGGTTCCCCAGCAGCATTTAAAAGAAACAGGATCCTGACCTGTCCACTGAAGTTAAGGCAGCGCAGCACAGAGTATTTCAGGAGAGGAGCGTGTGATTGGCTGCAGAGGCCGCTGCAGCCTGTGATTGGCTGCAGAGGCGGTCACGTGGGATGAAGCGTCATCCCTGGAGGCCGGCCTTCTGACATCATCCTGATGTGCGTGACCGCCACTACAGCCTGTGATTGGCTGCAGCGGCGACATGGATGAAACGTCATCGCTGGAGGCCGGACAGGAGGAATGTAAGTATGAATGTATTTTTTATTTTTTTTTATTACATTATTACATTAAAATTGTATTTTCCGTGTGCCGAGCATGGTACTGTCAAGGTTGCTGAAAGAGTTAGTGCAGCCCATTAACTCTTTCAGCACCCTGGACAGTACCATGCTCGGCGCACGGAAATTACAGGTTCGGTCCGAACTAGTTCGGTCCGAATCAAACTTTTTCCTGAAATTCGGCGAACTAGCCGAACCCAACTTTTCATAAGTTCGCTCATCTCTACTCATGACTTCTTCAAAAATGATAGTTTTTCAAAACAGTGTTGTTAACTACATTACAGCGCCGATCACATTATGTAGGAGATAGGTTGCTTATAATGTGGTGACAGAGCCTCTTTAATTAAAAGCAGAATCGCTACAATGTTAAAAGCTTGATCTGTACAAAATAAATTGAAAGGCTGTCCTTAGTGCAAATAATAACTAAAGAGAGGAGAAAAAGAGTGCTAAGAGAAGCCTTCAAATTAATTTTTTGGTTTAGGCTTTGGTTTGAAACAATTTGTGCTTTTTTTTTCCTGTTTTTTTTTACATATTGTTCTTTCCAAATCTTTTTGTCTATTGGGGTTATTATAGCTCAGAGTAAGACCACCAGAAAATGACTAAATATGTCATATTTCAACAGAATACAGTGGCCAAATATTAGTGTCATACAGGTGGTCATCTGCAACACTCTGTATTAGACTAGAACACCAAAGTGTACCTGCATGATTATCCTCGGCTAGCGCAGTTAGAACTTAATGACTGTAAAGCAGAGTAGCATAGAGTAGAGGGCACAGACTTGTTGGAGAAAGAGTTGCACATAGTGCAGGAGAATTTTTGGCAGCCAGCAGGAAAAATGAACGACTGGAGCCGTTATTGCATTGGCAAGTAATTCCCTGTTCTTTACCTTTAAGCCGCATAAGGAGGTATGAACTTTAACTTTGCTAGTAAAATTCCTCCGTTGCGGTACCCAAGATAGTCCCTATGAGATGGTCAGTCTGCAAATGGCGAGAATGAGATGTTTCATGGTCAAACAGGTCTGAGTTGGTAACAGTCAGTCTGCATCAGGTTCACTAATTGGTATCAGGAGACAAAGTCACGTTCAGGCCAGAAGTCAGTACATGGATAAATCATATTGAGTCAAGAGGAAAACCGGGTCAAACTCAGGAAAATCACAGGAAACAAATAGCAGGAAACTCACGACCAGGGTGGATAAATAAGCACTGAAACACTGAAGCTGTTCCCCTTTAAGGTCCAAGAAGACTGAGGTTACTCGTCGCACTTGGTCCCAATCCTATGTCTGGAGCCACATGTCACAACTTATTAGCATGGTGACGCCATGGCTCCGGATGAGGCAATGTACCACATACCGAGCAGGGAGGATGCCGCAGCGGATTGTGTCGACCCGTGGCTAACAGCATTTTTATGCTGCAGACTCGATAAAGGACTACAGTGCTGATTAAACAGTCAAAAGTACAATAAATAAATAAATAAATCCAATGACTTACTGTATAGTCAGGGCTGGCTTTATGTTGAATGTTGCCCTGTGCAATACCTTCTGTTGGTACTCCCCTTCCCCATACAGTGTTTTGCCACAGTGTAGAAAATGACAATACTGAACAGTACCTAATTATGTGTATCATATGTTGGTCAAATAACACTTCGATACTGTTGCCTAAATAACAGTGCTATACAGTGCAGCTATATGAATAAGAAGTATTATCATACAATACTTAAGTCAATACCGTCATACAGCGCTCATTTAAGACCAACATACAGTTGCCGAATAACAATTATTATACAATTAAGGTTAGGAATTCTAGTGGTCACAAATGCCTTTGAGAACCCGCTTCAGCGGTGGCGGTTGATCCATTCTGTGCGATTACACAGGTAGCAAGCCCCTAAATTCGGCCATTCTTATAGTTGACTGATTGAAGTTAAATTTCATCAAAAAGTGCTTCTAAAAATGTCTGTTATTAAAATAACAATGGTTTTTAGTGGCACAACCCCCTTGTAGGTAGTTCCACACAGCCCCTTGTAGGTAGTGCCACAAAACCCCCTTGTAGGTAATGCCACACAGCCCCCTTGTAGGTAGTGCCACACAGCCCCCTTGTAGGTAGCACCCCCCTTCCTGTAGATAGTGCCACTGTAGCTCCCTGAAGGAGCGGAATCCCTCTGTGGCCTAGACGGAGCGCTTGATGTCTCTGTCCATATATGGACAGCAAAATCAGGGGCATCTCCTGAAGCGCAATCCCCCTCCACAGCGTTGCCGATGCTGTGACCACGGATTCCACTCCAGGAGAAGCCCCTGACATCTATGTTCATTTATGGAGAGTGACGTCAAGGGTGTCCCCTGGACTGGAATCCCCAGTCGCAGCGTCGATAACGCTGTGGATGGGGACTCTGCTTCATGAGTTGCCCCTGATGTCACTGTCCATATATGGACAGAGATATCAAGCACTCCATCCAGGAGCGGAATCCCCGGCCACACGGGGATTCCGCTCCTTCAGGGAGCTACAGTGGCACTAGTAGATAACAGAGCAGGGAGATACCTCCCTGCTCTGCGATAGTGTTCAATATTATCTGTGTCCTAAGGACGCAGATACTATTGAATGTGGTGTCGCTACCACTGTAGCAACCGCAGTGGCTGCTAGCGGCGGCGGTGGCAATGGGGTGGCCCGTCCCGATGCACAGCACAGGTGCCCTTATGCCCAGCGTTGCTGCTAGCAGCCGATATTTTTAGCTAAATATTTGGGGTAGTGTTACAATAATCAATCCTTAGGTGGATTATTAACCATTATTGATACCCTTATCTAGTCTTTACCTACCTGGTTAGCCTGGTATGTTTATGAATATATTGGCTATCCTAGCCTATTTTAAGGATCTAATATTAAAATTGTTTTTTAAACGTTCTTTTCCAGGCGGATTTATCTAATTCTGATTGTAGGTTAATATGGGTGACGCATAAAGCTTTTGTAGGAGGTGTGTTAATAAATGTACAAAAACAAAAAAAGAAAAGAGAAACACAAAGAGAGAAGATCTTGAGAAAAAGTTATATAAGTTACAGAGAGCTGAACAGGAATCTCAGTCCACAAATTAGCGATATTAAAAGTGAATTGTTCTAATAACAAATACAACAGAAAGGTTCCTTAAATTGACAAGACAAAGTATTCCAAATGTATTAATAAAATTGACAGGCCTTCAGTTAGAGTCTTACATCAAAAATAAACTATGAATACGGTTTATAAAATTAAGACCACAGAAGGAATAGTCTAGGCAAATCCTTAAAATATATATTTAAATGTTTTATGAAGAGCTATACAGTAAAACGGATAATATAAATTCTGACAAGATAAAGGCTTTTTTTTTTTTTAGAAGAGGTACTGTATCAGTATCCAAAATAGACCAAGATGGACCTGTATTTTGAATAGTGCAATAGGTGAGGAAGAAATAGAGTGGGCGATAAGATGGTCTTACCTTAATGTATTAAAAAATATATATATATGTAAGGATATATGAATTCCCTTTTTGAGAAGTGTATAATTTGTTTTTTAAAGGTAAAATAAAATAAAATGTAAGGAAATGTTTGATGCCCTAATAACTATAATTCCCAAGCCAGAGGACAATCTTTCAGCTACAAATTCTAGGCCCATATCCTTGTTATCTAAAATGAGTTACATCAATTTTAGCTCATAGATTAAAACAAAATACTGGGGTATCTAGTGCATAAAGATCAGGTGGGGTTTAGCCCGAAGAAATATCAAAACATTTGAAATTTACTATACAAAAAAAGATACTTGATGATAAAACATTTTCTGTTTTATTAGACTCGTACATCAAAGTATCACCATCTGTAAATAACAGACAAACTCATCTTTACATAGTTTGTTAAACATGTATTACTCCAGTCCGTAGGTTCAAAATAAGAAGAGCAACTTCAACGGACTGATCCCAGTTCTGACTTTTGGCACATGCTCTGGTCCTCCCCTGCAATTGCCAGATTTTTGAGGGCTGTGGTAGACTTTCTATCCACCTCCTATCACTTCTTCTGCCCCCATGGAATCCTTACATATGCCTTCTTGAAATCCTGCCTACATAGGAAATCCTTATTCTTAACATGAAAGTGTATAACACTACGATAATATAATCCCTATACTCTACATTGATTTTGTAGAAACTGAAGCAGTGATATTTAAACATCAAAATTGTGTAAATAAATTGAAAGAGATATGGGGACTATGGTGTGGTTCCCCCTTACCAACTGCAACCCCATAATTACATACAGAACTCTCAGTGTGAATCAGTGAATTATTTAGATTCCCACGGGTTGAGCCCGCTCCAAAACATGAACGTAATGGCTTTATATTGCAGCTGATACTTTACTGCAACAAGCAGATCCCGCTAGTTTAACCCTTTAAATGCTGAGGTCAATAGCAACCGTGGCATCTAAGCTGTTGGTCCCCTCTGACATCTCATCGCCCCCCGGCGATACGATTGCACCATGCCGATAATTGTTTTGGCAGCCTAGGAGCCAAATGAAGGCCTCTTTATGCCTCTTTATGCTCCTAATAAGCCCTGCTCAGACCCTACACCAGGCCCCCTAAATACAGACCCCATAAACTAATACATACTCCAGACCCCTAAATACAGACCCCTAAATACAGACCCCCAGACCTCAAACTAATACAGACCCCAGGCCTGACCCCCTACACTAATAATGACCCCAGACCTGACTCCCTTAAGTAATACAGACCCCAGACCAGACCCCCTAATCTAATACAGACCCCAGACGAGACTCCTAAATAAAGACCCCTTTACTAATACAGACCCTAGAACAGGCCCCCTAAATAGACCCCATAAACTAATACAGAACCCAGACGTCAAACTAATACAGACCCCCTAAATACAGACCCAGACCCCTTAAACTAACACAGACCCCTAAATATACAGACCCTAAACCCCTTAAACTGATACAGAACTCAGACACCCTAAATACAGACCCCACACCAGACCCCCTAAATACAGACCCTTTAAACAAATTCATCACCTTATATTTACATAGCAGCTCACCTCAGTCTTCTCTGTGGAGTCTTGCTGCTGCTGCTGCTGCTCATGGAGCTGCGGTCATGTGACCAGCAGGTCTCTAATCAGTAGTAAGAACTGCAGAGATAAGGTCATGGGACATTATGTCTAAAGGTCCTTTTGCCAGACATATACAATGCCGTTTCGTCGCGGTTTTTGCTGCGATTCGCGCAAAATTGCGGCAATAATGAAACAAAACTACATTGTACTTTGGGCGGCCATGGGCCCCCCAGGGGCCTCGGGCCCCGGGCGGCCACCCAAAACAACCTATGATGATCCGCCATTGGCCTCATGATTCCCCTGTACAAGCTGCTGCTATTAAGTGCTGTGGACAGCAGACATCCTAGTTATAATAGAACCGATAAAAACACAGGGACATATACAAAAACACCGAAAAAGGGCATACTTACAAATGGACACAGCCAGGTCAGAAATGCTGATGAAAGGGCGAGCAGGTGCTTTAATTAATAATAGCCACTCCCACTAGTCTTGAGGGGAGTGGTGTGTGGTGCATGGGATGTGTAGTAAGAAATAATAAATGAATAGTGTGTGTGCAAGTGTAATACTATAAGTGAAATATAGGAGGCAGTAATGAGTGAAGTGCCTCAATAGAAATAGATGGATAATGGGGTGCAAGTGAGTGAAACATGGAGGGATAGTGTGTACGTCATGAGGCCCAACGTGTATAGCCAGGTAGAAGCCTATTTGTGACGCCTTGATAATTCATAGAGCGGGCTACCCTGCTTGCTATGCCAAACAACAACACACCATGCTCTTCCAGCATCAAAGACCCGGCTGTGTCCAAGAGAAGCGAATATACATAATAATGAAAAATGGTGTGTTGTTGTTTGGCATAGCAAGCAGGGTAGCCCGCTCTATGAATTATCAAGGCGTCACAAATAGGCTTCTACCTGGCTATACACGTTGTGCCTCATGACGTACACACTATCCCTCCATGTTTCAAACACTTGCACCCCATTATCCATTTATTTCTATTGAGGCACTTCACTCATTACTGCCTACTATATTTCACTTATAGTATTACACTTGCACACACACTATTCATTTATTATTTCTTACTACACATCCCATGCACCACACACCACTCCCATCAAGACTAGTGGGAGTGGCTATTATTATTTAAAGCACCTGCTCGCCCTTTCATCATCGTTTCTGACCTGGCTGTGTCCATTTGTAAGTATGGCCTTTTTCGGTGTTTTTTTATCCTAGTTATAATGTTCTTTTTCTGATTACATAGTGAGAGTTTACTGTTATGTTATTTAGATTTTTGTTATGGTCTCACTTACTCCTGCCTTTGCAATTGATGTCTTTTTCCATAACAAATGTCCTTTCACCTCATCAGATGTTAATTGCAGTATTTAACTTTTCCGCTTTCTGTTTGTGACAGCCAAGCTAAAGCAAAACAGAATACATACAGGGAATTTTAGAGAAAGGATTTATCAGGAAATCCTAAAATATTCTCACCTGCTGGGGCCAGATATTATTTCATATAGAATTTTAAAATAATTAAGGCCATGAAATGATCATAGGGGGGGGGGGGGAAGAGAATTGTCCTCGCCTCACTTTTTACTCTCAAGTCTTCAACAGAAATAAAGTGGCCAACATATTTAAAAATATATATAGCGCCAGCATATTCTGCAGCACTGTACAGAAGTTGTTATCACTTTGGTTAAGTTAACACATAGGATAAACACTGCACAATTTCCATCAGGATAATCTGTGCCGAAATTCTGCAGTATTTTCGCAACATTAACTGGCATGCTATGGTTTTAAAATTCATACATAGAGGCTGATGTGGATTTAGCAGAAAAAGCCTACCATCCACCCCTAGTTTCATTCAGAAAGTGTAGAAATCGATGAGATTAATTGATAAAATGTCGATTTTTGGATAATATAGGTGATTGTCTGTGAGATGCTGCTCCTGTAGTGAACCACAAGTGTGGCAATTGTTCTTTTTGCAGTTACATGGATACTAGTAAAAAATATTTAGAGTAGGTGCTATAAAGCATGACATCTCACATCTCATCACCGCAGATCCAATTTTGTAGTTTATGTTGTATTTTGCCCCCGCAAATTCTTTTATATAGGTAAAACAATACGGCCGGTATTTAAACGGTTTCGTGAACATATGTATTAAATTGGCACAGGGATGGGATCCCCCAGACTGATAAACCACATATGAGAAATAAATGGGGGGATCCTAAATGTATGCCTTTTGCTGGCTTGCAGCGTGTATTCACGTCATTAGATGTAGAGATCGACATGTGAAGCTGTTACGGTGAGGCCAATTTGATAATTAAAACGGAGGCAGTGGGACCTTTTGGTCTAAATGATAGAATCGATCTATCAGCCTCTTTGAAGTAGACTAACCATTTCATGCTGTTTTATCCTTGATCAATCCTGTTGCATTTGGCTTTATCAATATTTGTGTATAAATGTTTGTATTTTGTAAAATCGTTACATTGAATGGATGTTGCTGTTTACGTATGGTTAGGGGATTTAAGTGCTAGTGTGCTCAATCCCCGCAGGCCTTGAGAAAGCGCCTGGAGGATGTGAAACGGCCGTAGGCCAACTGTTATGCGCTTGTCTCCCGTAGTTTGCCCGCCTCTATCTTTGAAATAAAACACAGAGGTTTAAGCCTCATGCACACAAACGTGTTTTTGCGTCTGCAATTCATCCACAAAATTGTGGATTAATTCAGGACGCATTCATTTCTATGGGCCCATGCACACGACCGTGGTTTACACAGACCATGTGGGGCCGCAATTGCAGTAATTTTGCGGTCCGCAATAGCGTATGGTCCCATTGAAATAAACGTACATCTTCTGTGTGCACGGTCCGTGATTGCGGACAATACATCTCTGCCGTCCGTGCCATAATCACGGGCCTTACTTTTTTCTAAATGGTAAGTGCCGTGCATTCTTTTCTCTGCATTTTGTTAATTACATAGAGCTCCAGGGCCCCACATGCAGTATAATTGACCCACCAGGGCTGTATTTATAGGTGGTGCTGCCCTAGACAATAAGTCTGAATACGTCTTATTTCAGCAGGTGAGCTGCATTTGTCATTTGTCTCTGGTTATTTAGGCCAGGTTCCCACATGGTATTTTAGTGGTGCCTTTTGAGCATCCAGATGTTAACTGTAAGGGTATGTTCACACGCTTAATAAAAAACGGCTGAAAATACGGAGCTGCTTTCAAGGGAAAACAGCTCCTGATTTTCAGCCTTTTTTAATCAAACTAGCGTTTTTTGTGGCGGTTTTTACGGCTATTTTTGGAGCTGTTTTTCTATTTAGTCAATGAAAAACGTCTCCAAAAACAGCTCAAGAAGTGACAATGCACTTCTTTTTATGGGCCATCCTTTTACACGTCGTTTTTTGAAAATGAGGCGTAAAAAAACGACGCGTCGGAACAGAATGCCGTCTTTCCCATTGAAATCAATGGGCAGATGTTTGTAGGCTTTCTGCTTCCGATTTGTCAAAACGGCTGAAAATAGTCTGTGTGAGCATACCCTATGTGAATGGAGAACATCATTTTCACAGCTAAAAAGCATAGCAAACCGTAGTGGTGAAGATCCTCACTGAACCACTAACCCCAAGACAAATTATGTCTGAACAAGGCTTAAATCTGCTTCCCAGCGCTGTTCCCTACTTCTACACCTATCTTCTACTTCTCCCCAAATAACAGTGCCACAAAATGTACACATTCAACAATTTACTAATATTTTTATGTCCTTGAGAAACCTCCAAGTGTTTTTATTATTTATTTTTAGGCATAAGGCTTTATTCACACTTTATTGAGTTCCTAAGGGAAAAATAGGGAGACCTTTTCAACAGGTTATTTGGGGAAAGGTTTCCCCTTTATCTCCTCACAGGATGTGATCCAATTTTTGGTGGAAAATATATGACTCTCACTGAAATAAGGAAATGTAAATGAAGCCTAATAAGGGTTAACACGTGGCAGATTTAATTTGAGAAATTTCTGTGACTGAAAATCTGTTTCTGCAACCCCATTTGGATGTATGGAACAGTCGCAGAAAGTCTTGCAACAAATCTGTTTCGCGCGCAAATACATCCTGAGGCCTGATTTACACGAGCGTGTGCGTTTTGCGCACGCAAAAAATGCGGCATTTTGTGTGCACAAAAGGCACTTAACAGCTGCGTGTGTCATCAGTGTATGATGCGCGGCTGCGTGATTTTCGCGCAGCCGCCATCATTATGACACTCCGTTTGGATGTTTGTAAACAGAAAAGCACGTGGTGCTTTTCTGTTTACATTCAGAGTTTGACAGCTTTTGCGCGATTCACGCAGTTCGCACGGAAGTGCTTCCGTGCGGCATGCGTGGTTTTCACGCACGCATTGACTTCAATGGGTGCGTGATGCGCGAAAAACGGCAAAATATAGAACATGTCGCGAGTTTTACGCAGCGGACTCACGCTGCGCAAAACTCACGGACTGTCTGCACTGCCCTATAGACTAATATAGGTGCGTACGACACGCGTGAAAAGCACGCGCGTCGCACGCGCATATATTACGCTCGTGTAAATGATGCCTAAGGCCTTATTTACACTATCGTGTGCGTTTTACGCACATAAAAAATGCAGCGTTTTGCGCGCGTTGCAGTTCCGTGTGTCATCAGGGTTTGGTGCGTGGCTGTGTGATTTTCGCGCATATGGCATTCTTATGACACGCGGTTTTGAGGTTTTCGAAAATGAAATGAAGGAGGTGGTGTTATTTTTCCTTTCATTTCTTGAGCAACAGTTGGGCGAATCACGCGCAGCACACAGAAGTGCGTCCATGTGCTGCTCGTGATTTTCACGCACCCGTTGACTTCAATGGGTGCGTGATGCGCAAAAAACGCTAAAGTATAGGACATGCTGTGAGTTTGACGCAGCGGAAACACGCTGCATGAAAAGCACGGGATTTCTGAATGGCCCCATTGACTTACATAAGTCCCTCCGACACGCGTGATTTTCACGCGTGTATCACGGACGTGAAACACGTTCGTGTAAATAAGGCCTAAGGCTAGGGACACACACAGCGCAAACACTGCGGATTTTGCAAACAGATTTCATTGCTGAATATCTGCAGCGTAGTACAGTAGCAGCAGAGTGGATTCGATTTGAACACATCTCATCCACACACTGCGTAAAAAATACACAGAGAAGCCGTTGATTAATTGACCATGCGGTGCCTTTTTTTAATCTGCAGCATGTCAATTTAAGCTTCGGAATCGCTGCTCTTCTTCTGCGGGTTTTCCGTTTTGAGTTCACATTGCAGCAGAAACACTGCGATTCAATTGCAAAAATTGCAAATGAGAGAAAATAAAAGTTTTTTAAATTAATAAAAAAGCTTATATTTACCCCGGCTGTTGTCATAGCAACACAATCCTCTGTTCTAAGTGCAGCTCAGCCTGCTGGGATTATGTTTCATCCCATGTAACTACTGAGGCCAATCAAAGGCTTCAGCGGTCATATGGACTACAACGTCATCCCAGGAGGCCAGGCTGTATTCAGAGCACAGGGACGCATTGCCATGACAATGCCCGGGGGGGTAAGTATAAATATTTTTTTTCCTGTTGTACTTCCGCAACAGACATTTTGCCCAAAAAACTGCAACACAATTTGGTGCGGTTTATCGGGCTGAATTCCCTGCGGTTTCCGGGACGGATATGCTGTGTAGTTTTATCCAGCATATCTACCCTGTGTGTTCTTACCCTAAGGGATTATTCAGACGAACGTGATATACGTCCGTGCAACGCGCATGATTTTCATATTATACCAGGAAATTTTACAGCACTTCTTGCTTCCCTCTGCTGACAAGCTTTATGGAGATGCTGATTTCATTTTCCAGCAGCACGTGGCACCTGCCCACACTGCCAAAAGTACCAATACCTGGTTTAATAACCACAGTATCACTGTGCTTGATTGGCCAGCAAACTCACCTGACCTAAACCCCATAGAGAATCTATAGGGTATTGTCAAGAGGAAGATGAGACACAAGACCTAACAATGCAGAGGAGCTGAAGGCCGCTATAAAAAGCAACCTGGGCTTCCATAACACCTCAGCAGTGCCACAGGCTGATCGCCTCCATGCCACACCGCATTGATGCAGCATTTCATGCAAAAGGAGCTTCGACCAAGTGTTGAGTGCATATACTGTACATACTTTTCAGTAGGCCAACATTTTGGTATTAAAAATATTTTTTTAATTTTGGCTTATATAATATTCTAATTTTCTGAGGCACTAAATTTTGGGTCTTCATTAACTGTTATCCATAATCATCAACATTATAAAGACAAAAATACTCAAAATAGATGTAATGAATCTATAGAATATATGAGTTTCACTTTTTGAATTGAATTACTGAAATAAATTAACTTTTTGATGATATTATAATTTATTGAGAAGGACTAGTACATACATACAGTAATTGCACACTCCAGTCAACCCTTTAGATAACATATACTGATACTTCTTCCTGTTAAACTACTCTATATTCTCGGCAAACTCAGTCTTCTCTAACTTCTTCACCAGGGGCAGGGGGCGGTGACTCAGTACAGAAAAGGATAAAGAAGATGGAAGTCTACAGGGCAACTGGAATGGGGACAGGACTGTACTGTACAGAGCTCAGGAGGCATCAGCAACAGCTATACAGGTCAGCAGTGCAGACACAGTTAAGGAGCAGTGTGCTACTGACCTGTATAGCTCCTGGGCAGTGAATTAGATGAAGAGCAGGATGCTGGGCAGAATCTTTACATATCAGCAGCCCAAGCTGAAGTAACGGCCGCCCATCAGTCCTGCTATGCTAAGCCGCTCTCTCTCTGCTGCTGCCAGATTTCCTGCACTCTGGTCTCCTTCTCCTGCTCCCTTGTGGCAAGCAGCATAAGGGGTGGGTTTTCTTTCAGACGTGCCTAGCGTGCAGAACGTTGACTAGATACTGGAAATAATTTAAAAAAAATCTTAACCCCTTCCCGCTGTGGCCACTTTTGACCTTCCTGAAAGAGCCTCATTTTTCAAATCTGACATGTTTCACTTGATGTGGAAATAACTTGGGAATGCTTTTACCTATCCAAGCAACTCTGAGAACATTTTCTCATGACACATTTGACTTTATGTTAGTGTCAAAATTTGCTCGATACATTCAGTATTTAATTGTGAAAAATGCCCAAATTTTGCAAAAATTTGCATTTTTCTAAATTTAAATGTATCTGGTTGCAGGACAGGTAGTTTTACCACACAAAATAATTGCTAAATAACATCCCTCATAAGTCTACTTTATGTTTGCATTGTTTTTTCAACATCCTTTTATTTTTCTTGGACTTTACAAGTCTTAGAACATTAGCAACAATTTCTCACATTTACAAGAATATTTCAAAGGCTATTTTTATAGGGGCCAGTTCAATTGTGAAGTGGCTTTGAGGGCCTTCTATATTAAAAAACCCCAATAAGCCACCCCATTTTAAAAACTATACCCCTTAAAGTATTCAAAACAGCATATAGAAAGTTTCTTAACCTTTTAGACGTTTCCCAGGAATTAAAGCAATGTGGAGGTGAAATTTACAAATGTAATTTTTTTTGCAGCAGTTCATTTGTAATAAAAAAAAATTGTAACACAGAAGGTTTTACCAGAGAAATGCAACTCAATACTTATTGCCCAGATTCCTGCGGTTTTTAGAAATATTCCACATGTGGCACTAGTGTGGTAATGGACTGAAGCACAGGCCTCAGAAACAAAAGAGCACCTTTTGGAAACTACACCCCTCAAGGAATTTATCTAGGGGTATAGTGAGCATTTTAACTCTAGAAGTGTTTTGCAGAAATTATTGGAAGTAGGCCGTGAAAATTAAAATCTACATTTTTTTAAAGAAAATGTAGGTTTAGCTATTTTTTGTTTTTTTTTCATTTCCACAAGCACTAAATGAGAAAAAGCACCACAACATTTGTAAAGCAATTTCTCCAGAGTAAAACAATACCCCACATGTGGTCATAAATGGCTGTTTGGACACAGGGCAGGGCTCAGGATGGAAAGAGGGCCTTTTGGCTTTTGGAGCTCAAATTTAGCAGTAATGGTTTGCGGAGGCCATGTCACATTTGCAAGGACCCTGACGGGACAAAACAGTGTAAACCCCCCACAAGTGGCCCCATTTTGGAAACTACACCCCTTGAGGAAATTATTTAGGGGTATAGTGAGAATTTTTACCCCACAGGTTATTTGCAGAAAATATTGGAATTAAGCCATCAAAATGAAAATCTACATTTCTTCAAAGAGAATGTAGGCTTAGCTCATTTTTTTTTTATTTCCACAAGGACTAGAGGAGAAAAAGCACCACAATATTTGTAAAACAATACCCCACATGTGGTCATAAACTGCTGTTTGAACACACGGTAGGGCTCCGAACGGAAGTAGTGCCATTTTGATTTTGGAATAGTTTCTGGACGCCATGTCACATTTGCTGAGCCCCTGTAGTAATAATACAGTGGAAACACCCCAAAAGTGACTCCATTTGGGAAACTACACCCCTTGATGAATCATCTAGGGATATAGTGGGAATTTTGACCCCAAATGGCTTTTTGCTGAATTAATTAGAATTAAGCAGTGTAATTTTTTTCCAATAAGATGTCGTTTTAGATCAACATTTTTAATTTTCACAAGGAAAAAAAAGACAAAGCACCCCAACATTTGTAAAGCAATTTCTCCCAAGTACAGTAACACCCCATATGTTGTTGTAAACGGCTGTTTACATATATGGGAGCATTCAGAAGAAAAGGAGCAGTATTTGACTTTTGGAGCGCAGATTTTGCTGGAATGGTATGCGGACGCTATGTCGCATTCATAAAACCCCTGATGTACCTAAAAAAAAGTGAACCCGTTTTATAAGCTACATACCTAAAGGTATTTATCAAGGGTTGTAGTGAGAATTTATGGTATGTTCACACGCACTGTTTTCAGACGTAATTCGGGCCTTTTACGCCTAGAATTACGCCTGAAAAAACGGCTCCACTACGCCTACAAACATCTGCCAATTGCTTTCAATGGGTTTTACGATGTTCTGTTCCCACCAGGTGTAATTTTACGTGTCGCTGTCAAAAGATGGCGCGTAAAAAGACGCCCTTGTCAAAGAAGTGCATGTCATGTCTTGGGACGTTTTTGGAGCTGTTTTTCATTGACTCCATTGAAAAACAGCTCCAATAACGTCCGTAAAATACGCAGTGAAAAACGCGAGTTGTTATCAAACGTCTGAAAATCAGGAGCTGTTTTCAGGCAAAAACAGCTCCAGAATTTCAGACGTATGTTGCTACTGCGTATGAACATACCCTTAGACTCCACAGGTGTTTTTCAGAAATTAATACGCAGTGGATCATGCAAAGTGAAAATTGCAATTTTTTTCACTAAAATGCCTATTCACCGCACAATATGTTGTGCACAGCTTGTGCCACTGGAGAATCTTAAAACTAAAATTGTTAAGCAGGTTCTCCCGGGTATGGTAATGTCTTACATGTGGATGTAAACAGCTGTTTGGGCACACTGTAAGGCTTAGAAGGGAAGGACCGCCATTTGGAGCGTGGATTTTGCTTGGTGGTAGTTTTGTTTGAGTATTACTGGCATTTCAGTTTATAATTTGGGAGCATATGTTATCTGTGCGGAGTACATCAGGGCATAATAAGAGGGTAAAATAATGGGGTAAATAATAAAACTATCCATAAATGTGTGGTACGCTGTGAAGCAATCCGTTATGCACAGGCCGGTGTCACACTGATAAGAAGTGTTCTTACTAATCCCCCTTTTGTAACACTGCACCTTTTGTGGACTTTTCCTCCTTTGTAGTTTGGAAAATTTTCCTAGGAAAGTGTTGCCCTGGCACTATACGGATGCCCTCGCTTCCAGCAGATGTGCTATGTCCTTTCCCCTAGTTCCTAAATACTAGTGCCCTGAAACTGAAGCAATGTTCCCCTCCGGCCTGCACATCGGGATGCTTTTTCATCTCCGCATTACTAGTACCATAACTTTTTTATTTTTTTGTTGATGAAGCGGTGTGGGGTCTTGTTTTTTTGCGAGACGGGCTGTGGATTTTATTGGTACCATTTTGGGACACATACAGTTTGATCACCTTTTATTTAATTTTTTGGAAGAGCAATTCTGTTTATTTATTGTTTTTTTTCACCATTCACTATACCCTATAAGCGCCATAAATTACATGTTAACTTTATTCTGCAGGTCGATACGATTATGGCGATACCAAATTTATATAGTTTTTTTTTTTCATTTATTGCAGCTTTTGCACAATAAAATCACTTTAAAAAAAAAAATAATTGTTTTCTGTGTCGCCATATTCTAAGGGCATGACCACACGTAGCGGAATTTCTCTGGAATTCCGCTGCGGACAGTCCGCAGCGGAAATCTGGAGCATACACGTTTCTCCATTGCCTTCCACAGCTTTTCCGCTGCGTAGCATAGGCTGCGGTGCAGAATTTGGTGTCCGCAGCATACAATGGTTGTTGCGGACGTGTAGCGGACTTGTTGCGGACTCATTGCGGAATTTCTCCATTGACTTCAATGGAGAGTCAAAATTCTGCAATGAAGTCCGCAGATGTTATGTAGATATTATGTGTGCTGCGGAGCGTATTGGTTTTACTAACATGACATTTCTTCATTCTGGCTGGACCTATGTATTTCTAGGTCTACAGCCAGACTGAGGAAGTCAATGGGGCTCCCGTAATTACGGTTGACTACATGGGTGCACCCGTAATTACGGGAGCGTTGCTAGGCTACGTCAGTAAATAGTCACTGTCCAGGGTGCTGAAAGAGTTAAGCGATCGGCAGTAACTGTTTCAGCACCCTGGACAGTGACTTCCGATCACAAGATACATCAACCTATAAAAAAAATAGAAGTTCATACTTACCGAGAACTCCCTGCTTCTTCCTCCAGTCCGGCCACCCAGGATGACGTTTCAGTCCAAGTGACAGCTGCAGCCAATCACAGGCTGCAGCGGTCACATGGACTGCCGCGTCATCCAGGGAGGTCGGGCTGGATGGCGAAAGAGGGATGCCCCATGAACCCCTGAGAACACTACATATGTAGCGAAACATGTCGGGGGGGGCTCTCTTTATAATTTTAACACATGCTGGTATTAGGGCATCTCCAGTTTATAATTTAACAATCTAACTACTTAGGAGTTCTCTGCTTACATCGGTGACCTCCTGAATCTGCCTGTCTGCAGTCACAGACGGCAGGAACACGTTTACATTGTTACAGCCACTAACGGCCACTGACCCTATCCATGCATTGGAAATGTTAACTATTCATGTTGGTTTGTCTGTATGTCTGTTTGCTACAATAGCATAATAAAGATTATAATTCAAAAATTCAAAAATGTAATCAATCGAATGGTAGCTGGGAAATAAGGCTTCCTTGCCTCTGGCATTTGTTTTTCAATTGTTGTATTAGGCCTGCCAACTACCAAGGGTCCTAACTCCTTCTATTTCAAAAGAGGGATGCGTCACCAAGACAACGGCCGGGTAAGTATGAATTTCTGTTACATTTACTAGTGAAAGGGCTGTCCCTTCTCTCTATCCTGCACTGATAGAGAGAAGGGAAGCCCTCTTCCCCTCAATACGCAACGGCTAGTCCGCATCAATTTAATGCCCATATTAGGCAAAGCCGCAACAGAATCTGCAACGCAGATTCTGTGCGGCATTGATGCGAACAGTGGCGGAAGAAATCCGCCACGTCTGGGCATGCCCTAAGACCCATAACTTTTTTATTTTTGTGTGGACAAATCTGTGTCAGGGATTACTTTTTGCAGGACGGGTTGACGTTTTTATCGGTACTATTTTTGGATAAATGTGACTTTTTGATCACTTTTTATTCAATTTGTTTGCGAGATGTGATTTAAAAACAGCGATTATGGCATTTTTTTTACGGCGTTCACCATGCAGAGATATTGTTGGTTGTTCCGTCTAATGCTATGTCATTTATGCTACATACCAGGTGATATGTTTCACATCAGCCTATTTAAGCTCTTGCTTAAAGAGGCTCTGTCACCAGATTATCAAATCCCTATCTCCTATTGCATGTGATCGGCGCTGCAATGTAGATAACAGTAACGTTTTTTGTTTTTTTAAAACGTTAATTTTTGGCCAAGTTATGAGCTATTTTATATATATATATATATATATATATGCAAATGAGCTTTGAAATGGACAACTGGGCATGTTTTTTTTCTTATTTCCAACTGGGCGTGTATTGTGTTTTTAACTGGGCGTGTTTACTTGTTTTACTAACTGGGCGTTGTGAATAGAAGTGTATGATGCTGACAAATCAGCATCATCCACTTCTCATCGTTCCCACCCAGCTTCTGGCAGTGCACAGACGTCTATTTGACCATTTGTGAACATTTTCCTAAGAACGGCGGCATGCAGTGCTGACAGCCATGATTTCAGCTGTGTCATTTCTATGAACAATGCAGTAGTTTTGTTAAACTTATGGTTTATTAGTTGCAGCGCGCTGTGAGCCTGGCGTATTCATCTACCACTGATTCATAGCTTTTACTGTGCATAGAGAGAAAGCTGTCAATCAGCAGCGGGGGAGCCTGAAGCTCACGGTTACGTCTGAATACAAGTTCACAGGGCTTGCAGC
The DNA here is from genome assembly GCF_050947455.1 of Rhinoderma darwinii. NCBI lineage: Eukaryota > Metazoa > Chordata > Amphibia > Anura > Rhinodermatidae > Rhinoderma > Rhinoderma darwinii. Next base: position 155,993,295 of record NC_134688.1, on the reverse strand, counting down.
GTACTGCAGCTGGTAGGATATTAGTTCACCAAAACGACTGCATATTTACACACAAATGACAAACTGCTGAAATCAGCATTTCTGTCACTACTTCATGCTTCTCTCATAGAGTGCATTATTAAAGGGGTTGTCCACGACCGGACAACTGATGACCTATCAACAGCGTGTTCTCGCGAGAACACGCTGTGTGTCTGTGCACTGGCAGAAGCTGGGTGGGAACGATGAGAAGTGGATGATGCTGATTTGTCAGCATCATACACTTCTATTCACAACGCCCAGTTAGTTAAACAAGTAAACACGCCCAGTTAAAAACACAATACACGCCCAGTTGGAAATAAGAAAAAAAACACGCCCAGTTGTCCATTTCAAAGCTCATTTGCATATATATATAAAATAGCTCATAACTTAAAAAAACAAAAAAAACTTTACTGTTATCTACATTGCAGCGCCGATCACATGCAATAGGAGATAGGGGTTTGAGAATCTGGTGACATGTTAACTTTATTCCGAAGATTATGATGATACCAAATTGAAATAGTTTTTTTTAGGTTTTTACTGCTTTTAAAAATGAAAAACTATTTGTTAAAAAATAATTGTTTAGGGACGAATAACTTATTTTTTTTTTTCGTTGATAAAGCTGTGTGAGGACTTACTTTTTTGCGGGGGCGAGCTGTAGTTTTTATATTATTGGGGTACATATATCTTTTTAAAACATTTTCCTACATTTTTTTGGGAGCATTTACAGCGTTCATCATTTGGGATACATAACATTGTATTGTAAGAGTATGTTCACACGATGTGTTTTCAGGCATAGTTCGGGGGTAAACGCCCCGAAATATGCCAGAAAAGCGGTAGCTAAATGGCTAAAAACATCTGCCCATTCAATTCAATGGAAGAAAAGGTGCTTTGCTCAGATGGGGCGTTTTTAATGCAGGTGTTTTTAAAAAAGGAGCGTAAAAAAGGCACATAAAAAGAAGTAGCATGTCACTTCTTGAGCCATTTTTGGAGCCGTTTTCATTGTTTCAATAGAAAAATAGCTCCAAAAACGCCTCCAAATAACGCCTGAAAAAACATTTTCAGCTCCAAAAACAGCTGAAAATTAGAGGCTATTTTTTCTAAAAACAGCTCTGTAATTTTCAGCCGATTTTGACTCAGCATGTGAACATACCCTTACAGTTCGGAATAATACGGACTTGGCAATACCAATTATGTTTCATTTTTTTGTTATTTTCAACATTTTAATGAACAAATGAGAAAGTTTGTGTGTGTGTGTGTGTGTGTATATATATATATATATATATATATATATATATATATATATATATTCTTAAAAACTATATTAAACCAGTTTTAAAAAAATTTGTCTCACTAGGGACTTGAACATGCAATCATTGGATAGCTTGAACAATACACTGCAATACTGCATTTTGCATTGTCCTATTAAGCTTGCCATTGACTGTGACGTCTAAGTGGCTGAATGAGAAAACTCTGATCTCAACTGTTAAGGGAGAGTGTCAGCTGTAATATACAGCTCACACTTGCGCTGTATGGAGCGGGCTGAGCTGCTGAGCCCACTCCATGCATACGCCTGCAGAATCGGATGTACATGTACAACAGTCGTGAAAAGTCATGAAATGCGCCAGATTTATCACTAGCATGCACCAGTTTTGTGGCGCAAAATACTTTTCTAAATGAAAATTTTATATCATCCAATAGGTACGTTGTTGAAAAATTTGGTGCATCTTGAGCCTAATACATTACCTCTAGCTTTAGTCTATTTGTCTTTTAGCCATTATTAATAAATCTCCCCCAATATGTATGCCCACAGTGTTCCATTATGATATGAGAAGGTAAAATATTATGCATATTTCTTCTCTCCTTTTGTGTCCTTATAATTAGTAGATTGATGTATATTATAGAGTGGTGATATTACAATAGAAATAATCTCTTAATCTACTGTTTATGTAAAAAAAAAAAAAAAATTAACAGAAAAAAGTATATGTTGTTGGTGTTGTAGGTCCACAAGCAATAGAGCGATTTTATGGCTAAGAAAAAAATCTAGTACAATACACCCTCCTATTTTTTCTAACAGGAATCACTAATGTTTGGGGGGAGGGAAACTCATAGTCAGCGTTTTATTTTTCCATTTTTAGGATTTTAATTGATTGCTACAAGCTTCTAGGGGTAAAGCCATTACTTTCCACTGGAAGAAAAATGTCTCCTCGATAAATTGCTGTTTTTCTCCCTCTATCCAAAGGGCAGAGAAAATGTGTGAATTCCACTGTTATGTCTCATGGCATAAGAATAATTGAGCACAACGGTTGCCATGGGCAGATGTCGCTAACAAAAACCATGAACATGTGTCCATGTGTCTTATCCATTTTTTTTTCTTGCAGTATATAACAATTATCCTGTTCATCCGAAAGCTGTTCTAGAGTGCTAGTTGCTGAATATTAGCTCTGTGCCGTGTTTTGGAACAAAATATCTGTTTCACGTCAAGATTCTGCTACTTACAAAAGACAACATGGGGTGCCCCTAATACATGTGTTAGGGTATGGATGCCAACCTTGTTTATATTCTCCATGTGTAAAATCCTGAAGCAAGTCAGTCTAGCTGCTTAGTAGCTGAAGCTTTCATGTATTCTTTAATAATCTGTTTCCTAGCTTATTTTCTTCTTAATACGTTGATTCTTATACCTCTGCTTTTACCACCTGATGTCCTTCTACTTCTTCCATGTATTAAGAAGAATTAAAAAAACAAAAAAAACACTAAATCTAAAATGACAAATGGAAAATTTTATTTTCTAGCTGAATGGAACAGATTTGTCCCCAAGGAGCTACCTTGTGTTGAATCATTTGATTACATGCTCCAGTTCTCCTCAGGCAATGTCATGCTATATTTCCAAAGAAACCATTCTTGAGTTGTTCTTAGGCCATTCATAAGAGGGATATTGTCACTTACCTGCCACAGTGTGTTGCATGGCATCAATGCTTCTGCGCTCAGGCTTCATGGCTGCCGCTTCCCAGTTTGTATGGGAATGTATCACCTATATTTTACTAATTAAAATCAGATAGTGAAATATATTATTTTTTTCTAATTTGTTTTTAGTTCTGATTGTAGATTTTTTTATTATATATTCTGAGAGCAGCCATATTGTCTGAGCAGCTGCTCTGCTCTGTTAACAGCATTCAGAAATATGCTTTACAGCAGCCACATGGACCAAATGAAACCATAGTCTGGAGATGACCTATTGACTTCTTTGGTTCTAGACATGCTCTGTGACCTGAGCAGAGGGGGAAAAATTAACTGACTCCATCACCAATTGTCAAGGGTGGATCCCGTGTTATCTGCCTCCAACTTTATAATAGAGGAGTTACCTTGTAATTCTGCCTGTGATGATAATGAAATGACTGCTTGAGAAATAAGATAAGAGAAAACTTTATTTATCCCCTAAGGGAAATTATTTAGTCTTACACAACTCCAATAGTTTTTGTACACAGTCGGACAATTACAACACAACATTTAAAAACAAATGATTGACATATATTAAAAACAAAAAACCTAAAACAACACAGACGAATACCTACTACCCTTTAAATTCCTAAATCTCTCCTTGCTAAGGGCCTGTTCACATCACTGTTCGCTTTCCGTTTCGGGGTTGAGACTGAGGTTTCCATCGGGTGAACCCCACAACGGAAAGTCAAACTGAAACCACAGCTTCCGTTTCCATCACTATTGGTATCAATGGTCACGGAAACATTGCTAATTGTTTCCGTTTGTCACCATTCCAGCAGGTTTCCGTTTTTCCGACTGAATCAATAGCGCAGTCGACTCCGCATTTGATTCCATCGTTAAAACGGAAACCTGCCGGAATTGTGACGAACGGAAACCATTAGCAATCTTTCCGTCACCATTGATATCAATGGTGATGGAAACGGAAGCTGTGGTTTCAGTTTGACTTTCCGTTGCGGGGTTCACCTGACGGAAACCTCAGACGGAACCCCGGAATGGAAAGCCAACGCTGATGTGAGCAGGCCCTAAACAGTAACTGTAGGAGCCATTGACTAAATGACCTCTACAGAACAGGAAGTGTCAGCCTATTTTAAGGCTCAGCGGCAAGAGTGAAAACTGCAAATTTTAGGATTATTTCTTTAAGAAGAGATAATGACATGAAAAAAAAAACCATTCTTATAAAATTACTAAAAAAAAATGTTTAACAAAAACTTGATTTAAACAATATGAGATTTTCAGATAACACATTCCCTTTAAAAGGTCAAGGCAACAAATAAGCAGATGTGGGTGACATAACAGAACTAGAGATTAGCGAATCAATTCTATACAAATCAAATTTGTTTTGAATTTCCTGAAAGTTTTGGATTTTTGTGAATTCTAAACTTTTGGGACTAGTCCCACACAAATCACTCAAAATGGCGATTATTATTTTACAGATCAGAAAAGGATAAGAAGACAAAGAAAAAGGATCACAAGATCTCGGGTGACGGCTTGGTGGGCTTCCCCATAAAGTCTTGCAGGCAGCCGTCCCTCTAGCCCAGCCAATCATGAGGGGTATAGGTGTGAGCCATTGATGATTAAGTGGATGATTGTCATATGAAGCACAGCCACTACAAACAGCCCAACCAGGAAATGCAGGGGCTGGAAATGCCACAACCTACTTCCACATGTGGTAGACATGTCCTACGGTCTAGACTTTTTAGAGGTTGCAGAAATAATCAATAGAATATGTAATCTATCGATACTGTGAAGACCGATTTTCTTCCTATTGCAACTTTTCCTGACAATACTACACCCTCTTTTAAACCCTTTGTTTAGAAGCTACCTGGCCGCTGCCAGATTATTCTAATAAAGTTGACCAAATTTGTCGATTAGAAACCCTATCTATTTGGGAGATCAGAAACCATCCCAAATTAGTGAATATCTGGCCCCTTTATATTAAATTTTGATGTCATTTTGTCTCGATTATTTCATTATCTCTATAGTTCTTTCCCAGGAGGTCTGCTTAAGATGTGCACTCTCACACTTCTTTTCTTTTTTCTTTTATCCTACGGCTTACTGTTAATATTCCTACCCCCCTCTTCCTCCCCAGCCTCCTCAATAAGTCCTTATTTGTCATGTTTATTGTTGAATTTTTGATGGCTCTGTAATTATTTTGGGCATATTCTGCTTTCTCTGCTAGACGTCACTCAGAATCGTCTTGACACTGGGGGACCTTTCTCTGCTTACTGATGTTAAAAAAAATTCGGACACTGAAACTTCTGTTTAAGAAACATGACAGAAATGTATACTTTCATTGCTGTGAGTGTATTTCATAGTAAGGAGAATATAATAGATAGTTTGATTTAGAAATAATTTGATAGAGAGATAGATAGATATTAGAAAGAGATAGTAGTCAGTCAGTGTTAGGGTATGTTCACACGCTTAACCAAAAACGTCTGAAAATACAGAGCTGTTTTCAAGGTAAAACAGCTCCTGATTTTCAGACGTTTTTTAAGCCACTCGCGATTTTCGCAGCGTTTTTTACGGCCGTTTTTGGAGCTGTTTTCAATAGAGTCTATGAAAAACGCTCCAAAAACGGCTCCAAAAACGGCCCAAGAAGTGACCTGCACTTCTTTTTCGCGGCTGCTCTTTTACGCGGCCGCGTAAAAAAACGCCCCGTCGGGACAAAATTACGTTTTTTCTGCTCCCGATTTTTCGGCCGTTTACGGCCTGAAAAACGGCTTAAAATAAGCCGTGTGAACATACCCTTGGTGTGTTAGTTATGCAGGAACAGGCAGCAACTGATGAGAGTGAGTGCTGCTGAAGCTATACAATTCATTCTTACATTAATTTGTAAAGCACCAATCTTCATCACATCATTCACAAATCTTCTTCCATAATATTAATCCAGGCGCTGATAGTGTGCCGCTGCCTTCTGAACCAGACACTCATTGTTTTGCATATATCTAATAGTGCCGCCAAAAATGGGCATATTGTTTTGCATCCAGCATTTATACAGCACCGTTATACTTCAGTCTGTGTCCAAGTGGCAATTCCTTTCAAATAAATCGATTTTAAATTTAAATCCTGTTGTTGGTAGAGTGCCACTTCTACTACTAGCCCTGCACATCTACTGCAATGTCCATCATATTCCATTACTGTACTGCTGCTGATGCTGCCACTGTTGCTGATACTGCTACTCCTACAGGTCTGCACATCTCCTGCCTTGTCTATCATATTCCATACTTTATTGCTGCTGTTTCTGGAAACCCTACCACGCACAAGGTAAATATAACAAACCTGAAACTTCTCCCAAAAAAAGGGATTCATTTTTGATGGCTTGTTAAAAAACCATTGCTTCTTCCAATACCAACGTGAGCGTATAAACATTGTCAGGCATCTGCCCCCAAAAACGAAATAATTTGTCCTCCCCACCTTTCCTCCCCACCTTCCAAAAGCCATAGCTTTTTTTATTTTTCCATCAATATAGCCATATGGCTTATTTTTTACGGGACATGTAGTTTTTTATGGCACCATTTATTGAACCATTTATTATACCATTGTTCTCGAAAACTGGAAAAAAGTTATTTGTGGGGTGGAATGGGGAAAAAAAACTGTGATTTCTCTGACGTTCTTTGGGTTTTGTTTTTATGCCATTCACCACTCGGTAGAAACTACATATTATCTTTATTCTCTGGATCAATACGATTATAGCAATACCATTTGTATTGTGTCGCCATATTCTCAAAGCCATAACTTTTTTATCTTTCCGTCGATTGACTGGTGTGAGGGCTTTTTATTGCAAGGCGAGATGTAATTTTATTGGTACCATTTTTGGGTACATAAGACTTTTTGATCACTTTTTATTCCTTTTTTTGTGGGATACAACAAGGTGAAAGAAAAAACATAAATTCTGAAATATATTTTTTTTACAGCGTTCATCGGGTTAAATAATGTTATATTATAATAGTACAGAGTTTTACGGACGCCACAATACGAATTATGTTTTTTTTTATTTGATCTTAGACTGCTTTTGGGGAAATATGAGATAAGGTTTTTTATTTTGCTTTTAATATTTTTTTGTACATAAAAAAATATAACAGTTTTTCAACTTTTTTTATTAGTTCCCCTAGGGGCTTGAACCATTGATCGTTAAATCTATTGCACAATATATTGCAATTTTTATGGATTGCATTATATTGTGTTTTTTACAAGCTCTTCTTAATTGGAGCAGAAAGATGGCAGACCTGGGGGCCTTCGCTAGGCCCCCAGTCTGCATGTCAACCATCGGCACCCCGGGATCGCGGCATGGGGAGTGGCGCTGGACTGTCAAAGGGGGCCTTCTACCCTAACGGTTTAGATGCCATGGTAGCTAATGAACGCGGCATCTAAGGGGTTAAATGAGCGGAATCAGTCACCTCCAATTACGCCCATTACTTTGAAGTGTCGGCTATAACATATAGCTGACACCCGCTTAGTATGGAGCATGCTCAGCCCGTGAGCCGGCTCCATACTTCCCCTTACTATATGTCATATCGGCAAAGAGTTAAAAAGCCACTGCATCTTCCAATACCATTGTGTGTGTTTGTATAGACACCGGCAGGCATCTGCCCCAAAAAAGGGATAATTTTTGGACTGTTTTTTATTTTAAAAAGCATAAAAAAATCCAACAGTACAATGTGTTTTTAAACAGGATGTTATCCGTTTACCCATATCCATGTATGATGATGTCATTTTGACATTACTAATGCTGTCTTAGCGTTAAAGTGCTTGAAATGGGTTGGATATAGTCTTAGCAGACCTCAGAATGTCATACACAACTTTTCAGGACAATCAGTGCACCTTGCATTTGTGACTAGTTAATTTGGACTGAGTCTAATCTGATGGCCAGTTCAACCGAATCGGACGCGAAAACGAATTTTGTCAAATTCACTCATCTCTAAAAAGGACCTTATTAAGATCCCCGCTGCTTTCTACTTGCTACAAGAGCAAATTACCTATGCTGCAGCAGTCTTGTGCTTTGTTTGGTACCCTAGTTCAGACCTTTGACAGCGTCCAATGCTCGTGACATTGAATATCTGCTCTTTCCTGACAACATTGGTTATCCAGCTTCTACCAACAGTCATTATTTTGTGTTTCAGCAATCCCAGCAATGTTCTTGAAATTATTACTATCTGATCCCAGAAAGGAAATCCTGAATCGGCTACCTCTGAGCCCATGCAGAATAACCCAAAGCTCCTGACAGTGGTCCCTGCAGAAAATTCAGCACCTTACTGTCTGCCAGTACCCCTCTCTGTTATGCTACCAGCACATTTCATACAGAACACACAACATTCCCTAATAAAGATGAAGCCTAAATGGTTTAAATACTCATTCAATCTTTTTTGTTTACAGCAATTGGAGAATAAGGGAAAATTATGACACAACCTATTGTAAAGTATATATAAATATAACTAATAGTTTCTAGGTGATTGATGTATTTAGATACCTTAATAGATAAAAAACACCGAAAAAGGCCATACTTACAAATGGACACAGCCAGGTCTGAAACGCTGATGAAGGCGAGTGAGCAGGTGCTTTAAATAATAATAGCCACTCCCACTAGTCTTGAGGGGAGTGGTATGTGGTGCATGGGATGTGTAGTAAGAAATAATAAATGAATAGTGTATGTGCAAGTGTAATAATGTGAGTGAAATATAGGGGGCAGTAATGAGTGAAGTGCCTAAAAAATAAATGAATAATGGGATGCAAGTGTGTGAAACATGGAGGAATAGTGTGTAAGTCATGAGGCGCAACGTGACTAGCCAGGTAGAAGCCTATTTGTGACGCCTTGATAATTCATAGAGCGGGCTACCCTGCTTGCTAGGCCAAACAACAACACACCATGCTCTCCCAGCATCAAAGACCTGGCTGTGTCCAAAAGAAGCGAATATAAGTAATAATGAAAAATACCTGGGGTATTAGTGATCATTTTGGCCAAAAGGACGCAAGCTCGCAATCCACGACAAGGATCCCCAGACTTGCGAGTCCCTAACTGGAGCGAAAAGCTTCTGATGTACGGACAAAACAGATAAAAACAAGGACATTTATTCAAAAACACCGAAAAAGGCCATACTTACAAATGGACACAGCCAGGTCTGAAACGCTGATGAAGGCGAGTGAGCAGGTGCTTTAAATAATAATAGCCACTCCCACTAGTCTTGAGGGGAGTGGTATGTGGTGCATGGGATGTGTAGTAAGAAATAATAAATGAATAGTGTATGTGCAAGTGTAATAATGTGAGTGAAATATAGGGGGCAGTAATGAGTGAAGTGCCTAAAAAATAAATGAATAATGGGATGCAAGTGTGTGAAACATGGAGGAATAGTGTGTAAGTCATGAGGCGCAACGTGACTAGCCAGGTAGAAGCCTATTTGTGACGCCTTGATAATTCATAGAGCGGGCTACCCTGCTTGCTAGGCCAAACAACAACACACCATGCTCTCCCAGCATCAAAGACCTGGCTGTGTCCAAAAGAAGCGAATATAAGTAATAATGAAAAATACCTGGGGTATTAGTGATCATTTTGGCCAAAAGGACGCAAGCTCGCAATCCACGACAAGGATCCCCAGACTTGCGAGTCCCTAACTGGAGCGAAAAGCTCCTGATGTACAGACAAAACAGATAAAAACAAGGACATTTATTCAAAAACACCGAAAAAGGCCATACTTACAAATGGACACAGCCAGGTCTGAAACGCTGATGAAGGCGAGTGAGCAGGTGCTTTAAATAATAATAGCCACTCCCACTAGTCTTGAGGGGAGTGGTATGTGGTGCATGGGATGTGTAGTAAGAAATAATAAATGAATAGTGTATGTGCAAGTGTAATAATGTGAGTGAAATATAGGGGGCAGTAATGAGTGAAGTGCCTAAAAAATAAATGAATAATGGGATGCAAGTGTGTGAAACATGGAGGAATAGTGTGTAAGTCATGAGGCGCAACGTGACTAGCCAGGTAGAAGCCTATTTGTGACGCCTTGATAATTCATAGAGCGGGCTACCCTGCTTGCTAGGCCAAACAACAACACACCATGCTCTCCCAGCATCAAAGACCTGGCTGTGTCCAAAAGAAGCGAATATAAGTAATAATGAAAAATACCTGGGGTATTAGTGATCATTTTGGCCAAAAGGACGCAAGCTCGCAATCCACGACAAGGATCCCCAGACTTGCGAGTCCCTAACTGGTACAATAGATACAAAAGTACAAAAAAACATAAATAACCCTCACAATCCAGTGATGATACATAGCCATGAGATGTTACATAAAGTTACAAGTACCTTGACAAACTTGTTTTACAATTGCAATTTTATACAAGTGCACAGTTGGTATATTGCTAAGTTCGAAAAGCAAAGGCAAGAAAAAAAGAAAACAAGAGAAAACTTTAACCAATTAGAGCGCTTTAAATTGATATAGGAACATCAATATCATTTGAAGTGATTATATCTGAAAATGTCATATATGGTGAAATTAGGTATATTAGCATTGTTATGTTATAGGGAGAACCTTCAGTGCTCCTAATGTGCCTTTAAGATCTTCAATAAGATACCATGATGAACCTGTAAAAGGATCTTTTATAAGATTTATTTCCGGTGTTGTGAAGTGAAAACATTACCACTTCCAGACATTCCATTGTGAATGCTTGTGTTTTAAAATATCAACCCTTTCTATGTAAAATAGTTTTTGCAGTTGTTGAATTATTACTGGTTGATCTGGTATGTCTGTTGACAACCTGTTCTATAATATACATTTTTAGCTACCATCAGTACAGCATGCGCTATGGGGGAATGCATCATTGCAGTGTCATCTAGCTCTTCTCTGTGTCTAAAATGAAATAAAACCTCCAGAGGGCCCAAGTCAACCTTAAAATTACTCACTCGTATCAAGGAGGTAACCTCACGACAAAATCCCTGTATGTTTGGGCAGGTCCATAACCCATGATACATATCTGTGTGGGTTTCACTACATCTAGGACACAAGGTTTTCCTTTCAGGTTTGGCTATTGAAGGTGGTAAGGTAAATTCATGGTGATCCCTGAATGCAGGGTGAGAGATGCTATGAGACTGCGCCAAATAACTGATTGGTGAGGTGTTGGTTGGATAACAGTCCATATAAAAGAACTACCTGCACGCTATCAGGCTGCCTAAATGAGATAGGGGATGCAGACTACCGGTGTGAAATAAGCATGCATTAAATGACTACAATGGTGCTTAATAGCCACCCCTGAACAGCTACCTATTCCTAATATACCAACTATTGTGGGAATCGTGAATACGAGTATATCCCACTCACTTGGGACCGATTCAACTAGGTGTGTAATATTTTAAGTCACAAATTTTGTTTATTTTTAAAGCATATTAAATAAAAGTTATTTATTAGTATTAGTGGATAACCCATTCCACTCCAATCCATTTAGCCATAGGGTCTTTCTAACCAGTTATGGTATACAATCAGTATCTCTTAAAAGAGCTGAATGTTTAATGTTAGTCGGGAGGGAGGCGTATCTGTAATGTACTAACGCCATGCGACCCCAGGGTTCTGCCAGTTGCCTCTCCAAAGTGAGATTTGAGTGGTACGTTGTGTCATGTCCCCAATATAGTAAATGTTTACTCAGGCAAGCTAGATTGTATCCCTGGATATTGGAGAAGTTGAGACCCCCATCCTCTTTTCTTGATTTTGTTAAGAGCTATTCTGGGTTTCTTCCCTGCCCAAATAAAATTGGTAAAAGTAGAGTTTATTGTATTTATGTCAGTGTATTTAATTAGTAAAGGAATGGTTTGTAGGGGATATAGCAATCTCGAGAAGCAGGACATTTAGACTAAACAGCGCCTCCCCAGGACTGAAAGGGGTAAGCTATGCCACCTTAGAAGGTCAGCTTGGACGTTAAAAATCAAAGGGGGATAGCTTAGTTCGTAGAGGGATCTAAGGGTACGACCAACTTTGATTCCCAGATACGTGATATTTGTCACAACAATCTCAATTACTAATGAGCTGAGTTGTCGCTTGTTTCCTGAATTCTGCAATGTTAGGTCCAGTAATTGACACTTTGTTGTGTTTACCCTATCCAGAATAAGTCCCGAAAGCTTTCAGAGACTGGAATATCACTGGAACGTCTTGTAAGGGGTTTGCGAGGAATAGGATGATGTCATCTGCGAACAGAGCCTCTTTCATTTCCACTTTCTCCACTGAAATTTCTTTAAATAAGTCAAAAGAGGCCAGGTAGCAGGCCAGTGGTTCCATTGCTAAGTCGAGTAACAGGGAGGATAGCAGGGACCCCTGTCTAGTACCCTTGTGTAGGCGAAAGAGCTGAGATAAAAAAAAACTGTCATATATACTCTAGCTTTTGGTGTTTTATATATACAGTGAAGGAAATAAGTATTTGATCCCTTGCTGATTTTGTAAGTTTGCCCACTGTCAAAGACATGAACAGTCTAAAATTTTTAGGCTAGGTTAATTTTACCAGTGAGAGATAGATTATATTTAAAAAAAAACTGAAAATCACATTTTTGCATTGTGCACAGAGAAATAAGTATTTGATCCCTTTGGCAAACAAGACGTAATACTTGGTGGCAAAACCCTTGTTGGCAAGCACAGCAGTCAGACATTTTTTGTAGTTGATGATGAGGTTTGCACACATTTTAGATGGAATTTTGGCCCACTCCTCTTTGCAGATCATCTGTAAATCATTAAGATTTCGAGGCTGTAGCTTGGCAACTCGGATCTTCAGCTCCCTCCATAAGTTTTCGATGGAATTAAGGTCTGGAGACTGGCTAGGCCACTTCATGACCTTAATGTGCTTCTTTTTGAGCCACTCCTTTGTTGCCTTGGCTGTATGTTTCGGGTCATTGTCGTGCTGGAAGACCCAGCCACGAGCCATTTTTAATGTCCTGGTGGAGGGAAGGAGGTTGTCACTCAGGATTTGACTGTACATGGCTCCATCCATTCTCCCATTGATGCGGTGAAGTAGTCCTGTGCCCTTAGCAGAGAAACACCCCCAAAACATAATGTTTCCACTTCCATGCTTGACAGTGGGGATGGTGTTCTTTGGGTCATAAGCAGCATTTCTCTTCCTCCAAACACGGCGAGTTGAGTTAATGTCAAAGAGCTGCATTTTAGTCTCATCTGACCACAGCACCTTCTCCCAATCACTCTCAGAATCATCCAGATGTTCATTTGCAAACTTCAGACGGGCCTGTACATGTGCCTTCTTGAGCAGGGGGACCTTGCGGGCACTGCAGGATTTTAATCCATTACGGCGTAATGTGTTACCAATGGTTTTCTTGGTGACTGTGGTCTCAGCTGCCTTGAGATCATTAACAAGTTCCCCTTAGCTCTCACCTTCCTCAAGATCAAGGATACCCCACGAGGTGAAATTTTGCATGGAGCCCCAGATCGATGTCGATTGACAGTCATTTTGTATGTCTTCCATTTTCTTACTATTGCACCAACAGTTGTCTCCTTCTCACCCAGCGTCTTACTTATGGTTTTGTAGCCCATTCCAGCCTTGTGCAGGTCTATGATCTTGTCCCTGACATCCTTAGAAAGCTCTTTGGTCTTGCCCATGTTGTAGAGGTTAGAGTCAGACTGATTAATTTAGTCTGTGGACAGGAGTCTTTTATACAGGTGACCATTTAAGACAGCTGTCTTTAATGCAGGCACCAAGTTGATATGGAGCATGTAACTGGTCTGGAGGAGGCTGAACTCTTAATGGTTGGTAGGGGATCAAATACTTATTTCTCTGTGCACAATGCAAATAAATATATATAATTTTGACTATGTGATTTTCTGTGTTTTTTTAAAAATATAATCTATCTCTTACTGGTAAAATTAACCTAGCCTAAAAATTCTAGACTGTTCATGACTTTGACAGTGGGCAAACTTACAAAATCAGGAAGGGATCAAATACTTATTTCCTTCACTGTATACAGTATGTCCGAGCAGAATCCTGAATGCTCCCATTATCTAGAACTGCTTCCAATCATTTCCACCTAACATTGTCGAAAGATTTTTCCGTGTCCAACAGTAATAACGCTGGGGTTTGGTAGAGGACTATGTTGAACCCTATCTAGTACTGCTAAGACCATCCTAATATTTGTGACACCCGCTCGAACCTTAATAAATCCCACCATTTCTGGGGCAATTAAACTTGGCATTATGTCCGCTAATCTGTCTGCCATGATTTTAGAGCGAAGTTTAGCATCCACATTTTTAAGCGATATAGGTCGGTATGACCCTGGTAATAAGGGGTCCTTGCCTGGTTTAACAGTAGCTTAATGTATGACGTGTCTGCCGAGGGAGGTAATCCTTTCATTACCAGGGTATCAGTCACTTGTTCTCTCATGGCTTTAAAAATTTCTCAGGTCATTCTGTCTGATCCGGGGGCTTTAGCGTTTTTCAATTTTCTAATGACCTGATCTACCTCTTCTTTAGTTATCTGGGCATTTAGGAGTGTTAACTGATCCTCAGTTATATTTGGTAGGGTCATTTTGTTTAAAAGTATGTCATCAAGTTGTGTCGGAGAAAAATCTGAATATAATTCCTGATAGTAAACTATAAGGGGAAGAGAAAAGATAGAACAGTGTGTGGCTGTGTTACCATTGCTGTTAAAATGTAATCTTTATTAATTGCTGATAATATTTAAAAAATCTTTAGTTGGTAAAAATATGACGAATGTAGAGACCCCTATTTTTGCATTCTTAAGGGACAATTAGCCCTAATATCCAATATGCGCCCAACCATGTTATACTGTAGTTGTCACGTTATATTGGCCATCAATGATACAGGTGTCTGTTATGATGGATTGTAAATATCGTACTTGTCCACAACCGGACTGAGATAGAAGCACCTATATCTGCACATTATTGTGTAGAATGTGGGCTATTTGCCCTGATGTTAATATGCTATATTATAATTATATGGAGTATACTTATATAGCATTACTCTCTGATTATATGAGAATAATATTCACATTCAAACCTCTATAGTATTAGTAGAATACTCATGCAGTATCAAGAGAGACCTGATTACTATATCTGCTTTTATTGTGAATATATTCTTATCACTATAAAGGGCTTAAGTGTTTTGAGGCAGTAAATATTTGATACGGAATGGGTGCTTTAGTTTAACTTAGCACCCACAGCTAGTTCTGCTAAAGCAAACAGAATTGCATTTGTATCCTAGAGCCTCTGGTGTATCAGTGTTGTAGAAAGAGCTCTGATTGTACAGGGTGGGCCATTTATATGGATACACCTAAATAAAATGGGAATGGTTGGTGATATTAACTTCCTGTTTGTGGCACATTAGTATATGGAGGGGGAAACTTTTCAAGCTGGGTGTTGACCATGGTGGCCATTTTGAAGTCGGCCATTTTGTATCCAACTTTAGTTTTTTCAATGGGAAGAGGGTCATGTGACACATCAAACTTATCGAGAATTTCACAAGAAAAACAATGGTGGGCTTGGTTTTAACGTTACTTTATTCTTTCATGAGTTATTTACAAGTTTCTGACCACTTATAAAATGTGTTCAAAGTGCTGCCCATTGTGTTGGATTGTCAATGCAACCCTCTTCTCCCACTCTTCACACACTGATAGCAACACCGCAGAAGAAATGCCTCCTGATCTGACCCCCTTAGACTTTTATCTTTGAGGTCATCTGAAGGCAATTGTCTATGCTGTGAAGATACGAGATGTGCAGCAACTGAAACTACGGATACTGGAAGCCTGTGCTAGCATTTCTTCTGCGGTGTTGCTATCAGTGTGTGAAGAGTGGGAGTAGAGGGTTGCATTGACAATCCAACACAATGGGCAGCACTTTGAACACATTTTATAAGTGGTCAGAAACTTGTAAATAACTCATGAAATAATAAAGTAACATTAAAACCAAGCACACCATTGTTTTTCTTGTGAAATTCTCGATAAGTTTGATGTGTCACATGACCCTCTTCCCATTGAAAAAACTAAAGTTGGATACAAAATGGCCGACTTCAAAATGGCCGCCATGGTCAACACCCAGCTTGAAAAGTTTCCCCCCTCGCATATACTAATGTGCCACAAACAGGAAGTTAATATCACCAACCATTCCCATTTTATTTAGGTGTATCCATATAAATGGCCCACCCTGTATACTGGAGTGCTGAGCACTGTTCCCCAGCACTGAAATAACTCTGCTCATGTGCTGAACAGAGGAAGAAAGTGCAGGGAAGAGCAGACTGAATAGAAGCCATGTGTAAGCACAAAGCACTGCTCCCCTGCTCTATAGCAGTTCCGCTCGTTTGCAGAGCGGAGGCAACAAGGCACCTGTAAGTGCTTTACTTTAATTTAGCACCCACAGATAGTTCTACTGTGCTTTATTTATTGGTCTAGGCAAACAAAATTGTGGTTACATCCATGATCCTCTGTCCCTGGTGTATTAGTGCTGTGAAAAGCGCTCTGATTGTATGCTGGAGCGCTAAGCACTATTCCCCAGCACTGTTGTAACTACGCTGGTGTGCTGAAACGGAGGAAGCGAGAGCAGGGAAGAGCAGGTTGGATAGAGTTGTGATGTGTAAGCACTGAGCACTGCTCCCCTGCTCTGTAGCAACTCCGCTCATGTGCAGAGTGGAGGCAGCAAGGCGGCTAGAGTGAGAAGCAAGCCAGACCATGACTAGAGAGGGACACAATATCATTATGTTCTGATACGACCAGCCTTCAGCTGTCCCAGTGCCCGACCATCACTACAAATGGTCGGGTACTGGATCGTACTCAGCTCTTCCCGGTACCCCTGGTGGTATTGGGTACCGGGGTAATAATAGGGATTAGTATTAGCCTCTTCACCGACTAACATTAAGCCCCACCTTAGTAATGGACGCTGTCAATCGGCCATTACTAAGGCGGTAGTAATAAAGTGTACAAAAATACAAGGACATAGAAAAAATATTTCATTGGGAATAAAAAAAATCGCAGTCCTCGAATCCGAAGTAGTCCAACATCCGAACCTGTAAAGAAATAACAAAAAAAAAATGTTTAGCAACACAAAAAAAAGCAAAGCAATTATTATACTTACCTTTCCTGGGTCCAGCACTGGAGCCCCAATGTCAGCGAGCTGGGCCCTATATCTAATCCTATCGTGTGATACTGTCTGCTGAGCCAATGTATCTAATACTATCCATAGCTATAGGGTTGTAGTGCTATAGATATGTGGTTATATATATAAATATACATATACATACACACGGACATATGTTTTAGGGCTATTGCCCCTGACGTTTTAAGACCTTAGTGACTCCCCTGGCTGCTAGTGCTGCATTGTTGGGTCACTTTGGAGACCCAGTGATGCCTCTGAAAGCTGCTGGTCATCGGCCATGAGAAGAAGATTTGGGGGGCCAAAACGCACTTTTGCATTAGAGCCCATGAGCCTTTCACTACGCCCCTGAGCAAGGGTGCAGTGCTTAGTGCTTACACATGGCTTCTATTCAGCCTGTTCAGCACATGAGCAGAGTTAATTCGGTGCTGGGGAACAGTGCTCAGCGCTCCAGCATATAGTCAGAGCTCTTTCTACAACACTGATACACCAGGGACAGAGGCCCCAGGATACAATTGTAATTCTGTTTGCCTTATTTAATAAATATATATTCAAAACAAAGCACCTACAGCAGAACTAGCTGTGGGTGCTAAGTTAAACTAAAGCACCCATTCTGCACCAAACCTTTACTGCCTCAAAACAAATAAGCCCTTTATAGCGAGAAGAAAATCTTCACAATAAAAGCAGATGTAGTAATCAGGTCTCTCTTGATAATGCATGAGTATTCTACTAATACTATAGTGGTTTGAATATGATTATTATTCTCATATAATCAGAGAGCAATGCTATACTAGTATGCTCCATATAATTATAACATAGGATACTAACACCAGGGCAAATAGCCCACATTCTACACAAAAGGTGCAGACATAGGTGCTTCTATCTCAGTCCGGGTGTGGATAAATATGATATTTACAATCCATCATAAAAGGCACCTACATCATTTATGGTCAATATAATGTGAAAACTACAGTATAAGCCCCCATGCACACGGCCGTGCCCGCAATCATGGCCCGCGATTGTGGCCACGGCCGGCCGCCGACTGCCACCCGCATTTTGCAAAATGCAAAAGTACGGACATGTTCCATAATTTTCTGAACATTTCTACAACACGGACACCCATCCGTAGCGCTACGGAAAGGTGTCCGCGTTCAATGAAAGTGAATGGGTCTATTTTTGCAGACCGCAATTGCGGTCCACAAAAACGGAGGTTTTTTACAGTCGTGTGCATGGGGCCTAACACGGTGGGGCACATATTGGATATTAGGGCTAATTGTCCGTTAAGAATGCAGAAATAGAGGTCTCTACATTAGTCATATTTTTACCAACTATTGAATTTTAAAATATTAGCAATAATTAATAAAGATTACATTTTAACAGCAATGGTAACAAAACCACACTGTTCTATCTTTTCTCTTCCCCTTATAATTTACTTTCTATAAACTGGTAGTGTACACCTTGTGTGGTTTCTTATAAAATTAGTGTTTAAAATTGTTTTGGAGGGCATTTGCCAATTTTCCCTATGAATTATAATTGCTGATAGAATTGGGACAAGCTGGCATTTATGTGCAATGGGTCTTTAATTATTTTTTGAGTTGTGTCCGGTATTTCATGTATATGTTTTGGGTTGTACGTTTGCCTCGTGCTATGTTAGCTAACAATTTCCCTGCTTTGTTGCCATATCGATGCAACATGGCTTCAAAGTTATTTTTGTGTAGTTGTTCCGTTTGAAACGCCCACTCGTCAAAGTCCCGTTTTGCCTGTATCAAGGCGTTTTTAGCCTTTAGTGTTACACCGCTTTCCAAATTATTATGCAAAGGTTATTTGTCGCTTATTTTCCTTAATAGTCGATGCAAATGACAGTCAGTATAATCTTCAAGCCATCAACCGTTGGTGTATAATGCGAATTTTATTGAACTAATCTAATGATAACAGATTTTTTTTTAGAAGTAAAAAACTCAAAAAGCACTGTTTCAAATTATTATGCACAACAGAGATCAAAACATTTTAAAAGTTGTAAAGAGAACTAAAATGGTAATTTGTTGAATTTGCAGCATCAGGAGTTCATATTCACAGAAATCAAAAGCTCTTTCAATCAAAAAAAACTTAACAGGCCAAGTTACATGTTAACATAGGACCCCTTCTTTGATATCACCTTCACAATTCTTGCATCCATTGAATTTGTGAGTATTTGGACAGTTTCTGCTTGAATATCTTTGCAGGATGTCAGAATAGCCTCCCAGAGCATCTGCTTTGATGTGAACTGCCTCCCACCCTCATATATATTTTGCTTGAGGATGCTCCAAAGGTTCTCAATAGGGTTGAGATCAGGGGAACATGGGGGCCACACCATGAGTTTCTCTTCTTTTATGCCCATAGCAGCCAATGACACAGAGGTATTCTTTGCATCATGAGATGGTGCATTGTCATGCATGAAGATAATTTTGCTACGGAAGGCACGGTTCTTCTTTTTGTACCACGGAAGAAAGTGGTCAGTCATAAATTCTACGTACTTTGCAGAGGTCATTTTCACACCGCCAGGGACCCTAAAGGGGCCTACCAGCTCTTTCCCCATGATTCCAGCCCAAAACATGACTCCGCCACCTCCTTGCTGATGTCGCAGCCTTGTTGGGACATGGTGGCCATTCACCAACCATCCACTACTCCATCTATCTGGACCATCCAGGGTTGCACGGCACTCATCAGTAAATAACACGGTTTGAAAATTAGTCTTCATGTATTTCTGAGCCCACTGCAACCGTTTCTGCTTGTGAGAATTGTTTAGGGGTGGCCGAATAATAGCTTTATGCACACTTGCAAACCTCTGGAGGATCCTACACCTTGAGGTTCGCAAGACTCCAGAGGCACCAGCGGCTTCAAATACCTGTTTGCTGCTTTGCAATGGCATTTTAGCAGCTGCTCTCCAAATCCTATTAAATTGTCTGGCAGAAACCTCCCTCATTATGCCTTTATCTGAACGAACACGTCTGTGCTCTGAATCAGCCACAAATCTTTTCACAGTACGATGATCACGCTTAAGTTGTCTTGAAATATCCAATGTTTTCATACCTTGTCCAAGGTATTGCACTATTTCACGCTTTTCGGCAGCAGAGAGATCCTTTTTCTTTCCCATATTGCTTGAAACCTGTGGCCTGCTTAATAATGTGGAACGTCCTTCTTAAGTAGTTTTCCTTTGATTGGGCACACCTGGCAAACTAATTATCACTGGTATCTGAGATTGATTACAATGATCCAAAGAGCCCTAAGACACAATACCATCCATGAGTTTCATCGAAAATCTAATAATTAAATGTTTATGACACTTAAAACCAATGTGCATAATAATTTGGAACACAGTGAGATACGTAGTGTAGATGGTTCTTAGTGAGGAGCTAGAAGCAGAATTTTTTTTTGCTATTTCCTTCTTTTTGCTGTTGACATATGACAGTATTCTACCTCTCAAGACTGGCTTAGCGGCATCCCAAAAAAGTGAAATATCGTTTCTATGTGCCCCATTAGTTGACTCACATTCTAACCACCAGACTCGCAGCAGTTGTATAAAGGAGTTGTTGGAAGCCAGATGAGTGGGAAATGTCCATATATAATCTGAGAAGCAGGGATATAGCTCTTGAAGGGATATCAGTACTGGAGCATGGTCTAATATCACCAGATCCCCAATATTTGTAGAAGTTAACCTGGGCTGTAAAGATTGAGTAATGAGAAACTAGTCAATTCTTGATCAAGAATGTTGGGCACCAGAGTAGTGGGTATATTCCCGCTCATCCGGATTTCAAAAAAACTCCAGGGATCCAATAATTGAGTGTTCTCTAGGAGAGCACCCAAAACCTTGTCCTGTCTTCGTGGACCAAGTTTGGTATTATGAGTGTGGCCTGATATCGCTCTTAAGCATCTATCTTCCCTGTGGTCTAGGGCAGAATTGAAGTCCCCCTCCCCACTATTTTTTGCGGAGTAGGTTCAGATAGCAGGGCATGTTCCAATTTTGCATAAAAAGAGACATTATCACTGTTGGGCCCATATATATTGTAGATGCTTAGAACCCCACATGGTGTGTTAAGAACGAGATGGAGCAGACGTCCCTCCTAATCTGTATCTGTGTCACCTCATGCACTAGATTCTTAGGAATAAGAAGAAGTACTCCTGCTTTACAGCTGCACGCTGAAGTGACGTATACTGATCCCACCCAGAGTTTCTTCTTGCGGTGGAAATCGCTCTACTCCAGATCAGTCTCCTGCAGGAGAGCGATATCTTTGCAAAGTTTTTTTAGGTGTCGGAGTACCATCATTCATTTGTTTGGGGAATGGAAACCTTTTGCATTCCATGAGGTCAACTGCATAAATGATTTTGTTCAACAACGATCAGTAATAGTGTACCATATATCGCGATATATAATTGGTATGTTCCCACTCTAGCATGTGTAGCTTTGATGCATCTCCTCCATTGTGCTCCAAAAAAGATAACAAAGTCAAATAAAAACACTATGTGAACTATCATAAAACCACTAAAGTGGTCTTGAAACTTAAATGCCAATCCCCTTGCCACCAGTATTGGGGTCCCTGTGGCATACATGATCTCTCTTTTTTCTAGACAGAGGTTTTTTCCCCGCAGCCGTCATTTTTCCATGATTCATGTGCCATACACTTCAGAAGGTACCTAAAAATGTCACATAAAATGGAAAAAGTTCATAGATGGTATTTACTGAAAATGCAGAAAAATTAAATGACAAAATTCCGTTACTTAGGTTGCAAAAAGACACATGTCCATCAAGTTTAACCTTTCTCAGATCAATTACACGTAATTTGTTGCTAAATTATTTATAACCCTCAATGATATTTGTCATTAGATAATAATTTAGCCCTTTTTTGAATGCTTGTTGTTGTTTTTGCCATTACCCCCTTTTGCGTAGGGCATTCCATAGTTTAACTTATTTAACTGTAACAAACCCTTTCCCATATTAATCTGTTAAACACCTTTAATAAACACTAAAATCATGTCCCCTGGTCCTTTGTACAGTTCTTGAAAATATTAAATCATGTGCCAGCTCTTTGTATTGACCACCCATATATTTATACTTGTTTATAAGATCACCTTTTAGGCTTTTTTTCCAAGCTGGAAAAGTAAGATTTTTCTACTCTCTCATTTGTAAGAGAGACCTCCCATCCCATTTAATAATCTAGTCGCCTGCCTTTGAACCCTCTCCAGCTCTCCTATGATCTTTTTGCTATGTGGAGCACAAAACTGAATGTGGTCTTACAAGTGATTTATAGAGTGCCAATATTAAATTGGAATTACAGGTTTTATTTCTATTTAATACACTCTAAAATCTTATTTGCTTTTGCAACTGCTGCTTGACATTGAGTACTGCTGCTCAGCTTAATTGTAACCAGAATACCCATGTCCTTCTCTTGTTCTATTATCTCCACCTTTATTACATTGAATGTATGTGCATTAATAGTATTACTGCGGCCTAGGTGCTTTACTTTACACTTATTAATATAAAAATTAATCTGCCGAGTCTTCCGGCTTTTAAGGTCTCTCTGTAATAGTTTCAATTGTCCTAAAAAAAAATTTAATCATTGGCAACTTCAATTCCACCCACAAGGTCATTAATAAAGAAATTAAGAAATAATTCGGCTTAGCATAGATTTACTGCTGACGTTAGCCCATTTTTAGTTTGTACAATTTATAATGACTTTTTATTTTCTGTCCCTTAACCCCTTCCCGTCGTAAACAACTTTCAGATTTTCATTTTAGTTTCCTCCCCACATTCCAGAAGCCATAACGTCTTTATTTTTCCGTCGATATAGTACTATGAGGGCTTGATTTTTGCGGGACGAGTTGTAGTTTTTTGTAGCACCATTTATTTTGCCGTATAATGTACTAGGAAACGGGAAAAAAATTATTTGTGGGGTAGAAAATGAAAAAAACAGCGATTCCTCCATGGTTTTTTGCGCGCCATTTTTAAGGAATTCACTGTGCAATTAAAACAACATGTTAACTTTATTCTGTGGGTCAATACGATTACGGCAATACCAAATATATATAGTTTTTTCTATATTTACTACTTTAAATGTAAAAACCTAAGTGTAAAAAAGAAAATTTATTCTGCGTCGCCAAGTTCCGAGAGCCACAACTTTTTTATTTTTCCGTCGATTAAGTGGTATGAGGGCTTATTTTTTGCGGCATAAGCTGTAGTTTTTAATAATACAATTTTGGTGTACATGCGACGGTTTGATCACCCTTTTATTTAATTTTTTGTGGGAGATGAGGTGACCAAAAAATAGACATTCTGGCGCTTACAATTTTTTTTTTACGGCGTTCACCGTGCGGGTTAAATAATGATATATCATAATAGTTCAGACTTTTTCGGACGCGGCAATACAAATTATGTTTATTTTTTATTTTTTTACACCAATTTTTGCTTTTTTTATTAGTCCCCCTAGGGGACTTCAACCAGCGATCGTTAGATCGCTTGTATGATATACTGCAATACTAATGTTTTGCAGTATATTGTGATTCTGACAGGCACCTATTAAGCCCTGCCAGAGGCAAGGCTTAATAGGCGTACAAAGATGGCGGACCTGGGGGGCATCCATTAAGTCCCCAGACAGCCATAGCAACCATGGCCCCCCCCCCCGCGATTGCGTTGCGGGGGGCGCGATGAGCTATTAGAGGGGGTCGCCCCCCTCTTTCTGACGATTTAAATGCTGCGGTCAGTATTGACCGCAGCATTTGACGAGTTAAACTAGCGGGATCACGCTCGAGCGCGATGCCGCTAGTTACTCTGAAGTGTCGGCTGTAACATACCGCCGACACCGTCATCGTATGGAGTGAGCTCACTGCGTGAGCCCGCTCCATACTTCCCCTACCCGACTTTGGCGTATGGATACGTCAAATGTTGGGAACGGGTTAACAAAGACATTACCTATCCACATAAATGTTCCCCAGTACCTGCCTCTCTAGCTTCAGTACAGGACTGTTGTAAGGTACAGTTTTAAATGCTTTTGCAAAATCTAGATAAATTACATCAGCCGCATTAATAGGTACACCTTAAAAGAATAATAAGTTACTAATGAAATTCACAATATTAGTCAATCTTCAAGAAGTTTAACTACCTCTATAAAGGCAGAACTTTTAGAAGTCTGGTGTTCTAAACCACTCATGTTTCTTCATAATGCCAAGATGAAAGGACATTAGCCATGACCTCAGAAAAGCAATTTTTTTTCTGCTCATCAATCTGGGAATGGTTATAAAGCCATCTCCAAACAATCACCATTCTACGGTTAAAATGATTATTTACGAATGAAAAGCTTTCAAGACAGTTGCCAATCTTTTCAGCAGTGGGCGTCCCAGCAAATTAAGTCTAAGATTAGATTGGTAAATGTCAGAGATAGGAAAAGTTTTTTTACTAGTTACATCACATAATCTTTGTATGCACATTAAATGTTAATGCACAATAAAAAAAAATAAAACAAACTGAACAAGTATGGATGGTGACTATAAAAAAAGTCCCTTCTCTTCAAAAAACAGAAAACATGCCCTCTTACAACTATATTGATGGTAAAAAAAAAATTATGGCTCTTGAAATGTGACAATGAAAAAAAATTTGCCTTGTCCTTACATTCCCCAAAAAGGTGGTCCATAAGGTGTTAATTTATGATGAAGCACAAAATTCTGCAGTAGAGCTTTCCTTTCACTGCATCCAATTATTAAAGATGTAAGCTGATTGCATATTCACATTTTTTTCAGCATATTTGCCATCAGAGACTTAATTTTGTCAACTTCAAGGCAAACTGAACATGTTGCAGTAGATCATTTAAATAGCTGATCTGCCCCTGTACTGTGTACATGGATTTAATAGCATACTTTCAACTTGTAGTGATTAGATTATCTGTCTAAACCTTGTTATACAGTAAATTATAACTTTAAAAAATACATTATTTACTGTATAATAGAGTGTCCCCCATTATTTTAACCCCTTTCTGACATTTGATATATAGTTACGTCATAGCCGAGAAGAGTGAGTATGAAGTGGCCCCACTCCATACTCAGCGGGTGTTGGCTGTAACATATACTGCAATGGCCAAGATCGGAGATAACTCTGAACCTGGCCGGTTAACCACTTAGATTCCAGAGTCAATAACGATTTCGGTATCTAAGCCGTTAGAAAGATTGGGCACACCCACAACGTGATTGTGGGGTGCCGATGATTGTCATAGCAAAAAAGGAAAAAAACAGTTAAAAAGGAGCTGCTATGGATATTTTTTTTGGCCCTCCCGTTATCCTGCTATGGCCCCGGCTCCGCTTGGCACCTAATATGCTAATTTTGAGTACAGCTACAGTAGGCATTGCCTCCTGCATCACTGTGATACTGTTCAATCAGAGCGGACAGCCTCACAGTGATTCAAAAAAATTGCTCTGATTTTACAGCATCACAGTGATGGAGCAGGCAATGAACCTACTGAGGAGAGATGAGGTCTCCTTTTCTCTCTGCCTTTACTCAAAATTAGCCTATTAGGCACCAAAAGGAGCAGGACAACGGGAGGGCCAAATAAAATAAAAATGACATTGCTGGAATTGAGAGGATGCCAGGAATAAGGGGAGATATGTGTCTTGTTTTTGTTTTTTTTTAAAAACATGACAGGTCCAATTTGAATAAAGTTTTTTTATATAAAAAAAAATGTGAATAATTTTTTTTTTCCTATCTCCCCCCTAAAGTAATGTAAAATAAAAAATTGAATAAACCTAATTGGTAACACCTCATCTGTACGAGTCCAAACTCCTACATTATTAAAAAAAATTAACCAAAGAAGTGAACGCATGTGTAGGCTAAATAAAGACGTCAAAATTGCTGTTTTTTTGGTCACCCCGTCTCCCAAAAAAAATTTTAATAAAAAAGTAATCAAAAAATCGCATGTACCCCAAAATGGTACCAATAAAACACATGTCCATCCCGCAAAAAAGCAAGTCATCACACAGCTCAATCGACAGAAAAATAAAAAAAAGTTACGGCTCTTAGAATATGGCGACACAAAATATATATTTTTTTACCAATTATTTATTTATTTGGAAAAGTAGTAAGACAAAAAAAATTATCTACATTTAATTCCACCATAATTGTATTGACCCGCAGAATAACTGTAACATGTATTTTTTACCGCACAATGAACAGCGTAAAAATGAAGCTAAAAAAACCGTAGGAATTACTGTTTTTTCCCATTCCACCGAACAAAGATTTTTTTTTTTTTAATGTCCCGGTACATTATATGGTACAATAAATGGCAACGCGAAAAACGATATCTCAACCCGAAAAAAAAAAGCTCTCATACGACTTTATTGAAGGAAAAAAAGTTATGGCTTTTAAAATGCGGAGAGGGAAAGACGAAAATGAAAAAATAAAAAGTACTGCAGGACAGGGTAAATATAAGTAAGCGCTTGATGATAGCATACAATTTACATTCATGGTCTGTTGGTCCTCCTGGTTAAAAACATTCAGAAAGTTGTTGATAAGACATAACTGATTTCCACTTGAACTACTTCATTTAACTCCATGATTAACCATTTTCATCTTTCTGACGTTGACAATCATTTTTTGTCTGAGTTTTCTATTGAAATTCTGGTTTACACATTATTCTGTCTGATTGATTCTAGTTTCAAATCCCCACTGTACATTTTTGCTTTCCTGATTGTCATCTTGCTCCTTGTACTTTTTTGTATCATTTCTGCTACTTTTTTTTTAATTCTGGTTTGAGAAAATATGTACCATTAAATTGTGCATTTTATATGTACCATTAAATTGTGCATTTTATTTAGTGTAATATTCCAGAGTACTATCTATCTATCTATCTATCTATCTATCTATCTATCTATCTATCTATCTATCTATCTATCCAGTAAATGCAACCAATATCCATTGTTTTCACAGTTGTATAATTTCTCATGCATACAATGTACAATATATAGGCTATTTACTGAGCCTTCTTATATACTTTATTCAGTTTAACAGGATAGAGAATACATGTTAGATAGGTGAGAGTCCTGGGGTCCCCACAGTAACTAACAGCTATTATCCTTCTTCAATCATAAAATAAGATTTTACTTTAAAGGCTATGTAAACCTTTGAATGGCATTTGCTAAACCCTGCCCCTTTTTCTGCACACTTTTGAAAAGCGTTTAGGGCGGCACAAGCTTATGTTCATTTTGTCACATTTGCTTCATAAATATGTCTATAATTTGATACAACATTATGAGCCAAAAAATGGGCCACCTTTTGGCGCATTTTACTACGAGGTCAAGGCTAATGGTGAGCAAACTGATTCTAAACTAATATCAGTCTGAATTTCCCTGGATTCAGCTAAATACAAAACTTTTAGGGTTCGCGCCACACGAATTGACAAAATGGCAGCTGTCATTTTACAGATTAGAGAAAGGAAGAGGGAAAAGAGGAGATACAAAAAAACTACCTACTTACCTGGTCTCCCGTAGTGACATGTCCCTGTCGGCCTTCTGGGATGATTAATTTGTCCCACGTGACCACTGCAGTGATGTTTCCCAGACGACCTCCTGAAATGACAATGTTTTGTCCCATGTGACCGCTGCAGCCAATTGCAGGCTGCAGCGGTCACTTGGGACAAAATCGACATCATTTCAGGAGACCAGGGGACAAGAGGATTGGGGTTTTTAGGTGTGGAATTGCAAGCGCCTGGATTGCCCTGTTTGACTCTCTGATGTCTACTAGGACTGTATTCGCTGCAAATTTATTCAGATTGAATCGTACAGCCGATTCAACAGAATTGGACTGCCGTTTTGACAGAATTGGACAGTGGATTCTCCAGAGTTGGACAGACGATTTGAGAATATTAGCCCCAAAATGAATTTTGGGAAATGCAGTCATCTCTAGTCAAGGCGCAATCACAACAGTAAATCTGCTCTAAATGACAAATGAAACAATTATTTACATCTTACATTTGGTAGGAGTTCCAACCCTACAAGATTACAATCTAGAAGTAATAGGGAATAGATAAAAGAGGTTAGTGAAAGGAATAAGGCTTCGTTCATATCTGCGTTAGGGCTCTGTTCCGACGTTCCGTCGTAGCTTTCCATCGGAACGGAGCTCTGACTGACACAAACAGAAATCAAAGGTTGTCAAAACGATGGAACCCTTGCACAATGGAGACAAACAGAAACCATTGGCACCGTATCCGTCACCATTAAAATTAATGGTGATGGAAACTTAAACCTTTGGTTTCCATTTGTGTCAGTCAGGGCTCCGTTTCGATGGAAAGATCCGACGGAACGGAGCCCTGATGCAGATGTGAACGAAGCCTAAAATGTATACACATGTCAGGTGGAGGTGGTGTAGGAATGGCAGTTAGCAGATTTTTTTAGGCCAGATCATATGCTAATTAGAAGAGGTACATTTTTAGTGAGCGTTTGAAGATTTGTATGGTTGAAGAATATCTGATGAAATGAAGAACGATGTCAAGATCTGGAAGTATATTCTTATTCCAATGGCTGAAACAATCTGGAAGCTGAATGTTAATAACAAGAGTAGTCAATTAACAGTCCAGGTTCGATACACAGCTAGGCGGCAACATTTTGTAGTGTAAGGCAGAGACGTGGTTAGGAAACAATCCAAGTTTGGTACACATATAAACAGCAGTAATTTGTAGAGTACATAGGCAAAAAACTAGACTAGAGGCATGAAGCACATTAGTTTGACAAGGAGGAATTGCAATGGTCAAACTTATATAGAAAGCTAAAAGGATTAGACAAATTAAGTAATAAATGTAAGAAATCTTACGAGGCTATGTAAACCTTTGAATGGCATTTGCTAAACCCTGCCCCTTTTTTTGCACACTTTTGAAAAGCGTTTAGGGCGGCACAAGCTTATGTTCATTTTGTCACATTTGCTTCATAAATATGTCTATAATTTGATACAACATTATGAGCCAAAAAATGGGCCACCTTTTGGCGCATTTTACTACGAGGTCAAGGCTAATGGTGAGCAAATTGATTCTAAACTAAATTCAGTCTGAATTTCCCTGGATTCAGCAAAATACAAAACTTTTAGGGTTCGCGTCACGCGAATTGACAAAATGGCAGCTGTCATTTTACAGATTAGAGAAAGGAAGAGGGAAAAGAGGAGATACAAAAAAATACCTACTTACCTGGTCTCCCGTAGTGACATGTCCCTGTCGGCCTTCTGGGATGATTAATTTGTCCCACGTGACCACTGCAGTGATGTTTCCCAG
Organism: Rhinoderma darwinii; assembly: GCF_050947455.1. Taxonomy (NCBI): domain Eukaryota; kingdom Metazoa; phylum Chordata; class Amphibia; order Anura; family Rhinodermatidae; genus Rhinoderma; species Rhinoderma darwinii. The sequence goes on along the minus strand of NC_134688.1, from coordinate 155,963,932 downwards.
ACGACCTCCTGAAATGACAATATTTTGTCCCATGTGACCGCTGCAGCCAATTGCAGGCTGCAGCGGTCACATGGGACAAAACAACATAATTTCAGGAGACCAGGGGAAGACAGGATTGTTTTTTTTAGGTGTAAGGCAGAGACGTGGTTAGGAAACAATCCAAGTTTGGTACACATATAGTAGTTTGTAGAGTACATAGGCAAAATCTAGACTAGAGGCAGGAAGCACATTAGTTTGACAACAAGGAATTGCAAGGGTCAAACTTATATAGAAAGCTTAGCAAACCGAATAATGCCCCGAGTGATACTAGTGGTCCTAGTGACTAATTAAAACTAAACCAGAACAAGAAACAAGTCACGACCAGGTGTTTGAAAAAATACAAATAATCTTTATTAAAGTCAATTAGACACATGGAGACAACGTATAACACTTAGACATAATAAAATGCCATGGACCCTCGAACACAAACGGAATCCGAACGTAAAAGCAGAGTAGCCCCCCAGATGTAAAAATGGTCTGACACAACCTATATATGGCTAAAGTGCATAAGTACATATTAATGAGCAGGTACTAGGCATGGTACGCTTTGCACAGATGAACACACAAATAAGTATAGAGAATATATATAAGGTACAATCTAAGTAAAAACGACATGTAAAGTAGTATACCTACACCTGCGTATAAGAAGATAAATAGGAGATCAAGACCAGGAGGGGGACCTCTGCTTAACCCAACGCGCGTTTCGCTGGTGCTTCGTCAGGGGTTGAAAGCTAAAAGGATGAGACAAATTAAGTAATAAATGTAAGAATTCTTACGAGGCAAGTATCAAAAGAACCTAGACAAAAAAATTCAGCTTTAGAGCTGTCCAGCAGCACTAGTAGCTCAAAAAGAGACAGAGGATATACTGCCTCAGACAGGGGATATTCAGGGTTCAAATCCTGACAGTTCTCCACTTTGTCTAGGATGTACACTACCGTTCAAAAGTTTGGGGTCACCCAGACAATTTTGTGTTTTCCAAGAAAACTCCCACTTATTATTTATCAAAAGAGTTGCAATATAACTAGAAAATATAGTCAAGTCATTGACAAGGTTAGAAATAATGATTTTTATTTAAAATAATAATTTTCTCCTTCAAACTTTGCTTTCGTCAAAGAATGCTCCATTTGCAGCAATTACAGCATTGCAGACCTTTGCCATTCTAGCTGTTAATTTGCTGAGGTAATCGGGAGAAATTTCACCCCATGCTTCCAGAAGGCCCTCCCACAAGTTAGATTGCCTTGATGGGCACTTCTTCCGTACCATACGGTCAAGCTGCTCCCACAACAGCTCTATGGGGTTGAGATCTGGTGACTGCGCTGGCCACTCCATTACAAATAGAATACCAGCTGCCTGCTTCTTCCCTAAATAGTTCTTGCATAATTTGGAGGTGTGCTTTGGGTCATTGTCCTGTTGTAGGATGAAATTTGCTCCAATCAAGCGCTGTCCACAGGGTATGGCATGGCGTTGCAAAATGGAGTGATAGCCTTCCTTATTAAAAATCCCTTTTACCTTGTACAAATCTCCCACTTTACCAGCACCAAAGCAACCCCAGACCATCACATTACCTCCACCATGCTTGACAGATGGCGTCAGGCACTCTTCCAGCATCTTTTCAGTTGTTCTACGTCTCACAAATGTTCTTCTGTGTGATCCAAACACCTCAAATTTCGATTCGTCTGTCCATAACACTTTTTTCCAATCTACCTCTGTCCAATGTCTGTGTGCTTTTGCCCATATTAATCTTTTCCTTTTATTAGCCAATCTCAGATATGGCTTTTTCTATGCCACTCTGCCCTGAAGGCCAGCATCCCGGAGTCGCCTCTTCACTGTAGACGTTGACACTGGCGTTTTGCGGGTACTATTTAATGAAGCTGCCAGTTGAGGACCTGTGAGGCGTCTATTTATCAAACTAGAGACTCTAATGTACTGGTTTTGTTGCTCAGTTGTGCAGTGGGGCCTCCCACTTCTCTTTCTACTCTGGTTAGAGCCTGTGTGTGCTGTCCTCTGTAGTACACAACGTTGTAGGAAATCTTCAGTTTCTTGGCAATTTCTCGCATGGAATAGCCTTCATTTCTAAGAACAAGAATAGACTGTCGAGTTTCACATGAAAGCTCTCTTTTTCTAGCCATTTTGAGAGTTTAATCGAACCCACAAATGTAATGCTCCAGATTCTCAACTAGCTCAAAGGAAGGTCAGTTTTATAGCTCCTCTAAACACCAAAACTGTTTACAGCGGTGCTAACATAATTGCACAAGGGTTTTCAAGTGTTTTCTAATCATCCATTAGCCTTCTAACACAGTTAGCAACCACAATGTACCATTAGAACACTGGAGTGATGGTTGCTGGAAATGGGCCTCTATACACCTATGTAGATATTGCATTAAAAACCAGACGTTTGTAGCTAGAATAGTCATTTAACACATTAACAATGTATAGAGTGTATTTCTGATTAATTTAATGTTATCTTCATTGAAAAAAAACTGTGCTTTTCTTTCAAAAATAAGGAAATTTCTAAGTGAACCTAAACCTTTGAACGGTAGTGTACTTTTAACATAACTAATGAAGCATCAACAATACTGTTCAAGAGTTTGATCGGTTCTTTTATTTTGTCCCTTTAATTGGTGATGAAAGGAAGAAGACAAATTTACTCGTATCCCAGAGAAGATCAAAAGCTTTTCTAGAATTTGAAAGCGAACTGTACACCTTAATTTAGAGACCACATTATCTGAAATTCCATTAATTTTTAATACTTCCCGAATTACAAGTGGGTATTCCCTTGATTGGGATAAAATGGGCCTTTTTTGTAAAACTGTCTAAAAAAATAAGGACGTTGTTTATTCCTTTGCAAAAAGGTATGTCAACCACAAAATCTAAAAACCCTGAGCCACAAGGGCGAGATGGAATGGGGAGTGGCTTTCGCAAAACAAAAGGAAAAGAGTGTGGAGTTTTATTATGAGCAAAAACCATAAATGAAGAAACATATTTTTGGATATCCTTCTTAAAGATTGGATAACGAAGGAACGGAAAAGAAGTTCTTGAATCTCTTTCATGCCTAAATATCTAGCTGACTTAGAATCATGGACTCATTTTAGAACATCCAGTTGTGCTGTTTTTGGTACATACAATTGAAGAAGTCGCATTCATGCTTACGTCAGATAGAGCCTGAAGCATAGATATACTATGGTGTGGACTTTAACCCCTACACGACATTTGACGTATCCATACGCCAAAGTCGGGTAGGGGAAGTATGGAACGGGCTCACAAAGTGAACCCGCTCCATACAATGTTAGTGTCGGCTATACGTTACAGCCAACACTTCATAGTAACAAGCGGCATCACGCTCGAGCGTGATCCCGCTTGTTTAACTTGTTAAATGCCGCAGTCAATAGCGAACGCAACATTTAAATCGTTAGAAAGAGGGGGCGACCCTCTCTAACAGTCCATTGCGCCCACCGCAATGCAATGAAGGCTCCCAGGCCCCCAGGTCCACCATCTTTGTGCTCCTATTAAGCCCTGCCTCCTGCAGGGCTTAATAGAAGCCTGTCAGAATCATGATATACTGCAATACATTAATATTGCAGTATATAGTGCAAGCAATCTAACGATCGCTGGTTGAAGTCCCCTAGGGGGACCAATAAAAAAAGTTAAAATTAGTAAAATAAAGTGGTTTTTTTATGTAAAAAAAAAATACATTAATTAAAAGTTCAAATAACCCCCCTTTTCCCATTTTCCCCCTAGAGCATAGTAAAAAAATAAATAAACATAATTAGTATCGCCAGATCCGTTAAAGTCTGAACTATTACAATATATCATTATTTAACCCGCACGGTGAACGCCGTAAAAAAAAATGTAAATGCCAGGATCTCTATTTTTTGGTCACCTCATCGCCCACAAAAAATGAAATAAAAACTGATCAAAATATTGCATGTACCCCAAAATCGTATCATTAAAAACTACAGCTTATCCCGAAAAAATAAGCCCTCATACCACTATGAATTAAATTTTTTACACTTATGTTTTTACTTGTAAAAGTAGTAAAATAAATAAAAGAAAAAACTATATATATTTGGTATCGCAGTAATCGTATTGACCCACAGAATAAAGTTAACATGTTTTTTTTAATTGCAGTTAATTCCATGAAAACGACGCGCAAAATACAATGTAGGAATCACTGTTTTTTTGATTTTCTACCACACAAATAATTTTTTCCCCTTTTCCTGGTACATTATATGGCACAATAAGTGGTGCTACAGAAACCTACAACTCGCCCCACAAAAATCAAGCCCTCATAGGACTATAGACTGAAAAATTAAAAAGTTACGGCTTTTGGAATGTGGGGAGGAAAAAACTAAAATAAAAATCTGAAAAAGGGCTGCGGCGGGAAGGGCTTAAGGACCAGGACCGCCTGCTATAAAAAAAATGGTGGGCAGTCCTGAAGAAATACAAAGAAAAGGATGTGAAGGCTGCAGTAGGGATTTAAATAGATTGAATAGTTGTTTAGGATTATGGGATTGAGATATTAGAGAGGAAAATTAGGACTATTTTGTAAATTACAGGGCATTTCTGAGAAAGCCATCTCTGGTCTTGGTTTTCTTCCACTTCCATTCAGCAACTCTAAAAACACACTTCAGAAGCTTAGTCTGCCATATGTGCCAGGGTTTTTTGATAGCACAACAAATAGAGATATTTTTTAGACAGATGACAGAATCCAGTGCATAGGTTATTGTGTTATGGTAATGTGTGTCTGCTGTCTCAAGGTCAGTAACAGAGATTGATAATTGCTAATGTGCTATGTTTTAGCTAATTTGCTATGTTCAAAATGTCGATAGTAGAATTTATGAGAGTTAGACCTATGGTAGGTGAACAACTCAAAAAAATCATCTTTTATTGGATACAGGCGATGCATTTCAGAGCCGAACGGCTCCTTCCTCAGGCAGTATCAGAAAGTGAAGCTTCACTTTCAGATACTGCCTCAGGAAGGAGCCGGTTCGGCTCTGAAATGTATTGCCTGTATCCAATAAAGACAATCCAAACCCACACAGTGTCTGCCTCTTTACTATGCGACACTAGGGGTTATCGGTGAATTACGTTCCAGGGGACCAGCGCCGCTTCAAAAGTTGATTTTTTGAGTTGTTCACCTACCAATAGTCTAACTCTCATAAATGCTACTATCGTACCAAGACCCGGTCCAAGGATTTGGTTTCTGGCCCAACCCATGGCTTGCAGCTCCCTGACAATCAACTACAACTCAAAGTCAACATTTTCAGGGGTGTCATGCTCCTAGCACGACATCACCAGGTGAGCACATTCATCACCGTATCATCTGTTTACACCTTATGTAGGTAATGCCCTATGGTTGCGCCGGTTTGTATCCCCTCTTTTTTATTTCAATGTTCAAAATGTCTAATTTACGAGAATTTGGAATGTCCCATTTTATGTCAGAGAAGTATGTTAAATATCTCACGTTTTGTTTTCTTATAAAGAACTCGTTATATTTTCTATATAAAACATCAGAGCTTTGAAGAAGTGTCTTTCATTGTTAACTTTTGCAGGAGTTATTCAAAGCATTGAGTTAAATGCTTGATTGTTGTCATCATGTAAAATCTGATAGATGATGACATTGTTGCTTTTCTAGGGCATGTAATATAAATTCACTCTTTATACCTGAAAGGCAATGTTGGATTATAACATGACTTTGAAACTTATGTCATGACATGGTTGTTGTATTATTTAGACTTTGCAAAGTGGTATTATATGGACACACGATTAGAAGCGATTGCAGGTTGTTCTTTACAATTAAAGTGGAACCTTGTGGCTGTGAGCAGTCTAGCGCTAGCGATAGATTTCCACTTAGTTAGTGGGGAGATTGATACTATATAATTCTGCACTAGTTTGTAGACTCTATATTTCTCCCTGGTATTGCTATTTACCTGCTGTTACTATGCATCACTACAACATGTAGGCTATGGTGGTGAATTGACTATCTTGGATCTTGTTTGATTTTAAGTATGTTTTAATTTTGTATGTTTTTTGTATGGGCATCTTTGGGAGGGTATTCCATCTGTGGAACAATAAAATTTATATTTTTGGACTAACACATGTCTGAATGATAATTTATAATTTTTTGTGCATACATTTATGTGAGACAATATAGGTTTTCTTAATTGTAGACTATGTATTATGGCTATAGTGCTGCCTAAGGTGTGATATAGGTGCTAATTAGTGCTGACTTAAGTAAGGCGCGGAATCTAAAGGATCCTCCTGTTCTTAACCAGAATCTATGGAAAGGAGTTTTGGACTCACTGGACAGACCCCCAGGTTGCGGTCCTTAGGGTAGTCACTGGTTGTCAGCTTGGCACAGCAGCAATGACGGAACTGGTGAGTAGTTAGACGGAGCCATGGGTCAGAACCAGAACATCAATGAGGTGTGACAATGCAGAAGGAGCAAACAACCGAAGGCAGAGTCCGAGTTCAGGCCAGGAGTCAAAGCTAGGAAGACTAGAGATGGTGAATGAACATCAACTGATACTTAGATAATGAGTGAGAGTCCAATACTTACTAAATGGGCAGGTTAATACCAGTTCCCAACAGGAGGCAGACAAACCACAAATGCTATACAGGGAGAGAGTGCTCAGGTACAATATGCTAGTGATATACACTCCCACTATTCTTGAGGGGAGTGGCTGCTCAGTGTTATCACTGCACACAAACTAAGCTACAAAAAATGTGTCGGTCACACGGCGTAGCGTATCTTGGAGCACAAGCCTATTAGTCATGCCCATACTATTAGATCAGACGGGCTGCCACTGAGCAGCCACTCCCTCAAGACTAGTAGGAGTGGATATCACTAGCATATTGTACCTGAGCACTTCCTACTGGGAACTGGTGTTAACCTGCCCATTTAGTAAGAACGGCCTGTATTTTTTTTGTATATCAGTATGTCCCATTTTTCAGTGAATTGCTTCAATCTAGTGAACGAAAAGCTCTAGTGACGGCGAGGACCATTAATGTGGTGGTTGCGAGCTTTCGTATTTTGGACAAAATAACAACTAATACCTCATGTTTATCATGTATACTTTTTTCAGGAGGTAGCCAGGTCTCGTAATGCTGGGGGACAATAGTGTGCCATATTCTGGTGTGGTGTGCGGGGCAGCCCGCCTGATCTAATAGTATGGGCATCACTAATAGGCTGTGATCCGGCAAGATACGCTACGACCAACATATTTTTTTGTAGCTTTGGTTGTGTGCAGTGACAACACTGAGCAGCCACACCCTCAAGACTAGTGGGAGTGGATGTCACTAGAATATTGTACCTGAGCACTCTCTCCTTATTTTGTATTTTTGTTTTGTCTTCCTCCTGTTGGGAACTGGTGTTAATCTGCCCATTTAGTAAGTACGGCAAGTTTTGTTTTTTTGTTTTTTTTGTATATCAGTGTGTCCCATTTTTCAGTGAATTGCTTCAATCTAGGGAACGAAAGTACCTCCTGTTGGGAACTGGTGTTAATCTAAGCAACAGTGCTTTGGCTTTCCCAATTGAATGTGCTGATCAGTGCTCTAAAAGTAATCATACTGCAATAGAGAGCTAACAAACAGTCATTTAGTGACAGAAAAATTGTTTTACTATATCTTATTTCAGTACTATGCACTGCACAAATTCCACAATATACATTGAGTATTCAAAGTTGACCCTGAGTTACTCAGCTAACAGTCAACTTAAGGCACAAAACACCACCAATAGCACACTAACATAACACAGTATCCATTAAGTTATTAGGCACTGATGTAAGTGGCTAACAACTAATGACAATCACAATAATGATAATAATTAATGATTAATGAATTGCTATAAACAGCCAGTAGGTGCTCCCCATCTGACTTATGTGCAGCCAACATACAAGAAATAGAGTTGTGGAGTTGGCAGTGAAGAGCCAGGCTCAGTCTTAACTAAGAACCTTACAGGATTGTTACCGATGCCCACCAACTGCTGCTGCTAATTCAATTGCAGTGTAAAAGGGCCATCACATGACAGTGAGCGTCATATGATACCTCTCAGATGAGCCTGGGGCGGCTTCCCCATGGACCTTATTAACCCCTTCCTAACATCTGCCGTATATATAGGGCGCTGTCGGGCAGGGCATCCCGCAAAGCACAGTACCATTACGTCACAGTGATAGTGCCAGCTGTATGTTACAGCTGGCACCCTGAGGTAAGGGCCAGGACCAGAGCTAGCATCCAATCCAGCCGATTAACCCTTCAGATGCTACGTTCAATAGAGATCGCGTCATGAGGAGATTTTAGCCACCGGCACCCCAGCAACGTGATCACTGGTGGCTGCAATGGCAACCAAAGGGCTAGTACTGGCCTCCCGGTCAGCCAGCAATGGAAACTTCCTATGCCCCGCTCGCCGGCGGGGTCTAAAAGGCTTACGGTACCATCGGCAACATGGCGCCGGCTCAGCTCCCGGCTCAGAAGCTGACCGGGCGTCATCAGCAGTGGGTGTCCGCTGTATGTTACAGTGGACACCCCACTGTTACGGCAGGAACCAGAGCTTGCTCCGATTCCTGCCATTAACCCCTTCGATGCAGCGATCCAAAGCGATCGCTGCATCTTAGTGGTTTGTCGCAAATCGTCAGCCTGCCATGCGATGACAAGGATTCCGATTGCTACTATGGCAACAGGAGGCCTAACAATGGCCTCCTGTCTGCCATTACGGAAGCCGATTAGGCCTCGACCGGAGCCGGAGCAACTGACAGTTCTAATATATTGCACTACATAGGTAGTGCAATGTATTAGAACATCAATCAAAAAGTTGGACCTTAAAGTCCCCTAGTGGGACTAAAGAAAAGTGTAAAAAAAAGTGTGAAAAAAAAAAGTTAAAATAAAAGTTGGAAAACATAAATAAAAGTTTCAAGTAATAACATAAAACACGATCGCCCTTTTTCCCTTATCAAGTCATTTATTATTGAAAGAAAATAATAAAACCAAACATATTTGGTATCCCACGTCCGTAGCACCCTGAACTAAAAAATTATTATGTTATTTGTCCTGCCAGTGAACCCCGTAAAAACAAAACTAAAAAATAATGCCAGAATTGCAAAACTTGAGATAAAAAGTGATCAAAATGTCGCATGTATGCAAAAATGGTACCTATGAAAACTCTAGCTAGTCTTGCAAAAAACAAGCCCTCATACAGCTCCGTCGACACAAAAAAATTAAACAGTTATGGCTCTTACAACTTGGCGACAGAAAAAAATACATTATTTTTACAAAAGTAATTTTATTATGCAAAAAGTTGTAAAACATAAAAAAGTGCTATAAATTTGGTATCGCGGGAATCGTACTGACCAGCAGGAATAAAGTTAACATGTAATTTATGACATGTGGTGAAAGTTGTATAACAGAAAACTAAGTAACTATGCCAGAATTTCAGTTTTTTATCACCTTGCCTCCCAAAAAAAAGGATAACAAGTGATGAAAAAGTCGCATGTACCCCAAAATGGTACCAATAATCATTTCGTCTCGTCCCGCAAAAAAATAGCCCTCATACCACTATGTCTATGAAAACATAAAATAAGTTAAGGCTCCAATGAGTCAGGAAAGTCAAATATGCGGTTGTGCCGGCCCGAGGGGAACATTTCTTCTGTTTCAATTGGCGATTTATCAAGGCCCTAAAATTAGAGAACCAGGAAAGGTAGCACCCAAACATATATGCTGGAAGCGAGGGTGCCCGTATTATACCAGGACAACACTTCCGAGCTAAATCTCCAAAACTGCAAAGGTGTGGAGTGTGGACCAAAAGGGGGATAACATAGTTACATAGTTAGTACGGTTGAAAAAATACACATATCCATCAAGTTCAACCAAGGGATGGGAAAAGGGAAGGTAAAAATTTCTACACATAGGAGCTAATAATTTTTTTTGTTCTAGGAAATTATCTAAGCCTTTTTTAAAGCCATCTACTGTCCCTGCTCTGAACAGCTCCTGCAGTAGTCTATTCCATACATTCACAGTTCTTACAGTTAAAGAAGGCTTGTCGCCTCTACAGGTTGAACCTTTTTTTTCTCCAGACAGAGGGCGTGCCCCCTTGTTTTATGAGGGGGTTTCACATGGGACAGGATTTCACCATTTTTAAAAAAAAAAATTTGGACATTTATCAGTGCGACACCGGCCTGTGCAGAAAGGATTTCTTCACAGCATAACAGACATCTATGGATTATTTTACTGTTTACCCCATTATTATACCACCTGACTATGCCCCTGATGTACTCTGTCCAGCTCACATAGGCCCCACATTATAAACTGAAATACCAGTAAAGCTCCAAACAAAACTACTACCAAGCAAAATCCACGCTCGAAAAGGTAAATGGCTGTCCTTCAATTCTGAACCCTACAGTGTGCGCAAACAGCAGTTTACTTCCACATATATGGCCTCGCCATACCCGGGAGAACTCCTTTAAAACCTTTTGGGGTGTGTTTCTACAGTGGCACAAGCTGGGCACCACATATTTCCCACTGAAATAATATATCTAGGGAAAATTTGTAATTTTTACTTTGCACCATCCGCAGCGCAATCATTTATGGAAAAGACCTGTGGGGTGAAAATGCTCACTACGCCCCTTAATAAATGCCTTGAGGGTTGTAGTTTCCAAAATGGGGTCTCTTCTCAGCGGTTTCTTTTATTATTTCACATCAGAGCCCTGCAATTGTGAATCAATACTTTGTAAGTCGCCAAGTTAGGCCTCAATTTCGCATGGTAATCTTTCACTCCTGAGCCCTGTCGATAGTCTAGGCAAAAGATTAGAGCCACATGTAGGGTGATTCTAAAACCGGGAAAACACAGCATAATAATTAGAGAGCTGTCTTGTTAAGGTGGCACAAGCTGGGTACCACATATTGGCATTTCTATGGAAAAAATCCCATATTCACTCTGCAACATCGAATGCACACTAATTTCCGAAAAACACTTGCGGGGTTAGCATGGTCGCTACACCCCTAGGTGAATATTTAGTGTGGTATAACAATCTGTCTTACAAGCAGATACATTTAAATGTAGAAAAATGCTAGTTTTTCGCTACATTTTGGTGTTTTTCACAATTAAATACTGAATGAATAGAGCAAATTATGCCAGTAACATAAAGTCCAATGTGTCACGAGAAAACAATTTCAGAATCGCTTGGATAGGTGAAAGCATTCCGAAGTTATTTAGTTTCCAAAATGGGGTTACTTGTGGGGGGTTTCCACTGTTTTGGTCCCACAGGGGCTTTGCAAATGTGACATAGAGAACAGAAACCAATCCAGCAAAATCTGTACGCCAAAAGCCAAATTCCGCTCCTTCCCTTCTGAGCCCTACTGTGTGCCCAAACAGCAGTTTATGACCACATGTGGGGTATTGCCGTACTCAGGAGAAATTGCTTTACAAACGTTGTGGTTCTTTTTTTCCTTTATTTATTGAGAAAATGAAAAATGTTGAGCTAAAGCTACGTCTTATTGAAGAAAAAGGATTGTTTTTATTTTCACTGCCCAATTCTAATAAAATCTATGAAACATCTGTGGGGTCAAAATGCTCACTACACCCCTAGATGAATTCTTCAAGGGGTGTAGTTCTGTGAATGGAGTCACTTTTAAGGAGTTTCCACTGTACTAGTGTCTTAGGGGCTTTGCAAAAGCGACATGGTGCCAAGAAATCAATCCAGCAAAATCTGTACTCCAAAAGCCAAATGGTGCTCCTTCTATTCTGATTCTTGCCGTGTACCGAAACAGCAGTTTATGACCACATATGGTGTATTACCGTACTCCAGAGAAGTTGCTTTACAAATGTTGGCGTTTTTTTTTTTCCTTTATTTATTGAGAAAATATTTTTTCTTTAGCTAAAGCTACTTCTTATTACAGAAAAAGGATTGGTTTTATTTTCACTGCCCAATTCTAATAAAATCTATAAAGCACCTGTGGGGTAAAAATGCTCACTGCACCTGTAGATGAATTCCCTAAGGGGTATAGTTTCCAAAATGGTGTCACTTGTGGGAGGTTTCCACTGTTTTGTCCCTTCGGGGGCTTTGCAAATGTGACCTGGCCTCCGCAAACCATTCCCCGCTAAATTTGAGCTCAGAAAAACCAAATGGCGCTCTTTCCCTTCTAAGCCCTGCCGTGTGTCCAAGCAGCCATTTAAGACCACATGTGGGGCATTGTTTTACTCTGGAGAAATTTCTTTACAAATGTTGAAGTGCTTTTTCTCCTTTAGTGCTTGTAGAAATGAGAAAAAATTAGCTAAACCTACATTTTCTTTGAAAGAATGTCAATTTTAATTTTCACGGCCTACTTCCAATAATTTCTGCAATAAGCATGTGGGGCCAAAATACACACTATACCCCTAGATAATTTCCTTCAGGGGGTCTAGTTTCCCAAATGGGATCACTTTTGGGGGATTTCCACTGTTTTTGCACCGCAAGAGCCCTTCAAACTTGACATGGTGCCTAAAATATTTTCTAATAAAAAGGAGGCCCCAAATTCCACTAGGTACTCCTTTGCTTCTGAGGCCTGTGCTTCAGTCCATTAGCACACTAGGGCCACATGTGGGATATTTCTAAAACACAACTGAAATGCCCCCCCCCCCCCCCCCGGTAAAATTAGCCTTTCAAAATTTTCTTGAAAATGTGAGAAATTACAGTTAAAGTTCTAAGCCTTGTAAAGTCCTAGAAAACTAAAACGATATTCAAATAATGATGCAAATCTAAAGTAGACATATGGGAGATGTTAATTAGCAACTATTTAGTGTGGTATAACTATCTGTCTTACAAGCAGATACATTTAAATGTAGAAAAATGCTAGTTTTTGCAGTTTTTCGCTACATTTTGGTGTTTTTCACAATTAAATACTGAATGAATAGAGCAAATTATGCCAGTAACATAAAGTCCAATGTGTCACGAGAAAACAATTTCAGAATCGCTTGGATAGATGAAAGCATTCCGAAGTTATTACCAAATAAAGTGAAACATGTCAGATTTGAAAAATGAGGCTGTCAGGAAGGTCAAAAGTGGCCAAAGTGGGAAGGGGTTAAAGCAGACCTTCTTATAGTGTGTTACTTTCAAAATGGAGGTATGCAGCAGCTAAGATGTGTATTATGTGGCCTGTCTCAAAGAGAGCTCATCTCCTCACATGCAGGCAGACGCATGTCACAAGATTGTCAGGGGGAGAGTAGGATAGGATGCACAAGGAGGAAGGAGCCACAAACACTGATGCTCATTATAATGACTGTTCCTTTTACCAAAGTTAAAATAAATGGGCACCATGAAGGGGCAAGGCAGTGGCAGGAATCTTTTTTTATACTGGCAGCCAGGCCCCTGACAAGAGTACTACTTGAAATGCCCTGATGGCTTATGATCTCTTGCCTCATATGTGCTACCTCATAGACTGCGACAAGTCCTCGGCTCTTCTTGACAGGCTTTCAGCCTATGAGGCTAAGCAATGAATGATTCCATTTACTGACAATAGAAAGAGGTCATGACTATGATGAGGCATTGTGAAACACAAAGTATGTTAGAAAGTTGCATACATTTTCTCAGATTTATTTCATTCAAATTTTCTTAGATATTCAGATAATTATTAATGTAAATGTGGATATAAATAAGGGAAAGCATATTTTATTAGGCTCCAGTTATTTCTATAGGACAAATATAATACCAGTTCAGCCAACAATAGAACATGCTGTATATTTGAGATACAGACATAGAGAATGTTGTAGTGTGAATAGCTTTATTTTTAGAACTCTCCAAATCCAGAACTAATAAAAGCATGATATATGCTTGTGTGAATGAGGCCTAAGTATGTGACCTCTAAAACCAACTGGTTATGCCAGTGATGAATTATGTATGTCATTGTAATTGGGGTAATTAGTTATGTATTCAATATTTTGTGTTGAAGAATTGTAGCTTTTATTTATGGAAATTAATTTTAGTTTTGTCAGTAAAGCTAATTTATCCATAGATCAATATCAAAAAGCCTAATCAAATCCATTATTATTCAATATTACACATGATAAACATAAATAATTCCAGGGGGGGTGGATGCTTAACTTTAAAGCTCGATTCACTCACAGCGTTTACATACATTAACAGTTTTTTCACGCAAAAAATATAACGGCCAGGTAGTCTGTAGAGAAATATGACAGTGCCTGCAGAGAGTCAGTATTTAGTGAGTCTGGTCCTTTACCCTCTCACAGTAATGGAGGCAGACTCAGTACAATTCAATGAAACAAGACTTTTAGTCAGGTTGGGGCACAAAGCGTTATAGTAGCTTAGTGGTAACAGGTTTGGCACACAGATCCATGGTTACAGTCTCTGAAGGGCAGTTAGCTTAGCATTTAGAGTCTCTGAAGGGCACTTACAGATGTGTTCACTCTTACCTTTGCTTGAATTTGGTCTCCAATTTATCATGAAATAAATTCAATACAATATCGCAACATACTAGAAAAAGCCTTGACAGGCTGCAATTCACATCATAACTACTAGATGGCCAAACATAGACACAAATAGCATAGACACCTCAAGGCAGGGTATTTCAAAATCATCTTTTTTTTCAAAGTTGGTCGACTCATCCCATAGATCTCTGGATATGTTAAGATATTAGAAATGGTAAGAAAGGACACATCTCACACTTAACTTGGCGGTTAAAGTCTCAGAAGGACACTTAGCTTAGCAGTTACAGTCTCTGAAGGGCACTTAGCTTAGTGGTAACAGTCATTGAAGGACACTTAGCTCAGCAGTTTTAATCTCTGAAGGGCACTTAGCTTTGCTGGTTACAGCATCTGAAGGACACTTAGCTTGGCATGTGCAGTCTCTGGTACAGGATTCACGCTGAAAATAGTCCCCAACCACTTGCAGGATGCACACACAGGGCGTCTTCAAGACACGATCCCCAGCAGACCCAAGATACGTAGCAGTCCGATTAGGATCAAGACACTGCAAAACCCCTTAGCAGGTCACACAGGGTTTGCCTTTTCAGCGAAGAACTCTTGCATGACCCAATCTTCCTCACAGATCTCCACTGGTTTTCTGCCACTCTGTCAGTCCCATACACAGAGTCCAAAAAAATTAGAACAGCGAGAACAAATAGGTGCTACATAGGGTGAGTACGTCAGGTTAAAGAGAACCTTTCACCTGCCCATACATGTGAAGCTGAGTGCAGCATGTAATAGGCAGGACTGTACAAACCCTGTCTCACTATAAACATCTTTCCTATCTTTCTTCTTTAGATATCGGTGCCATTATATTTGGTGCCCGATATTGAAATATCCTCCTGAACTGTCAATGGGGCGTGTAATTGGCAAGGGAGCTTGTAACATCGCTGTGACACTGTCCAATCAGCTACGGACTGTGTCACAGCAAGAGCTGGAGAGAGGAGAACGAGAGCACACTCTCACTCACTCTTTAGCTGTCTGTAGACGATGACAAGACTGTGTGATCTTGTTCAGCTTGTTTGTCGAGACCTAAAGAGTGAGAGCGTGCGCGCACATGCTCGCACAGCTCTGAGCTGCACGTGCCCGCACGTGCACACGCTTTCTCTCCAGCTCTTGCTGTGACAAAGTCCGTAGCTGATTGGACAGTGTTACAGCGATGTTACATGCCCCCTTGCCAATTACACGCATCATTGACAATTCAGGGGGTTATTTAAATATCGGGCGCCAAATGTAACAGCACCGATATCTAAATAACGGAGGAAGATAGGAAAAAATATAAAGTCCACCAGGGTTTGTACAGCCCTGCACATTACATGCACTCAGCTGCACATGTATGGGCAGGTGAAAGGTTCTATTTAAAGAGGCTCTGTCACCACATTATAAGTGCCGTATCTCCCACATAAGGAGATGGGCGCTATAATGTAGATGAAAGCAGTGCTTTTTATTTAATAAAACCATCTGTTTTCACCACTTTATTAGCGATTTTGGATTTATTCTAATGAGTTGCTTAATGCCCAAGTGTGCGTATTATTACTTTAGACCAAGTGGGCGTTGTACAGGGGAGTGTATGACGCTGACCAATCAGCTTTATGCACTCCTCTCCATTCATTTAGGCAGTACATAGGGATCCTTTTAGATCGCTATGTGCTGTTTTATACTAACACATTAACAATACTGAAGTGTTTAGACAGTGAATAGACATTCCATGGGATGTCTATTCACAATCTGTGCACTTCGTTACTGTTTTTGTGGTAGTTACAGCAGAGCAAAGCGTAATCTCGCTGTAACCTGTCATTTACCACGTAATCTCGTGAGATTACGCTTCCTCTGCTGTAACTACCACAGACAGAGTAACGAAGTGCAGAGATTGTGAATAGACATCCCGTGGAATGTCTATTCACTGTCTAAACACTTAGTATGAGACAGCACATACTGATCTAGCAGGATCCCTATGCACTGAGTAAATGAATGGAGAGGAGTGCATGATGCTGATTGGTCAGCATCATAAACTCCTCTGTACAACGCCCACTTGGTCTAAAGTAAAAAAATGCCCACTTGGGCATTAAGCAACTCATTAGCATAAATCTAGTGGTGAAAATAGATCGTTTTATTAAATAAAAAGCACTGCTGTCATCTACATTATAGTGCCGATCTAGGAGATATGGCACTTATAATGTGGTGACAGAGCCTCTTTAAAGATGGCTTTCTTTGTTGAGCGTGGTAAATAGAGGCTCACCTTAAGTGGTTGTGCAAAGATAGGCACAACACTATTGCAGAGCGAGATAATTAGGAAGGATGCTGCCGCTGTCGTTATCCCTAGGGCGACGGGTGCCAGCCGTGCCAGCAGTCTGCACTGTACTGTTTCATACTTACTTGAAAAAAGGGGTCTGTTTCCCCAGAAACACGTATTTCAAACACTCTTGTTTTTTTATTATGTTTCATTGTTTATATACAATAAATAACTTTTAGACAGCTATGAGTAAGAACCAATAGGTTTGAAATGCGTAAGCTTTCTTCATCCGGGATTTTTATCCATCTTATTTTAAATGTGTTATCAATAAAGCAACAGTGATTTTACTACATCGTGTGCTGGACCCATTTCTCTTCTATGAATAAATAACTTTTACCAAACATCTGATTGATTTGTGGAGGTTTTGCGCCTGGATGGTGCCGCTTTCTTACAGTGGATCCTACCTGGACTGCATTGCTTTTACCTACCTATTCTGTCACGCCCGTGAATTACTTCACTCGCATCTGGCAGGATCTCTCACTGTATGCTCACCACTCATACTTTCACGAGGCACACCAAAACACCTAATTTATAGCCTGGATCTTTGTATGTAGCCCGTGCGGTGCCACACTACTGTGTCTGCACACCTGACCAGAAACCTTGCCAGCTCCCAGTGCACGCATATAAACAGAGTATACATATAGCATATCTTAAAGGCACAATACCTCTGAACAAAAACATATTAGCACTAGTATAGAAAACCCGTTACACAGGTTTGCTAGCAAAAGGAATGATGTATTTGTATTTGTAAAAAAAATTATAAAAAAATATAAGTGTATTTTAAGATCTAATTACCAAAATTTGAAACCTAAGAAAAATGCGGAAGCGTTTGCTGAATAATAAATTATTCACCCTGGGTAAAGGTATAATGTAGTAGATGTTACCTGCAGTCCTATCTAACACCACAGATAACACAGTGATAACTCTCTGAGTACAGATAATGTAGATGTTACCTGCAGTCCTTTGTAACACCTGTAGTGTCCATGGCTGCGGGCCGTCGGGTTTACTCACCTCCCGACGCCTGCAGCTATGGATCTGTGAGCGCTGGTCCCAATCTCCTTCCTAGGAGACGCAAGCGCTCAGTTCCGCTCCGGTCCGCTGTGTCCCGTAGAGTGCGCGCGCACACTCGTGCCCGCTCTTAAAGGGCCAGCGTGCGCGCATGAAGACAACCATCATCATCAACTGACATGATTTACTGGGCTATAAGAAGACCCCTGCCCTTCTGATCCTTGCCTGAGCGTTGTTAGTGTATCCCAAGTCTGTCTTGCAAATGGTCCCTTAGTGTTTCTTGTTCCAGTTATTACCCGTGCCCTGTTACCTGTTCTTGTATCCCGTGCTGTGCTCTTGTTCCTGTGCCTACTAGTGTTGGAGTAGTGTCTACTGCACCTGCTGTCGTTTGCCACGTCCTGTGTCATCCACCATGTCTGGCGTTACCTGCTGCACCCACCACCATCCATGCCAGAGCTGCGGCCACTGTCTGGACTACCCAGGTACCCTAGTGCGGGACTTTGTATTGCTGGGGTGCTCTGTTGTTTGGCCAGCTGCCTCCCTGCTACAGCGGTGCGGCCTAGTGGGTTCACATACCCACAGACCGTGACAACAGCACAGATAACACACAATGATAACTCTCTGAGTACAGATAATGTAGATGTTATCTGCAGTGCTATGTAAGGCTCTATTCACATGACAGGGTCCGAGGGTTGTCCGATAAAAACGGCCATTTTGGTCTGTTTTGCATCCATTCCGTTTCCATTCCGAGCCATGTTTTCGTTTTTAACGGCTGATTTTGACCCGTTTTGCATCCGTTTTTTTCTCTGTCCGTTTTAAAAACGGATGAATTTCATTTGTACATTTTCTGCCACACACTTCCCTCTGTAGATAATGCCACACCCTGCCCTCTGTAGATCATGGCCACACACTGCCCTCTGTAGATAATGCCACACACTGCCCTCTGTGGATACTGCCACAGCCCCCCTGTATCTAGTGCCACACAGCCCTCCTTGTAATTAGTGCTACACAGACCCCCTTGTAGGTAGTGCCACACAGACCCCATGTAGTTAGTGACACACAGCCCCCCTGTAGGTAATGCCACACAGCTCCCCTGTAGGTAGTTCTACACAGCACACTTGTACATACCCACCCCCCATAGATGGCACCCCCCACAGATGGCACCCCCTTACCTTCCTGTAGGGGACCGCTCAAGGAGAAGTCCCCTACTTCAATGTTCAATATATGGACAGTGACGTCAGGGACTTCTCGTGGAGTGGAATTACCGGCCACAATGCCGGGGATTCCGTTTCAGAAGTCCCTGATGTCACTGTCCCTATATGGACAGTGAAGTCAGGGACTTCTCCTGGAGCGTAATCACCGGCCACTGCGCCGGGGATTCCTCTTCAGGAGTAGTGGACTGCTCCAGGAGAATTCCCTGACGTCACTGTCCATATATGGGATTAGGGATTCAGCTCCTACAGGGAGCAAAAAAAATACCCTCCTCCTCTGCACATGCAGACTGAGCGAGCGGCAGAATGCACGGCCGTCACTCGGATCACATCCGAGTGACAGCCATGCTTTACATGGCCCATAGACTTCTTCGTCAAAAAATTGGCCGTGTGAATAGCCCCATTTGGGGTCTATTGTTCCTACTGCGGCTGTATGCCGGCCGAGAATCCCTGTCGTGTGAATAGGGCCTAACACCACAGATAACACACAGTGATAACTCTGAGTACAGATAATGTAGTAGGTGCACAAACAGAAATATATACACATACAGATACATATATAGGCACTTATATATAGGCATATATAGGCACACAAATACACACACACAAATACACACAAACTGGAACTTATACACACACAAACACAGAGACACACAGACAAATAGAGGCACAAACAACAGACAGACTGAGCACTCACATCCCCTTCCTCACAGGCTTCTTGCAGGTTGGACTGTGGGCAGAGCTAACTGTGCCTCGGACACCAGGTCCTTGCTAAATATATATGATATGGCACAATGAAACATGACAGCTAAGTTATCTTCACTGAGCCAATAACAGTACATGTGCACAGCAATCTGAGAAAACTTCCGGTTCACTACTGTGTAAGGGGTGCGGAACAATGTCAAAGTTCACTTTTTCAGGAGCGCCACCTTACACATGTCTTGGTTTGTGGCATTTTTGTAGTGTTTTTGTGGTCAGTGGCGTATTTTTCCAAAATGCAGCATGGTGTAGGTATAACATTTTTTCTGGCGTTTTTCCATAGGCTTTTCTATATGATTTCAAAAATGGCATGAAAGAAAATAAAACAAAATTTAAAAAAAGCCTATTGAAAACACTTGAAATACATGCCATTTTTTAGATATATTTTTAAAAGCTAAAAACAGTGTGTGAAGGAGGCCTAAGGCTAGAATCACTCATGCCGTCTTTGCTGCAGTTTTTATTGAACATTTTTTGGGTCAACACATAAGGAATGGAGACATACTATATCAATTTTTCTTTCATACTTTTCCTTCTTTTTGGATCCATTCCTGTATTTGGCTAAAGAAACTGCATCAAAATCTGCCACAAAAACAGCATGTGTGATGTAGTCTAAAACTGTTTTATAGGTGTTTATAGGATACATACAGTATGTTAACAATCAAAAAAGATATAAATAGTAATGTACAATCATGACAGCTTAAAGATGTTGTTGGGTCTCAGTTGAAGACAAAGTAGGTTGAAGGTGAATATGTGAAACACATTTAATCTTACAAATTCATAACTTACTACAATTTATTAAAGTGATCAAATTCTGTACAAAGTTTGTGGGACTTATTCACCATATAATAGCATTTAAAATTAAAATGAAAGCAAGCTGGAGAACTTAAACAGCATTTCCAGGATATAGCATATGGTATATTTCTTTGGCGAAGGGCTATACTGCAGCAGATGGCTAATGGCTGTTTTGTGAGACATTTCTCTCCCTAAAGTCATTTTTTAAAAAACAATCTATACATCATTTTGATTGGAAAGGAAGTAGCATTCATTTTTCTTACTGGAAAAGTTGATATTTGGGATGAATAAATACAATTTCTGTCATAAGTGTCAAGTAATTACTTAGGCATTACAAAAGTTATACTGTATCACTCAAACAGATATCTATAGAGAATCAATCAGTGTCTAAAACTAAATGTAGATTCAATTTTGTAAACACATTTTCACCATTTGTCGCTGTTATCTTGCTGAAGATAGAATGACATAGAAATGTGTTACAGTTTATATAGGAAAAGAAAAAGATACAATTAACTATACAATAGTGCATCATAAATAATGTATATATAATATAAAATGTATAAATGATTCAACAACATTTTAAATTTATTTATCTTTAACATGATACATTAAGCTCTTTTCACATGCAATTTAAATACGTATTATTTCTACTCATCAAAAGGCTTAGGGATTCCTTCACATCACCACCAAACAACAAAATATAAGAACATCAATAAGTAAGAAAAACTGTTTTGTGTGAGGTTTGCTAATACTTATATCCAGCAGTTCCTGGCTTATTTTTGCACACTTCTTGGGTGAGGGATGCTCGGTGACAACTATTAATGGCAGCCTTTATAGCGGCCATATTCGTATTTTAAATTTTTCGCAAACCATAAATGTCATAAATATATATATTGTTATCTACTGCCTCTACTATCTGATTCTGAGTTTCAGTCTTCAGTGTAGTTCTGACATTGCATGAAATGGCAAGATTGGGAAGAATAATTATATAGAATCCCTCTAGATAACAGATTCTCGTAAGACTGTACTGCAGGGTATGGAAAGGGGAATGGGAGATACAAAACATTTCAGGTAGTAATTGTCTGAAACCAATAGGGCACACTGGAATAACTCGGTTCTTAAAACAATTACTCTGCATTTTTAATATATGGGTAAAGGACAATTTTGAGGTATTTAAAGTCTATGTACACCTTTGCACTGATTTTTTTTTATTGTTCATTTGCTACCTAAATGCAAAAGGAAACAACTTTCTAAATAGTCATTAAAAATGTCTTCCACATAGCTGCTGTAGAGCCTGTGTAACTCTTGTAGATGGCTGGTCTTCTGCAAATTTTTGCTAAAATCTGTCAGTCTACTGCTCGTGACGGCTCACTTAACTGTTCTCCTACGTCCCTTCTCTTAATGTTAGAGATAGCAGCAAGGAGGGGGTGGGTTGTACACAACACACAGCAAGTCAGAGTATAGAGAAAGTATCTTGATAGCCTGTGTGCTCTTCTCCCTATCTATACAACGATACTAACAGCATGTGTGATCTGCCCCCCCCCCCTGAACACTTGGAAGCTTTCCCCCTCCCTATACACTGATCTGCTGTGTACAACCTCCCAGCTGCTATCATTAACACTGAAAGAAGAGATGGGGGAGAGCAGTTAAGTCAGTTGTCAGCAGCAGTGGACTGACTGATTTGAGTTCAAATTTGCTGGAGACCAGCTATCTACAGGAGTTACACAGACTCTACAGCAACCGATTGGTAGAAATTTTTAAATGAAGACTATTTAAATAGTTGCTTAATTTTGAATTTAGGAAGCAAAAAAACAATTTAAAAAAAATCATTAAAAAGTTGTACTTCGGACCGGGCTATTTTGGGCATTAACCTCTTTCCCATTTTCATGTACATGCACATTGGGGAATGCAGACTGTTTGCGCATTCCCACGTGCATGCACGAGATGGAGATCATGCGGGCACAGAAGTTGTGTCCGCACAATCGCCGCAGGAGCCCAGCTGTGACTGACAGCCAGACTTCCGCTGTAACGTCCGAGATTGAAGAAACCTTCAATCTCAGCCGTTTAACCCATTAAATGCCATGGTCAATAGCGACCACAGCATTTAAATCTATTGACAGCGGGAGGGAGCTACCTCTGTCACCCATTGGTTGCCCGTGAATGCGATCGCCGGCCGCCAACGGGTTGCCATGACAGCGGGGGTCTAACAAAGACTCTAAGGCCTGCCCTGGCATCATGCCTATTAGGCCATGCCAGAGGCAATATATTGCCTGTTGGTTTTACACTGATAGAGAATAATTCTTTGGTATACTAAGTATACCAAAGCATTATATCTGCGATCAGAAGATCGCATGGTGAAGTCCCCTAGTGGGGCTTAAAAAATAATTAAAGTCAAATAAAGTTTTTTGAAAATATAAAAAAAAAACGTGAACAGTAAAAATAAAACAAAACCATTTTTTCCTAAAAAGTGGTTTGATTTAGTCAAAGTGTAAAAGAACATGAAAAGTACACATATAGGGTATTACTGCATTCGTAACGACACAAAGCATACATTTAACACATTAATTCAACTGTATAGTGAACGCTGTACAAAAAAAATTAAAAAAACAATGGCAAAATCACTTTTTTTTCTCCATTCCCGCACGAAATAAATATAATAAAAGTTTTTATTGAGGATTGGTGGGGGTCCTGACAGTCGTATCCCCACTGATCAAGAAGTGATGATGATATACCCTAGCGATATGCCTTAATTTGTATTAGTAGAAAAACCCTTTTGGGTTAAATTCATCGCAACAATGAGTGACTTTGCCCAACAAATTTCCCATAATTTATGTCAGAAATTGGCATAAATTATAGCGGAAATCTACGCCAGTACAAGAGGCGACGCATTTATTAAGAGGTTAGCGCCTTTTAAAATACATGTTGCATCTTACTCCTGTGGGCTTCAGCATAAGATGGACGTATGAAATGCCAGTCTTAGTAAATCAGCCACTTTAAGCTAAACCAGTTTTAGATTAAGCCCTTCCCGACATCCGCCGTATATATACGGCGCACGCCGGGTGGCGGAGTATGGAGAGGGCTGAGCCCGCTCCATAGAGCGGGTGTGTGGGCTGTGTGTTACAGCCGACACTTCCGGGTAACAAGCGCGATCCCGCTCGAGCACGATCCCGCTTGTTTAACTCGTTAAATGCCACGGTCAATAGCGACCGCGGCATTCAAATGACTAAAAAGAGGGGGTAACGTTCCAACGGCACCCCCACGGTGAGATAGGGGGGTGCCATTGGTTGGCTTGGCAGCCTAGCGGCCTGATGAAGGCCCCCAGGTCCTCCATCTTTGTACTCCTATGAAGTCTTGTCTCCGGCAGGGCTTCATAGGAGACTGGCAGAATCACAATATACTGCAATACATTAGTTAGATTGCTGATTAAAGTCCCCTAGGGGGATGAGTAAAAGAAATAAAAAACGGTAAAATATATATTTTTTAATAAATAAAACATTTTTGAAACATTTAAAGTTAAAAAAAAAACTTTTTCCCCTTTTCCCCTTTTCCCTCAAGCACAATGTAAAATAAAGAAAAAGTTAACATAACTGGTTTCGACACATCCATAAAAGTCTGAACTATTACAATATATCATTAATTAGTCCGCACGGTGAACGCCATAAAAAATAAAAAATTAAAACCATCAGAATTGCTGTTTTTTAGTCACTTCATCACCCATAAAAAATTAAATAAAAAATGATCAAAAGGTCTCATGTACCCCAAAATGGTACCAATATAAACTACAGCTCACCCCGCAAGAAATAAGCCCTCATACCGCCTTATTTATCGACAGAAAAATAAAAAGTTATGGCTCTCAGAATGTGGTGACAAAACTCAAATTTTATTTTTAACCATCAGTTTTTTCCTTGTAAAAGTAGTAAAACATAAAGAAAACTACATAAATTTAGTATCACTGTAATCGTATTGATAAGTTTAACATGCAGTTTTTACTGCGCGGTGAACGCCGTAAAAACAAAACCACCCAAAAAATTGAGGAATCACAGGTTTTTTTCCTATTCCACCCCACATATATATTTTTTTCTTGTTTACCACTACATTATATGGTACAAAAAATGGTGCTGTGAAAATCTACAACTCGTCCCGCAAAAAACAAGCCCTCATACGGCAATATTGATGGAAAAATAAAAAAGTTATGGCTTTTGGAAGGTGGGGAGGAAAAAACTAAAGTGAAAATCCGAAAAATGGCTGCGGAGGGAAGGGGTTAAAAGGGCGGATATACTAAGTCTGGCGTTTCATATGCCGGTCTTAGTCTGATGCCCGCAGGAGTAAGATGCTATAAATTTATTGAGAGGCACATGCTGTCCGTGCATTACAAAGTGATGTAAATTATAGCAAATGTGTCGGCCCGTGGTGTAGATCTTTTGCTGATTTCCTCCCATTGTATAAGAACTACAGTGCATTTTTGTGGCATTTTGTATGTATTGTACTAATGTGATCGTTCAGCAAAAGAAAAAGTCTAAGAAGTTGTCTTGGGACTAATCTAAATAACCACAAAAAAACATTAAAAATATATATTTTGAAACTATTTCTGTTAGCGTTTTTAAATCCAAAAATGCCACAGTCCCTTCAGTCAGCTGACTGGCAGGGGTGCTGGGAGTTGGACCCCCACCGATCAGATATTGAGGGCCTATTCTAAAGATAGGCCATCAATATAAAATGCCTGGAGAACCCCTTTAACTGCATTCTAGAAAAGTTAATTTTGCCAATCATCAGAGTAAGATCTGTACAAGCAGGGAATACTGGGAGATTTCTTCTTACTGTAGAAGCATAACAAATTTTGAAGAATGCAGTTGAGGAAGAGAGTTTGCTATGAGATACATAATATAGTTCAAGAAAATTCAAAAGGCAAAGTACAGTATTCACAAACTTAACTTTTTAGATATATTATTGCTTTCAAAGGTAAACTGCACTTTAACTTACTAAACTGCAAATAAAATTTTTTGAAATGACTGAGATGAATACGTTTACTGAATGTAAATTCAATATTTAAAGCTTGCATTTTTTTTCCCCGTCTGTCAAAAAATTGTTTTTGTACTGGTATTTAATAATTAGTTCTTTTTATATTCTCAGTGTATGTAAATGCTATAAACAACCTCCATACATAATTACAAGTGTGTATTGATAATGTCTCAGACTAGAATTTTACCTGGTTAATTGAAATGTAAAACTAAATTTTAATTACTTTCATTAAATTGTTTTGCATTTATTTGCTGCTGCCCAACTAACCAGCAGCAAATATGAATTCATTAAGATATATTTGTGCTCTACAGATCTGCAGAAGCAGCTTCTCTAGGGAATGAAGTTTCACCACTAGAGCATTTGAATTCGATTTGATTGATAGCACAATGTGGAATATTCCAAAATGACCTACTTAAACAAGCATATATTATGACTGTGGGATATGTGATCTTAATGAGCATTGACCCAGCTTTTCACTTTTAAAACACAAAAAGAATCATTATTGATAAAAGCATATGAAATAATACATCGCATAGGGAAACTTTTTTGATTTGTTTTTGTTTGAGAACGATACTCTAAATTAGTGTTCACGTCCTCTGTAGTGAATGCAATTATTGATCTATGTCTTTCTTCATAACGCCTCCTGAATAGTCTAGAGAGAAGATAAAAGAGAACCTACTATGTAGTTTCAAACATACAGTATATGAAAGTCAACATCTCCATCATTCCTCATAAAAGATAAAGATTCTGCAGTCATGTGTATCATGTGTTAATCTACTCCCTATTCCTCATATTCTTGCTAACCTACAGGTGGTATTTTAGGGGGAAAGGAGGAACACATAACTGCAGGCTCAATCTGTACACAGGGTGTTGTTTGTCGTATGTAACCATTGAGATCCTTTGGCCGGCATAGGAACTTTATACACAAAATTGTAGAAAATCTTAAATTAAGACTACATGTAACATATATATATATATATATATATATATATATATATATAGGTATATACAGAGTCAGGCAGCACTGGCAGCATGTGGGTGCAGGCTCTGAGGAACAGACCAAGTTCCAGGTACATACAAATCGAAAAATGAGCAGCAACTCCAAGGATCAAGTGAAAAAATGGGTACTTTATTGCACGGGCAATAAAGTACCAATTTTTTCACTTGATCCTGGGAGTTGCTGCTCATTTTTCGATTTGTATATATATATATATATATATATATATATATATATATATATATATATATATATATATATATATGTATATACTGTATATATATATATGTGTATATATATATGTGTGTGTGCGTGTGAAGAAATGATCGCAGCACTCCAATAGGTTGATGTCAAACAAAAATGTGATTCATTGTTTCATGTTTCAAAGGATAAGCTATGTTTCAGTCCTCTCACAGGACCTTTTTCAAGCTTGAAAAAGGTCCTGTGAGAGGACTGAAACGTGGCTTATCCTTTGAAACATGGAACAATAAAACATATTTTTGTTTGACACCAACCTATTGGAGTGCTGCGATCATTTCTTCACATGTCTATAGGACAGTTTTGTATTAAGGTCAGGTTCGGATAGCACCAACCTATACGATCACGAGGTGCTGCTTTTTTTTCTTCCACCTTCTATTTTTTTTTTTTAATTATTATTATTATTTTTTACTTTCCGGTTAAGTGTGGGGGGGATTTAAAAATAACTGAAATTTAGATAAATTATATAGGTAGCAATAATAATTATACTATTCTAAAACTGTTTTGTTATGATTCAAATATTGCTCTGTTTTGGATAAAACAGAATAATAAACTGTTTAAAAAAACAAATAATTTCACATATAGTACAGCAATAAAAAATATCTTTCAATAATTAATTAACTAACATTTTAACTAGATCACTATAACTACAAATGTGTACACCCTTAACTTATCTTGAATTGCATTAACCCCTTCAGGACCCAGCCTGTTTTGTCCTTCAGTACATAGCCGATTTTTTCAAATCGGACATGTGTTACTTTATGTGGTAATAACATCGGAATGCTTTTACCTATCCAAGCGATTCTGAGATTGTTTTCTCGTGACATGTTGTACTTTATGTTAGTTTAAATATTTGGTCGATAATTTTGGTATTTATTTCTGAAAAACACCAAAATTTAGAAAAAAATTGCAAAAATTAGCATTTTTCTAAATGTAAACATATCTGCTTGTAAGACAGATAGTAATACCATGCAAAATAGCTACTGGTTAACATTTCCCATATGTCTACTTTATAGTTTGTATCGTTTTTTGAATGTTATTTTATTTTTCTAGGACGTTACAAGGCTTAGAACTTTAGCAGCAATTTCTCATATTTTAAAGAAAATTTCAAAAGGCCATTTTCTCAGGGACCAGTTCAGTTCTGAAGTGGCTTTGAGGGCCTTATATATTAGAAAATCCCCAGAAGTCAACATATTTTAAAAACTACACCCCTCAAGGTATTTGAATCAGCATTCACAAAGTGTTTAACCCTTTAGGCGTTTCACAGGAATAAAAGCAAAGTAGAGGTGGAATTTACAAATGTTATTTTTCTTGCCGAAATTCATTTCTAATAAAAACAATTTTTGTAACACAGGAGGTTTTACCCGAGAAATGCAACTCAAAATTTTATTGCACAGATTCTGCAGTTTTTAGAAATATCCCACGTGTGGCCCTAGTGTGCTAATGGACTGAAACACCGGCCTCAGAAGCAAAGGAGCACTCAGTGGATTTTGGGCCTCCTTTTTTTTAGAATATATTTTAGGCACCTTGTCAGGTTTGAAGATATCTTGTGGTGCCAAAACAGTGGAAACACCCCAAAAGTCACCCCATTTTGGAAACTACACCTCTCTAAGGAATTTATCTTGGGGTATAGTTAGCATTTTGACCATACAGGTTTTTCGCTAAATATATTGGAATTAGGCCTCATGCACACAAACTTATTTTTCCCTCCCGTAAATACTGGCATAAATACGGGTCCTTGGTTACACGTATTCGACCCGTATTGCACCAGTATTTACGGACCTGTGCCCGTAACTACGGGTGCCGCGTCACCAGTATTCCACCCGTATTTACGGAAATGTTTTCGCTGCAAAATTGCACTGCACTAATCGGAAGCCCCTTCTCTCTATCAGTGCAGGATAGAGAGATGGGGCAGCCCTTTCCGAGGCAAAAGTAAAAGAAATTCATACTTACCCGGCCGTTGCCTTTGTGACGCGTCCCTCTCTTGATATCCAGCCCCACCTCCCTGGAAGACGCGGCAGTCCATGTGATCGCTGCAGCCTGTGACTCGCTGCAGCGGTCACATGGGCTGAAACGTCATCCCGGGAGGCCGGACTGGAGGAAGAAGTAGGGAGTTCTGGGTAAGTATGAACTTCTATTTTTTTTACACGTTGATTTATATTGTGATCGGAAGTCACTGTCCAGGATGCTGAAAGAGTTACTGCCGATCAGTTAACTCTTTCAGCACCCTGGACAGTGACTATCCACTGACGTCGCCTAGGAACGCTCCCGTAATTACGGGTGCACACACGTAGTCACCCGTAATTACGGTAGCCCCATAGACTTCTATGGGCCTGCCCGTGCCGTAATTACGGCCTAAAATAGGACATGTTCTATATTTTTCAACGGCCCGGGGACCTTCCCGTAAGCATACGGGGAGGTACCCATGGCCAATAGAAGTTTATGGGCCCGTAATTACGGGCCGTAATTATGGCCCGTGATTACGGGCGTTTTTACGTTCGTGTGCATGGGGCCTTAGTCTGTAAAAATGAAAATCGACTGTTTTTCAGAAAAAACATAGAAATTTTTAATATTTATAAAAAATAACGAAGAAAATGCACCCCAACATTTGTAAAGCAATGTCTCCCGATTACGGCAATACCCCATATGTGGTAATAAACTGCTGATTGGACCCACAGCAGGGCTCAGAAGGGAATGAGCGGCCGTTTGGATTTTGGAGCCCGGATTTTGCTGGATTGGTTTTCGGTGCCATGTCGCGTTTGCAACGCCCTGGAGGGACCAAAACAGGGAAGCCCCCCAAAAGTGACCCCATTTTGGAAACTACACTACTCAAGGAATTTATCTAGGGGTATAATTCGCATTTTGACCACACAGGTTTTTAGCTAAATATATTGGAATTAGTCTGTAAAAATGAAAATCTACTGTTTTTCTCAAAAAACATAGAAATCTTTAATATTTACAAGGAATAAGGAAGAAAATGCACCCCAACATTTGTGAAGCAATGTCTCCCAATTACGGCAATACCTCATACGTGGTAATAAACTTCTGATTGGACCCACAGCAGGGCTCAGAAGGGAATGAGCGCCATTTGGATTTTGGAGCACGGATTTTGCTGGAATGGTTTTCGGTGCCATGTCGCGTTTGCAACGCCCTGGAGGGAACAAAACAGTGGAAATCCCCAAAGTGACCCCATTTTGGAAACACCCCTCAAGGAATTTTTCTAGGGGTATAGTGAGCATTTAGACCCCACATAGGGTCTTTTGCAGAATTTATTAGAATTAGGCCGCGAAAATGAATATCACAATTTTTTTTCCACAAAAATGTTGCATTTGCTCATTTTCACAAGGGATAAAGGAGAAAAAAACAACCAATTTTTGTAAAGCAATGTCTCCTGAGTATGCAAATACCCCACATGGGGGTCATAAATGTTTTCATTAGAAATTAATTAACCATTTCACGACTGATCCATTATTTGCTTTCTTATTTTCGTTTTTCACTCCTCACGTTCTTAGAGCCATAACTTTTTTCTTTTTCTGTCAGTAGAGTGGTGTGAGGGCTTATTTCTTGCGGGAGGAGTTGTAGTTTCTAGTGACAACATTTAAAGTGCCATAAAATGTACTGGGTAACTGAAATTTTTTTATTTGCGGGCTGATATAGGAAAAAAAATCTGATTCCAATTTTGGGGTTTTCGCTTTTACAGCTTTCGCCGTGTGGTAAAAACTAAAACTTTACTTTATTCTGCGGCTCAATACAATTACGATGATGCCAAACTTATATTGTTTTTTTTATATTACACTACTTTTACAAAGAACAATTTAATTGTTAAAATAAAAATTGTTTTTTTTCACTACATTCTGAGAGCCGTATCTTTTTTATTTTTCGGTTGATTGAGCAGTGGGAGGTCTTACTTTTTGCGGGACAAGCTGTAGTTTTTATTGGTACCATTTTTTGGTACATAAAAAGTGATCCAAAAGTTGTATTTCATTTTATTTAGAGCTAAAATGACAAAAAAAGACAGCGATTTTGGCGGTTTAAATTATTTAAGTTTTTTACGGTGTTCACCGTGCGAGTTAAATAATGGTATATTGTAATATTTCGGCCTTTTACGGACATAGCGATATCAATTTTGTTTATTTTTTTACATTACTTTAGAAGAAAAATGGGAGGTCTTTTAACTTTAAACTTTTTTTCTTTTTCGCTACTAATAACTTTAATCCTTCTACACATTTTATTAGTTCCCTTAGGGGACTTGAACCAGTGATCATTGGATCGCTGGTACAATATACTGCAATACTAATGTATTGCAGTATATTGTTATTTTTACAGGCTTCTGTAACCGCACGATCGCTGTTCCTGTCCGTTAGTCCCGGGTGTCAGCTGTAATACACTGCCGACACCCTCAGCATATGGAGCGGGCTGAGCACGTGAGCCGGCTCCATACGTCAACCCCCACACCATGACGTGCTATTAAGTCATAGTGCGCAAAGGGATTAATGCACAGCGGATGGTGTGAATATTGCAATTTTCAACTGGTATGCCATTTTAGTGCATAATATGTCGTACCCATTTTGTGTTACTGAAGACAAACACTTCATAAAACGTTAATCGGGTTCTCCCGGGTATGACGATGCCATATATGTGGGTGCAAACTGCTGTTTGGGCACGCTGCAGGGCTCAGAAGTAGCGCCATTTTGCTTTTGGAGTGCAGATTTTGCTTGGTAGTAGTTCTGTTTGGGGTTATGCTGGTATTTCAGTTTATAATGTGAGGGCATATGTAATCTGTGCGGAGAACATCAGGGCATAATAAGAGGGTATAATAATTGCGGTAAATAAATAATAATTCATAGATGTGTGGCCGGTGTCACACTGATAAATGGCGCCCGATTTTGGAACATTCTGAACATTTTGCATCGCCATGTTCTGTGAGCCGGAACGTTTTTATTTTTTCACCACTGGAACCGTGTGAGGGCTTATTTGTTGCGGGACAAACTGAACTTTTCATTGGTACCATTTTGGGGTAAATGCGATTTTTTTGATCACTTTTTATTCAATTTTTTTGTAAGCCAGGTGACCAAAAACAAGCAATTCTGACAATGATTTTTAGTTTATTTTTTGCAGCGTTCACCGTGTGCTATAAATGACAGTTTTACTTTATTTTGCGGGTCGGTACGATTACGGCGATACCATATGTATATAGGTTTTTTTATGTTTTGCAGCGTTTGCACAATAAAATTACGTTTTTATAAAATAATTCATTTTCTGCATCACCATATTCTGAGAGCCGTAACTTTTTTATTTTTTAGTCAAAAAAGCTGTGTAAGGGCTTGTTTTTTGCAGGACATGTTGTCGTTTTTATCTGTATTATTGTTGAGTACATGCGACTTTTTGATCACTTTTTATTCTCTATTTTGGGAGGGGTGTTGACCAAAAAATAGCGATTCTGGTGTCGTTTTTTATTGATTTTTTTGGGGTGTTCATCGTGCGGGAAAAATAACATTATAGTTTTATAGTTTGGGTCGTTATGAACGCGGTGATATGAAATATGTGTACTTTTTTTAATGTGTTAATTTTTTTCCTATAATGAAAGTGTTATTATAGGAAAAAAGCATTTTTTGTTTATATAACGTATAACTTTTATTTTTACACTTTTTTAAAAACCTTTTTATAACTTTTTTTTACTTTTTTTACTTGTCCCACTAGGGGACATTTAGACTTGCAGCTTTGATCGCTGCTAGAGTACATTACACTACCTATGTAGTGTAATGTGTTCTAACTGTCATTGTGACGTGATAGTCACACTGACAGGAAGCCTTGGAGGACCGGCCGGAGACTCCTCCTCCGAGGCTTCCGTACATGGCAACCCGGAGGCCATTGTCTGGCCTCCGATTGCCATGACATGCATCGGCAGCCCCACAATCACTTCGTGGGGGCTGCCAATGTGCTTCAAACCCCTTAAATGCGGCTAACACTATCTGTCGCCGCATTTATGGGGTTAATTGCCTAAATCAGCGGCGATGGTCCACTGACCGGCAAGACTGGAGTCTCAGCTGTCGGGGACAGCTGACCTCCTGGACCCTGGACACTGTCCGTTAAGACAGTGTGCGCCGGGAACTACTCCGCAACTGTACGTCCTGATGCAGGAAGCAAGCCCTCTGCAGGACGTACAGTTGCGGCGCAGCGCGTGAAGAGGTTAAGTTATAAAATTTGTCATGATTCCAAACAATCACACGCCATCCATTAAAAAAAGTAAACATTAAATGTATCCAGTTTTTTTTAACACTGGAGTCTAAAGGGCAACGTATAACATATGTCAGAGGCATCTGTCACAGCCATCCTGTAAATTAACTTGTAATTTCTCCATTCAAAGACTAGGACAGTGACGAAAAACCCCACCGATCTTACAGTAATAACCTATGCAGTGAATAGGTGATAACTTGTTACTACCAGAATACCCTTTTAAATAAGAGGTAGGATTTTGTGGTTCTAAGATCCTTCAATGGCTAGCTGTGTCAGGATTTACAAAGCATGAGGATGCCTTAAATTTCTCAGAGCAAGAGTTAAGAGCATGCATTATTAAGACTAGTATTTATCTTATTTGCTCAAGAATGTATACTAATTATAATAACTGGAGATTTTCCACTGTGGTGCATAGAGACACTAGGGCTATAAGAGTGGAACAGATCAAGGGGGGGGGGGGGGAGCCCATCGCACACACTAAGGAGCATGGTTTGTGAAGCTTGGAATGCCGACAGCATGTCTAAGCCAGAACTAAGTGGAACTCATTCAATAAGTGTTTGTGCAAATGGCAAAAGTAGCCCATTTGACACTTGAAAAAGTGTGCCTAGTGGTTCGTATACTCAACAGCTGGCTTCCCCCAGGATCAGGAAGGCTAGGTATCACTCAGCTGCATTGGCATATCTTGTATGGTTTGTTTTTATGAAGAGGTGAGGAGAAGCTTAGACAGAGGGGCCGCTGTAGATATAGTGTTTTTGGAATTGGCAAAGGCATTTGACACTGTCCCTCATAGACGTCTAATGGGTTAATTAAGGTCTATAGGTTTAGAAAGTATAGTTTTTAATTGGATTGAAAATTGGCTCAAGGACCGTATCCAGAGAGTTGTGGTCAATGATTCCTACTCTGAATTGTCACCTGAATGGTCACCGGTTATAAGTAGTGTGCCCCACTTAAAAGAAGAGCAACTAAACTAATCAGGGGCATGGAGAATCGAAATTATATATAATATAATATTAAAAGAAATAAACCCTTCAAAAGAGATGACTAAGGGGGACATGATTAACTTATATAAATATATTAATGGCCCATACAAGTGATATAGTGAAAACCTGTTCCATGTAAAACCCCTCAAAAGACAAGGGGGCACTCCCTCCATCTGGAGAAAAAATTGTTCAATCTGCAGAGGCGACAAGCCTTCTTTACTGTGAGATCTGTGAATCTTTCGAATAACCAACCGCAGGAGCTGGTCACAGTAGGAACAGTATAATGCTTTAAAATAGGCTTAGATAATTTCCTAGAGAAAAAAATATCAGCTCATATGTCAATGTGTAGAAATGTTTCCCTTCCCTTTCTCCTATCCCTTGGTTGAACTTGATGGACATATGTATTTTTTTCAACCGTACTATCTATGTAACTATGTAACTTTGTACGTATCTTTCATACATTTTTAGCTTTTTTGATATCTTGTAATATATTTTGCTCTTAAGTAAATTATAAATCTATTCACTTAGCACTTATGTTTGGCATCTTTAGTCATGTAATTTTTGAATCCCTCGTTATACAGAGGAGCAATGCAGGATTTTTTTTTCCTACATTGAACAACACTTTTCAACATATGTCAGAGAAAATATATTAAAAACCAAACATATTCTTAATTGAATAGTAAATGGAAAGTATGTAGAATGACTCCCCTATTAAGAATATAATTAAATATATAAATCCTATTAATTGGCACATCACAGTGTCTTAGCATTTAGTCAATTTTCTTGCACAGGATGTATTATCTATGTATAATGTTCTAGCTTTTCAAATGAACAACCCAAGTCAAAGCCCTTTTAAATAATATATTGGCCCATTTTTTATTTTTAAACTAGGGTTTTTTACTAGAGGTCTACTGTGTGAACTGATATAAAAAGCCTTAACTGTCTATATCCTTTACAGTGCAAATTGGCATAAGCTGTGCTCCTTGAGAATGAATAAAAGAAAATATAGATTTTCCTCTGGCTTTCATCTTAATCATTGACCAGGGATCTAGTGAAATGAGGATGTCTCTCCATGGCAATAATGGGGGCCACTGGCAATAGGAAGTCCTACTGTACTTATCACTTGGATTTACGTAAATATTTTTTTTTTACATTTCCTCTAATGATAAAGCATATGTTTTTTTAATGCTCTACTAATAGGCCTAGATGTCACTACAATTTTTCATCATAAAAAAATGATGCTATATAATAAAAGTGTACAACATTTAAATCAATAAAATTATATACACTTGTAATATTTAATATGTAATTATAATGGCACTAACATAATACAAAAAATAAAATTAATTGGTCTGACAGCAAAAAAAGCTAAACTTATTGTTGAACAATTAGAGAAGAGTAGATTAGAGCATACATTATATACAGTGAAGGAAATAAGTATTTGATCCCTTACTGATTTTGTAAGTTTGCCCACTGTCAAAGACATGAACAGTCTAGAATTTTTAGGCTAGGTTAATTTTACCAGTGAGAGATAGATTATATATATATATATAAAAAAAAGAAAATCACATAGTCAAAATTATATACAGGGTGTGCCATTTATATGGATACACCTAAATAAAATGGGAATGGTTGGTGATATTAACTTCCTGTTTGTGGCACATTAGTATATGGGAGGGGGAAAACATTTCAAGCTGGGTGTTGACCATGGCGGCCATTTTGAATTCAGACATTTTGTATCCAACTTTAGTTTTTCTATGGGAAGAGGGTCATGTGACACATCAAACTTATCGAGAATTTCACAAGAAAAACAATGGTGTGCTTGGTTTTAACGTTACTTTATTCTTTCATGAGTTATTTACAAGCTTCTCTTTGTTTACAGCCATTGACATGTTGCAGAGGTTAACACGTGAGGAGCGGATAGAAATTGTGTTGATGTCTGGTGAACGCAGTACCCGGGTCATTGCAGCAGATTTCAATGCAAGACACCCTACGAGACCACCCATCTCCCATGCTACAGTTTGCAAACTGCTTGCCAAGTTTCGTGAAACTGGTTCAGTGTTGGATTTGCCCAAATGTGGACGCATGAAAACTGGCACTAATGAAGAAACATCAGTGGCTGTCCTAGCTTCATTCAGCAAGAGCCCACAGCGTAGCACTCACCGCATGTCACTGGAGAGTGGCAT
Source organism: Rhinoderma darwinii (assembly GCF_050947455.1). NCBI lineage: Eukaryota > Metazoa > Chordata > Amphibia > Anura > Rhinodermatidae > Rhinoderma > Rhinoderma darwinii. Next base: position 155,927,704 of record NC_134688.1, on the reverse strand, counting down.
CAGTCGAACATCCCTTCGGCGGATATTAGCTACTCACAAATGGCACCCTTACAAACTCCAGCTGCTGCAGCATCTCAACGAGGATGACCCAGATCGGCACACTGAATTTGCAGAATGGGCAAAACAAAAATTGGAACAGGACCCTCAGTTTACACAGAACATTTTGTTCAGTGATGAGGCAAACTTTTATGTGAATGGTGAAGTTAATAAACAAAACCACCGCTATTGGTCTGACACTAACCCACATTGGATAGATCCCTCCAAGACTGTTGGAACACAAAAATTGATGGGATGGTGTGGTATATGGGGTACAAAGATAGTGGGGCCATTCTTCATCAATGGAAACCTCAAGGCCACGGGATATCTGAAATTGCAACATGATGATGTGTTTCCCTCTTTATGCACAGAAGCTGGCACGTTCCCTGAGTTTTTCCAGCAAGATGGTGCACCACCACATTATGGGTGTCAGGTCCGAGCATTCCTAGATGAACAGTTTCCTGGAAAGTGGATTGGTCGTCGTGGGCCAGTTGAATGGCCCTCTAGGTCTCCCAATCTGACCCCCTTAGACTTTTATCTTTGGGGTCATCTGAAGGCAATTGTCTATGCTGTGAAGATACAAGATGTGCAGCAACTGAAACTATGGATACTGGAAGCCTGTGCTAGCATTTCTTCTGCGGTGTTGCTATCAGTGTGTGAAGAGTGGGAGAAGAGGGTTGCATTGACAATCCAACACAATGGGCAGCACTTTGAATTTTTTTTATAAGTGGTCAGAAACTTGTAAATAACTCATGAAAGAATAAAGTAACGTTAAAACCAAGCACACCATTGTTTTTCTTGTGAAATTCTCGATAAGTTTGATGTGTCACATGACCCTCTTCCCATTGAAAAAACTAAAGTTGGATACAAAATGGCTGACTTCAAAATGACCGCCATGGTCAACACCCAGCTTGAAAAGTTTCCCCCCTCCCATATACTAATGTGCCACAAACAGGAAGTTAATATCACCAACCATTCCCATTTTATTTAGGTGTATCCATATAAATGGCCCACCCTGTATATTTATTTGCATTGTGCACAGAGAAATAAGTATTTGATCCCCTACCAACCATTAAGAGTTCAGCCTCCTCCAGACCAGGTACACGCTCCAAATCAACTTGGTGCCTGCATTAAAGACAGCTGTCTTAAATGGTCACCTGTATAAAAGACTCCTGTCCACAGACTCAATTAATCAGTCTGACTCTAACCTCTACAACATGGGCAAGACCAAAGAGCTTTCTAAGGATGTCAGGGACAAGATCATAGACCTGCCCAAGGCTGGAATGGGCTACAAAACCATAAGTAAGACGCTGGGTGAGAAGGAGACAACTGTTGGTGCAATAGTAAGAAAATCGAAGACATACAAAATGACTGTCTATCGACATCGATCTGGGGCTCCATGCAAAATCTCACATCGTGGGGTATCCTTGATCCTGAGGAAGGTGAGCGCTCAGCCGAAAACTTCACGGGGGGAACTTGTTAATGATCTCAAGGCAGCTGGGACCACAGTCACCAAGAAAACCATTGGTAACACATTACGCCGTAATGGATTAAAATCCTGCAGTGCCCGCAAGGTCCCCCTGCTCACGAAGGCACATGTACAGGCCTGTCTGAAGTTTGCAAATGAACATCTGGATGATTCTGAGAGTGATTGGGAGAAGGTGCTGTGGTCAGATGAAACTAAAATTGAGCTCTTTGGCATTAACTCAACTCGCCGTGTTTGGAGGAAGAGAAATACTGCCTATGACCCAAAGAACACCATCCCCACTGTCAAGCATTGAGGTGGAAACATTATGTTTTGGGGGTGTTTCTCTGCTTAGGGCACAGGACTACTTCACCGCATCAATGGGAGAATGGATGGAGCCATGTACCGTCAAATCCTGAGTGACAACCTCCTTCCCTCCACTAGGACATTAAAAATGGCTCGTGGCTGGGTCTTCCAGCACGACAATGACCCGAAACATACAGCCAAGGCAACAAAGGAGTGGCTCAAAAAGAAGCACATTAAGGTCATGGAGTGGCCTAGCCAGTCTCCAGACCTTAATCCCATTGAAAACCTATGGAGGGAGCTGAAGATCCGAGTAGGCCAAGCGACAGCCTTGAAATCTTAATGATTTACAGATGATCTGCAAAGAGGAGTGGGCCAAAATTCCATCTAACATGTGTGCAAATCTCATCATCAACTACAAAAAACGTCTGACTGCTGTGCTTGCCAACAAGGGTTTTGCCACCAAGTATTAAGTCTTGTTTGCCAAAGGGAACAAATACTTATTTCTCTGTGCACAATGCCAATAAATATATATAATTTTGACAATGTGATTTTCTGTTTTTTTTTTATATATAATCTATCTCTCACTGGTAAAATTAACCTAGCCTAAAAATTCTAGACTGTTCATGTCTTTGACAGTGGGCAAACTTACAAAATCAGCAAGGAATCAAATACTTATTTCCTTCACTGTATTAAAGGTTGTACTTCTCCTCTCCAAGCAATCAGCTGTAATATATTAGTGAACTCGACAGAAAGTGATCAGTTTGCCTGCAGTCCCACAACAGGGTAAATGAAACATTATACAGTACTCATTGAAATCAATGAGTTTTCCATATAATGCAAAGGCATGCTGTGTCCTCCAGAGCGAGAGACACAATTTATAACTGCTATCCATTCTAGCTTATAGTGGAGGGGGCAATTGGACAGTAGATCAGGCTCGATTTACTCTGAATTCCCTAATCCAGTGTAAGACGAGTAGCTTAGTCTATTACAGAAAATTGATTTATATATGGCTAATAAAAATTATGTATCTTTACATATATTGTACGTTATTATTCCTTTGAAAGGAAAGCCTTTTTTAAATTAAAGTAATATAATTTAATAATTTTACTTATTTTTATTATTATTATCATCATTTATTACTTTATTAACTCACACACACAGTTTTTGTTCTTTGGTCAGATTTGAATCCCAGATATCAAGACAACAGGGTTAGGGTGTGTTCACATCAGCGTTAGGTTCCATTGATGGGTTCAATCAGACTTTTCCGTCGGAGGAACCCATCAACAGAAAGGCAAATCAAAACCATAGCTTCCATTTGCATTACCATTTATTTCAATGGTAATGCTTCCTTTGCTAATGGTTTTTTGTTTGTCTTCGTTCCGTAAGGTTTCCGTTGTTTTCGCGGAATCAATATGGCAGTCGACTAGTCATTGTGACTAGTCAATAGTGCAGTCAGTCTACTCAGTCATTGTGCTACACTAAATAATTCAATAAATAAATAAATGATGGCTAGAAGTAAATTACCAGGGATCAGATTGTCATGTTCTGAACTGTAAACTTTGAATGAAAGGATTTAAATTGTATTATATTTGGTTGTGGGTTAATAATGTTTCTACTATTTACAGTGAAGATCTTGTATGGTTTCACCTTACCTGCTCCCTTTAGAAGAGTGTTAATTACATATATAGAAAATATTCTTCAATTGAACTCTGTCCTCCAGTTTTCATTCTCAGGATATTGTCCGTGAACTCCAGTTAAGAAATAGATTAAAGTAATCATTAATTAAACACTATTTTATGTGAAAATAAACACCTTTCCATTTCTTTAAAATTCCATTAGATGCAAGTGTAAATTGGAGTTAAGTTCCACATTTTACAATAATGTAATGTCATATAAGAATAATAAATAATAAGAAAAAAATGTTGAATGTAAAAGTATAAAAAATATAATAAAAATAAAGTTGATGGTGATAAAAAATAATCCAAAATACATTAAAGAAGATTCTTTGTAAATTACTATTTTTTGTATTAAATTCAAGTCAATAAACAATTTAACCCAATAGTAAATTGCCTAGTTTAGGCCTTAATGACAAGTGAATTTGCTTTGTTTTTTCATTGTCGCATTTCAAAAGTCATAACTTTTTTTTTTTCATAGACATGTTCGTGTGAAGTATTGTTTTTTTGTGGGACAAATTGTATTTTTAAATGGCATCAGTTTTGGGTACATATAATTTATTGATTAACTTTTATTAACTTTTTAGTATACCCATATTTTCTAGTACAAAATCACCAGAACTGGAAAGACCAAAAATCTCAGAGATTCAGTAAACATCCGACTCACTGAGTTGTAAGGTTGCCATTTGGCAAGTAAACCACCAGCGCTGCTGGTATCACTACCTGGAAGCCAGTGCCGATATTTAATTAATAACGGCAATAGTAATTATCGGTAGTTACATGTGCATTGATTAATGGACATCCTTTGGCAGGTAGGATGTAGGATAGGAGGAGCTGTAGCGAGAATCTAAACTCCTCCCCACTTTATTGGGAGCATGACCTAAGTTCTCCTTAAATCCATTGGAGGAATTCAGCAGTCAGTCAGGCATGGCCGCACAGGAAGAAAGAAGACTTACTAAGTACTAGTACTCTACTTACACTGAGTTATGTCAGCTTCTGCTCCCTCCAGAATGGAAACAGGACAAGTGGAGCACTTACATACACAGTCACCATCGGCACCTCCCTGTACCTGCACAGTGATAGTCCAAACAGACGCTTCCCTTGTTCTCAGTGCTCCCTCCTCTTGTCTGGGGTTTCTTTCAGTTAGACTTGGAGCCAGCTTTAAAGCAAAGTTGCTATCATAAAGCACAAATGATTCACATAGAGAGAACAACAGCAGATATTTGGATGCAGCAGTCATCAAAATGTCCAATAATCCCAAAACTCAATCCAGATACTACAAAGGCCAAAGATAGACTTAAATAACTTCTCATGCTGGTCCCTGTCTTTAAACGAGTGTTACACCCCTAATTTTGGAACTTTTGAACACTTAGAATTTTTGAAAGCTAAGATTCTGGGCTGTAATATGTACCAAGATCTAAGCTTTAGCCGTGGCAAGCGTTTACAGTCATGACATATTACATTTGGATTGGCAGTGAAAGAGTAAATCATAACATAAATAACCATCATAAGAGGATACTTAGGAGTACACTGCAGGTTATCTTTTGATGATCATTTAATGCATGCCTATGCAGGGGATTTTGATCCCTATATCAGTACTATAGATATACTGAGAAGAGTAACATGAGTGTAAAATAGGGAGATTCACTTTAAGGCCTTATTCACATGAGTGTGTCAGATTTGCGTCCGCAAAAAAACAGGCAGTTTTTCATGCATATGACTGTTCGTGTAATATCAGTGTGGTTTCCGTGTTTCTCCTCTGCAAGCACTTTCTAGTTTTACTTTATTTTTTCTCTGCATTTCTTTAGCAACTGATGCATGGAACACGGACATTACACAGATGTTGTTTGCGTGCTGATCGCTGTTTCACGCACCCTTTGACTTCAATGAATTACCTGATCTGCAAAAACGGACCAGAATAGGACATGCGGTGTGTTTCACGCAACAGACACACGCTCCGTGAAAAAACATGGATATGTAAATTGCCCCATTGAATTGCATTGGTCAGTGTGCTGTCAGTCATTTCAACAGACGGCACACTGACGTAAAACACGCTTGTCTGAATGAGGCCTAAGGCAAAAATTGGATCAGTCAGAGGTTAACTTAATATTAAAGTAAACCGAGCGAGAAAAAAATCTAACATTGCATTATGGTTTTAAGGATAATCTAAGGTATATAATAACTTTCAGGGGTTTTAAAAGAGTACTGATCAGAAACACTCATTTAATTATCAAAAGCACCATTCAATCCTTACTTATTCTGCTACAAACTAAAAAGGTATTTAGCATTTTGTATATAGATATCACAGACAATATAAATAGCACAGTGCGTACTGTAATAGATAACCGGATTGAAGAACATTTATGTGGTAGAGAATCATTTAGAAACCACCATAATGTCAAAATCGCTCAAAACTTAACTTTTCAAAGGCTCTGCCAGACAAAACTTAAACTTTTTAATTTTGGTAATGTTTTTTTTGGCCTTTTTTCAATGATAACATATGCATCTTTATTGTCTTCTTTACATTGCTTCACTATGCAATGCTATTCAGAGCAAACATTCCACTTGAACTCTGTACAAGCTTTACATTATACATGAAATCATTTTATTATCTACGAGAACAATGGCTGATACTGAATAATAGAGTAGGGTAATCCAACTATACTATTTTGGGGTTTTCAGTGCTTACTTTCAGAAGGCATAAAATACATATTCTGATAAAAAGGACTTTACAATGTACAAATTAAAATCATACAAAAAATAGTGATGTGAATGATTGCCAAATTGTTTAGCTTTTACTTTATGTTCCCTTGTTAGTTGGCAATGCAAGTAATGTAGAACTGAATATGATGTTCCTACAAAACTCTTGCTGAATCGTGAAGCACTGCCGGTACTTCTGAGAATATTAAACATGCCCCTTGCAACTTAATACAAGGGCTACTGATATTAGTGAATTAAACTGAGTGTTATTGATAAAAAAAGATGCATCCTGAAAGCGAAGAAAGATGATTGGTTATAATAAGTGCATTGGTTACAGTAAATCACCAAATGCCTGTTCATTTTAATTAGACTAGTATGTCAAGGGTATCCTTTTGACCTGTCTTACCTTCATTCATTTTAATAAGATGCCAAATTTGAAAAATGGATGAGGATTTTTTAAGAAAAACATTCAGATGTCAAATAAATATTGTATTGGTTTCTGACATTTAGAAGAATGTGGAGGTTGACATGGGAGAAAGCACAGTTGAACAAATGAACAGTATTTGGCTCATAACTTTTTTTCTTGAATAATAGATGATAGAACACAGTGTACAACCCTATCAATATAAAATGTGTGATCGCACACAGAGGTTGGTCACTCAAGTCAAAAATATCAGACTGTTTTGATATTTGAAAGTATTATATAAATTCAGTAATGCTATAACACACATAAATAATAGAAAAAATATCAAGCTATAGAGCATAGTGTAAATGTTTTATGTGAATTTCTTCTCACTAGTTTCAAGCTACAATACTTGGTGTGCAATGTTCTTAATGTGTGCCAATTTATTTATTTTTATAATTATTTTATATCTATATAGGGATTGTGCTATTTCAATTAATAATAAGAATTAGAGCTGAAGCAGAGATTGCGGAATTCGCCTGCAGCTGCCATATGGAGAAGCCTACTGAAGATATAATTATGGATTCACTTTCCCTATAAAGATTTTTATATTTATTTATAATTGTACATGATTATGACAGACAATGGAATACATTCATTGTATAAGTTATGACTTTGGAATACGAAATATGTCTATATATATATATATATATATATATATATACACATATATATATATATATACATATATATATATATATATATATATATATATATATATATATATATATATATATAATTTGGTATCACGGGATGTACTGTATATTTGAAAAAAAATAAAAAATCATTGGAACCTTATCATATATATTTACCAGTACATAAAACTGTGTCTACTTATCTAAGTATTCCCTAACAACAGGCATTCAAGGCAAAACCATGGTGTTCTTTCATGAACCCTGAACTGTCTGCTCATATAAAATATGCTTAGCAATTACATGACTGGAATATTCTTAGGTGCAATGAAACGAGGGTCCCCTACTTTTCCTCAGTCTTAATAAACTGCAATTTAGCATTGATGACAGCATACAAAAGTTACATAATGAACATGAGAGGCTTCTCTGATCTCCACTATCAGGGCAGATGAGACGAGGCGGATTCCCAGTGAAATTCCGCTGCGGACAGGCCGCAGTGGAAATCCACGGCAGACTCTTTTTTCATTGGTTTTTATTGCTTTTTAGATAACAGTGCAGAGGTTGCGGAAAAAACAGTGCAGAAACTAGCTAACATTAACATTCCACAGCATGCAAGGTCTGTTGCAGAGAAGCAGCGGATTTCAGATTTCAGAATTCCAAAACTTTGGAAGAAACTGTCAAATATGCTGCAGATTCATTGCGTATTTGCCGCAAAATTGCTGTAAAATCACCAGCAGTAAATTTCCGCTACGTCTGAGCATGTCCTTAAAATAAGTAGTGTTGCTGTGTGCTACAACTATTATCCCACTACTGATCCAGCAAGGAAAGTATAAATAACAATCCAGAGCACTCAAAATGTTATGAAGTACAAAACTTCTTTTATTATTCCATGGATTTCAACTTTCTTTACAAAATGTATTGTACAAAGTTGTGTTAACCCGTTAGTGACCGCCCCATAAAGTTTTTACGTCGGTCACTGACAGGCTTTGTTCTGATGCAATTGCCTTTCTACGTCACTGCATCGGAATAAAGTAGCACCGCCGGGGGGAGGGTTAGCTCCCTGCTCTCAGCTACTGGAGATTTGTTTGCGATCCCCATACTGGCGACCGCCGTTACAATGTATGTGCCAATGTAAATTAGTTTTTTTATATCCTCTCATCATGTATGTTAGGTGAGAGGAGATAAAAAACGATTTATAGGCCCGCTCTGCCACCGATCGTGCTGTTATTAACTGCGGTTTACAGTATTTTTTTTTATTTTTTTTGTTAGTGTCGTATATATATATATATATATATATATATATATATATATATATATATATATATATATATATATATTTAAAAAATCTATAAAAAAAAAATTAAAATACAAAAAAAAAAACATTTAATTTGTTAGTTTAGTGTAGCAAAAAAATGAATTGCAGAAGCCGCAGAATGTTCTCTGCAGAGCAGGCGTACGCCATGCTGTGCTCTAGCAGTTCTGGAAGCGGTACGGAGCGTCAGAAGCAGAACTTGGCTCAGAAAGCGACACAAGTTCTGCTTCTGCCACTGGACCCCCCAGCCCTATGGTGGTGGACGCAGCTGTCACCGGTTAAGGGTCAGGAGTAGGGTCTAGCAATGCAGTCCCTCCCGCAATGCGGGATCCTGCAGTTTCTTTCTCCCCCCAAATTGCGCCATTTACAGCGACTCCAGGCATCAACACTGATGTCGCAAATTTTACACCCTATAATTTTTTTCGTTTATAGGCGATCAGGGCCTGGAACTAATTGTTCAGCAGACAAATTTATACGCCAGGCAATTTGTCACCCAAAATCCCAGGTTTTACTATGCCAGAGGGTGGATCCCCACAACCGTCTGTGAGATTAAAAATTTTTGGGGAATTACCCTAAACATGGGGATAGTAAAAAAAACTTCTATCCGCTCCTACTGGGCTACCAGCGCTATCCACAGCACCCCTGTATTTGCTTCTGTCATTGCCCGAACGCGCTATAAGACTCTAATGCGTTTCATGCACTTCTCAGACAACTCCCAAATCCGCCCAAGAAGTGACCCAGGCCATGATCGCCTCAACAAGTTGAGACCCCTCCTCTCCCTCCTATCTGAGTCATTTGTAAATTTATACACCCCAGGCCAAAGAATAGCGGTAGACGAGTCCCTTATGTCCTTCAAGGGCCGTCTATCATTTCACCAATACATCCCCTCCAAAAGAGCCCGGTGTGAAACTTTATAAGATGTGGGAGAGCACAACGGGCTACACCTGTGGCTTTTTTATATATGAGGGCATGGACCGCCACCTTAATCCCCCATGATGCCCAGAGGATGTTGGCATTAGTGGGAAAATTGTCTGGGAACTCATGGTGCCATTCCTACAGAAAGGGTACCATGTGTACACCGACAATTATTACACCAGAAGCAGAGTCCGTATACCAATTGCTCGGCTTTCAGAGAAAAGACGATCAGAATCTAAGCGACTCATCGATCACCTGATCGCTTCTGCCACTTCATTATAGTGATCGTTGGGGTCTTAGTGCTCGGACCCCCATCAATCAAAATTTCTGAGATGTCACTATGACATGTCAGAAGTTTTTTGAAAGTCTAGTTATCCTTTAACTTAAAAAAATAACAACTTATGCAATTAAAAAGATATAATAACCAGATCAATTACAACAAACGACACTATCAAATAGAAAAAAAAAATATTTTCTTCATCACATATTTAGTGGCTTAGTGTAAATGACAGGGATAGGGAAACAGACAAGTGAGCCTTAATCTACCCGCCACTCAGTCCCTGCCTAATTGCAATGACCCGCCCTAGGCGACGGGGTACAACTGGGCGACAGTCCCTACACCCAGTAAGTGCATGACAGACAACCAGACAAGGAAACACAGAACAAAGGGAAACGGGGCAGTTGCCCACGGCAACACGGTGAGCAACAAGAGTAGTAAACGAGCCGAGTCAAACCAGGAGAGTACGAGGTGCCAAACGTAGAGCAGGAGAGTAGTGAACAAGCCGAGTCAAACCAGGAGTGTACGAGGTAGCAAACGCAGAGCAGAAGAGTAGTCAGTAAGCCAGGGTCAATACGAAGCAGGGACAAGTGGTTCAAGAAGCTGCAGCAGGGCCAGGAAACCAACAGAGAAGAATCACAAGCAAGGAGGAACAGGAAAGGCAGGTATAAATAGACAGAGGGCGGGAGCTAGCTCCGTCTGGCCAGGCTGTGATAGGCTCTCCCACTCCTAAGCCTGCCATCCTGAGTGGTGGAAGATGGAGTCAGTCTCACAGACATAGAAGCAGGTGCAGACTGATTACCTATGGGCGTGGATACAGAAGCTGTGCCTGGCAGATCCTTAACACTTAGGTGGCATTAGTGCTGTCGCCATTATCTTGTGTGCTGTACAAATTTTCAGTTACAGGCGTTCTTGCACCTGTATACACGTTTTGTTTCATTTTGTTGTAATGTGCTGTTCAAACTTTTGTGTTGTTTATGTGATTCATATATGTGGGGTTAGTGACTGGCACCATTTTTTGATCTTCCATTTTTTGATCTTGCACTCCTCCCATTCTGTCCTGAGTGATTTTAATTAGTTTAATGCTTGTTTCTACCATCCCCAGATCTATCAAAAACCTAAAGTTCGGAGTCTGACACACCAAAATAATTTAAAACAAAGCTTTCTTTATTAAATACATCTTAAAAACAACATAAATAAAACGAAGATGATTTCCACAGTGTAGAAAGACAACCAGATAAATTGTATATAGTATATCTAAATATATGGGTAATGGGTGACACTGTTCAAATATAGGATTATATCAACGGTATATTACAATTTATATAATAAACTTGACACTTTAGGATCCTGAACCACCAGGCAATCCATCAAGGCCGTAGAGATGGTGCCTGCGTCAAGGGCCTCTCTTAGTATACGATGAAGTGATATACTGAAAGCAGATAGAGGTTTAAAAGTTAGTTTTTTGTAACATGTGGGGTTTCTCAATTGACGGTATGCTTCCTTCTCATATAAGTCTCTGGGCCAGACCACTATATTACCCCCCTTATCCGCTGGTTTAAAAACAGTATCATTGAGAGACTTTAATTTCTTTAGTTCGTTCATTACTCGTCAGATCATCATGTCTGATACCGCTAGACATTTTCTCCATATCCTGCTTGACTAATTTGACAAATAAATCGATTGCTGGACATATAGTAAAAGGAGGGAATTTTGACGACCGTTTCCTAATTGATTGTGGGATCATACCTGTCTCAGGAGATTCCTGTTCTTTCAATAATTGTTCTAAAGACTGCAACGCCTCTATTTCCTCTGGTGTGGTAAAGTTGTTATCCGTCTTCCTATGAAACCACCTTTTAAATATCAGGCCTCTAGCAAAAAGGTGTAAATCCTTTATAGCTGTGAAAGCATCAAATTGATTTAAGGGTGCAAATGTTAGCCCCATTGATAATACCCCAATATCAGTGGGAGACAATTGATGAGTCGATAAATTAATTACCTTCATACGTTGGTTATCAGATGTCGGAAAGCGCCATATTTCATCTCTTTGTCTACCAGGGGGATCAAAGTTATACGGTTGTATGCGGCGTTCATCCGTACGGAATCTCTGTCTACCCCTTTGATTGGGTATATTATGTCTCCTATAGTCTATACCACTACGTGTTCTACCTCTTTGCCCATTATCCTCGGATTCTGAGATTGAACTGCCCGAGGATGCTGAAAGGGATCTACTAGTGACCCTATTCTGTAATTTGGAATATTGCCATTTATACATCCTGTTAGTCAATTTATCATTTAAATCCCGCTGGAATTTACGGCTCTTGATATCTTGTATGCCCTTTTCCCACTCTACCATTTCTGTATTTAATTGCTGAGAAGTAGCAATCCATTCGTCTTCACTAGCTATGGCTTTTTTCTTGTATTTTAATGTGATTGGTTTAGGGTTGTTTTAAAGGGACGGCATCTGTAACCCCAACACCACCCCCAGACGAAGGCTTCCGGGCCGAAACGCGCGTCGGGGTTGACACCAGAGATGGTGACCTGTTCTAATGGGTATGAACTTGGTTTTCAGCTATGCACTTTGTTCAGCAAATGATTTTCATTAGATTAAACTTATTTTTCATTGAGTGTCTGCACCTATGGCTGACAACACAGCCACTGCCCTGACTGCTTTGTGGATTTTTTACAAGGTCAAACTGAGCCATGTATTTGGTTCATGTATAGTACTAATACTGATTTTTCTAATTGGCTTTAATCAGGGGTATGTACACTGGTGTACACTCATTAACTTATATTTACTCTAATCATACTTTAAATGTGAATAAATATATAAATAATTTGTTTTGTTGCTGACTAGTTTGTGCTACTGATATATGCATCAGTATATGTACATTATATAAATTGTAATATACCGTTGATATAATCCTATATTTGAACAGTGTCACCCATTACCCATATATTTGGATATACTATATACAATTTATCTGGTTGTCTTTCTACACTGTGGAAATCATCTCTGTTTTATTTATGTTGTTTTTAAGATGTATTTAATAAATAAATCTTTGTTTTTAATTATTTTGGTGAGTCAGACTCCGAACTTTAGGTTTTTGCTATTAATCAGCAGGTTCACCGTTATTACCATGCTTCATTCCCCATAAGCTATTACGCAATAAGTCAGATTGTTGACTGCAATAAATGTATCTAGGGAATATTTTTCGTGGTGTTCTTCATGTAGGTATACTAACATCCCCAGATATATGTAGGCTTAGTCGCAGTTCTAAGTGTGTATGTGCAGCGTAGGTTCCCACCTTATAGAGGATGCCTTGTCGTGGCAGATGGGCTCACACAATTTGATCAAAATGTACTAAGAACCGCACTATTTGTAAGTAGATTCAGCAGTAATGCACATTTATTTATCTGTAATGCTTAGGTGGCATTAGTTTTTGCCGAGTGCTGTCACTATTATTTTGTGTGCTGTATTTATATATATATATATATATATATATATATATATACACACATATATATATATATATATATATATATATATATATACACACACACACATATATATATATATATATATATAGAGAAAAACATAGACCACAGCAACGGCACCAGGACTTCAGAGTAGATGAAAGCAAAAAGTGGATTTATTCACCTCAATAAAGCAACGTTTCGGTTCAACAGGAACCTTTCTCAACCTTTCTCAACCTGGCTTGAGAAAGGTTCCTGTTGAACCGAAACGTTGCTTTATTGAGGTGAATAAATCCACTTTTTGCTTTCATCTACTCTGAAGTCCTGGTGCCGTTGCTGTGGTCTATGTTTCTCTCTATTCTCTTGGGGAATTGATTCACCCCCAGGTAACGAGCACATGGCCTGATTTTTTGGAAACCATTGGAGTGCTGTGTTCATCTACCATTGGACTATATATACATATATATATATATATATATATATATATATATATATATATATAGGTGTCTGTGTGTGTTTACCTTCTTAACATGGCTACTGCATTATGACTGCACAGGTTGTTGATTTAATCAGGTCAGTGGTGGGAGAGGAGTTGGTGAAGGTCTCAATAGTTACCTGGACACGGCAGAAAGAATGAACCTGAGTTCCACTCAGCCACATAAATAATATAAACATATAGACACCAGCCTTTATAATTATTTCAGCTCATCATTCTGTCACACAAAAATGATTTAAGTGTCCTGTTTTAATTTAGCTATTGAAGATATAAATATCAATCATAAAAAGGCATATTAGAGGTCATTAAGTGGTGAATTGACTAGCATACCATACAAGATGGAAAAAATGTTTAGGTTCCATATGTGTATATTTTTAACCCCTTAACCCCTTAACGACAGAGCCTGTTTTGGCCTTGTGGACACAGCCGATTTTTGCAAATCTGACATGTCTAACTTTATGTGGTAATAACTCCAGAATGCTTTTGCCTATCCAAGCGATTCTGAGACTGTTTTCTGATGACATGTTGTACTTTATGATACTGAAAAAGTTGGTCGTTAAATTCAATATTTATTTGTAAAAAAGACCAAAATTTTGACAAAATTTGCAAAAATCTGCATTTTTCTAAATTTTAAAGTATCTGCTTCTTACCACACAAAATATTTACTAGTTAACATTTCCCATATGTCTACTTTATGTTTGCATCCTTTTTTGAACGTCCTTTTATTTTTCTAGGATGTTACAAGGCTTTGAACTTTAGCTGTAATTTCTCGCATTTTCAAGAAGATTTAAAAAGGCTATTTTTTCAGGGACCAGTTCAGTTCTGAAGTGGCTTTGAGAGCCTTATATATTGGAAAATCCCCATAAATTACCCCATTTTAAAAACGGCACCCCTCAAAGTATTCAAAACAGCATTCAGAAATTATTTTAACCTTTTAGGCATTTCACAGGAAATAAATCAAAGTAGAGGTGAAATTTACAAATTTCAATGTTTTTTTACGAAATGTATTTGTAATACAGTTTTTTCTGTAACACAGGAGGTTTTACCCGAGAAATGCAACTCAATTATTATTGCCCAGATTCTGCAGTTTTTAGAAATATATTTTAGGCACCATGTCAGGTTTGAAGAGGTCTTGTGGTGCCAAAACATTAGAAACCCCCCAAAAGTGACACCATTTTGTAAACTACACCCCCTCAAGGAATTTTTCAAGAGGTATAGTTAGCATTTTGAGCCCACAGTTCTTTTGCTAAATTTATTGGAACTAGTCTGTGAAAATGAAAATCTACTTTTTTTTCTGAAAAAACATACGATGTTTTAGTTTTTACAAGGAATAAAGGAGAAAAAGCACCCCAACATTTGTAAAGCAATGTCTCCCAATTACAGCAATACCCCATATGTGGTAATAAATGGCTGTTTGGACACACGGCAGGGCTCAGAAGAGAATGAGTGCAGATTTTGCTGTAATGGTTTTCGGTGCCATGTCGTGTTTGCAAAGCCCTGGAGGGACCATAACAGTGGAAACTCCCCAAAAGTGACCCCCATTTTGGAAACTACACCCCTTTATGGGAATTATGCCGTGAAATTGAAAATCTAAATTTTTTTTCTAATAAAATGTTGTTTTAGCTCAGATTTTTTCATTTTAACAATAGATAAAGGAGAAAAACCACTGCAACATTTGTAAAGCAAACTCTTCTGAGCACAGCAATACCCCATATGTGGTAATAAACTGCTATTTGGACACACAGCAGGGGTTAGAAAGGACGGAGCACTATTTCACTTTTGGAGCTCAAGTTTTGCTGGAATGGATTGCGGCGCCATGTCACATTTGCAAAGCCACTGAGGGGCCAAAATAGTGTAAACCCGGCAAAAGTGACCCCATTTAGGGAAACTACACCCCTCGTGGAATTTATCTAGCAGTATAGTGAGCATTTTGACCCCACTGTATTTTTGCTGAATTATTGAAATTATGCAGTGAAAATGAAAATCTACATTCTTTCCACTAAAATTTAGAATTTTTTTCATTTTCACAAGAAATAAAGGAGAAAAAGTGCTCCAATAATTCTAAAGCAATTTCTCCAGAGCACGGCAATACCCCATATGTGGTCATAAACTGCTGCTTGGATACACCGCAGGGCTCAGAATGGCAGGAGTGCTACTTTGCATGTAGATTTTGGTTGATTGTTTTTTGGGCGCCATGTCGCATTTGCAGAGCCGCTGAGGTACCCGTACAGTAGAAACCCCTGAGAAGTGACTCCATTTTTGAAACTATACTCCTCAGGGTAATCATCTAGGGGTGTACTGAACATTTTGATCCCACAGGTGTTTCATAGATTGTATTAGAATGAGGCAGTGAAAATGAAAATTATTTTTTTCCCCAAAAAATATGTAGTTTTGCACCCAATTTTTTTTCCACAAGGGGTAATAGGAGAACAAACAACACATAATTTGTTACCCAATTTCTCCGGAGTACGGCAATACCCCATGTGTGGTCCTAAACTGCTGTTTGGGCACATGGCAGAGTGTCAAAATGGAAGGAGCGCCATTTGGCTTTTAGAGCGCAGATTTTGCTGGACTGGTGTATGGGCGCCATGTCACATTTGCAGTGCGCTCTTAGGTACCAGAGTAAAACCCTGAGAAGTGACCCCATTTTGTCAAATACACCCCTCAAGGCATTTATCATTTGCCTGGATATATGACAGTGCTTAGGAGTGAAAGGTGCATGTGAGGCCTATTTTGGTGATTTTCGCAGCATTATCCAACAATGGCAGGGCTTTGGGGTCAAATAGTAAAACAAACACCCAAGTATTGACAACCATTTTGGAAACTGCACCCCTGAAGGCATTTTATTAATGGTTGTAGTGAGCATTTTGACCACACAGGGTTTTTTTTCTATTAGATGTGTGCAAAGTGAAAATTGCAAATTTCCACAGGTATGTGCCATTTTAGTGCACAATATTTTGTGCCCAGTTCGTGCCACTGAAGACAAATACCTCAAACTGTTAAGGGTGTTCTCCCGGGTATGGCGATGCCATACATGTGGAAGTAAACTGCTGTTTGGGCACGCTGCAGGGCTCAGAAGGGAGGGAGCGCCATTTTGTAGAGGTCTTGTGGTGTCAAAACAGTAGAACCACCCCAAAAGTTACCCCATTCTGGAAACTACACCTCTCAAGGAATTTAGCTAGGTGTATAGTTAGCATTTTGACCACACAGGTTTTTCGCTAAATATATTGGAATTAGTCTGTAAAAATTAAAATCTACTTTTTTTCTGAAACAACATAGAACATTTTAATATTTACAAGGAATAACAAAGAAAATGCACCCCAACAATTGTAAAGCAATGTTTCCCGATTACGACAATACCCCATATGTGGTAATAAACTGCTGTTTGGACCCACAGCAGGGCACAGAAGGGAAGTAACGCCATTTGGATTTTGGATTTCTGATTTTGTTGGAATGGTTTTCGGTGCCATGTCGCATTTGCAACGCCCTGGAGGGACCAAAACAGTGGAAACACCCCAAAAGTTACCCTATTTTGGAAACTACACCTCTCATGGAATTTATCTAGGGGTATAGTTAGCATTTTGATCACAGAGGTTTTTCGCTAAATATATTGGAATTAGTCTGTAAAAATGTAAATCTACTTTTTTTCTGAAACAACATAGAACATTTTAATATTTACAGGGAATAACAAAGAAAATGCACCCCAACAATTGTAAAGCAATTTCTCCTGATTACGGCAATACCCCATATGTGGTAATAAACTGCTGATTGGACCCATTGCAAGGCTCAGAAGGAGAGGAGCGCCATTTGGATTTTGGAGTAGGGATTTTGCTGGATTGGTTTTCGGTGCCATGTCGTGTTTGCAATGCACTGGAGGGACCAAAACCGTCGAAACCCCCCAAAAGTGACCCTGTTTTGGAAAACCTCTCAAGGAATTTTTCTAGGGGTATAGTGAGCATTTAGACCCCATGGGTGTTTTGCAGAATTTATTAGAATTAGGCCGCGAAAATGAATATCAAAAATGTTTCCACTAAAATGTTGCATTTTCTCATTTTCACAAGGGATAAAGGAGAAAAAAAACAACCATTTTTATAAAGCAATTTCTCCCGAGTATGGAAATAACCCACATGTGGTCATACGTGTTTTCATTAGAAATGAATTAACCCTTTCAGGACTTATTATATTATTTTAGTTTTCACTCCCCGCCTTCCAAGAGCCACAACTTTTTTATTTTTCCATCAATAGAGTGGTGTGAGGGCTTATTTCTTGCGGGAGGAGCTGCAGCTTCTATTGACACCATTTAAAGTACCATAAAATGTACTGGGAAACTGAAATAAAATTCTTTGTGTGATGCTATTGGAAAAAAATTTGATTCCATTTTTTGGTGTTTTCGTTTTTACAGCTTTCACCATGCGGTAAAAACTTAAACTTTACTTTATTCTGCGGCTCAATACAATTACGGTGCTACCAAAGTGATATTGTTTTTTATATATTTACTACTTTTACAAAGAAAAATCTATTTGTTAAAATAAAAATAGTTTTGTTTCACCACATTCTGAGAGCCGTAACTTTTTTTATGTTTCGGTTAATTGAGTGGTGGGATGTCTTATTTTTTGCGAGACGAGCTGTAGTTTTTATTGGTACCATTTTTTGTAAATAAAAAGTGATTAAAAAGTTGTATTCATTTTTTTTGTAGAGCTAAGGTGACTAAAAATTAATATTTTTTTTTACAGTGTTCCCCGTGGGAATTAAATAATGGTATATATTGTAATAGTTCGGACTTGTACGGACATAGCGATACCAGTTTTGTTCATTTTTTTGCATTACTTTAGAAGAGAAATGGGAAAAGTTTTTTTTTTTTTAACTTTTAAAAAAAAAATCTCACTACTAATAACTTTAATTTTTCTACACATTTTATTAGTCCCCTTAGGGGACTTGATCCAGGGATCATTGGATCGCTGATACAATACACTGCAATACTAATGTATTGCAGTATATTGTTATTCTTACAGGCTTCTGTAACAGAGCGATCGCTGTACTTGTCCGTTAGTCCCGGGTGTCAGTTGTAATACACAGCTGACACCCGCAGCGTATGGAGCGGGCTCAGCATGTGAGCCCGCTCCATACATCAACCCCCGCACCATGACGTGCTATTAAGTCATAGTGCGCAAGGGGGTTAATGCACAGCGGATGGTGTGAATATTGTAATTTTCCACTGGTATGCCCTTTTAGTGCATAATATGTTGTGCCCAGTTTGTGCCACTGAAGACAAATGCTTCATAAAACGTTAAGCGGGTTCTCCCGGGTATGTCGATGCCATATATGTGGGTGCAAACTGCTGTTTGGGCACGCAGCATGGCTCAGAAGGGAGGGAGTGCCATTTTGCTTTTGGAGCGCAGATTTTGCTTGGTAGTAATTTTGTTTGGGGTTTTACTGGTATTTCAGTTTATACTGTGGGGGCAGATGTAATCTGTGCGGAGTACATCAGGGCTTAATAAGAGGGTATAATAATGGGGTAAATAAATAATAATTCATAGATATGTGGCCGGTGTCGCACTGATAAATGGTGCCCAATCTTATCCTCTTTTGGAACACTCAGCACATTCTGCATCGACCATATTCTGAAAGCCAGAACTTTTTTATTTTTTCACCACCGGAGCCGTGTGAGGGCTTATTTTTTTCGGGACAATCTGTAGTTTTCATTGGTACCATTTTGGGGTACATGCGATTTTTTGATCACTTTTTATTAATTTTATTAAATTTTATTTTTATTTTTATTAATTAAAAAACAGGAATTCCGACAATCTTTTTTAGTTTATTTTACAGCGGCGTTCACCTACGCTATAAATGAAATTTTGACTGTATTCTGCGAGTCGGTACGATTACAGCGATACATATGTATATAGGTTTTTTTTATGATTTGCAGCGTTTGCACAATAAAATCACTTATTTATAAAAAAAAATAATTTTATTTTTTTGTCAAAAAAGCTGTGTAAGCGCTTGATTTTTGCGGGATGGATTGACGTTTTTATTGGTACTATTTTTGGATACATTCAACTTTTTGATCGATTTTATTCTTTATTTTGGATGGGGTAGTAACCAAAAAAATAGCGATTCTGGTGTAGTTTTTTATTGATTATTTTTGGGGTGTTCATCGTGCGGAAAAATAACATTATAGTTTTATAGTTGGGGTCATTACGAACGTGGTGATACCAAATATGTGTACTTTTTTAACGTGTTCATTTTTTTGCTATAATAAAATTTCTTATTATAGGAAAAAAAGTTTTTTTTGTTTATGTAACGTCTAACTTATTTTTACACTTTTGTTAAAAAACATTTTTATTACCTTTTTTTTTACATTTTTACTTGTCCCACTAGGGGACATTTAGACTTGCAGCTTTGATCGCTGCTACAGTACATTACACTACCTACATAGTGTAATGTGTTCTAACTTTAATTGTGACGAGACAGTCACACTGACAGGAAGCCTCGGAGGACCGGCCGAAGGCTGCTCCTCCGAGGCTTCCGCACATGGCAACTCAGAGGCTATTGTCTGGCCCCCGATTGCCACAACAAGCATCGGCAGCCCCCACAATCACTTAGTGGGGGCTGCCGATATGCTTCAAACCACTTAAATGCGTCGATCGCAATCAGTGGCCGCATTTAAGGGGTTAATTGCCGAAAGCAGCGGTAATGGTCCGCTGACCTGCAAGACCGATGTGTCAGCTGTCTGGGACATCTGTCAGCGCGGGCTTGTCACTCTGTGTTTACACAGAGTGACAGTTTGAAATACTGACGAAAATTAACATCCTGGTGCGAGAACTAGCACCCGACCATGACGTTAATTTTCGTCATAGGTCGGGAAAGGGTTAAAGGGAATCTGTCACCATAATGTCCGTATTAAACTATTAACAGTGTATTGTAGAGGAGACGAACCTGTCTTTAACGTTTATTATAATTTTCTGCTTAACTGGGGAGCGACGTAAGAGCATTTATGTGCAATGGTAACGCCCTCATTGCACCTAAATGCTCATTAGCATAAACATAATAAAACTTATTTCTCTACAAAGGAGGCAGTAAGCAGAAAATGAAAATAAACGCTAGAGACAGGTTAGTCTCCTCTACAATACCCTGTTACTAGGGTAACTCGGGCATTCCAGTGACAGACTCCCTTTAAACAACCCTATTTCCCAAGTACACGTTATGTAGCAATCTTTTATTAAAATATACCCTTATTCAAAAATATATATGACCATATGGCTGCCAGAGAATTGAATTGTATTTAAAACATGGTTAGCCTCCCCCAAACATGTTTCGCTACATTATGTAATGAAACTGTAAAGGATCTGCCAGACACAGCTTCTGTGTCGACGCCCGTGGTTAATCAGTCTGCATCTGCTCCTAGCTCTGATAGAGTGACTCGATCTGCTACCACTCAGGCTGGTAGGCTGAGGAGTTGGAGAACCTATCACAGCCTGGCCAGACTGAGCTAGCTCCCGCCCTTGGTCTATTTATACCTTCATTTCCTACTCTTCCTTTGTCTGTGATTCTGTCTGGTTTCCTGGCTCTGCTTTTCCTGCTAGTTCTATTGACCTCTGCTTCAAATTGACCCTGGCTTTACTCACTACTCTCCTGCTCTGCGTTTGGTACCTCGTGCACTCCTGCTTTGACTCGGCTCGTTCACTACTCTTGTTGCTCACGGTGTTGCCGTGGGCAACTGCCCCATTTCCCTTAGCTTCTGTGTACCCTTGTCTGTTTGTCTGTCGTGCATTTATTGAGCGTGGGGACCGTCGCCCAGTTGTATGCCGTCGCCTAGGATGGGCTATGCAAGTAGGCAGGGACTGAGTGGCGGGTAGATTAGGGCTCACCTGTCTGTCTCCCTTCCCCGACATTACAGAAACATGTCGGGGGGGGGGGGGGGGCTAACCATGTTTTAAATACAATGCAATTCTCTAGCAGTCATATAGAATTCACTATTAGTTAAAGCAGACTGCAGCCACCCATTTATGTAATAAAAATCGCTGTGAATTATGGTAGCATAGTATTAATAAGGTAGTGTCTGTAGTTACCGTTCTGCTAGTTTACATTGATCCTTTTAACAATTATGCAGTGTCTTAGTGTTATTGAATAAAGGTTATATTTTAATAAAACATTGCTACTTAACAGGTAGTTGGGTAAATAGGAATTTTATTTATCTTTTGGCAATTAGATAATATAAGTGTTAATTTCTGCCCTTCATAAGTTTTTGTTGATATATTTAAACAATTAACCTGCCTGAGAATGTCACCAGAAGAATTTCATTAGGAATAAATGTGATAAATATGGGGAGAATAGCGGCTCAATGGTTAGCACTATTACCTTGTGGTATTGGGTTCCTGGGTTTGAAACTTGCTAAGGGAAATGTGCATGAATTTTGCGTGTTCTCCCTGTGTTTCTTCCCACCCTTCAAAAACATACTAAGAGGTTAATTGGTTTTCTATGAAATTGACCCTAGGGAAATGTAAAAGCTGGGATCAAACTATCTATGGTAATGAAGTACATCAACATTTTAACATTCTCTTTATTAAATGTTTTGAGGAATGAAGTTTGATAGTGTCTAAGTGGATGATTAATTATTGAACTTTAGTGCAATATTTTCTCCTAACATAATTTGCATGCAAAGAGAATTGTAAAGAACTGCTAATTAATTTAAGTAAACATTACATAATTTCTACATAATACTTATTGCAATCTTTATTGTATGTATATGCACATGTTATGTTTTGTTAAACTGCACAATTAACTTTTACAAAAATTAACTAATTAAAGATAAAATTACCTTTTTAAAAGCATAACAGTCAAATCTACAATGTTCATTATAATAAGCCTGAGAAACAAAATGCAGAATTCTGTTTCTAAATTTTATACAGGCCAAAATTATTTGGCAAAAATCATCTTCTGAGAGAGCTAATGGGAAAGAGGGGATGTGTAATGTTGTCCAATAACATTTGCCAATAATAACAACATCTTTTCACACTAGAAAAATATCAGTATAATTGCATTGTAAAACATTTTTACCAGGAAGTAACTAATATTTTATTTAAGCAATTACTATAAATAAAATATCAGTTTAAATAAAACTTTGAGTAATCCACGACTACTACTTGAAAGGTTTTGAAATGATAATAAACATTGTTAAGTGTCAATTTAGTATCTATTTCCATTATTTTCATCTGACTCTCATACTTTGGCTATTGCTGCCTCTTTATTATGCTAGGATTATAAACAGAGATGAGCGAATCAATTTTAAACAAATCAAATTCGGTCCGAGTTTCCCAAAATATTTGGATTCTGCAAAATCCCAAACTTTTTGGCACACAAATCATGACAAAATAGCAAATATCGAGTGCGCTTCCCCATAACTTGTAGTTATGTAGACAGCTTGTAGACAGCTTGTAGACAGCCTTCCAAAATTATACTGCATTTATCCCTCCATCTAGCATAGTCAATCATGAAAGGTATAGGTGGATGACATTTCTAATGCTGGCTTGGCATTGAAGAGCTTGAAAATGGTTGGCTACAGTCCTAGGAAACATCAGAGAGTCAAACACGAGTTTTCAGAGCAATCAGGACACTTGTGATTTGCGGCAAATTTATTTGGACCAAATCAAATCGGACCAAAAACTAATTCCGGCACATTCACTCATCCGTAATTGAAAGGGCCGAAAAACAACAGACAGTTTTTTTTTATGCTTACATTTAATTTTTTGTTAATTTTTATTGAATTTTAAAAGATTTGGATACAGGTCCAAATGTCCAAAGGTCTCAGAATAGTCAAAGAGTGTAACGTCACAAACAAGAAACAAAAAGAAGAAAACAAACAGTCATTGCCTATGTATCATGGAGATCACACATGTACAAAAATCACATTAGTAAACTAGGACGTCACATCAAAAGAAAATATTTAGATTGTATCCATGTAGCCCAAAATTTTCAAATAAGAAAGATTCAAAGTAACAGAAAAAGTTAAAGTTAAAGTTGTTTCATGGCAATAAGTATTTGGTGGATAATTATCTATTGTAGAAGGAGAGAAGTCCTATATGGACATAGCTAAAATGTCAGGGTACACCTGTACTGATGTACAGTACCAACAATTTCTGAACGAAATAAAACCGCTTTGTTCAAAAGAGTCAGGCAAGACCCCTACATGTGTCAAGGAGAAGTAGTTAGCCCACAACTTCTCCATCAAGCTTTAGAACCACCACTTGTCATGTGTACCAGTCCAGAAGGGGTTAAATACCACCTAAGGTAGATTTTTCTCATGAGTTCTACATTGTTTACACATCTAGAGTTTGTAAAGGACCATCTGGATGCACTGACCCATTGTTCAATGGAGTAAGAAGCCACCAATTCCCCTTTCCATTTTAACATATAATTCACTTTTCCGTTCTTTTCAATATTTAGCAGTAAATTATAACTAGACGTGATTCCTTTTTGGGTATCCTTGAAAATTAAGTAAAACTGTATGAAAAGGGGTTATTTTGGACGGTTTTGAAAGTGTCTTCACTGTCTATAATATCTAATTTGGAGATATTGGTAAAATAAGCTGGAAGGAAGCTTATAGAAGACTGCAAGATTCTCAGAGTATTTAACACTATCTAATTGAAATAAATAAGATACTACCTTTAGTCTGACAGGCACCTAAGAATTAACTTATCAGTTCCGGAATAAACAGTTTAATTACATTAACAGGTATCTGATCCAGAGACAGGTTAAGAATTTGTACTCGGCACACCTTGCTTGTGTTACAAAAATATATTTTTATTTTTATTATGGATGCCAGAGGCTGTATGTGCGACGTCGACGTTTCGGTCAGACAGACCTTCGTCGGGCACTGAGCCGTGCTGGGGACTGGATCGGTACAAAATGATGCGTGTATAGCGCTGCTGTGGTCAGTAACCGGCGGCTTACCGCTCTGTGTTGGCGCCAACACCGACGTCGCACATACAGCCTCTGGCATCCATAATAAAAATAAAAATATATTTTTGTAACACAAGCAAGGTGTGCCGAGTACAAATTCTTAACCTATACCCGGGTTGGGACCCTACCTCGAGCACCCAAAGAAACCAGTGCCATCTGAACACAACCATATATGATCCAGAGACAGGTGTGCCCAAGTAAGGTTATACACATATTTTGTGCAAACTCGAGTTAGACATTGCTGTTAATGGAAGTTCCGTAAACTCTGCTCCCAAATATGCTAGTACAAATAAAAGGAAAGGAGTGCCCTTTGACTGAGACCACAACGGAGTAGCGGAAGAATTCTAACAAGAATGTAGCTAATTCATAATAGCCACAACTTTATAAGCAGCCACATCTAGAACCCCTTTCCTGCCATTTTTGACTTTTTGTTTATGCAAATGTTAAGCTACCCTAGCTCCTTTTATATTCCAAACAAATTTAGGAAATACAGATTTTTAGTCACTGTGGAGGGAGGAATAAGGTATCATTCTACATAAGTACAAGTACTTGGGTAATAGTAACCTTTTTAACGAAGTTTATTCTAGTGATCCAAGACAATTGAAATTTCTCTAATCTATTACATTCTTGTTTTAGAGAGAAAATAAGTTCTATGTAATTGGTAGCAATTACTTGAGATGACTAGGGAGTCAGCTTAATACCAAAGTACAGGATTCCCTAATCTGTCCAAGTGAAGTCAAAGTTAAAAAGCGAGGACGTTAATGCAGGCAATATATGTATAGGCATCATTAGATATTTGAAGACATTCAATTTATAGAAGGATCATCTAGATTATTGTAAAATAACATTAGCTATCTCTGTCAGGGAGGATAAAGGAGAATTACATATAAGAGCCATGTCATCGCATATTTGCCAATTTATGTTTGTGTCTCACACTAAGATGCTAGAGACGGTCGGGGAGCATCAAATAATTTCAGCAAAGGGTTTGATGCACAGGATGAAAACAAGAAGGGATAATGGACTTCCCTGTCAAGTATCACTACTGATGCATATTAATTATTTGAAGAATCCTGAAGTGTACACTCTAGCCAAGGGGTTAGAGTAGAAGAAATGAATTGCATCTTTTATAAATGACTGGAAACCAAATTTAAGCAACATTGTCTCTAAAAAGCTAGAGTTGTCCCTATCGAATGCTTTTTTAGCATTCAGAGAGAGAGAGATATCTAACTGGAGAAGAAGTTCTCAAGGCCACTTTGATATTGTCCGATAACCTTCAGTTTCAAACTCTAGCTTGGTGGCCTTTAATGATGTCAACTTGATTTAATGTCCTTTATTCTGGAAGCCAATAATTTAGAGAAAAAATGTGATCTTGCAGTTTAATATGAAGATCGGGCAAAAATTCTCAGGAAAATCTGGAGCTTTACCTGGCTTAGGCAGAGTAATGATAATGGCTTGAAACATTTCAAAAGGAGAGGCCTGGTGTTGAACGATCCCATTAAAAGTATTTGTCATAAAAGGAATTAGGATATCTGTAAAAGATTTATAGAATTTATTGGGTAATTGCATCTAGACCCGGGATTTATTTTGTTTTAAACTCTTAATAATTTTTCTAAGTACTATTTCTGATGTGGGTGCGTTAAAATGGTACAGTTGTGACGCAGACAAAGTGGGTAGCTTGAGTTTTAATAAGAAGGCCTGGACAGTATCTTCAGAAACAACAAAAAGAGACGGGACATCCGTAAGGTTTTATAATTTTCTGTTTAAATCTGCAAAGGAATCAGCAATTTTGTTGGGGGGTAAACAATTCTATGACATTCAGTGGTTTTGATCAAAGTAATTTTATATTTAACCTTCTGCTGTTTAACTCTTCTAGCCAGGATCTTACTAGGTCTATTATCTTGCATATAATAATTCAATTTCAAATGTTCTAGGTTTTTCTCATACAGAAATAATTTTAGAGATCTGAAATCTCTATTTTTTTCTTTGACAGAATCTGTGGGGCTGTATTTCATGAGAATTTAATTCAAGTGACTGTCAGATATAAAACAATCAATTTCCTTAGTTTTCTCCCTTTTTGCTCTAGTGACAATTTGGATAAATAGTCCTCTTATGTGTGCCTTGCGGGTAGCACAGAGGTGTTTAGGAGAGAAGGCTTAAAGGGAATTAATATCAAATAATTCTTTCAAGGCAGAATTGAAAGATTTATGTGAGGATGGAGATTTTAACAAGGAAAGGTTTAGGAGGTAGGCTAAACTGGTCAGCTAGGATCAGATCTATAAGAGCATGGTCTGACCAGGTTATTATGCCTTTATTAGGGGGGATTCACACGAGCGTGTATTCGGTCCGTGCGGGCCGCGTGGTTTTCACGCGGCACGCATGGACCAATACAAGTCTAATGGGCAGTACAGACAGTCCGTGCTCTTTGCGCAGCGTTTGTCTGCTGCGACAGGTTCAATAACTCTGCGTATTTCGCGCATCACGCACCCATTGAAGTCAATGGGTGCATGAAAACCACGCAGGTTGCACGGAAGCACTTCCGTGCGAACCGACTGAAACAGCGCACCAGCTGTCAAAAGGATGAATGTAAACAGAAAAGCACCACGTGCTTTTCTGTTTCCAAACATCCAAACGGAGTGTCTTTGCGATGAGCGAAGCCGGACAAGCGAACCGAACTTCACCGGGTTCGGCCGAACTCGTTTTGGCCGAACCTGGCAAAAAAATTATCGGTACGCGACGTCAGGAGATAGTCACTGTCCATGGCGCTGAAAGAGTTAAACTGTTTCAGCACCATGGACAGTGACTTCCGATCCCAATATACATGAACCTATAGAAAAAAAAACGAAGTTCTGACTTACCGATAACTCCCGGCGTCTTCCTCCAGTCTGACCTCCCGGGATGACAATTCAGTCCAAGTGACAGCTCCAGCCAATCACAGGCCAAGCACAGGCTGCAGCGGTCACATGGACTGGCGCGTCATCCAGGGAGGTGGTGTAAAGGATCTGCCAGGCACAGCTTCGGGGTTAACTCCCATAATTAATCAGTCAGCACCTGAATCTACATCCCTGTGACTGACTCCAGCTTCCACCACTCAGGCTGGCAGGCTTAGGAGTTTGAGAGCCTATCGCAACCTGGCCAGACTCAGCTAGCTCCCGCCCTCGGTCTATTTAAGCCTGCCCTTCCTGTCACTCGGTGCTTGTGATTCTTTTCGTGTGGTTTCCTGGCCCAGCTACAGCTCCTTCTATTTTGATCCTGCTCGATACAGACCCTGGCTTACTGACTACTCTTCTGCTCTTCGTTTGGTACCTCGCACACTCCTGGCTTGACTCGGCTCGTTCATCACTCTGGTTGCTCACGGTGTTGCCGTGGGCAACTGCCCCTTTCCCTTGCTTGTATTCCCTTTTATGTTTGTCGTTTTTGTCGTGCACTTACTGAGCGCAGGGACCGCCGCCCAGTTGTACCCCGTCGCCTAGGGCGGGTCGTTGCAAGTAGGCAGGGACAGAGTGGCGGGTAGAGTAGGGCTCACTTGTCCGTTTCCCTACCCCCGTCATTACATAATCACAAGCCCATACCTAGTCTACCCTGGTCCCTGACACCACTATGGACCCCCGTGAGACCCTGGCTCAGCAAATGCAGGGTCTCTCCCTACAGGTCCAGGCCCTGGCTCAGAGGGTCAACCAGCCTGATGCTACCTTGGTAGTTCCCCTCACCTCACCTCTTGAACCCCACCTCAAGTTGCCCGACCGGTTCTCAGGGGACCGGAGGGCTTTTCTCTCCTTTCGGGAGAGTTGTAGGCTTTACTTTCGTTTAAAGCCTCATTCCTCAGGTTCTGAGAGCCAGCGGGTGGGTATAATTATGTCCCGGCTCCAGGAAGGGCCCCAAGAGTGGGCCTTCTCCTTGGCTCCTGACGCCCCTGAACTTTCCTCCGTTGATTGTTACTTTTCTGCTCTCTGACTTATTTATGACGAGACTGACAAGACTGCCTTTGCCGAGAGTCAGCTGGTGACCTTACGTCAGGGTAAGAGACCTGTTGAGGAGTATTGTTCTGATTTTAGGAAGTGGTGCGTAGCTTCTCGGTGGAATGACCCTGCCTTAAGGTGCCAGTTTAGGTTGGGTCTGTCGAATGCCCTGAAAGACCTGCTAGTTAGCTATCCCTCTTCTGACTCCCTAGACCAGGTTATGGCTTTAGCGGTACGACTTGACCGACGTCTCAGGGAACGACAACGTGAACGTTTATGTGTTTTCTCCTCCGACTCCCCCATGATGCCTCCCGAAGTTCCGTTGCTTCGTTCCTCCCGAAAAGACTCAGAGATACCTATCCAACTCGGGGCCGCCGTGTCCCCCCAACAACGTAGAGAATTCCGCAGGAAGAATGGTCTCTGCTTCTACTGTGGGGATGACAAGCATCAAGTGAACAACTGTCCTAAGTGTAAGAATGCAGCCAGAGAACTTCCGCGCCTAAGTGATCATCGGGGAGGTCACTTGGGCGCACAGGTATTTCCCGTAAATAGGAAACGTACTAAGATCTTGCTTCCCTTTCAGGTCTCTTTTGGTGGTAGGTCTGCTACTGGCAGTGCCTTCGTGGATTCAGGGTCCACTACTAATATCATGTCTGTGGAATTTGCTATGTCTCTTGCTATGCCTCTGATTGATTTGCCTAAACCTGTCCCGGTAGTGGGTATCGACTCCACTCCTCTTGCTAATGGTTATTTTACACAGCATACCCCTGTTTTTGAACTCCTTGTTGGCTCCATGCATTTGGAGCAGTGCTCTGTACTGTTGATGCAGGGATTATCGTACGATTTGGTTCTAGGCCTTCCCTGGTTGCAGTTGCATAATCCCACGTTTGACTGGAATACTGGGGAGCTAACCAAATGGGGTAATGAATGTTTTACGTCATGTTTTTCTGTTAATTCTATTTCTCCCCCTGAGGAGGCGAACACGCTACCCGAGTTTGTTCAGGACTTCGCTGATGTTTTCTCTAAGGAGGTCTCCGAAGTGTTACCTCCTCATAGAGAATATGATTGCGCTATCGAATTGGTACCAGGAGCTAAGCTTCCTAAGGGTAGGATATTTAATCTTTCTTGTCCCGAACGTGAAGCCATGAGAGAGTATATCCAGGAATGCCTGGCCAAGGGTTACATTCGTCCCTCTACTTCTCCGGTAGGTGCTGGCTTCTTCTTCGTAGGGAAGAAGGATGGGGGTCTTAGGCCATGCATTGACTACCGTAGCCTGAATAAGGTCACGGTAAGGAACCAGTATCCCCTTCCTTTGATTCCTGATCTCTTCAATCAGGTTCAGGGGGCCCAATGGTTCTCTAAGTTGGATCTACGGGGGGCGTATAACCTTATCCGCATCAAAGAGGGGGATGAGTGGAAGACTGCGTTTAACACGCCCGAAGGCCATTTCGAATACCTCGTCATGCCCTTTGGGTTGTGTAATGCCCCTGCGGTCTTCCAGAATTTCATAAATGAGATTTTGAGAAATTACCTGGGGATATTTCTTGTAGTGTACCTTGATGACATACTGGTGTTTTCCAAGGACTGGTCCTCCCACATTGAGCATGTCAGGAAGGTGCTCCAGGTCCTTCGGGAAAACAAACGGTTTGCCAAAACCGAAAAATGTGTGTTTGGGGTACAGGAAATACAATTTTTGGGTCAAATCCTCACTCCTCGTGAATTCCGCATGGACCCCGCCAAGGTTCAGGCTGTGGCGGAATGGGTCCAACCTGCCTCCCTGAAGGCGTTACAGTGTTTTTTGGGGTTCGCTAATTATTACAGGAGATTTATTGCTAACTTCTCGGTCATCGCTAAGCCTCTTACGGACCTCACTCGCAAAGGAGCTGATCTCCTCCACTGGCCTCCTGAGGCTGTCCAGGCTTTTGAGGTCCTTAAGAAGTGCTTTATCTCGGCCCCGGTGTTGGTTCAGCCCAACCAAATGGAGCCATTTATCGTGGAAGTTGACACATCTGAGGTGGGAGTGGGGGCTGTCTTGTCCCAGGGTACCAGGTCCCTCACCCATCTCCGCCCCTGTGCCTACTTCTCCAGGAAGTTTTCGCCAACTGACAGTAACTATGATATTGGCAACCGCGAACTCTTAGCCATTAAATTGGCATTTGAAGAGTGGCGCCACTTCCTGGAGGGGGCTAGGCACCAGGTAACGGTCCTTACCGACCACAAGAATCTGGTTTTCCTAGAATCTGCCCGGAGGCTAAACCCGAGACAAGCTCGATGGGCGTTATTTTTTACCAGATTCAATTTTTTGGTTACCTATAGGGCTGGGTCTAAAAATATTAAGGCTGATGCACTGTCGCGTAGCTTCATGGCCAGCCCTCCTTCGGAGGAAGATCCTGCTTGTATTTTGCCTGCAGGTATAATCATTTCCTCGATCGATTCTGATTTAGTCTCTGAAATTGCTGCTGATCAAGGTTCAGCTCCCGGGAACCTTCCTGAGAACAAGCTGTTTGTTCCCTTGCAATTCCGGCTAAGGGTACTTAGGGAAAATCATGATTCCGCACTATCTGGTCATCCAGGCATCCTGGGTACCAAACACCTCATTACTAGAAACTATTGGTGGCCTGGGTTGCCTAAAGACGTTAAGGCCTACGTCGCCACTTGTGAGGTTTGTGCTAGGTCCAAGACTCCCAGGTCCCGACAAGCGGGCTTACTGCGTTCGTTGCCCATTCCCCAGAGACCTTGAACACATATCTCCATGGATTTTATCACCGATTTGCCTCCATCCCAAGGCAAGTCGGTGGTGTGGGTGGTAGTAGACCGCTTCAGTAAGATGTGCCACTTTGTGCCCCTCAAGAAACTACCCAACGCCAAGACGTTGGCTACCTTGTTTGTCAAACACATCCTGAAACTCCATGGAGTCCCTGCCAATATTGTTTTGGACAGAGGGGTACAATTTGTTTCATTGTTTTGGAGAGCCTTCTGTATGAAGTTGGAGATTGATCTGTCCTTCTCCTCTGCCTTCCATCCTGAAACCAATGGCCAAACAGAGGACTAATCAATCTCTAGAACAATATTTAAGGTGTTTTGTCTCTGACTGTCAATATGATTGGGTCTCATTCATTCCCCTCGCCGAATTTTCCCTTAATAACCGGGTCAGTAACTCGTCAGGGGTCTCCCCCTTTTTCTGTAATTTTGGGTTTAATCCACGGTTCTCCTCCGTTTCACCTGGTAGTTCCAACAATCCCGAGGTAGAGGTCGTTCATCGGGAACTGTGCACAGTCTGGGCCCAGGTTCAGAAGAACCTAGAGGCGTCCCAGAGCGTACAAAAAACTCAGGCTGATAGAAAATGTTCTGCTAACCCCTGTTTATGGTGGAGGATCTGGTGTGGTTGTCGTCTAGGAACTTGCGTCTCAATGTTCCGTCCAAGAAGTTTGCTCCCCGGTTTATTGGGCCGTATAAGGTCATTGAGGTCCTCAATCCTGTCTCCTTCCGGCTGGAGTTACCCCCGTCTTTTCGTATACACGACGTGTTTCATGCCTCCCTCCTTAAACGCTGCTCCCTGTCCTTGGCTCCCTCGAGGAGACCTCCTGTTCCCGTCCTCACCCCTGAGGGGGTGGAATTCGAGGTGGCCAAGATTGTGGACAGCAAGATGGTCCAAGGCTCCCTCCAGTACCTGGTCCATTGGAGAGGATACGGGCCCGAGGAGAGGACTTGGGTACCTGCCTGGGATGTTCACGCTGGGGTATTGGTCAGGAGGTTCCACCTGCGTTTCCCCAGTAAGCCAGGTCCACTTAGAAAGGGTCCGGTGGCCCCTCATAAAAGGGGGGGTACTGTAAAGGATCTGCCAGGCACAGCTTCGGGGTCAACTCCCATAATAAATCAGTCAGCACCTGAATCTACATCCCTGAGACTGACTCCAGCTTCCACCACTCAGGCTGGCAGGCTTAGGAGTGGGAGAGCCTATCGCAACCTGGCTAGACTCAGCTAGCTCCCGCCCTCGGTCTATTTAAGCCTGCCCTTCCTGTCCCTCGGTGCTTGTGATTCTTTTCGTGTGGTTTCCTGGCCCAGCTACAGCTCCTTCTATTTTGATCCTGCTCGATACAGACCCTGGCTTACTGACTACTCTTCTGCTCTTCGTTTGGTACCTCGCACACTCCTGGCTTGACTCGGCTCGTTCATCACTCTGGTTGCTCACGGTGTTGCCGTGGGCAACTGCCCCTTTCCCTTGCTTGTATTCCCTTTTATGTTTGTAGTTTTTGTCGTGCACTTACTGAGCGCAGGGACCGCCGCCCAGTTGTACCCCGTCGCCTAGGGCGGGTCGTTGCAAGTAGGCAGGGACAGAGTGGCGGGTAGAGTAGGGCTCACTTGTCCATTTCCCTACCCCCGTCATTACATAATCACAAGCCCATACCTAGTCTACCCTGGTCCCTGACACCACTATGGACCCCCGTGAGACCCTGGCTCAGCAAATGCAGGGTCTCTCCCTACAGGTCCAGGTCCAGGTCCAGGCCCTGGCTCAGAGGGTCAACCAGCCTGATGCTACCTTGGTAGTTCCCCTCACCTCACCTCTTGAACCCCACCTCAAGTTGCCCGACCGGTTCTCAGGGGACCGGAGGGCTTTTCTCTCCTTTCGGGAGCGCAGGGACCGCCGCCCAGTTGTAGGGCGCCTAGGGCAGGTCGTTGCAAGTAGGCAAGGACAGAGTGGCGGGTAGACTAGGGCTCACTTGTCTGTTTCCCTACCCCCGTCATTACAGGTGGGGCCCGATGTCGAGAGGCGCGTCACCAAGGACGCGTCACCAAGGACGCGTCACCAAGGCAACGGCCGGGAAGTTCTCGGTAAGTACGAACTTTTTCTTTTTTTTCAACAGGTTTTTCGATATTGTGTTCGGCATTCACTGTCGAGGGTGCTGAAAGAGTTAGCTCTTTCAGCACCTTGGACAGTGACGGGCGTCGACTAGCCTCATCTCTATGATGGCGGCTGCGCGAAAATCACGCAGCCGCGCATCATACACGGATGACACACGCAGCTGTCAAATGGTTTTTGCGCGCGCAAAATGCCGCGTTGTTTGCGCGCGCAAAAACGCAACGTTCGTCTGTATCTGCCCTTAGTGACCATTAAATTCAGCAGTATTCTCCTGCCAGAAAGAAATTGATTATCGGGTATACTCCATCTGGAGAGGATAGCACCAGATATCATGCAACATTTCCTTCATCACAAAATAACTTCATCACAAAATAACTTAAATCTGGAGGCAACCTATTGCAACCCTATGAGTGAGATAAGACATGGTTTATTTAACATTAAAATCCCTGCAAATTACCAAGCCTCCCTGTTGTATAGATTTAGCTTTAGCTATAACCTTTTAATGAAGGGAGCTTGTCTTCTGTTAGGTGCATAGTGATACAATAGTGTAAAGAACTGAGTTCAATTCACAAATAAGAACTCTATATCTACATTTAGGATCTAATAATGAATTAACAGCTTTGTACGCTACAAAATGCTTAATAGCAATTGTCGGCAAATAAGAAAAAAAAAGATGGATATAATGGAAAGCGCTACTGATAAAAGACGTATTAGCAGTATTGGTAATATCTTTAAAAAAAAATTTAACACCCTTACTGACCAGCATATTTTAGACCTTAATGACTAGAGATGAGCGAACTTATCAAAAGTTCGGTTCGGCTAGTTCGCCGAATTTCACAAAAAAGTTCGGTTCGGACCGAACTAGTTCTGACCGAACCTGTCACTTCCCTGCGCCGAGCATGCTACTGTCCGGGGTGCTGATAGAGTTAATGGGCTGCACTAACTCTTTCAGCAACCTTCACAGTACATGCTCGGCGCGCGGAAAATACCATTTAAATGTAATAAAAAAATAAAAATTATACGTTCGTACTTACTTTCCTCCTGTCCGGCCTCCAGCGATGACGTTTCATCCCTTTCGCCGCTGCAGCCAATCACAGGCTGTAGTGGCGGTCACGCACGTCAGGATGACGCTTCATCCCACGTGACCGCCTCTGCAGCCAATCACAGGCTGCAGCGGCGACATGAATGAAACGTCATCGCTGGAGGCCGGACAGGAGGAAAGTAAGTATGAACGTATTATTATTATTTTTTGGCATGTATGTATGTTGGCATGTATGTATGTATGTATATCTGTGCATGTATGTTTGCATGTATGTTGGCATGTATGTATATATGTGCATGTTTGTATGTATATTTGCATGTATGTTTGCATGTATGTATTTTTGCATGTATGTTGTCATGTATGTATGTATGTTGTCATGTATGTATATATGTGCATGTGTGTATGTATATTTGTATGTATGTATGTATGTTTGCATGTATGTTTGCATGTTTGTATGTATATTTGCATGTGTGTATATATATATATATATGTATGTATGTTGTCATGTATGTATGTATGTATGTTGTCATGTATGTATATATGTGCATGTATGTTGGCATGTATGTATATATGTGCATGTGTGTATGTATGTATATTTGCATGTATGTATGTTGTCATGTATGTATGTATATATGTGCATGTATGTTTGCATGTATGTTGGCATGTATGTATACATGTGCATGTTTGTATGTATATTTGCATGTATATATGTTTGCATGTGTGTATGTATGTTTGCATGTATGTATGTTTGCATGTATGTATGTTGTCATGTATGTTTGTATGTATGTTGTCATGTATGTATGTATATATGTGCATGTATGTATGTTTGCATGTTTTTATTTTTGCATGTATGTTTGCATGTATGTTTATATATATATGTGCATGTTTGTAATTATGTTTGCATGTATTTATGTTTGCATTTATATTTGTGCATGCTTGTATATATGTATGTATGTATCTTTGCATGTTTGTTTGTATGTATGTATGTTTTCATGTGTGTGTGTATGCATGTATGTATGATAGTTTGCACGTATATATGTGTGTATGTTTGCATGTATGTATATTTGCATGTATATATGTGCATGCTTGTATATATATATATGTATGTTTGTATATATGTATGTATATTTGTATATATGTATGTATGGCCATGTATGATACTGTCTGCTGGCGCCCTGTATCTAAGTCAACTTCACGGCAGGCTTCTATACATGGTATAACAGTCAGTATCACACATTAAACTGAATCTAAGCCTACGACATGTTTTATTTCATTATTTTTTTTTTTTACAGGTTTGGTGTTTGGACTACGTCGGTTTCGAGGACTACTTAGATGACGTTTTTTTTCTACAATAAAATGGTTAATGAGGGTTGTGTTGGGGGTGCTTTATTTCAATAAAATATTTTATCTATATCTTTGTCTTTTTCTTTTCAAATTTTATTATTACCACTTTAGTAATGGCCGCTGTCTGAGTGACAACATCCATTACTAATGCGGGGCTTAGTGTTAGCCGGTGCAGAGGCTAACACTAACCACCATTATTACCCCGGTACCCACCACCACCAGGGGTGCCGGGAAGAGCCAGGTACGATCCAGTACCCGACCATCTGTTGTGATGGTCGGGCCCTGGGGCGGCCGCAGGCTGGTATTATGAGGCTGGGAAGGGCCAAAAACAGTGGACCTTCCCACCCTTGTAATGCTAGGCTGCTGCTGCTGTGTTGTATCTGGCTGGTTATAAAAGTGGGGGGGACCCCACGTCATTTTTTTAAATTATTTATTTATTTACATTTTTTTTTTTAAAAAGACATGGGGTTCCACCCAATTTATCATAACCAGCCACATACAACACAGTGTTATTAGCCTGGGAATGGACAAAACCAGTGGCCCTTCCCACCCATGTAATGCCAGACTGCTGCGGCCTTGTATATGGCTGGTTATTAAAAATGTGGGGGACCCGTCTATTGCTAAATTTGTTAAATTCCAAAAAAAAAACGACGTGGGGGTCCCCCCCATTTTTATAACCAGCCCGATACAACACAGCAGCAGCAGCCTAGCATTACAAGGGTGGGAAGGTCCACTGATTTTGGCCCTTCCCAGCCTCATAATACCAGCCTACGGCCGCCCCAGTACCCGACCATCACAACAGATGGTCGGGTACTGGATCGTACCAAGCTCTTCCCGGCACCCCTGGTGGTGGTGGGTACCGGGGTAATAATGGGTGGTTAGTGCTAGCCTCTGCACCGGCTAACACTAAGTACCGCCTTAATAATGGACGCTGTCAATCAGCCAACTGCCATTATCTAGGCACTAATAAAGTTTGAAAAAAAAACACAAAGACAATTCTTTTTTATTGAAATAAGAAATCCCCAACAAAACCCTCGTTAACCATTTTATTAAAATTTGAAAAAACGCAGATCTACGCAGTAGTCCAACGAATCGTAGATGTAGTCCAATCGGTACATCAAAATCTGCAACAACATAAAAAAACAGTTATCAATGTGAACAATACCAATACTTCTACTCACCTACACACATATATACACGCACACACAAACAAACAACCATACACAGACACACACATATATACACAAACACAACAAGATATACACACACACATAAACAGACAAACACACACATATACACGAACTCACACATATACAAACAAAAACACACATATCCAAACACACACACACACAGTTATACACACATACACGAACACATATACACAAACACATATACAAACAAAAACACACATACCCAAACACACATATACACAAACACATATACACAAACACACCCATATATACACACAAACACACACCCATATACACACATATACACATATACAAAAACACACACAAACATCTACACACAAACATATACACAAATACACCCATATATACACAAACATATACACAAAACACATATACACAAACACACCCATATATACACACACACATATAAAAACAAAAACAGACAAAGTCACATACCCAAACACACATATATACACAAACACACACATACACAAACACGGTTTCTTTTAAATGCTGCTGGGGAACCCGCTCGATCCACTATATAAGGCTGCGCTACAGTGCAGCATTTAAAAGAAACAGGATCCTGACCTGTCCATAGAGTTTAAGGCAGCACAGAGTATTTCAGGAGATGAGCGTGCAGATTCAGTGCTGCTGCGAACTCTGCTCTTACCATTACGTAGCTCTCAGTCTGTTACCTCTCCTCCACTCCTGTCCTCCAGAACACCTTCACATGATTGGCAAGTCACCACGTAATGGTAAGAGCAGAGTTCACAGCAGCACAGAGTATTTCAGGAGATGAGCGTGCGGATCTTGTGCGGGGTGGTGACTTGCCAATCATGTGAAGGTGTTATTGAGGACAGGAGTGGAGGAGAGGTAACAGACTGAGCTACGTAATGGTAAGAGCAGAGTTCACAGCAGCACTGAATCTGCACGCTCCTCTCCTGAAATACTCTGTGCTGCTGTGAACTCTGTTCTTACCATTACGTAGCTCAGTCTGTTACATCTCCTCCACTCCTGTCCTCTATAACACGTTCACATGATTGGCAAGTCACCACCACGCACAAGATCCGCACGCTCATCTCCTGAAATACTCTGTGCTGCTGTGAACTCTGCTCTTACCATTACGTGGTGACTTGCCAATCATGTGAAGGTGTTCTTGAGGACAGGAGTGGAGGAGAGATAACAGACTGAGAGCTACGTAATGGTAAGAGCAGAGTTCACAACAGCACTGAATCTGCACGCTCATCTCCTGAAATACTCTGTGCTGCCTTAAACTCTGTGGACAGGTCAGGATTCTGTTTCTTTTAAATGCTGCACTGTAGCGTAGCCTTATATAGTGGATCGAGCAGGTTCCCTAGCAGCATTTAAAAGAAACAGGATCCTGACCTGTCCACAGAGTTTAAGGCAGCACAGATTATTTCAGGAGATGAGCACGGGCAGCCGTTCGTTTTTCCGAGCCGTGCTCCCATCATGCACACGACCGTAAAAACACCCGTTATTGCGGGTCGTAATTACGACCCGCAATAACGGGCTCATAGACTTCTGTTACCCACGGGTACCTTTCCGTTTTCTCACGGGAAGGTGCCCGTGCCGTTAAAAAAATAGAACATGTTCTATTTTTCTATTTTACGGGCCGTGCTGCTATAATTATAATGACAGCACGGTTCGCAAAAGCGGCCGGCTGCCCGTGGCCGGCCGGCCGTGCTCGTAGTTACGAGTCGTAATTACGAGCACGGCCCGTAAAATAAAAAAATAGAACATGTTCTATCTTTTTAACGGCACGGGCACCTTCCCGTGAGAAAACGGGAAGGTACCCGTGGCTAACAGAAGTCTATGGGCCCGCTATTTCGGGTCGTAATTACGACCCGTGATAACGGGTGTTTTTATGGTCGTGTGCATGAGGCCCCGTAATGACGGGTGGCTACATGTGTGCACCCGTCATTACGGCAGCGTTGCTAGGCGACGTCAGTAAGGGTATGTGCACACACACTAATTACGTCCGTAATTGACGGACGTATTTCGGCCGCAAGTACCGGACCGAACACCCTGCAGGGAGCCGGGCTCCTAGCATCATATTTATATACGATGCTAGGAGTCCCTGCCTCTCCGTGGAACTACTGTCCCGTACTGAAAACATGATTACAGTACGGGACAGTTGTCCTGCAGAGAGGCAGGGACTCCTAGCATCGTACATAAGTATGATGCTAGGAGCCCGGCTCCCTGCACTGTGTTCGGTCCGGTACTTGCGGCCGAAATACGTCCGTCATTTACGGACGTAATTGGTGTGTGTGCACATACACTAAATAGTCACTGTTCAGGGTGCTGAAAGAGTTAACTGATCGGCAGTAACTGTTTCAGTACCCTGGACAGTGACTACCGATCACAGTACCTGTAAAAAAAAAGACGTTCATACTTACTGAGAACTTTCTGCTTCCTCCAGTCCGGTCTCCTGGCCGTTGCCTTGGTGACGCGTCCCTCTCGACATCCGGCCCGACATTCCTTGATGACGATGCAGCCTTGTGAGCGCTGCAGCCAATCACAGGCTGCCGCGGCCTCTGCAGCCAATCACAGGCTGCAGAGGCCTCTGCAGCCAATCACAGGCTGCCGCGTCAGAAAAGGTCGGACTGGAGGAAGAAGAGGGACTCGTCAACAAGACAACGACCGGGTACGTATGAAATGCTTTTTATTTTATTTTTAATCAGCAGCCTCTTTTCTCTATCAGTGATTGATAGAGATAAGTGGCTGCCGATTTGTATAATGTTTTTGACCGGGTTCGGTCAAAACGGGTTCGGCCGAACCCGGTGAAGTTCGGATTCGCTGCGAACCGAACTTTACTGGAAGTTCGGACCGAAACCGGGTTCGGTTGTCCCGGTTCGCTCATCTCTATTAATGACCAAGCCATTTTTTAAGTTTTTCCATCGTCTCATTCAAAGAGCTATAACTTTTGAATTTTTGCGTCGACATAGCTGCATAAGGTCTTTTTGCGGGACAAGTTGTATTTTTTAATAGCACCATTTTAGGGTACATAGAATTTATTAATTAACTTTTATTAACTTTTTTGTGGAGGTATAGAAAAAAAACTACAATTTCGCCACA
Source organism: Rhinoderma darwinii (assembly GCF_050947455.1). Taxonomy (NCBI): domain Eukaryota; kingdom Metazoa; phylum Chordata; class Amphibia; order Anura; family Rhinodermatidae; genus Rhinoderma; species Rhinoderma darwinii. The sequence continues at coordinate 155,887,504 of NC_134688.1, read as the reverse complement.
CTTTTTTGCGTTCCAAATTTACGCCATTTACCGTGTGGTATATATAACAGAATAACTTTATTAATTAAGTTGTTGGGATTGCAACGATACCAAATTTATATAGATTTTGTGTTTTACTACTTTTACACAGTGAAAACAGTTTTTTTCAAAATTATTTGTTTTTGTGTCTTCATATTTGAAGAGCCATAACTTTTTTATTTTTTCGCCTATGCAGTTGTATGAGTGCTTTTTTTGCAGGACGACTTGTAGTTTTATCGGTACCATGTTGGAGTACATGCAACTTTTTGATCACTTTTTATCACACATTTTTTTAAGGCTGGATTCAAAGAAAACAGCAATTTTTGCATTGCTTTTTATTTTATTTTTTTACGGCGTTCACAGTGCGTGTTAAATGATGTAATAATTTTATAGTTGCCGTCGTTACGGAAGCGGCGATACCAAATATGTGTAACTTTTTTCCTTTATTTTGTTTTTTAATAATAAAGCAGTTAAAAAGTGGGTTTTTCATTTTTTTCACTTTTCACTTTTTCTGAAACTTTTTTTTTCACCTTTTTTACTAGTCCCACTAGGGGACTTCACTATTCCATACTCCGATCGCATTTATAATACATTGCAATATTTGTGTATTGCAGTGTATTATGCCTGTCCGTGTAAAGGAGGCATGACCTAGCAGGCATACACTACAGGCAGACCTGGGGGCCTTTATTAGGCCCCCGACTGCCATAGAAGACACAGACACTCAGTGATCTTATCGCCAGGAGTCAGTGGGATGAGAGGGAGCTCCCTCCTTCTCTCCAAAACCACTCAGATGCGGCGCTTGCTATTGAGCGCCACATCTGAGGGGTTAAACGGGTGAGATCGATACTAATATCGATCTCGACCGTTCAAGCAGGGATGCCCCCAGCCCTCAGCTACCTCTGGTAGTGGAGAGCAGGGAGATTTAACGGCTCCCTGCTCTGTTTATTTATTCCGACGTAGCGATGTAAAAAGGCTATTTGATCGGAATAAAGCCCATTAGTGGCCGCCGTAAAAACACTATGGGGCGGTCACTACTCAGTTAATGCATGGCTACGTGTTTCAACACAGAACCTTTGTCTTCGTCAGGTCAAAGAAAATATACATCAAACAAGTCTTACTTATGCACATACTGGGCAGGATCACAAAAGTGAACAAAAAAAAAACGCCAAACAATAAATTAAACATAAATAGTAATACTTACTATGTTAAATACCTATAGCTGAATGTGAGGACATATCACACCTCCACTGAGGGAAGAATAACACCAAATACAAATTGTATCTGCAAAAATATATAAATCCTTTATTACAATAAATCATAAAAACATGTTGGCCATCAGGACCTAAAATACAACAGACAATTTAAAATACACTGGCATAGAGAACAGAAGGGCTATTCAAAAAAATAATATGTACACAAAAGTGCTGTATATATAGCAGCAATGCGGGTCATTAGGTCAAACAAGCTGTGTGCATATAGTATGAGGAACTCTGCAAACCACACATAAGGTTCAGACACCCATGTCATCACACATCAACATGAAAATAGACCCATCAATATATGCACAGGGATGGCAGCAAACAAAGTACAGTGTGTACAGAGCTAGATAGAGAACAGGAAGTCACCATGAATAAAAGTACGGTCCCTGAACCTATACCAACCCAGGTGTAGTAAGAATAACCCAGAAGTAAACTCCACGCCAGGAGCCCCGACGCGCGTTTCGCGGTAGCTTTTTCAAGGGGTACTGACAGGAAGTATAGGTACTTAATATTGTTTCTGTTTTTTCAAACAGGCCTCAGTACTACTATGGATTTCCATACACGGGAATCCAATTGGCTGTCTCTTGTGACCCAAGTTTTTAATAATGATGCTGTAGGACCCATGGGTGCAACCCACATGGGAATATTGGAAACCCAAAAGAAATTAAAAGATCTACTAAAACGTAGAATGAGAGTTTGGTGGAATAAGGTGGCTTTAGAGCAATATCTTACTAAGGATCTCATCCCCAGAGGCTTGCGAGTCCAGGTCTTTCCCTCTTTTCCCCTTGATGATGCCACGTTTCGTTCCCGATGGGAAGAAGCGTGCAAATCTTGTTCACGCACATTCATTGAGCTTTTGATAGGATGGGATAAGAAACAGTTAGAGGAAATTGAAAAGCTGATAGTACCTCTACAGGATAAAGTAAAAATGGAACTCACTCCTGATATTCTTGCTAGATTCGAGCATGAACTAAGCATTGAATACACTAAATGGGAATCCGAGATTAAAGAATTCAAGTCCAAGAAGTTCCAACGGGATTTGATGGATTTTCAAGAACACAAAGTTTATAAATGGCAAAGGCGTGGTTCCACTACAATGGCACGTTCTGAGTCTCTATCCTCACTAGATAGTACAACTTCTGGGGCCTCACAAGGGAGCCAAGCAATGAGAACTAGGAGATATGAAACCAGACGTACTCCCACAAAACGAAAATTCAATCCCTCTGATGAGAATGCAGGAGGTGAATTGCAGGTAATTAATCTCTCAGATAGAGTATTCACCCCTAGCCAAATTTCAGTGCTTTCTCTGGGGCTGTCATTTTGTCCTGTTACAGGCTTTGATGACTTTTTAGCCATCAAGGATGTGTTTTTATTTGCACGCAAACTTATATACAAAAAGTATTTCGCTAAAAATGATCCTCATAATCTGTTCACAGCACAGGAGGAATTGGAAGCGGTCCGGCGTTAGAATCGTTACTCCAGGAACAGGAGGTTAGTAATGTCAGGTTTCCAGAAACCATTCGTCCCAGGTCCACCGCATTTCCTCCCTTGTCATTAAACCCATCGGTCGAGATGTTTGTCAGAATGGTGGTTGATGAACTCCGAAAGCTGCCTCAGGACCGGGGCTATGACAACCTGTCATGGGCACAGCGCAAGGCACTGCGCGAACTTAAGCAGATGAAGGACATTGTGTTTAAACCAGCTGACAAGGGTGGAAATGTGGTGGTTTGGCCTACTGAGATGTACGAATCTGAGGCATATCGACAATTACGGGATGCGGAGTGTTACAAGCGTCTGACATATAACCCCACCAATATCTTTAAGGGCCAGCTTGATGTCATATTGGCGGAAGCCTATGACAACAACATCATTACTAAAAAAATCATGGATGGGCTCATTGTGAAATTTCCCATCACCCCCACACTATACCTTCTACCAAAGGTACATAAAGATCATAAGAAACCACCTGGCCGGCCAATCGTGTCTGGATGTGGGAGTCTATGTGAGTCCATTTGCCGTTTCTTGGATTATTATCTCCGCCCTTGCGTCGAGAATCTCCAATCATATGTCAAAGATTCTACGGACGTTTTGAAGCGTCTTGATGGAGTGACCATTGAGCAGTATATGTATTTGGTATCCTGCGATGTGGAATCCCTATATACCTGCATCAATCATGAACTGGGGTTACGTGCTATTCAATACTTTCTAGGCTCTTGTGACCTTGGTCGTGAACTGGTTCAATTTCTTGTCATTTTGATGCGTTTTGTCCTTGAGCACAATTACTTTGTGTTCAGAGACAAACACTATTTGCAACTCCGTGGGACAGCAATGGGTGCCACGTGTGCACCGTCTTATGCTAATCTATTCTTAGGCTTCTGGGAACAAGAAATTGTACGAGAGGCCATGGATATGGTATCTGGATGTGTTGTTGGCTGGATGCGATTTATCGATGACATCCTTTTTATCTGGCAGGGCACACTAACAGAATTGGACCTTTTCGTATCCATCCTTAATAACAACACACAGAATATCAAACTAACGAGCATAATTAGTCAAACTACCATGGAGTTCTTGGACATCAAGATGACAGTGCTTGACACAGGTAAGCTTAGCACCACCATTTTTCGGAAAGCAACTTCCGTAAATTCTCTTCTACATGCGTCATCCTTCCATCCCTCACATGTAATACGCGCAATTCCTACAGGCCAATTTTTGCGGGCAAGACGCGTATGTGACTCAGACTCTAATTTTGAAAGCGAATCACAGTGTTTGAGGACCCGGTTTTTACAACGTGGTTACCGTAAAAACGATATCGATATGGGTTATCAAAGGGCCTGCCAGACCAATCGAAACAACTTACTCATTCAGCAAAAACGCAAGAAGGAGGATAGTGTAGTACGATTGATCACTCCATACAATTCCCAATGGAGGGAGATACGTAAAATTGTGACTCGTTTTTGGCCCATTTTGCTCACGGATCCTGATTTAAAGAAACATTTATCCTTGAAGCCTCAACTTACAGCTAAAAAATGTAAAACTTTAGGAGATCATTTAGTCCGGAGCCATTACAGTGCCCCTAGTCCTAGGACTTATTTATTTGGTTCCAAAGGACCAGCTTGGGGATCATTCTCTTGTGGTCATTGTTCCATCTGCAACTTGATGGTCAAGACGGACACTTTTGCAGACTCCGAAAACAAAAAATGTTATAAAATCGTACACTTCATAAATTGTAGTACCACTGGTGTTGTTTACATGGCCACATGTCCATGTGGTCTATCGTATGTGGGCATGACCACAAGAGAATTGAAAATAAGAATTCAGGAACATGTGAGGGACATTAAAAAAGCTGGAAGAATTGAGAGCAATAACTGGGAGGAAATTGAGAAACTGAAATCCATTCCGAGACATTTCCGGGATTTCCATAATAATAGATGGCAGGACTTAAGGGTGCTGGGCATCGATAAGATCATTATCGGATCACGTGGAGGTGACACTTTCCGCAAATTAGAACGCATTGAGTGCAAATGGATCACAAAACTTAAGACTAGCTCACCTCTGGGTATCAATGAAAAAATGTCCTTTGCCTCCTTCCTATAAACTTTTCTGGGTCTTATGGCATCATTAGTTTTTAACTTTGTATACATTTATTATATTTGACGGGTTTGGTTTACCGAGGTTTTTGTTGATTACATTGAAATAATCCTCTGGTTTATATTATTGTGTACTTGTTGTTATAAATTCCATTTTTGTAGTTGATGGCTTGTATTGACATAAGTGTGTCTTTTTATCTTCTTACAGGGGTCCTGTTTATATTGGCCTTAAAATATATGGGTGGATTTGAATATCAAGCGTCACACTCCATGTGTTCTGATAATCAATATTTCTGGTTCTTCTTACTTATTTATACAGTTTTGCTATAATTATGCTGGATTTGTCCATAGTTGTTTCAGCTTTTTCAGGGGGTATTCATGTTTGTGTGTTCACACACATGATAAATACCTATTATGTGTGTTATACACATTAGGGTATTTCTTTAGTGTAGGATTCCATATATCTTTTCAATTTGTCTGTGATAATGCACATTTGCACATATATTTGTACATATATAGATATCCTTATCAATTTTATTAAATTATGTATTTATTACGACAATTTATTGACACACATTATGGTACGTATACATTTAATTATATATTTGTACAATATTCACATTTTTGTCACTTTAAGCTTATTAAATTTACATCACCCATATATTTTTACACTTTCATTTTTTATGGTATCACTATATTATATTATACTATATTATATCGTATTAATATTAAACTATGTTGTATTGTTGTATGTCTTATTGTTGTCAACATAATAAAATTAATTGTTCTTCTGGTGCATCTCATCACGTGTGTGTCACCTTATTTTATCTTATTTTTTTCTTTCTTCCTCTTATCACATCACTGAGCACGTGTGTTCACTCTCCTTGCACTTACCACATTTTGGTTTTCTATATTATGAAGAAATCCCCCTTTTTCTTTAAATTGTTCTAATATATATTTTTTGCATTTTTTATTTATGTATGTAGACATTTCTCTTATGTTATAATGTCAATTAATATCCATTCTATGACATGTTTATGTGTGTAACAACATTTATAGTATAATTGGTTATATACATCTGGGTCTATATTTAGTGATTGATTGATATACTAGCTTAGTTCTGTTCACTCTTTAAATGGCATCTGCAGTATATGGGCTTGTGTGATCGCTTTTTGCCCACATCCAAAATGGCCACTTGAACATGACATGTCAAAACGCTATTTATGGTAGAAAGGTCTATAACATCGTTTTTGCCCATATTCAAAATGGTCACCGCAGCATGTCATTTCACAATAGTGCGACCTAACATTCTTTTCCCGGCGCTCCTGCACTGATGCGCACGCGCATGCGCAGTGGCGTCCGTGTGGTGCGTGTATGGGAAAGCTGGCGGTGTTTGTGACTCACTGCCCAACAGTCAGGTATTTACATATATATTAGCTCAGCTGTTTATACTTTACACCAGGCTCAGCCTTGGCTGCTTACAATGAGGTACTTTCAATACCTTACCGTAATTGGTTACTTTAAAGGGACCCCTCCCATTTTTTCAGTATATGTATATCATCAACTACTCTTCCTGTCAGTACCCCTTGAAAAAGCTACCGCGAAACGCGCGTTGGGGCTCCTGGCGTGGAGTTTACTTTTGGGTTATTCTTACTACACCTGGGTTGGTATAGGTTCAGGGACCGTACTTTTATTCATGGTGACTTCCTGTTCTCTATCTAGCTCTGTACACACTGTACTTTGTTTGCTGCCATCCCTGTGCATATATTGATGGGTCTATTTTCATGTTGATGTGTGATGACATGGGTGTCTGAACCTTATGTGTGGTTTGCAGAGTTCCTCATACTATATGCACACAGCTTGTTTGACCTAATGACCCGCATTGCTGCTATATATACAGCACTTTTGTGTACATCATATTTTTTTGAATAGCCCTTCTGTTCTCTATGCCAGTGTATTTTAAATTGTCTGTTGTATTTTAGGTCCTGATGGCCAACATGTTTTTATGATTTATTGTAATAAAGGATTTATATATTTTTGCAGATACAATTTGTATTTGGTGTTATTCTTCCCTCAGTGGAGGTGTGATATGTCCTCACATTCAGCTATAGGTATTTAATGTCTATTTTCTTTTTGATATGTGCGGACGTTTATTATAACGTGCATCGTTTGGCTTGTCTCAGTATAGGTACTTAATACTTACTATGTTGTTTTGTAATTATATTGTCCTTTTGCCACTTATCTTATCATTACTCTATATCCATCAAGTAACCAAAAAAAATTGCGGTAAAAACTACAACTTAAATTTATTCTGCAGCTCAATAAGATTATGGTGATACCAAATCTATATAGATTTTTTTTGTTTTTTTACTAATTTTACAAAGAAAAAACTATTTGTCAAATAAAATTGTTTTGTTTCACCACATTCCGAGAGCCATAAAAAAGTTTTGTCGATTCAGCGGTGTGAGGGCTTATTTTTTGAGGGACAAGCTATAGTTTTTAATGTACAATTTTTTGGTACATACAACACTTTTTATTATTTTTTTTGAGAGCTAAGGTGACCATTCAAAAGCGACTTTGGCGTTTTAAATTCTTTACTTTTACGGTGTTCACCGTGTGAGTTGTATAATGGTATATTGTACTAGTTCTGACTATTTATATTACTTTAGAGGAACATGTGAAAAGGGTTTTGGTTTTTTTGACTGGACTATTTTTCTTTCACTACTAATAACTTTATTTAACTTTTTTTTACACATTTTATTAGTCCCTCTAGAGGACTCATACCAGCAATTTTTAAAAGACTTCTTATAGGAAAAACAGTAGTTTTTGAAACTTATAATTTAAATTTTTCCAACATTTTTCTTAAACTTTTTTTTTTACTTATTTTTTTTTGTCTCACTAGGGGACTTGAAAACAAGCAGCACTGATCGCTGCTATAATACATTACACTAGCCATGTAGTGTAATGTATTGTAACTGTGAGTGTGACGTTGACAGTCACACTAAGGGTATGTTCACACGAGGGCGTCCGTAACGGCTGAAATTACGGGGATGTTGCAGCCTGAAAACATCCCTGTAATTTCAGCCGTAATGGCATGTGCAGGCGCTTGAACGGACGTAATTGGCGCTGCTATTCATTGGAGTCAATGAATAACGGCTCCAATTACGGCCAAAGAAGTGACAGGTCACTTCTTTGATGCGGGCGTCTATATACGCCCCGTCATTTGACAGCGGCGCGTAAATGACGCCTCGTGTGAACAGACAAACGTCTGCCCATTGCTTTCAATGGGCAGATGTTTGTCAGCGCTATTGAGGCGCTATTTTCGGACGTAATTCGGGGCAAAAACACCCAAATTACGTCCGTAATTAGTGCGTGTGAACATACCCTCACAGAAAGTCTATCAAGACCAGCTGGAGGCTGGTCTTCATAGGCTACCATACATGGCAGACCTGGAGGCCATAGTTTGGCCTTCAGTTGCCATGCAAACCATTGGCAACTCTGCCCGCGATCACATCGTAAGGGCTACCAATGTGCTACAAACCCCTTAAATGTGGCGATCACAATCAATCACCGCATTTAGCACGGTGGTTAACTGTTAAAGTGCAGTTACGTCAAGGTGCGAGCAGGGGTTAAAAACATAACTCTGCCGACAATTAATAGGGCTACCTCAGGTTAGAAAAAAGTTCTGCTTTTTTTTTTTTCAAAAAACCAACTTGTCCATGGGCTATTTCTGCTATTGCAGCTTCAAACACAATACCAGACAGAGCCTGTGGACAAGAGTTGAAAACAATGCGCCGCTCCCCCACAGACCAAAACGAAGCTCGTTTGTAGGGCGAAATCTGGCAACATTTTCATGTGGACCGGAAGCCGCTGCCGGACAGTAAGATGACGATTTCCTGCCGCGGCTTCCGGCCATATGTTCAACAAAGCGAAGGCGCAAGCAGCATAGACCAGCGGAGTCAGTGGCGGCAGGAGCAGGTAATTTATGTACGTGTAAGTGATGGGTGTATTATGCTCGTATATGTGATGTGTGTATTATGTTCGTGTATGTTCATGTGATACTGTTTGCTGAGCCCTGTATCTAATCCTCCTTCAAACCCTTCCTTCTCCTGGCACTAGCCAGAAGAAGGGAGGGGGGATTGTATGAGGACTAGAGATGAGCGAACTTATGAAAAGTTAGGTTCGGCTGGTTCGCCGAATTTCATGAAAAAGTTTGATTCGGACCGAACTAGTTCTGACCGAACCTGTAATTCAAGAAAGCCCCTAAAAATCGTGTAAAACACTGTTTAAAAGCCCTAGAAGCCCTGTATAACACTCTTAGGTCACCCATGAGTGTATCCAAGTACTTTTGAGCTGTCTTTAAGGCAAAGTTAGTGTCAAAGTTACGCCAACATGTATGGCTATAGGAAAACGGATGGGACACGGTAATAACTAACAGAAACCACTGCACTTGTGCATGTTGTATGCTTAATGCATTGTTAAAAAAAGGTACAAAAATTTCCCATTTTTGGCGGCAGATGCCTGCCAGGGTTCATACATATAAGGTGGTTAAAGAAGAAGCAATGGCTTTTGACAAGCCCTCAAAAAATGTACCCTTTATGGTGGCAGATGCCTGCCGGGGTTCATCAATACATGGATGTAAAAGCAACAAACAATGGCTTTTCACAAGCCCTCCAAAAATGTACCCTTTTTATTGGCAGAGTCCTGCCGGGGTTTATCCATACATGGATGTAAAAGCAACAAGCAATGGCTTTTGACAAGCCCTCAAAAAAATTACCCTTTTTATTGGCAGATGCCTGCCGGGGTTCATCCATACATGGATGTAAAAGCAACAAGCAATGGCTTTTCACAAGCCCTCCAGGCCTGCTTGTAGCAGACGGCAGTGGAGGTGTATTGGTGGTAGTAGAGGTAGCCAACGGACAGCAAGGGTGGTGGTAGTAGTAGTAGCAGCACATTAAAAGACACTGTACAGTCACAGGACAAAGCCCTGTGGTGGGGCAATCCTGCTTGTAGCAGACGGCACTGGGGGTGGATTGGTGGTAGAAGTAGTAGCAGCACCAACAGCGGCACATTAAAAAAAGAGTGGACAGGACAGAATCCCATAGTAGCAGGTGGCAGCGACAGCAGCAGCAGCAATGTCAGATCTAATCAGTGGCATCAGGCACAGGGGTTTTAAAATCCTCACCGATCCACGCTTGATTCATTTTCAGAAACGTGAGATTTTCCAACCTGTTGGCGGACAATCTTGTTTGCTTAGGGGTGACGAAGCCCCATGCCGCACTGAATACCCTCTCTGACGCTACACTGGAGGGTGGACAAGACAGTACACCCATGGCAAACTGGGCCAGTTCTTGCCAATGATCCAATCTGCTGACCCAGAAGTCCATGGGGTCTGGGATCAGGATTTCTGACGGAGAAAGGGCACAGTCCAGGTATGAGTGAACCTGGTTGTTTAGGTGCTGGACCTGGTGATGGTGAACATCCCTTTGGTGACTACGATGTGTGTCAGGTCGGGGTATTGTATGTAAAAATGTTGTCATCATATTTTCCAAACTGAATTGGCTGCTGCGGCTGTTACTGCTGCCGCTGCTGCCGCCTATTGCAGAGGTAGCTCTGCCAGAGGCGGTGGAACGATGAGACAGTGAGGAGCGGAGAGTGGCCCCCCGGTCAGACATGCTTGCAGCAGGTGTTTGCCGTTTGAAAGCCGTGACAAGCTGGCTGCATAGCTTCTCTCGATAATAAGCCAATTTTGCCTCCCTCACGGAAGGCGCAAAAAACTCCCCCATTCTGGCTTTATACCGAGGGTCTAAAAGTGTGGCTATCCAGTACTCAACTCTTTGCTTAATGCTAACAATACGACAGTCAGCGTGCAAGTAACGAAGCATACAGCTCGCCTTCCTGGCCAGCGTTTCAGAGGGCCCGGTTGGTTCCATCTCTGCCCCATACTGCCATGGTTGTCCATCATCAAGGTCGTCATCAGACTCGTCATCACCATCACTGTCATGTTGTGCGGCTGCCTCGTCCCCTATACCTTCCTGTGATTCCATCTCCAAATCCAGCTCCTCTTCAGGTCCTGTTTCCTCATCCTCATCCTCCTCCTCCTCCTCAACATCCATAGCCAGATGTGATCCTTCCTCCATCCTTTGCTGAATCATCGCTGTGAGCGTTTTGCTCCATAATGAATATCAGCGGCATAACATCGTTCATTCGGCTAGCGTCACGGCTCACAAATCGTGTGGCCTCTTCAAAGTGCTTCAAAACGCGACATGCGTCTCTAACCAGCTGCCAGTGCCTGAGCTCGAAATTACACTGGCTCCAAACGCTGCCCGTCTGCTGCATCAGGAAATCATTCACGGCTTTCCGCTGTTCGTACAGACGGTCCAACATGTGCAGGGTGGAATTCCAGCGTGTTGGAACGTCGCAAATCAGGCTGTGTTCTGGGAGATTGTTTTGACGCTGCAAGTCCAGGAGCAAACGCAAACCCTCCTGGACATGGCCAGCACACCCTTCAAACCAACATATGACTTTAAGAAGCGTGTTATGACCAGATTGATCACATGTGCCATGCAAGGAGCGTGTGTCAGGTGACCTAGACGCAGTGCAGCCACAACGTTCTTCCCGTTATCAGAGACAACATTGCCCAGTGTGAGTTTCAGAGGAGACAGCCAGCGTGGGATTTCCTCCTTGATGCACAGCAGCAGCTCCTGCTCTATGTGGCTTTTCTCGCCCAGGCTCAGCAGGTGTAAGACAGAGTTGTGGCGCTTCACCTTGCACCTATGAAAAGAGGAGGGAGGAGGAGTGGAAGATACGCTGTGTCCTGTCGGGGACGGGAAGACCTCCGTTGAGGAGGGCAAGGGGGAGGAGGAGGAATAGGAGGAGGAGGATGGTAGGCGCCTGGTGTCCGGAGTTGAACCAGAAAGATACAAGAGTGGAGGTGGTAATGCCTGGCATTGCTGCGGTGGTGCATCGGACTGCAAAATATTGACCCAGTGGGCCGTGAAAGACATGTACTGTCCCTGCCCATAGTTGCTGCTCCACGTGTCGACGGTGGCATGTAACCAGTTGCACACGGATAATTGCAAGGACTGGCCCACCTTTTCCTCCACATGCTTGTGCAAGGCAGGGACAGCTGTTTTGGAGAAAAAATGTCGGCTAGGTATTCGCCACCTAGGCTGAGCGCACGCCATCAATTGCTTGAAGCCGGCGGAGTCGACCAGGTGGTACGGCAGCGACTGCACCACCAACAACTTAGCCAGGTGTGAATTAAGCCACACGACAAGTGGATGACTGGGTATACAGTGAAGGAAATAAGTATTTGATCTCTTGCTGATTTTGTAAGTTTGCCCACTGTCAAAGACATAAACAGTCTAGAATTTTTAGGCTAGGTTAATTTTACCAGTGAGAGATAGATTATATAAAAAAAAAAAAATATATCACATTGTCAAAATTATATATATTTATTTGCATTGTGCACAGATAAATAAGTATTTGATCCCTTTGGCAAACAAGACTTAATACTTGGTGGCAAAACCCTTGTTGGCAAGCACAACAGTCAGACGTTTTTTGTAGTTGATGATGAGGTTTGCACACATGTTAGATGGAATTTTGGCCCACTCCTCTTTGCAGATCATCTGTAAATCATTAAGATTTTGAGGCGGTCGCTTGGCAACTCGGATCTTCAGCTCCCTCCATAAGTTTTCGATGGGATTAAGGTCTGGAGACTGGCTAGGCCACTCCATGACCTTAATGTGCTTCTTTTTGAGCCACTCCTTTGTTGCCTTGGCTGTATGTTTCGGGTCATTGTCGTGCTGGAAGACCCAGCCACGATCCATTTTTAATGTCCTGGTGGAGGGAAGGAGGTTGTCACTCAGGATTTGACGGTACATGGCTCCATCCATTCTCCCATTGATGCGGTGAAGTAGTCCTGTGCCCTTAGCAGAGAAACACCCCCAAAACATATTGTTTCCACCTCCATGCTTGACAGTGGGGACGGTGTTCTTTGAGTCATAGGCAGCATTTCTCTTCCTCCAAACACGGCGAGTTGAGTTAATGCCAAAGAGCTCCATTTTAGTCCCATCTGACCACAGCACCTTCTCCCAATCACTCTCAGAATCATCCAGATGTTCATTTGCAAACTTCAGATGGGTCTGTACATGTGCCTTCTTGAGCAGGGGGACCTTGCGGGCACTGCAGGATTTTAATCCATTACGGCGTAATGTGTTACCAATGGTTTTCTTGGTGACTGTTGGTCCCAGCTGCCTTGAGATCATTAACAAGTTCCCCCCGTGTCGTTTTCGGCTGAGCTCTCACCTTCCTCAGGATCAAGGATACCCCACGAGGTGAGATTTTGCTTGGCGCCCCAGATCGATGTCGATTGACAGTCATTTTGTATGTCTTCCATTTTCTTACTATTGCACCAACAGTTGTCTCCTTCTCACCCAGCGTCTTACTTATGGTTTTGTAGCCCATTCCAGCCTTGTGCAGGTCTATGATCTTGTCCCTGTCATCCTTAGAAAGCTCTTTGGTCTTGCCCATGTTGTAGAGGTTAGAGTCAGACTGATTAATTGAGTCTGTGGACAGGAGTCTTTTATAAAGGTGACCATGTAAGACAGCTGTCTTTAATGCAGGCACCAAGTTGATTTGGAGCGTGTAACTGGTCTGGAGGAGGCTGAACTCTTAATGGTTGGTAGGGGATCAAATACTTATTTCTCTGTGCACAATGCAAATAAATATATATAATTTTGAGTATGTGATTTTCTTTTTTTTTTTTTTTATATAATCTATCTCTCACTGGTAAAATTAACCTAGCCTAAAAATTCTAGACTGTTCATGTCTTTGACAGTGGGCAAACTTACAAAATCATCAAGGGATCAAATACTTATTTTCTTCACTGTATATTGTTGCTTATTGGACAACGATTCCGTAATGGATAACTGACGGGACGTAGGAGGAGCACTAGATGACAGTGATGATGATGATGACAACGACATGGTGGATAAGACATGGCTACTACTTAGATGACATGGACTCGGAGCAGCAGCAGCAGCGGCAGAGGGGTCTTCATTAGATGTACATGATGGTGGGGCATGTCGATTGTCCCACATGGCCTTGTGATGCCGCTCCATGTGTTTACGTAGAGCGGTAGTTCCTACATTGCTGCCCTGCCCACGCCTTACTTTCTGCTTGCAGATACGGCACTGTGCCATGTTTTCGTCCTCCGGGAAGGTACATAAAAATTGCCACAAGGCAGAGTACCGTAAAGAGGTAGTACCACGTCCACCACCACCCAAGCTTGCCCCTTGTCTGGCAGGCTTTTTTCGGGAGCCTACACCAGTAGCATCAGTGTCGCCGTCACCGGCTCCTGAGCTGACCCTACTGCTGCAACGTTTTGCAGATTGACTTCTGCCCCTACCTCGGCTTGGCTGTTTATCACTGCCAGTGCCGCCACTACTACTCTCCTCCTCTGACGCCGTCATCACCTCGTCACCTGGTTCCCACGTCCTGTCTAAAACAACATCATCATAGCCCTCCTCATCATCCCCGCCACTTCTGTCACTGTGTTGTGAATGTGATGTGACATCATGGCAGGCTCCATGCCCCCCCTCACTACTGCGTCTGCCACCACGGCTACCACCAACACCCCACTACGACAGCTATGCGTCTCGGACACCGCTTCCACCTCCACCACCGCCGCAACACACTCCGTTGGCTGACTCGCGGAAAACAAATCATCATCACTATGTTGTTCGGTATCTTCCTTCGCACCCAAGGAGATGTCTCTTAGGACTCTCAGGAAAGATGGCTTCCCGCTAGGAAGGGGGAGTGAAGACATAGATGATGGAATGGAAACGCTAGAAATACCCATATTACTACTGTCACTGTGCCAAGGAACTGTAGAGGATCTGGAATCCAACTAAACCTGGCTTGAAGCCAGATCATCAGAGTCTTTCTGCTGAGATGACCGCGAGCCAGCCAACCAGTCCACAATGGCCGTAATGTCTAAAGTAACCCGCCCACCGGAGGAGATGGACAAGTCTTGCTTGCTGATACTGCTACTACTACCAGCAGGCACATGGCTTTTGCTTCGAGTAGAACTGGGCACATATCTTGTGCCACAAATGCTGGTACTGGGTCTGGCACCAACAGATCCAACATTTGGACTGGAAGAGGACATGGCATGGGTGTTTTTTCCTCTACCCCGTCCTTTCACAACCTTTTTTTTTACCAGACATTTCACTGCTGTGCTGGAGTGCAGCAAGTTGAATCAAAACCCCTTCGCCTACTAGAGGAATGAGGCCCTTATAAAATATTATTGGACTGGCTGAAAATGAGTGACTGTGAATAGGTGGCAGTCAGTGTATGCTGTGACTTGTATAATAGCACCAAAGGCACCGGCTGTACTTAATTAGCACGTTGAATTAAACCCTTACACAGAAATGAGGCCCTTTTAAATTCTTATTCGGACTGGCGGAAAATCAGTGACTCATAAGGGGCCAGTCAGTCGGGGAATGCTGGGCATTATAGTACTACAAAGGCTGCCTGGATTGCAAGTTGGATGTTCACCCATGCAACGGGGATGAGCCCCTTCTAAAAGCTTATTCACACACTGGCTTGGCAAATGGCAATGAATGAGAATTTCTATCAGCCACTGTGCACTCAGGGAATGTTGGGCGTTGTAGTACTACAAAGGCTGCCTGGATTGCAAGTTGGATTGTTAACCCATGCAACGGGGATGAGCCCCTTCTAAAAGCTTATTCACACACTGGTTTGGCAAATGGCAATGAATGAGAATTTCTATCAGCCACGGTGCACTCAGGGAATGCTGGACGTTGTAGCACTACAGCTGCCTGCCTGGATTGCAAGTTGGATTGTTAACCCATGCAACGGGGATGAGCCCCTTCTAAAAGCTTATTCACACACTGGCTTGGCAAATGGAGAATTTGTATTGCAATTTGGATGTTGATTGTTGAGAGTAGAGTAGACTCCCGCTGTAGTGGATGAGCCCCTTCGATTGCTGGATTCCTGGCTTTTAGATTCCTAAAGCTTTCCCTTACTGCACAGAGATGCTATCCCTACTGCTCCTGTCTCTAAAATGGCCGCTGAGCTCCGTGCATAGACTTTTATTGCAGGCTTGAGCCCGCCCCTATGCTGCCTCCCGATTGGCTGGGAGAGCCGTTTGCAAGGCATTATGGGGTGGCCTGATGTCAGGTGATATTTTGAAATCCTCCATTTTACATCTAACATGTGGCAGGCGCCATAATGTAGCCGGGTTCGGTCAAAACGGGTTCGGCCGAACCCGGTGAAGTTCAGATTCGCTGCGAACCGAACTTTTCACGATGTTCGGACCGAAACCGGGTTCGGTTGTCCCGGTTCGCTCATCTCTAGTGCTGGACTATAAAAAGGGCTCTGCCCTCTTGAACATTGCCTGAGCGTTGTTGTGTTACCTAAAGTTTGTCTTGCAAATGGTCTCCTAGTGTTTTCCAGTTCCCAGTGTTACCCGTTCCTTCTGCCTGTACCCTGTATCCCGTGCTACCTTGCCTCTGTGCCATCTACAGTTGAAGTCGAGTTGTGTCTTCTGCTGTATCTACTGTGTCACACCCGCTGGGTGTCTGTCTGCTGCTGGAGCCTCATCTTAAGCCTGAATCACCGCTACTGTCTACATTGCCTCTGGTACCCTTTCTGGACTATAGACTTTGTATTGGCCAGCTGCCTGTTTGGCCAGCTGCCTTCCCGCTACGTGGTACGGCCCAGTGGATCCACACCCCGCATCGTGACAGTTCCCCCTAAGGCCGGCACAACTGCATATTTTTTATTCTGACTTATGGAAACCTTAACTAATTTTATTTTTGATAGAAGTAGTGGTATGAGGGCTGTTTTTTGTGGGACGAGCTGTAGTTATTATTGGTATCATTTTGGGGTACATGCGACTTTTTGATCACTTTTTAATCCTATTTTTTGTGAGACCAAGGGACAGAAAAACTGCAATTCTGGCATCGTTTTTTAGGTTTTTTTATACAGTGTTCACCATGCGTTATATACTACATGGTAACTTTATTTTGCAGGTCAGTCCGATTACCAGATTTATAGCACTTTTTTATGTTTTACAACTTTTTGCACAATAAAATTAGTTTTGTAAAAAGAATGTATTTTTTTCTGTCGCCAAGTTGTGGGAACCATATCGTTTTCATTTTTTCATTGACGGAGCTGTATGAGGGCTTGTTTTTTGCGAGAGGAGCTATGGTTTTTATAGTTACAATTTTTGGACACATGCAACTTTTTGATCAATTTTGATTCCAATATTTGTAGGGCAAAGTGACCAAAAAACATAAATTCTAGTATAGTTTTTACGCCGTTCACCGCGTGGAATAAATAACATAATACTTTTATAGTTCAGGCAGTTACCAAATATGTATGGTTTATTTTATTTTTTTCAATAATAAAGGACTTGATAAGGGAACAGGGCGATTGTGTGTTATTGTATTACTTTAAACTTTTGTTATATGTTTTAAAACTTATTTTTTTATACTTTTTAACACATGTTTTTACACATTTTTTCAGGTTCCACTAGGGGACTTGAAGGTCCAACTGTTTGATTGATGTTCTAACATCATAGGTACATAGGTACATAGGTAGTGCAATGTATTAGATCTGTCAGTCATTCACTGACAGCAAGCCGATTAGGCTTCGCCTCCCGGCGGGGCCTAATCGGCTTCCGTAACGGCAGAGCAGGAGGCCATTGTTAGGTCTCCTGTTGCTATAGCAGCAGTCGCCAGCACTGATTGCATGGCAGGGCTGGCGATCTGCTAGCAACCTCTAAGACGCAGCGATCGCTTGCGATCGCTGCATCTAAGGGGTTAATGGCAGGAATCTGAGCTTTCTCTGGTTCCTGCCATTACTGGTGGATGTCAGCTGTAACATACAGCTGACATCCACCGCTGATGACGCAGGCGAGCGGGTCCTGGAAGGCTTCCATGCTAGGCAGACCGGGAGGCCAGTAGAAGGCCTCCGGTTGCCATTGCAGCCACCGAAACCCCAGAAATTTCATTGCTGGGGTTCCGATTAGCTGCAAACAGCTTAAATGCAGCGGCCCCGTCATTACTGCCGGATGTCATCTATAAGATACTGCTGACATCCGGCGATGGTGGCACCACTTCTGAGCCGGTGTCCACCATTTGTGGTATGGATACGGCAAAATGCGGGAAGCACTAGCTTTCCATGACGTATCCATACGACAAATGTCGGGAAGGGGTTAACATGTATATGTGTGGTCAATACAAAGAACAAGCACAGGATTTATTCTTTCCAAGGACTTTACAAAGGACCAGAGGACATTCATTGCGTGTGGAAGAAAGGCATTTCAGACAATATAGGAAAGGGTTCTTTACAGTTAGACAGTCACACAATGGAATGCACAACCCAAGAGGTAGTAATGGCAGATACTATGACAGCATTTTAAAAGGGCTAGATTTTTATTTACTAATGAATAGCATTGAGGGTTATAACTAATCTAGCAATGAATGATAAACATGAAGATAAACATGAAATGTAACTATGTAACAATGTAGCCAACACTACAAGGATAAATCTGGCACATCTTCCGATTTCCTAGTCTAAGTGTACAAAAAGTGAACATTTTGGCAGCATTAGTACATCTGCCTCATGGTACAGTGTAACTATGTAACAATGTAGGGAAAATAGGAGGAATCCTCCAGCTCACCTTGATGCAGATTCACACAAAAACAATCTAACTGCATTCATGTAGAACACCCCATTACACCCATCATGCACGCACTTCCCAAAACCCATCAAAATATTAATCCCCTACCGATGCGACCAATTGTGTCAGGGATTGGGTCCCTTCTGGAAAAATTATCTGAATGGCTTGATTCCCTCCTACAGCCCCTTGCTCAGAGAACTCCAGGTTTCCTAAGGGACACACGGGATGTACTACGTTCTCTTCACAACAAAATATGGTCCAAAAATTACACATGGTCAACTTGCGATGTTGTATACTTATACACAAGCATCCCAAATCATATAGCTTATAAAGCTCTTAAACATCATTTAGCCATACACAGTGTCTACAGCCAGAAATTACAAATATACATTTTGGATGTGTTGATGTTTTTAATGTCACATATTTATTTTCAATTCGATGGCATACTTTATCTACAACTAAGGGGTGTCTCCGTGGCAGCAAAATTTTCTCCCTCCTTAGCAAATTTAGTGATGGCATGGTGGGAAGAACTGTTTATTTTTTCAACAAACAATCCCTTCGGGAATAATATACATTGGTATGGCAGATACATAGACAATCGCATGTTCATATGGGATGGAGATGTATCTGCCATTCCTGTATTTGTCAAGTACCTCAACTCCAACACATGTAATATTAAATTCACTAATTTATCTGACAAAAGAAATGTGGTGTTCCTGGATTTAGAATTAAAGGGAGTTGAAGGGGATACAATACAGACAAAAACCTTTTGCAAATCAATAACCGGCAATACAATTTTACATGCTAGAAGTAACCATTCTAAACAGACCATCACATCTATCCCAGTCGGGGAGATGTAGAGAGCCAAATGAAACTGTAGCACTGATAGACACTACAAACTGGAACAACAGCAAATTTGTGACAGGCTGCACAATAGAGGATACCCAGACTGGACTTTTAAAAAAAAAGATAGCATCACCTCAAATAAATCTAGAGATGCCCTATTATTCCAAACTAATCCATCCAAAAAATCTGATTTTAATAAACCAACGTTAGTCCTCCAACAAAATAGTCAGTTCTCCAAAATAAAAAGGATTATTATCAAACACTTACCAATTCTGACGGAGGACGATTTGTTAGGGGACATCCTCAGGGACGGGTGTAGAGTAGTTGCATGAAAAGCCCCTTCTCTGGGCAGCTCTCTTTCTCCTTTCTTCTCCTCTAATGAAATCAAAACAACTTGGTTGGAACATAAAGGCTTTTTTAAATGTGGCACCAACCCATGTAAAGTCTGTTCATATGCGACCCCAAAAAAAGCCTTCTCCGATTCAAGTGATACTGACACATTTCCAATAAACAATTACATTAACTGCAATAGTGAGTCAGTCATTTATATCATTGAATGTGTCAAATGTAATCTAAAATACATAGGCTGTACCGGTCGCAAATTAAATACTAGAATACTGGAACATTTAGGTTATATTAGAAACCAGAACATCACCAATATTTCCAATGCCGCCAAGCATTTCATTACTCATCATAACAGATCAACCAATACCTTTAAATGTTATGCAATAGAAAAAATTCATACCCCTAAACGAGGAGGAGACATTAAACACAAAATACATAGGAGAGAAGCGTATTGGATACACAGACTCAAAACAAGAGTCCCAAGGGCCTCAACCTAAGTAAAGAACTTATGTTCCACTATTAGACATACAATCATACTTGTCCCTAACAAAAGCCTGCCCACTAGCAATGATTAATACAGAAAAGACAGAGCAGTTATCTATCATCAGTTTAACAAATATTTTAATAATTCACCCTCATATGATAATATTCATTCTAACATGGAATAAAAATGACATACAATAAAGCAATACATATAATATTATCCTTATCGCAATCCAAGATATACACTCTAGTCATCGTACCATTCATAAATTTAGAATGTCATGAAGTATTCTGTCCAGTATTGCACATTATTTTTAAACCAGCACTATAATACATATGTATTGTCATATGTTTGTTTTTAGCCACTTTGTTTATATTCTGTTACACGAGATTTCAAATGCTGTAAGGCGTTTGTTTATATCCGGTCAAATAACAGCACCATAATTACGGCTTTTTCAATACCTTTCAAAGAATTATAAAAATAAAGACACAATAATAAAACACTTACCTTTTTTGGATCTTGTAATATTACGCAATCATTTTTACACACTGCCGTCCAGCACACGAGTCCATTGTGCGTTCCGGGAAGATGATTTCCCTGGAGCGCAATCTATCTCACATGTGTGACCGGATATAAAACCCAGCCCTACATGTCATATGTTTAGCATAAGCCATGAGTAAGGACTCAGTTGGCGTCTGAAACGCGTAGGCACCGCCTATATCCCTAACCACCTTTTGTACTTGGAACATGCCTTGTCGATTTTAACTAAATTATGGAATAAAACTTGGAAGAAGTTTCCTTTTTAATTACGACTTCTGTCTCAGCGCTGGATCCACCTTCTGCTTTTTCCTTTTGTATGTAACAATGTAGCCTGCACTACAAGGATAATTTCTGGCACATCTTCCGATTTCCTAGTCTAAGTGTACAAAAAGTGAAAATTATGGAAGCATTAGTACATCTGTTTCATGGTACAGTATGTTAAGAAGGGTCATTGTCCTGCTGGAAGGTGAAGCTCCGTCCTAGTCTCTGGCAGACTGAAACAGGTTTTCCTCAAAAATTGCCCTGTATTTACTACCATCCATCGTTCTTTCAATCACGACCCGTTTTCCAGTACCTGCCTATGAAAGAATACCAACAGAAGTGGGGATTTTTTGTATTATTTGACCAGAGAACCTTCTTTTATTGGTTTGGGGATTCTGCCACATGCTGTTTGGCAAACGTAATGTTATGTAAAGAAAGCTAAATCATTGTATAATGAAAAGTTGCGCAACTTCTATGATAATTTGTTTTTAATTTCTTAACTATTTTTAATAACTGCTGCCAAAAGACACTTGGGAATTGTCTAGTGGGAAAGGGGTTCAGTCGAGTGTAAAGGGTGTGACTTAAATGAGACACCATGCACCAAACAGCACCAAAGTTTTGGTTCAAAAAAACTGGCGTAAACGACGCCAACTAATAGGTGGTATGAGGGAAAGAAGAGTGTCTAGCATGTCTAGCAAGATGAGCTAAATTTATTATACAGCGTGCACCACTGTGATAATTTTGGCGGGTTTTCTGACGCTTTGTCTAAGTTTACGGTTTAAAACGTACACAGTATTAGTAAATCTGCCCCCCCCTGTTTTTATACAAAGGCTAAAAATACATATAGACCTCGTCCAGCTCTCAACTGTTCTGCAGCCAGTACTAGTGTTTTAATGTGTAGCTAATTCTCTTGTCTTTTTTTCTAATGCAATTTTGGTTACAACAGTTCAATGGCATATTTGGCTTCCTATTTTGTTTGCAGCTGTCAGTTACCTGAATCTTGGTAGCCTGGAGAATTAAACTTTAATGATCAAATAGTGATCTTATCCTTTATGCCTCAATTAGTTTCCCTGTACTTTATATCTAACATCTAAGTCATTTACAATACGGACATCTGGAACTTGTGACATTACCATACCTGTGCAATGCATTTTCTGGAAGATGCTCAAACAATTTGAGCAGAACAAAGTGGGACCTTTGCTAAGAAAGCACCATGTCTCTTTGTCTCCTGTCAGCTCTGCTTAGCTTTTTCTGGAGGCAGCACAGTCAGCCTGTTATAGTCAATGTCCAAACATGTGGCCTCTGGAAAAAGCTGAGCTGCGCAGACAAAAAACAAAGTGGCATTGTATACTTCTAGTTCGGCTGCCACTTCATTCGAACGATCAACGGGGCTCACAGTTATTGAATCCCCACCGATTGCAAACCAATGAGATATCATAACAGTATTTGATCAATGTTTGTATGACCTGTTTAAGTGCTAAATACATCAACCTAGACATTTGGATATTCCAGAAGGGCTAATTTTGAGCTGGAGGATAAAGCATTAGGCGGGATTCACACGAACGGGTCGTTCCCGAGCCCGAGTGCCGGCCGGTAAAATCGGCCATTCTGCCCGGCCGGCTTGCATAAAGTTTTGCATCCGTGCCGGGCCGGGTAGATCCGGACAGTGACATCAGCGGCAACTCTTGAAGGGGAATCCCCATGTGTTCGGGGATTCCGCTTCAGGAGTTTCCCCTGATGTCACTGCCCAGATATGGACAGAGACATCAAGCGCTCTGTCCAGGAGCGGAATCCCCGAAAACACGGGGATTCCGCGGCTAGCACATAGCAGAGCGGGGAGATACCTCCCCGCTCTGCTATAGTGGCGTCGCTACAGTAGTAGCAGCCGCAGCAGCAGCAGCTGCTGCTACTAGCGGCGCCATCGAAGGTGTCGCCGGGCCAGGAAAACAAGCAGGGGACGGGAGCCAGCGCAGCGCTCCCTTCCACCTGCTGTACACCCCGGCCCTGCCACACAGTGTACAGCGATGCCATTCGTCCGAATGGCATCAACTCCTCCTCCTCCTCACATGCACTCTGCGCTGTGAGGAGGAGGAGATAGAGTGCAAGCGCCGGGAAACCCGGCCAGCACTCGGAACACATTCAGGTGATGGCCGTGTAATACCCGGCCCCATAGACTTTTATGGGAGCCGGGCGGCCGGGTACCCGGGCGAAGATAGAGCATGCCCTATTTTTTGACGGCCGGATTTCCCGGCCGTCAAAAAATCGGTCGTGTGAATAGCCCCATTAGGGGTCTATTATTCCTAATGCAGCCGGGTGCCGGCCGATTTATGAACGGCCGGCACCCGGCCGGGAAACCCTGCCGTGTGAATGAGGCCTAAGAGCATGCATCAAGAACTTAATTTGATCTTCAGGACCTGCCATGGATGGCCAATAAGGTGTTTTAGGAATTTTATTGTAATAATGACAATTTTAACTTTAATAATATCTCCATTCTGATGTTCCTATTATAAAATAAAAGTCGCTATAAACGCAAAGTTTCTTTAGTATTTCTAAAGTATTGTGTTAAATAGGAAATATACATTTAGTACTATGAATATATTTGTAGATGTAATAAAAATGCAGTTATAGCAATAGCTATTTAAGAAATTGCATCTTTATTTATTTTAATAGCTTTTCATTGAATATTTAACAACACTATTTATTAGATGTGCAACACGGAGAAATAAATACACTCAGAAGATATTACACGCACACACACACACACACACACACACACACACACACACACACACACACACACACACACACATATCTTTTCCAAAGCAATCCAATTTAGATACATAAAGTGTCATGATTGTTCATACATAATCACCTATTTCCAGTCCTGTTCTTTTTCTAAATATGTTGATAGGGAAATACAAAGAGGAAGGATAAGCAAATGATAATGCATGGGATTAAAAAGGCTGGAATTTATTGTGCACAAAGGAAAAGAAAAACATAAAAAGAAAACGTTGTTTGAGGATAACATTAAACAACACAGCAGTATACATTGTGAATGATCTCAATCCCCAAGGGCATCATCTTCCATTAAGGTATACAAAGAAGCAAAGTGTGCAAACTGGTACCCTGCAGGTCTAGCTCATTGTAGCAAGAGCCTATAATTATAACTAGCTGCTGAGATGGACAAATGTACAAATATCTAATTCATAACTATAGAAATTATGTTCTGAAAATTTCAGTTTGCTTACAAGAAGAAACTATTGCCAGAGTTATTTTTTCCAATGACTTTAGCATAGATTGTCATTTTAAAAGTTTCGGATAAAGGCTTGCAGGAAAAAGATTATTCTGGTTTGTTTATTAAAAGAAACATTCAGTACTATTGGATAATCCTGCAGTAGAACACAAAAACTAAATTACATCATGTATAATTAAATAGCTTATTTTCAAGACTCACCAGGATATATGTTCATTACTGCTGCCTAAATGTTAACAGATTTCCAGAACACCAAAAAGATTTTCAAAATGTTTTACTCTTTGATTAAATACTGATACACTCATAAACTATTTAAATGCAACACAAAATATCTAAAAAAATATATTTTGACTCGTAGCTATACACACCATAATTCACGACTTCCAAACAGTGTAAAAATATGAATTTCAAATGTTATTTTTACCGCTCACTGTGGCTTATCTCTTGCAAAATCATGTTCATGAACTTAGATGTGATCATAAACAGCTGGATCCTGTGTGTCGCAGACACGCAGGACCAGCTTTCAGCTGAGCCGTCAGTTCTGCTGACCTGACGGGTTCTCCTTTGATGGCATGATACAGCTTCTATGTACACAGGATACATAGAAGCGGTATCTGAAAAAGAAAATGGTTTAAAAGTTACTAAAAATCCCATAATACTTTGTAGTTGTTTTTTTAAAAACTTGAGTTCAAAGATTTACATATCCTTTAAATAAACGTAGGCTGAGATGCTATATGCTTCTACGTATGTTATTCCCATTAAACCTAGTTTTTAATTTCCATCCCGATCTACCTACGAATTGCGACCCACACCCACATTCCAGCAAATACACTGCATTTTTGCGAGTTACAATCCATAAACTCTTTTATCTAATATTCAAAATTTTTATCTTTTTTTCGACATAAAAACTTCTTTACTTTTAAAGATTTACAAATGTCTGCAAGGAAAGAAACCTCTGAGCATATTTTTGTTATTTATATTTTAAATCAAGGTTTACCCAGGTGACTTTTCACCAGACGATCTTTAATAGCACATAGTGTTCTATATACAATTTTTGGGCCTTGCTAGCATTATGGGACTTAATATTTAGTAAATGAATAATGTGCTAATTCTGTTCTGTAAAGGCTGCGGCTGCGGACCGCCGCCGTTCCACTCCATCGGACGGTCGAGACTGCAGACTCCTGGCCTCCTGCCAGCGTCTCCCTCCTTGGAGACGCCAGCGCGTGCCAGAGTGACTGTTAAGGTGCAAGCGTGCTCTCGTCCCAGCCTTAAAGGGCCAGTGTGCGCATACTAAAAGTTCCCTATCCAATCCCTAGATCATCCAGGACTATAAAAAGGGCTCCGTCCTTCCATTCCTTGCCTGAGTGTTGTTGTTATCTTCCCCATGTTCGTATTGCAAACTGTCCGTTAGTTGTATCCTGCTCCCAGTGTTCTCGTATCCTGCTCCCTGTATCCTGTTGCCGTATTGTTTCCTGTACCTAAGCCTTTTAGTCTGAGTCGTGTGTCTCATCTGCCATGCCTGGTGTCATCTGCCACGCATGGTGTCATCTGTCACGCCTGCTGCCATCTGCCACGCCTGCTGCCATGTCTGCTGTCATCTGCCACGTCTGCTTTCATCTGCCATGCCTGGTGTCATCTACCACGTCTGGTATCATCCGCCACATCTGGTGTCATATGCAACGTCAAGCTCAATCCGTGCCAAAGCCTCTGCTACTGTCTGGACTCTTACAGGTAATCTTGTGCTAAAGACTTTGCATAGACTTTATGTAGACCGTTATTTGGCCAGGTGCCACTCCGCTATGGCGGAGAGGCCTAGTGGGTCCACATACCCCTAGATCAGGGATGGGGAACCTTTGTTCTCTCATGGGCCATATGGATATTTATAACATCATTCGTGGGCCACATAAAATTATCAACTTAAAAATTAGCCAGCTATATTTGGTCAAACATTCAATTAACTCACCCCTAATGTTATGGCTGGAACTGCTTCTCTTTGGTGAGGCATGTCTGAGTAGGCCAAGGCTCGCGACAAATGCATTTAGGTCCTAACTCTACATGAGTCCTCAGCTAAATTTCTAAATTTTAGCAGCAGGATGAGGGTGAACAGAGCCAAGTAGTGTCATTCACTACTAGTGATTGAGGCGGCGGTCTGAGTGAGGTCGGTGAGTGCCGTGCCGGCCCCGGGAGTGGACCAGTCCACAGGAGCAGCCAAGGCTCACTTTTTTTCCGTTCTGCTGTGTCCCGTAAGGTGTGTGCGCACGCTTGTGCCCGGCCTTAAAGGGCAGCGCGCGCACATGAAAATTAATCAATGATCACCCTGGACTATAAAAAGGGCTCTGCCCTTTCACTCATTGCCTGAGCGTTGTTGTGTTTACCCGTGTTAATCTTGCATATGGTCCCTTAGTGTTATCCTGTTCCCACTGTTCACGTACCTGCTTCCTGTATCCCGTGCTACCGTTGTTCCTGTGACTTAGAAAGTCGGAGTCGTGTTGTGCCATCGGTCATGCTTGCTGTGTTACACCATGCCTGGTGTCTGCTGCCAAGGTCCCATCTGAGCCTAGCCGTTACTACTGTCTGAACTGCAGCGGGTACCCTTGTGCTTGGACTATGTAGACATTGACCTGGTACACTATTTGGGCAGCTGCTATCCCGCTACGGCAATAAGGCCCAGTGGGTTCACATACTCACAGATCGTGACATGTTGTCATTTAACCTCTTCAAATACTTTATCAAGTCCTCTTCTTTACCATCCCACATTAGGAGAAAGTCGTTTATATAGTGCAACACTTTTAACAGATTTTTGGGTGGCTCTATATAGAGATGTGACGTGTTTTTATGACAAAAAAAATATATAATTTATGAAAATGTGCTTATAAGTTTGCAACAGGTGGGAGGGGGTTTAGTGTGGTTACTGTCCCACAGAGGAAATTGCACAGCAAGAACTTCAGACAACACAGGTATAAGATGCTGAACAGAACTTTACTCCAACAGAGGCACAATCTTTATGGTTACAATATTTGGTACATAAGCTTGACGGTTTCACTAATAAATAGGCTCTATACTTGGCAGTTTGTCATTTACAGTTAGGTCCAGAATTATTTGGACAGTAACACAAGTTTTGGCATTTTAGCTGTTTACCAAAATATATTGAATATACAGTTATATAATCAATATGGGCTTAAAGGGCGGACTCTCAGCTTTAATTTGAGGGTACTCACATCCTAATTTGAGGAAATGTTTAGGAATTACAGCTCTTTAATAAGTAGCTGCCTCTTTTTCAAGGGATCAAAGGTAATTGGACAATTATCTCAAAAGCTATTTAATTGGCTGCATGGACTATTCCCTCATTAATTCATCATCAATTAAGCAGGTAAAAGGTCTGAAGTTGATTTCAGGTGTGGCATTTGCATTTGAAAGCTGTTGCTGTGAACCCACAACATGAGATCAATGGAGTTCCAAATGCAAGTGAAACAGACCATCGTTAGACTGAAAAAAAAAACAAAGAAATCCATCAGAGAGATAGCACAAATGTTAGGAGTGGCCAAATCAACTGGTTTGTACATTCTTGAAAAAAAAAGCGCACTGGTGATCTCGTGAACTCCAAAAGCCCTAGACGTCCACGGAAGACCATAGTGGGGGATGATCGCAGAATCCTTTCCATGGAGATGAAATACCCCTTCACAATGTCTATCCAAGTGAAGAACACTCTCCTGGAAGTAGGTGTATCAGTATTTAAGTCTACCATAAAGAAAAGGACCTCATGAGAGCAAATACAGAGGGTTCACCACAAGGTGCAAACCATTAATCAGCCTCAAAAATAGAAAGGTCAGATTAGACTTTGCCAAACAACATCTAAAGAAGCCAGCCCAGTTCTGGAACAGCATTTTTTGGAAAGATGAAACTAAGATGAACCTGTACCAGAATGATGGGAGGAAGAAAGTATGGAGAAGGCTTGGAACGGCTCATGATCCAAAGCCCACCAAATCCTCTGTAAAACATGGTAGAGGCAATGTGATGGCATGGGCATGCATAGCTGCCAAAGGCACTGGGTCACTAGTGTTTATTGATGATGTGACTGAAGACAGTAGCAGCCGGATGAATTCTGAAGTGTTCAGGGATATACTTTCTGCTCAGATTCAACCAAATGGAGCAAAGGTTAATGGGACGTCGCTTCACAGTAAAGATGGACAATGATCCAAAACATACTGTGAAAGCAACCCAGGAGTTTCTTAATGCAAAGAAGTGGAATATTCTGCAATGGCCAAGTCAATCACGAGATCTCAACCCGATCAAGCATGCATTTCACTTGCTTAAGACAAACTTAAGACAGAAAGACCCACAAACAAGCAACAACTGAAGACAGATGCAGTAAAGGCCTGGCAAAGCATCACATAGGAGGAAACACAGCGTTTGGTGATGTCCATGGGTTCCAGACTTCAGGCAGTCATTGCCTGCAAAGGATTCTCTACAAAGTATTAACAAAAAAAACAACATTTTTTTTATTGTAATGTTAATTTGTCCAATTACTTTTGAGCCTCTGAAATGAGGAGTAGAAAAATGGTTGCAATTCCTAAACGTTTCACAGGATATTTTTGTTCTACCCCTTGAATTAAACCTGGAAGTTCACACTTCAATTGCATCTCAGTTGTTTTATTACAAATCAAAAGTTGTGGCATGCAGAGCCGAAATCATGAAGATTCTGTCACTGTTCAAATATTTCTGGACCTAACTGTAACTGGTGAGAACGGGACATTGTGTTGGCTAATGGTTCAGTCTCAAGTTAAACTTGTGGTGCCATGGATCTTTGTTCTCATATGAAGTACTTAGCTAGCAATATGCCATTCAGCCTAAAAATACAAAGTATTTTTGGTGGATCTGGCAGCTCTCGCCCTGCCCGGATATCCAACAGCGGATCACGTCCCCGCTCAGTAAATCCACCCACTCTGTACTGACTTCTTTCTCCCTCTCTTGCTTATCCCACACGCATCACTCTTTCTGTCTCTCTCCTCCATTATTCACCAACTGTCACTATATAAAAAATCGTAAAAGGGCTCTATTGTCTTTTGAATCCCGTGTTGCCTGCCTCAATCTTGGAATAAAGAAAAACCTTTTGCAAATGGTGAGTGCCGTGCTGTCTTCTTTTCTACATGTTGTCATATAAAAAAAATCTTATTTTTTTTTTAAAGACTAGGCTCCTCCCATGTTTTTTTTAAAGGGGCCGCACGCCACCACTGACCTCTGACGCTAATGTGACTTCACAGAGTCCCGTCTGTACAAAATATATAGTGGTCTATAGAAAATAACCTTTTCTTCTAATACAAATACAGTTGCATTACATAACATAACATTAGGTGCTTAACATATATACATAAGTGGGTTCGGGCCTACAATTTGATACCTGTATTAAATCTGAAATACATTTAATATAGGTATGTCTAAGTAGGCTAGCTGCTACTGGCAGTTCCTCTTATGGCTTTATTTTCTATGGTTTTGTTTTTCTATGACTTTTGTACCACAGAAAAGCAAAGTACTCCCAATCTAGTAACACACAGCTCAATAATACCCCTGATCATTGATCAGTCAATGATGTAAGAGGCTGATAATACATTATATGATGATCAGAAGGGCTCATCATCAATTTCCATATAGAAAGTGAAGGATCACATTCTTCTGCATTGACAGCTCTTGTCAGTAGAAAAGTTAATTAATTAACAGTAAAGAATGTAGGGCATTATGTTGTTCATTCAATCTTAAAATATTTACATCATATGTTCACTGAAAATACTATACACCGTTCAGCCATAAGATTAAAACAACCTGCCTAATAATATGCAAGTCCCTATTGTGCCACCAAAACAGCTCTGACTCATTGAGGCATTGACTTCACAAGACCTCTGAAGGTGTCCTGTGGTATCTGGCACCAAAGCGTTAAAAACAGATCCATTCTTTAAAGTGTAGCTAAACGTTTGACAAACTTCTGACGTGTCATAGTGACACGTCAGAAGTTTGGTTTGGTGGGGGTCCGAGCATTGAGACTCCCACCAATCACTAGAATGAAGCAGCTGAAGCGCTCATGTGAGAGCTCAGCAGCTTCGTGTCTGTTCGGCTTTTTCCAGAAAGCCGATGTATTGGAGTTCGGGCACATAGACTTTCTATTGAGTCTGTACACCGATACATTTGTTTACGGAAAAAGCCGAACAGATACGAAGTGGCTGAGCGCTCACATGAGCGCTTCAGCTGCTTCGTTCTAGCGATTGGTGGGGGTCTCAGTGCTCAGACCCCCACCAATCCAAACTTCTGACATGTCACTATAACATGTCAGAAGTTTGTCAAATGTTTAGCTGCACTTTAAGTCCTGTAAGTTGTGAGGTGGGGCCTCCATGGATCGGACATGTTTTTTCCAGCACATCTCACAGATGCTCAATTGGTTTGAAATCTAAGGAATTTGAAGCCAAGTCCACACCTTAAACCTTTTTGTCATGTTTCTTTAAAAAAAATCCAAAAAATTCTGCATCTGTTGGCTTGCCTTTTTTCTATTGCGCATCCAGGTGCCATCTCTTCCCCAGGAAAGAGACATCCAGTCATCTAGCCATCAGAATTTGGCCTTGTCAAAGTCGCTCGCGTTTGACAATTTTTCCTGCTTCCAATACATCAACTTAAAGAACTGACTGTTCACTTGCTGCCTAATATATACCACCCATTGACAGGTGTTATTGTAGCGATTAATAAAGTTATTCACTTCACCTGTCAATGGTTGCTATTTTATGGTTAATTCCTTAACGACCAGGCCTGACACCTTAGATGCCGTGGTTGCTATTGATCGTGGCATCTAAGGGGTTAAACTGCCAGAAGTGGAGTTCTCTTCAATTCAAGAAGTTGCAGTAAGAGTCTGTCTGTGTATAACTGCCATGCTCCTGCCGCTGATCTCTTGGGTACTATGGCAGTACCCATGAGATTCGAGTTAAGGATACACTGTCACCCGCTTGTGATGGATATATGTGTCGCTCATCATTTAGAGGTTAAACAGTGTATACAGGCAAATAATAGATCAGTCAACAGCAGTTTTTTCACAATTCCCAGGAAGCAATAGCGTTCTTTAACCCCTTAGTGACCAGCCCATTTTAGGCCCTAATGACCAAGCTATTTTATTCGTTTTTCTATAGTCGCATTCAAAGAGCTATAAAGTTTTTATTTTTTCGTCTACATAGCTGTATGAGGACTTGTTTTTTGCGGGATTAGTTGTGCTTTTTAATGGCACCATTTTTGGGTACATATAATTTTTATATTAACTTTTATTAACCTTTTTGGGGGGGATTATAAAAAAAACCTGAAATTCCGCCATTGTTCTATGCGTTTTTAAATTGACGCCGTTCACTATGCGACGTAAATAACATGTTACCTTTATTCTATTGGTCGGTACGATTACGGCGATGCCACATATGTAGAGGTTTTTTTATGTTTTACGACTTTTGCACAATAAAACCACTTTTGAACTAAAATTATTTGGTTTTGCATCATCGCTTTCCAAGAGCCGTAATTTTTTTATTTTTCCATCAATGTAGTGATTTTTTGGGCTTGTTTTCTGCGGGACAAGACGTAGTTTTGAATGGTACTCTTTTGGGGTGCATGGGACTTATTGATTGATTTTTATTATTACTTTTTTGGGGGGCAATGGAAAAAAAATTGCAATTTCGCCACGGTTTTTTGCGTTTTTTTTTTACGGTGTTCACTTTGCGGTTTAAATTACATATTAACTTTATTAATGGAGTCATTACGGTCGCGGCGATACCACATATGTGTACTTTTTTTTTTTTTTTTACACTTTTACTAAATAAAACCACTTTTTATGGAAAAAAATGGTTTTATTTATTTTTTTACCGTACTTTTTATTAATAATCTTTATTTCACTTTGATGACTTATTTTATTAGTCCCAATAGGGGACTTTACTGTGCGATATTCCGATCGCTGCTATAATGCTTTGGTATACTTCGTATACCAGAGCATTATTGCCTGTCAGTGTAAATCTGACAGGCAATCTGTTAGGACGTGCCTCCGGCGCGTCCTAACAGGAATATGTCCAGGGCAGACCTGGGGGCTTTTATCAAGCCCCCGGCTGCCATGACACCCCATCGGAGACCCGCGATTTCATTCGCGGGCCGCCGATGGGTGACTGAGGGAGCTCACTCCCTCTGTAAACAAAGTTAAATGCCGCGGTCGCTATTGACGGCGGCATTTAACGGGTTAAACGGCCGCGATCGAAGTAAACTTCGATCGTGGGCGTTGGAGCCGGAGCTCAGCTGTCATCAGACAGCAGAGCCCCGGCTCCTGCCTGCACGGGAGACCACGTGAAAAGGCGTCAGCCTAGCCTAAAGCCCATTAGTGACCGACGTAAAAAGGCGTATTAGTGGTCACTAAGGGGTTAAAGTAAAAGCAGCAAAGTGAAAAATGGAAACAAAATATTCCAGTCTGAGGAATGTTATGCCACTCTGAATGCACTTGGGCACGCAAATCATCAAGATTAGCAGCTCCCTTTGCAATTGCAATTGCCATCCAATGACGTCCCAGATGTGCTCAATTGGAGACAAGTCCGGAGACATTGCAGGCCATGGGAGCACGTTTAGGTCGAGCAGGCTGCTCACAGTAGCACGAACAACATTTGGCCTGGCATTGAAATGCGGCTTTTGGGGCGCTTTGGAGAAATGTCCATACCACTGGTTCCATGACCAAATCAATGTAATGCCAAGCAGTTAGTGTCCCTGAAATGAAGACCAGAGGGGTCTGGCTAGCGTACATTATGCCACCCCACACCATAATCCCGGGAGTAGGACTGGTGTGACATGTCCATGTTAAGACCTCTTCATTGCATTGCCCACATGGTCTCCAGACCAATCTCCGGTTATCATTGCATCCGAGACAAGAGCGGGACTCATCGCTAAAGAGGATAGACCTCCATTCTAGCCTCCATTGTCATCTTGCTGTGAACCATGATAGCCTTTGAGAGCAGTGGCATGTGGTCAATGGAGCACCTGTAGCTAGACATCCGGCTCGTAGCATAATGTTGTGCAAACGCCTTCTGATGTTTGTGTTGACACTGGTTGCTGCCCTAGTTTGGAATGTGACGTCCAATTTCACTCACAGTACAGAATTGATCACTATGCGCCATTCCAATCAGACAATCCCTCTGTGCAGAGGTTTACCTCCGCGCACCTCTTGCTGTCATTCCTGTTCGTTGTTGTTCTCCCAATCTCTGGGAAATGCAATGTTGAACAGTGCTGACATCTTGGGCCCAGGCGCGTAGTGATCTGCCGGAGTGATAAACCAAGGTCCTTCAGTTCAAGGATTCTGTCCCTCTCAGTTTGCGACAAGTGGTGATAACTGTAATGTCGACAAACAGGAGGCATCGCACAATCATCCCACACTACTTGATCTGATTTTTGAGTTTTCATGTGGCTCTAAAACTTTGCTTTCAATCTGGTTTTTATGCCCCTTCCACATGCCAAAGATTTGAGGTAGCTGCTTTGATCCTTTGCGGATCTTGATTTGCATAACCTTACGGCTTGCCTATCTTGGTGTTGCAATTTCAATGTTGAGAAGTGTATATATATATATCCGAAAAAGACAGCACTCCCAGTAAAGGTGAAGAAATAAAGAGCTTTTATTAGCCCTGGTGCAACATTTCTGCTCCACACACCTCACTCAAGCAATGTTCCAACAGAACAGGTATTGGTATATATAAGGCAGTGACCATCAGCAATCAACAACAAAAGTAGTATAGAAATAGTATACAGTGAATAAGGTATGTTACAGCATACATGTGACTATATGGTAATAGTGCTATATGTATCAATATAGTGAAAGTATAAGCATTATGCATTACAAGATATACATAAAACTGTACATAATAAGTTCATAATTAAACATATGTGACACCTGTAATATAAGTGAAAGTATAAAAACATTTTAGGATCCAGCTGGTGTGTATGCGCGCTCAATGGCTGTGAGCAGCGTCCCCGCAGCGCTACTGCACAT
This sequence comes from Rhinoderma darwinii, assembly GCF_050947455.1. Classification (NCBI taxonomy): domain Eukaryota; kingdom Metazoa; phylum Chordata; class Amphibia; order Anura; family Rhinodermatidae; genus Rhinoderma; species Rhinoderma darwinii. Next base: position 155,853,161 of record NC_134688.1, on the reverse strand, counting down.
GCTCAGGGATTGACTAAGGCCAGGGTGCTATTGTGCATCTCTACGCATGCGCGCCAAAACCGGAAGTCATCACTTGGCCATTTTGGAAAACCCGCCATTTTGGAAGAGGCCGTCGGCGATGTGGTCGCATATACATAGGAAATGTTTAGCGTAACCCTGGAAACAGGGAAAACCCATCCTATTGGTCCAAAATAGTGTCGGTGGATAAATGGTTCAAAAAGGATGAAACATAGTACTATTGACATAAAAGAGTGATCAAAGCTGTAACCAAGCTAATAGACCACAAGGGTCATAATGAAGGGGAGAGAAGGGGTAAAAAAATAAGTAAGGGGTTAGCGCATCATAGAAAACCTCTGGTGGTTAAGAAGGTAGCAAGGCAGCCAGCCTGGTTAGAGAGGAGAGGATGTAGGGTCGTGAATAGCTGGACCATCACAAATAATGTGGAAGGCAGAAATCTCCAATGGGGGCACAGAGTACCCTGGGAACCAATTATGGCACCCAGGTGCTACATTGTGTCCACTAGAAAACCTCCTGATGGGCACAATAAATATGGGAGTGTTAGCACACCTCACCCATAGATGTGAGAGGGATGAATTCACAGATGTTGGATAAGCAAAACAACTGGGTGCTTTTAATAAGCATCCAGGTGTCCCTAATGTCACCACTGTCACTCCAAAAAAAGGTATTTGAATGGCTGCTGTCAAGGTAAAGAGAATCCACCAAGGTAAAAATAAAAAAGAAGGGAGAGAGTCTGCACAAATGGACCCCTAATGTAAGAATAATAAGAACCATCATCTCAGCAACACTCAATTTTTCTCCCCACATTCCAAAAGCCATAACTTCTTTATTTTTTTGTCGATGTAGTCCTATGAGGGCTTTATTTTTGCGGGACAAGTTGTAGTTTTTCGTAGCAGCATTTGTTTTGCCATATAATGTACTAGCAAACGGGAAAAAAATATTTGTGGGGTAGAAAATGAAAAAAACCAGTGATTCCTCCATTGATTTTTGCTCGCCGTTTTTACGGAATTCACTGTGAAATTAAAACAACATGTTAACTTTATTCTGTGGGTCAATACTATTACGACGATACCAAATATATATTGTTTTTCTATATTTTGCTACTTTTACAAGTAAAAACCTATGTGAAAAAAAGAAAATTTATTTTATGTCGCCAAATTCAGAGAGCCATAACTGTTTTATTTTTCCGTCTATTAAGTGGTGTGAGGGCTTATTTTTTGCGGGATAAGCTGTAGTTTTTAATAGTACCATTTTGGTATACATGCAACGTTTTGACCACTTTTTATATAATTTTTTTGTGGGAGATGAGGCGACCAAAAAATAGAGATTCTGGCGTTTTCAATTCTTTTTTTTACGGCGTTCACCGTGTGGGTTAAATAATGATATATTGTAATAGTTCAGACTTTTACGGACGTGGTGATACCAATTATGTTTATTTATTTTTTTTACTATGCTCTAGGGGTAAAATGGGAAAAGGTTTTTTTTTTTAACTTTTAGTTGAACATTTTTTTTTATGGGGGCGTGGCCGGATGAGCATGGAGTGAGACGTGTGTGCCTCAGCTCCTGAACACCAGGCATTACAAACGGCCCTAAGCGGCTCTAAACGGCTGAGAAAAGACCCAGCAAGTGCACTGATAGCGGCACTTAAGTCCTGCTTTCCGCCCTGCAACATGGGGAAAGCTAAAAAGAAAGCAAACTCTGCTAGACTTACGGAGTTCTTTCCCTTCACGAGGTCCCAAAGTGGCGCTGGCGGCTTCCAGGCTGTGAGAACGGCTGAAGAGGGACCTTCTTCTCCTGCTTCCTCGCTGCAATCTCCAGCTAGTGGTAGAGACCACACCCGGTCCTCTCATGGATCCTCTCCTCAGATGCAAAGTGATACATCCAGGGGCCGAGTGAGTACTTATGCTGTTCCTCATACTCTGTCTCCTATGCCACATATGCAAAGTACAGAGACTTGTCTCTCCCCTGCTATGCACGCATCACAGTCTACTGCTTCGCCTGTATCGGAAGATACTTTAAAAATCTTACTGGATAGTTTGAGAACCTCTCTCCAGTCTGACATTAGAGCTGCTTTTAAAAATATCCAAATGGAATTTGCTGCTCTGGGAGAACGTACCTCTCATATGGAGGATAAAATGGCTGACTTCTCAGCAGCACATAATGAGCTGGTAGACATCAACAATTCTTTGGAAGAGGAAGTTGGCTCCTTACGTTTAAAGGTGGCGAATTTGGAAGATCGGTCCCGCCGCAATAACGTGCGGTTTAGAGGCATATCTGAAGCGATAAAACCGGAACAACTTGAAGAATTTCTTACAGATTTTTTTGTGGCGCTAGTACCGGATGTCCCTGTGTCAGATTTGCTTATTGATAGAGTGCATCGTATACCAAAACCCAAAGAATTACCTGCCACTATTCCACGGGATGTGATCGCTCGTTTACACTTCTATCAATTTAAAGAGAAGATGATGCAAGCTGCCAGACAACCACCTCTTCTTCCAGACAGGTTTCAAGGTGTCTCCGCGTTCACGGATCTGTCAGCGGTTACATTGGCGAAACGACGGGAGTTCCAAGATGTGGCTAATATTTTAAGATCGCACAATTTTCAATATCGCTGGGGATTTCCTGTCAAGCTCATTATCACTAAAGATGGTCGGAAAGTGATTGCGAACAATCCAGCCATAGTTCTGCAACTGCTTCAGGAATTACATTTATCTCCGATTGCTTCCCTTCCTAAATCGCTAAGATCCAGATCCTTACCTAGATTGGAGAAGGAATGGGAAACTAAAGATCCTGACTGACTGCCTCTTGTATGTCTTGATAAATTCTGATATGATTCCTAGGGCTGTGTTCACACTGAGTTTTTTGCAGGAGGAAAATTCCTCCTGCAAAAACTGCTCCAGACGGTTTTTTGCACAGTGGTTTGACAAAAAGTCGTCAAAACACTCTGAGGCGTTTTTTTTCCTCTTTCAGACTGATTGAAATGGTGTTTTTGAGGTGGAAACCGCCTCAAGATGGGTCACGACGCTTCTTTTTACCGCGAAGCATTTTTTATTTATTTATTTATTTATTTTTACTCGTGGTAAAGAAAACTCATCCAACTCCCATTGAAATCAATGGGAGGCATTTTCGGGCGGTTTTGCGGCGCGGTTTCCGCGTCAAAAAAAAAACAAAAAAAAAACTCAGTGCGAACAGGGCCTAAAGGTTATTGCAGAATATTCTCTGTACTTCAGAAAGGGCTATGACATAACTGTCTGTTGTATATCCTTGCTGTATTTTCTTAAATGCCACGGTATGGTTCACGGTGATACACTGCAATTGATGTGTTTCACCTTCCCACCTCTACATTTCACCTTAGGGTTTGATGTCCTCCCTCTCAGGATACTGTTTAATTGTTGTATGTCTGTTTTTGTTAACTCCGGTCTATATAGGGCAGGTCAAAGCTGCTCTGGAAATCCCTATCTGACATGTAGTAAGTCAGTGGGTCTCAGGTAATTGTCTTTTAGCAGATGCATTTCATGTCTTAAAATGGTAGTTTCGCTTAACACTAAAGGACTTAATAGTCCGTTTAAACGTTCTATGGTATGGAAAGAGTCAAAACAGTCCCATGCGGATATCGTATGTTTGCAGGAAACCCATTTAAATCAGGTAGATGTAAGTAGGCTGCACCATAAGCAATTTGTGAATATATATGCCTCCCCGGCTTATCACAAAAAAAGGGGAGTCGCAAATGCGATTAGAAACTCTGTGGCTTTTATACTTAGGGAGTCCCATATAGATCCATATGGGCGTTTTGTGATATTGATATGAGACATTAATAATATTACCTACACTCTGGTCGCAATTTATGCGCCCAACCAAAAACCGTTACGTTTTTTTCAATCACTGTTTAAACTTCTCAATAAGCATAGGTCAGGTTCGGTGTTACTTATGGGAGACTTTAATAAAACAATGTGGCCCGCACTAGACTCCTCAGCTCATTCAGGGTCAGATAAACCGTCCGACTTGTACAATATTACTCAAAAAGAAATGCTATTAGATGTGTGGCGGCTCCAGCATCCTTCAGAGAAAGATTACACCTTTTTCTCTCATCCACATAAGACATATGCACAGATAGATATGTTTTTTGCGGATGCTTTTTTGTTTCGTAGAATAATATCTACAAAAATAGGTCATATCGATTGGTCCGATCATGCGCCCATTTATTTATCCATTGCAGAAAGATATAGTACTCCTCCTGCGAACCAATGGCGACTTAACAATTATTTTCTATCTGCCCCTCAATTTGCTAACAAATCCGCTGATTTATTGCAAGAATTTTTTTTTGCTCAATGATACTGCCGACATTTCCTCGGCTACGCTTTGGTGCACACACAAAGCTTATATGCGAGGTCAATTTATCAGTATTGCAGCTAGAGATAAAAGACAGAAAAAGGAACTGAGATTTCATTTGTCATCCAACATCACTCAATTAAGTGCTTCCAACAAGCAGTCTTACTGTCCACACAGGGCTGCTTTGCTCAAGAATTTACAGAATCCACTCCACCAACTTGACCTTTATAAATATGAGCAGTCCTTGAGAAAGGTGAAGGCACGTTATTATGGATATAACAATAAAACCAGCGCCTTATTAGCTTCGCATCTCAAACAGAGATCGGCTCAATCTAGGATTCCTTTCCTTTATAATAGTAAGAATGAAAAGGTATTTGATCCTCAAGGCGTAGCAAATGTACTGTCAGATTATTATGCAGATCTATATAATCTCAAGGACAATTTAGATACCCCACAGCCTACTGTGTCCATTATTTCTTCCTTTCTACAGGACATGAATTTGCCTTCAGTCACCGCTCATCAGTTGGAGATGCTCTCTGCTAGTATATCTGAAACTGAAATCCTTCAGGCTATAAAGTCCTTGAAACCTCATAAGGCTCCTGGCCCCGACGGTCTCACGGCAGACTACTACAAAAAATGTGGTTCTCTTCTCCTACCCCATTTATTGAATCTGTTTATTGATGTACAGCAAAGTGGTAATTTCCCTATGGAAATGTTAAAAGCTACAGTAGTTGTTTTACCTAAACCGGGGAAAACTCCGGACAAACCGGGTAACTTCAGACCTATATCATTGCTGAATACAGACTTAAAATTGTTTGCTAAAATAATTGCGGAACGCCTAGCCGGCATTTTGCCTGATTTGATACATCAGGATCAGGTGGGATTTGTAAAGGGGAGGCTCTCATCTGATAGCACAAGGCGTTTTGTGGACATGTTGTGCCTGGTGGAGCGAGATCGGACGCCTTCTCTGCTTCTTTCCTTGGACGCGGTGAAGGCCTTCGATCGGGTCCATTGGGGATATTTGCGGTTACTTGTGGAGGCATTTGGAATTCATGGTACAGCGCATCATAGTATAATGGCCCTATATTCTTCTCCCTCTGCATTGGTATTTACCTCTGGATGTACATCAATTTTTTTTAACATAACCAATGGGACTCGACAAGGGTGTCCTTTATCTCCACTCATCTTTACCTTGGTGATGGAGCCGTTGGCTACTTCCATTAGGTCATCTGTTGCTATTAGTGGGATAACGGTGGGGGATATATCTCATAAAATTGGCTTATTTGCGGATGATGTGCTCATTGCTATATCTGACCCTGAGACATCTCTATTAGAGATCACTAAGATATTGGAGGCTTTTAGTGCAGTTTCGTATTACAAGCTTAATGTTACCAAGTCTATGGTTTTGAGTATGAATATTCCTCGTCTTCTTTTGGACTCTCTCCAGAAGAAATTTCCGTTTTTTTGGGTTGAGCACTCTTTCTCATACTTAGGAATACAACTTACCTACCCCACCTCTCTTTTATATAAATATAATTATATACCATTGGTATCTGCGATAGAAGCAGACTTATCCAATTACATGAAGTATGAGGCATCATGGGTAGGGAGAATCTCTGCGGTTAAGATGATGATCCTCCCAAAAATACTATATCTATTTAGAAATGTACCTATTCTGCTATCGGTATCTTATCTTAAAAGACTCCAAGGTATAATTAATAAATATATATGGAAAAACTCCCGCCCTAGAGTAGCTGCGGAGGTATTATACCAGCCAATTATTAAAGGGGGTTTGGGTCTCCCGAACTTGGCTCATTATTATTATGCAGCAATTCTGGATCAAGCCAGAATGTGGAAGACTAAAGTTCCTATGAAACATTGGATTTCTATGGAAAAGGAATTACTTGATGGATCTTCTGTAGAAGCACGCATGTGGCTATTGTCCACTGGTGCTAAAATATCTAAATCTTCTTTTTTTAACAATTGATGCAGGGCTCCAGGTCTGGAAAAAATTTACTGTTATTCACCCTATAATCCCGGCGAGATTTTCTGATCTTCCTCTTCGACTGCTTCCGCTTCTGATACCTGATATTGATATCCAAAATTGACTGTTGTCTGGCATTGAGTGTATTTCTGACATTATGGAGCGAACTCATCTAATGGCATTTAATGATATATGTCTGAAGTACAACATACCCCATAGGGACTTCTATAAATCCCTTAGAATACGTCATTTGTTGAGTACATTGCCTCCTCTGATTGATTCCCCTAAAACGCCTTTTGAATTGTCATTCACTAATCTGGATAAAACATGCAAAGGGATATCAAAAATTTATAAGGTATTGTGTGAGGGTTTGCTTCGGGAGGAATTTCCTTGTCTGGGGCATTGGGAGAGAGATCTGGGAATCCCTATAAGTACGCAGGATTGGGAAGCCACTTTCAATCTAGCTTGCTCTCTCTCTAAGTGCGCTACACATTTGGAAGTGTCTAGGAAAATAATGTATAGGTGGTATTACACTCCTAGTCGTTTGTTGCGAATATATCCAACATCATCAGATAGGTGCTGGAGGTGCCTCACTTCTAAGGGTACCATCCTCCATATTTTCTGGGAGTGTACAGTATTGTCCAACTTTTGGCAGCAAGTAGAACATTTCTTACGATCTCTTTTAGGGGTTGACATTCATCTCACCCCTGCTCTAGCCCTACTGCATGTGAGATTGGTGGATTTCTCTCCGGGTGTCAGAAACGTACTTTTTCATGTATTGCTGTCTGCAAAAATATTGATTGCAAAATACTGGAAATCTACAAAAGTGCCTAGTATGAGTGAAGTGATCTTATATGTTAACAATAATTGTGTTATGGTACACGCTTTAGCCTCTATTCAAGGGTCCTACGCTCGTACTTCTTTATGGGATCAATGGACTGACTCTACTTACTCCGACATACTCTTATGATTACCTTAGTCGAATATGTGGTCAATTTGTTGTGTCTGGATCCGGAGTTTTGTTTGTATGTTTCCTTTTTTTTTTTCTGTAAAAAAATGTGATCCTTATCCCAATGCTTTGTTTGCAATGTTTCATTGTTGTATGTAATGATTAGATGTATACTGGATCAATAAAAATCTGTTTATTAAAAAAAAAAAACTTTAGTAAACTCATTTATACTTTTTTTATTAGTCCCCCTATTAGACTTTATCCAGCGATCGTTAGATCACTTGCGCGATATACTGCAATACTAATGTATTGCAGTATATCGTGATTCCGATTCTGTGATTCACGATTGCGTTGCGGGGGCCGTGATCAGCTGTTAGAGGGGGTTGCCCCCTCTTTCTAACGATTTAAATGCTGCGGTCACTACTGACCGCAGCATTTAACGAGTTAAACTAGTGGGATCGCGCTCGAGCGCGATGCTGCTCATTACTCTGAAGTGTCGGCTGTAACAAACAGCAGACACAGTCATCATATGGAGCGGGTTCACTCCGTGAGCCTGCTCCATGCTTCCTCTACCCGACTTTGGCGTATGGATACGTCAAATGTCTGGAAGGGGTTAAAGAGCAACGGACGATAATTCAATAGTAAAAAAAAAATAATTATGTGAAAAATTAAGGCATAATGAAATGTTATAGTAAAGAAATAAATCCATCTATAGAGCAGTATGGATCCAATCGGGTATTCTCCTGGAATCAGTGAAAAGGTGTTTGTGAGAAAACTGTGAAAAAATAAAATAAAATAAGAGGTTTTAAAGTGTTAAGTCTTTGGATCCACTGCAATTCTCTATGTTTCAGCATTTTGGTCCTGTCCCAACCCTATGTGGTACAGGGATGTGGTCAACTATCCAGACCTTCAAGTCTTTCTCAGTGTGTCTAGCGTCGAGAGAATGTTTAGAAACAGCCAGTTCTTCCTGTTTCATGCGTATAGTATATCTGTGCTGGTTGAGTCTAACCTTGAGTTCTAGAGTGGTTTCACCCACATATAGAAGTTTGCATGGACATAGGAGTACGTATATAACGTAGTCAGAATTGCAGGTAATGTCTGATATCATATGTATTGCCAGTCTTAGGATGTAAGTCATTGAGCACGCATACACACCAGCTGGATCCTAAAAGGTTTTTATACTTTCACTTATATTACAGGTGTCACATATGTTTAATTATGACCTTATTATGTACAGTTTTATGTATATCTTGTAATGCATAATGCTTAGACACGTTATACTTTCACTATATTGATACACGTACCGCTATTACCATATAGTCACATGTATGCTGTAACATACCTTATTCACTGTATACTATTTCTATACTACTTTTGTTGTTGATTGCTGATGGTCACTGCCTTATATATACCAATACCTGTTCTGTTGGAACATTGCTTGAGTGAGGTGTGTGGAGCCGAAATGTTGCACCAGGGCTAATAAAAGATCCTAATTTTTAATCTTAACCGGGACTGCGGTCTTTTTCTGATATTGTATATTGAGTTGGGGACAAGGGTCAAGTCCCTGGGACGTGCACCCGCCTTCATTACCTGTGCTGCTAGGCTGCGAACTTTATATATACACATATATATATATATATATATATATATATATATATATATATATATATATATATATATACTATAGATGCCACATTTTGAATTTTATCATTGCTAACTCGATAGCCAATGTTAATCAAGGTTGGTTTCCCATTCAGCTGGTGATGCACATTAAAATGTCTCAAAGAAAAAGAGATTGATCAGAAAATATGTTTGACTGAGAATCAACAGTTCTAAATAGGTTGTGCACTCAAAATATATGATATAGATATAAACACAGATATACCTCTTAGTTTTGCTTAGTGACTGAGCTATTTTGCAGTAATGGTAACATTATTGTTTTTGTCTAGTTTAGTAAGAAACTATATGTCACGTTACAAATGTTAGATAGATAGATAGATAGATAATTTGGTTGCTGCTAATAATAGTTTAGTTTTGTAAAATGTATTAATTGTGTTTGTTATTATGTATTCCTATGTAATATTTAATGAGATATAGTCATACCTTTATACTAAGCTGGCCTACATAAAATATGTAAGAAATAATCAGATTATTATTTTGGACATCATGCCATTCTTGCTCATTTTTGTCCAAAGCCAAGCAAGAAATATGCTAGCATACGGTGATCCTAGTAAGAGTACATTAAAAATTCAGGAGAGCTAATAATTAATTTATATTGCCAACAGGAAACATATAAAAAAATATCAAGCAGAATAAAAAGCTTTTAAAGTGCTACATCCATAATATGGCTACATTAGCTAAAGTGCTATCTAGCTTAGAAAGTGAAATTGGGCAAATAAATCTTGCATTTTTCAATTCCTGCACAATCACATCAAAATCTGTTCTGAAATGTGTTGAAAAGTGGGCTTCAGACTGTAAAACATTTGTAGTTTTGTGTGGGTAAGCAGAGCTGTAGCCAGTGTCCAAATCAGAAGACAGAATTGTTAGATTCAAACATCCAGTTTAGGGATTAGTAATTAAGAACTATAGCATTCAGTATTCTGAAAGATAAATACAGGTTTGAGTGGTTTTCTTAGCTGTCACTCTCAATAATCTGATTTAGCCTCTGTTACTCTATGGGGCCGTGCACCCGACGGAAACCTCAGACGGAACCCCGGAGCGGAAGCGAACGGTGAGGTGAACAGGCCCTAACACATAAGTTTTGTATTTTTTTAAGCTGGTTCACAAAAAAAAATAATTCCAAATTCTACTGGACCAACTGCCTATTTAGAGACCGGCAGCAGCTCCAGGAGCGACATCATAAGGGACACACAGAGTAAAACTACACAGCTTATCCGCCCCCGGTAGCCGCAGGGAATTCCGCCAGCAAAACCGCACCAAATAGTTGCGCAGGTTTTGTGAGGCGTGTCCGCTGCGGGAATCCTGCAGGGAAAAAAAAGTTTAGACTTGCCCCGGCCGTAGTTTAGATGACGCATCTCTCTCTTCTGAACGTAGCCCCGCCTCCTGGGATGACGCTGTAGACCATGTGACCTGCAGCAGTCACATGGGATGAAACGTCATGACAGGAGGCGGGGCTGCGCTAAGAATAGAGGATCGCATCACCAGGACTACGGCTGGGGTAAGTCTAAACTTTTTTATAAATTTAAAAAAGTGCCTTTTTTTTTTTTCTCGTGTGCTTTTTGCGGCAGAACCGCAGCATTTCCGCAACAGAGGAGCAGCGATTCTGCAGAATACATTGACATGCTGCGGCTTAAAAAGCCAAAAGCCACACTGCAGGTCCATTATTTTTGCAGCGTGTGGATGAGATTTGTTCATATCTCACGCACTCTGCTGCGACTGTAATACGCTGCGGATTTTCCACAATAAAATGTGTTGCATAAAATCCGCAGTGTTCATGCCTAGTGTGTTCCTACCCTAAGGCCGGATTCACACAAGCGTGTGCTTTTTGTGTGCGCAAAAACGTGGCGTTTTGCGCATGCAAAAGGTCATAACAGCTCCGTGTGTCAGCAGCGTATGATGCGCGGCTACGTGATTTTCGTGCAGCCGCCATCATTATGACACTCTGTTTGTATGTTTGTAGCACGTGGTGCTTTTCTGTTTTCATTCATAGTTTATACTGCTGCGGAAGTGCTGGGCGTGATTTTCACGCACCCATTGACTTCAATGGGTGTGTGATGCACGAACAATGCACAAATATCGGACATGTCGTGAGTTTTACGCAGCGGACACACGGACACACGCTGCGTGAAAATCACTGACAGTCCGCACGGCCCCATAGAGTAACATAGGTCCGTGCGAGGCGCGTGAGAATCACACACGTTGCACGGATGTATTACACGTTCGTCTGAATAAGCCCTAACAATAAGGCCCAGTTCACAGAGTTTTGGGCCTTGATATTGACTTGGACACTGCGTCAGAATCAGCACCAAACAACTTCCAAAACCGCCTCCCATTGATTTAATCTGAAATCAATGGGAGCCAGTCGCGGAAAAAAGAAAAAGCAGCACATCCTTTCTTGCCGCGGTTCTGCCTCTGACCTGCCATCGAAATCAATGGGAGGCAGAAAATGCATTTTTCCCTGCGTTTTTTGTCTGCTGTCCTCAATCGCCGCGGGCAAAAAACGCGGCAAGATAGTGTGGGCAGGTCAAAATCTGCCTCAAAATTCAGTGCGCGGTTCCAGGCGGTCGCGGGTGCGCATGCGCGGGAGTTTGCGGGTGCGCGCGATCGGTTGCACCGGCGGCAGTGTTTTACGGCCCCCATGACGACCCCCATGCTACCCAGGGCCGCCATCAGGGGGGGTATTATGGGTACTGATGTGAGAGGCCCGGCCAAACCTAATTGAAAGGGGGGCCCGCAGCTCACGACATTCTTTTGGTGAAAAAAACGGGCCCCATTGCAGGGGCCTGTTTTTTTTCTACCAAAGACAAGTCGCGGCAGTTGCCGGGCCCCCATTTCAATTAGGTTTGGCCGGGCCTCTCACATCAGTACCCATAATACCCCCCCTGATGGCGGCCCTGGGTACCATGATATAGTGCTGGACGGAGTACCGTTAACAGGCGGTGCCACGGTAGGGGGGCCCAGAAAATTTAGCTGTAGGGGGCCCTGAAATTCCTGATGGCGGTCCTGCCTGTCCACTCCACCTGTCTGCTCCACCTACCAGCAGCTGCCAGGAAATAGCAAGTTTTACTTTTATCTGCAGGAGCACTCAGGATATGTTAAAAGGTTCCAGATAGTGAGTTCTATCCACTGCAGGCAAGGACCCAGTCTGTAGGGACGTGGCAGGGTGAGTTCGCCACCACTTGCCTAGTCTGTCTCTTTGCGCCTATTCTGGTTGTGGGTGCGCCTTTTGCTTCACTGGTATTATGTCAGTATCATTACAGTTGGCCTCCATTTTACTTTTTGCTGAGATATTTTTGGAAAGTTGGGGAAAAGCAGGTGATGGTTTGGCTTTTTGGGCTCTTCAGTAGAGGGAATAGAATGGCAGTGCACTGGGAGACAGGAGTGATAAGTGGCATGGTGAGTTGAGATGGGAGCCCTATAAAAAGATACTGATGAGTAGGTGATGTCTGTATAAATTTGGTTGCCCTCCATAAGGCTCAGGTTGTTTGGTAGCGCAAGATACGGGTGTTGGGGCTCATGACTGACAGTGCAGGAGTGTGATGGTATCACAGTGTCCCAAAGTCTCAGGACAATTGGACGATTTGACTGGTTTAGTGGTTTTAGGGGTGGGTGGTAGTAGTGGGGGGTAGGGGAGCCTTGGTTAAAGGTCTAATAGAACGTGACCTCTTAAAATATTTTTTATTGTTTTTGTTGTAATTGGAGGTGTTGCCGCCAGAAGATTTAGTGTAGGGTGTTCTAGTTATCGTAACTATCTTATTACTAGTGTGGATATTGGGAACAGCTGTGGGGAGGTCCCCAGAGTTTTGCTGAACTACATGTTGCAAAGGACCCAAAACAAGGGAAGATGGTGTGGAGTCATCAACCCAATAACCTGATTGGTTGAGCGTGTAGACGGAGTGGTCCTATATTTTTTTAGCTTTTTAAGAGACTAGGTCACGTTTAAAGAGATTGAGGCGTTTCTTTGTAGAAAGACCCAACCTATCGAATATCAGGGTGGTCTATATATGTAAATAGTTTTACATTTCTTTTGTAAGATCAGAACATATGGTTATCATTTTGTCAAGCATCTCATTAAAAAAAAAAAAACAGCAGAACAGTGATCCAAATAATCAAACCAGTCATTACTAAAAAGGCATGCCATTTTCCCCTCTTAGGGTATGTTCACACAGAGTTTTTTGATGAGTTTTTTTAATGCGGAAACCGCGCCGCAAAACTCTGATTTCAATGGGAGGCGGAAGCGTCTTTTTCCCGCGAGCTGTAAAACCGGCTCGCGGGAGAAAGAGGGGACATGCCCTATCTTCACGCAATTACACCTCTGACCTCCCATTGACATCAATGGCAGGCAGAAAAAGCATATTTAGCGGCATTTTATGCCCGCGGTGCTTAATGGCCGCAGGCGAAAAATGCAGCGAAAAACGCAGCGGAAATTGGCGTGCAGGGAGAGGAACATCTGCCTTAAACTTCCAAATGGAATTTTGAGGCAGAATTTCCACCTGCAAAAAACTCTGTGTGAACCCAGCCTTACAGGGTTGTAGAGTGAAATAATACATCAGCTGCCACTAGGGTGAGCATGTTTTACACAGATGTATACAGCTATTATTGAGTTAAAAGGGAACTGTAAAAATCTCTATACAATGAGCTCCTCCTAGTGTTAATTAAGTGGTTTCATGATGGTAAAGTAAAAAAAAATGTGTAAAAAACAAAAAAACAAATAAGGTAAACAAAATGTCAATAAAAAATGTTAAATAAATATTTTTTACAAGGAAGTAAAAATGAAACAAAATAAAGGCTATTATATTGTTTATATATAGAAATATAGCCCTCTAAGGATGTACTATATATGACACATCTATATTCAGAAAAACATGTACAATAAAGTTAACAGTATAGTTGTGATAAATGGCAGATTGCATTAAATAAAATGTTAGTACCATTTTTTTTTTCATAAATGGGTCTATTTCCCTCAAATTAAATATATAAATGCCAGCATATAAATTCTTAAACTGGTTCCTAAATAAAAACGTAAAATTGTCACACAAAAAACAAGTCCACAGTTATGTCTGCGAGAATACGAGGGGGGGGGGGGAATTTACTGGTCTTGAAGGGCTAAATATTCTATGTTATTAAGGAGTTAATGCACACTTAACGGACCCAAACTATGTGGCAAATATTTTTGCATGAAACATAAATTCTAAATCTACAATAAAAAAGCGATATTAGGATGTTTTTTTTAATTTTAATGTGACTGTTACATGATTAAGGGTTTAACTGGTTGCCGACATAGGACGAGAATGCTCGTCCTGAGCGGCGGGTACTTGGCGCATTAGGACGAGCATTCTCGTCCTGTGTGACAGCCGTCTGTGTGCGCGATCGAGTGCGGGGCAACGGCTGTAATACACAGCCACGGCCCCGCTCTGACAGCGGAGAGGAGACAAACATCTTCTCTCCGCTGTTAACCCTTTGAATGCCACGATGAATGCTGATCGCGGCATTCAAGGAGAGGGGACTGCACTTTGATCGCGTCACAGAAGATAACTGTGATGCGATCAAAGCACACAACTTGTATGGCCAGAAAGCCCAGGGTCCAGTGAAGGAGCCAAGGGCTGTCTGAACATATTTCCTGTTGTTAGGGCATACCTCAGTATGCCCTAACAACTGCCTGTGTACAATCAGTACACAGGCTAATGTACTGGCATATAGATCTATGCCAGTACATTACAGTTTTAAAATCAAAATGATAAATCCCTTTATATGTATAACATTATTTAAGATGATCGGTGTGTAGTCTAAAGAAAAAAATAATAAAACTGCTGCAGAACTGCCTTTTTTCTGCATTTTTGCCAAAATAAAAATGTATAGAAATTAAACGATAATGTATTTGTACCAAAAAATGATACCTACATAAAGTACAACTCGTCCTGCAAAAAACAAAGTCTCATACAACTACGTCGTACAAAAAATAAAAGAGTTATGAGCGTCGGGATGCAAAGAGGGAAATGTAAAAAAATAGTTCTGTCCTCTAGGCCAAAATAGGCCCTGTCCTTAAGGGGTTAAGGAAGATAAGCATACCAATGTAAACACTATGTGGAGTCTCTTAGACCCAGTTCACACTGCATTTTTTTAGCGCTGATTTGGATGCGGGAGCCAGAAAACACCTCAAATCTCCCTCTATTGATTTCAATTGGAGGTAGAAGCATTTTTTTCCTAAGCGGTTTATGACATCTCGCGAAAAAAAGCTTCATGCCCTATCGTGGAGCGGTTTTCATCTCTATCTGCCATTGAAATTCAAGGGAGGCAGAAAAAAACGTGCTGTTCGTTTGGAGCGTTTTTTTTACGCTTTTTTTCTTACTAGAAAAAACACCTGCAGTGTTTAGATTTGCTTAATTAAAATAGCACCTGAAAAAATAACATCTAAAAAAAACGTGTTAAAAAAAGCGTAAAAAAAATGATTGCATATAACAATCTGCCTCAAAAATCCTGAAGGAATTTGGAGGCAGGTTTTTTCTGCTTGCCAAAAAACGCTGTGTGCACATGCCCTTAGAAAGCTGCAGTGTTACTTGATACTATGTAACTATGTTTGTTTCTTCACTTCATTCTATTGTTATTTTTTCTTTTTATATCAGTTTAAATACTGTTATTGCATCTCCATCAGCTATTATTTAGTGGCAAAACCACTTTGGAAACCTAAAGTATTGTGCTTATAAGTGTACATTTATCACAATTATTTTATGTAAATACCTAAAGTGAAACAGAGAAGGAATCCACGCTAAATCACGGTTATCTTTTCTCATGACCTTAAGTTTGAAATCAATTATCAGCTATTTGCTCATAGTGACCTTCATAAGCTCTATATTCCCAGTCATAAACAGAAATGTAAATTTTGCAAGCAATGATAAACAGCCATATTTTATGTCAGGAAGCATTAGGAATTAATTTAATTAGTTATATTCACATGTTGCATCATGGATAATTTGTGACCTAGCAGAGAATTCTAAAGGTTATGCTACAACACTTTTAATCTATATACTTTTAATGGTTCTATTAAAATTGTAAATAAAATATTATGAGATCTGCTCTCCAAGGAATGCAGTTGTTATGGACATTAGAACTTAATACTACTAAAATGCCGGAAAGGAAGTTATAGCAATCTCTGGCAATAGAGTAGCACCGAAATACATTGCTTGCATGCCATTTATTGCACCACTATTCCTATTAGCTTGTTTTCTATTATTTTGTGTCTTGATATATGTTTTATCAAACATAAAACTCATAATATTTATTTGCTGATCTGTGACCCAATACATTTATCATTATTTATGGCACAAACTAGTGGAAATGATGGCGCAAATCGACTCCAGCTCATAGCGTATGGACATCCAGAGATGCGCTTAATTTATTAAGAAGCGTGCAAATCGTAATAAATTAGGCACATTTTACTCGAACTTTCTTTATACTATGTTCAAACGCAGTGTTTTCAGACGTATTTCAGGGTTTAAGCACCTCGAAATACGCCATGAAAAACGCTAGTGAAATGCAGACAAACAGCTTCCCATTGAAATCAGTGGGAAAAATGGAGTTTAGTTCGGACGGGACATTTTTTTTACGCCGCTATTTAAAGGAACAACACGTAAAAAGAAGGAGCATCTCCACTCTTTATCGCCACTTCTTGAGCCGTTTTTGGAGATGTTTTTCAAAAAAATCCTCCAAAAAAATGTTTTCTGAAAACAGCTGGAAATCAGAGTCTATTTTTCCTTGAAAAAAGTTCCGTAATATTCAGCTGTTTTTAATTGTGTGCGTGAACATACCCTTAGGCCATGTTCAGACATTCAGAATTTTTCCGTTGTAAATGTTGGTGCAGATTTGGGGCAACGAATCTGCACCAACATTTGCATATTAGACAGGTAATTCAGATGTTGCAGATATCACAGCGGACTTGCCACAGATTTCAGTTTTTGCATTGCAAAGGCTGAAATCCGCAGTGAAATTCCGCTTCTTCTCCGCAGTGTAATGAGCATGCTGCCGAGTGAAAAATCTGCACCACAGGCTAATTTCCGCACAGTAATTTTCTGCAATGTCTGAACTAACTTTCCTTAAAATGTATAGAAAGAAATGTAAAAAACGGCTGCTGCAGAATTCCACTGCGGACTATCTGCAGCGGAATTCAACAGCAATTTCACCACGTCTGAATATGCCCTAAGGCCATGTTCACACGTGGCGGATTTCTGCAGACACTGTCTGCATCAATGCCGCACATAATCTGCGTTGCAGATTCCCTTGCGCCTTTGCCTAAAATGTGAAGTAAAATGCTGCGGATTAGTCGTTGCGTATTCAGGTGAAGAGTACATCCTGCTCTCTTTTAAAACATTCCATCTCAGTCCCGCTATAGACCTCGAAACACATAGGTCCAGCCAGAATGATGAAATATCCCGTTCGCGAAAGCAATCCACAACGCAACACACATAACATCTGCGTATTTCATTGCGTAATTTTGCAACTCCATTGAAGTCAATGGAGAAATTCCGCCACAAGTACGCATCAAGCCTGCAACAGCCAGTGTATGCTGCGGACACCAAATTCCGCACCGCAGCCTATGGTCCGCAGCGGAGTTGTCCGCAACGTCTGCACGAAGATAACTAAAAAGGTGTGGAAACCAATGGACAGACTGTCTGCTGCGGATTTCCAGTGCGGACTGTCCTCAGCGGAATTCCACAGCAATTCCGCCACGTGTGAACGTGCCCTAAGAGTGACATATGAAATTCCCCCCTTTGTGTTTCAATTCCTCTCCATTGTCAAAGTAGTTTTCTGCTGACGGTGAATGGTAAGTTTTAGATTCAGAAACCGAAACTGTGAAACTGAGAGTTTTCTACAATTGAATTCAGGCTACTCAGTCAATTCTCTGTGAGCACATTCTGCACATCAGATTGATACATTGTACCTGATATATTTTAGAGAGATTTGGGTTGATGTATTTAGCTAACAAATAATGCCGTGTACATGATACAATTTTTACAAACTTTCAGCTGTGAGGAGATGCACACGTGCACTATTAGCAAACTAAGATCTTGAAGATTATGAACAACTGATACACATGAGGACCATTGAGAATGGGAGTATTGGAATCTTAATTTCAATAAGATATGTGAAAAATCATTCCGTGTACTAATAATACATTTCGGAAAAGTTTGAGTTTATTGAGTTAAGAAATATCTTCTTAAAGGTGCTGCCTAAAATTAGTAAAATGGTCTGCTTTGTTCTAGAAATTGCGTAACTTTTGCCCATGGCTGTGTCTGATATTGCAGCACTGTTCGTTTTAATTTAATGTAGCTGAGCTGCAATACCAGAGAATGCCAAGGGTGGTGTTGTTTCGGAGAGAAAATCAAGCCATTTTATTTTTATCTCAGACTTAGGCCCCATGCAGACGACCGTGCTCGTAATTACGACTCATAATTACGAGCATGGCCGGGCACGGCCGGCCACAGGCAGCCGGTCGTTTTTCCGAGCCATGCTCCCATTATAAAGTATAGTAGCACGGCCCGTAAAAGAAAAAAATAGAACATGTTCTATCTTTTTCAACGGCACGGGCACCTTCCCGTGAGAAAACGGGAAGGTACCCGTGGCCAACAGAAGTCTATGGGCCCGTTATTTCGGGTCATAATTACGACCCGTAATAACGGGTGTTTTTACGGTCGTGTGCATGAGGCCTAACCTTTTAGGCTGGGTCCCTGCACAACATTTTTGCAGCATTCGTTTGGTTTAGTTTTTTTTATTTGCAGAGACATAATGTTCCCATGTTTTACTGTAAGAGAATAGGAACACATTTTTACTTTTGTTTTTGACCTGTTTTTTTTCCCTTCAAAATCACAACATTGTCTAGGTGCGGAATTGTTTCTTGAAAATCCAAAACGGTGAAATTGATGATTTTTTTGCTGTAGGTGTTGACGTGCTCTATACAACCTTGTGTAAAGGAGTCCTAGAATGTATTTTCTTATTTAAGTAAGAAAAAAATCACCTCTAACCTTTGAAGTTAACTGGACTTTTTTGCTCAAAAGTTGTTTTAAGTAACTTTCACATCTATCGAAAAAGGTACATTGAAACTGGTCAATGTTAGAAACTCTGTGCATGTTAATGTTTTCATTGTTTTTCTAAATCTGCTAGCCTAGTGTGTGAAACAATTTTGCATGACAAGTTTATGAATAAATACAAGCCTGTATCTTTAATTGATGTGCATGGGCCTAGCTGTAACAGACACCCACAGTACTTGATGAAGCAAATAAATCATTCTTGTACTCTACTACGGTTACTTGAAGAAGAATTCTGCAGCAATTATTTAGGATTATCTCCATTGCACTTAGTTAATTGACTTGTCACACAAAACCCCAATATACAAGATGAATGTAAAAAGAGAAAGTATTATTTACAGCCTTTTTTTTTTTGGGATAATTGGGAATAATATAACATCCGTTGTATAAAATCAAGCATACGACCATGGAATCCCTTTAGAGAAACACTACCAATAGCATGTTGTGAATTAAAGAGCAGCAACATTGAACATGACACTGTCTTAAGATTTCTAACCAGTGATCATATTTGTGCCCCAGAATTTGTCCATATATATATATATATATATATATATATATATATATATATATATATACGGGGCCGCCATCAGGGGGGTATTACTGGTACTCCCGTCAGGGGCCCGGCCACATGGATGAAGTAAAAGGGGCCCGCCGGGCTGCCGTCGCCCCCCCCCCCCTCGGACTGTTGCCCCCCCCCTCGCAACGCTCACGGGCCCCCCCTCGCAACGCTCACGGGCCCCCCCTCGCAACGCTCACGGGCCCCCCCTCGCAACGCTCACGGGCCCCCCTCGCAACGCCCGCGGCACCCCCCTAGCGGCACCCCCCTAGCGACACCCCCCTAGCGACACTCCCCTAGCAACACTCGCGGCAGCCCCTGCATACCTGTTGTAGCTTCACTGGAGGGGAAGATGCAGCATGTGCTGAAGCTGCGTGTGGAGATCCCGCCCCCCAGCTCCTCTACTCTGCCGACCGGACCTGCAGGCTGGTGAGTATGTTCCCCTATCCATTCTGATTCCCATCCCCCTGACCCCATTTGTAGATTGTATAAAGTTGGTTAAAAAGTTTTTTGGTATTTTTTCATTTTCCTAGCGCTTTTTTGCCGCGATTTTCGTAATCGCGGCAAAAATGGCGCAGTTTTGCCGCGATTATATAAAAATCGCGGCAAAACCGCGTGATTTGTGCCGCAATTACGAAAATTGCATGAAAAAAAGATACAAAACATGAAAAGTGCTGTTAGGCTATATTCTCACAGTGCGGTCAAGTCACGTTTTTTTGCAAAAATTGTGGCAAAAAAATGGGATTTCACCGCACTGTGTAACTAGACTAAGGCCTTATTCAGACGGCCGCATTCGGTCCGTGACATACGGAGCGTGTATCGGCTGTACCTCACAGGCTGACCACAATTCATGGTGCCGGACTCCTAGCATCATAGTTATCAGTGTTGCTGGGAGTCCCTGCCTCTCTGCGGGAATACTGTCCCATACTGTAATGATGCTTTCAGTACGGGACCGGGGACAGTATTCCCACGGGAAGGGAGGGACTATGATCATAGATAACTGTGATGCTAGAAACCCCGCTCCCTGAACTGTGGTCGGTCCGGGAAATATGACCGATACACGGTCCTTATATCACAGACCGAACATGGACATCTGAATAAGCCACTTACTTGCCTCCTATTTTTGGTGCGGATTGTGCACCGAAAATTCACTACAAATGACAATATTATTCACACGAACGGGTTATACGTCCGTGATATTTATTACGTCGCACGGACTTATGTTAGTGAATGGGGCCGCTCAGGCTGTCAGTGAATTTCACGTAGCGTGTGTGCGCTGTGTAAAACTCACGACATGTCATATACTTGCCCGTGTTTCGCGCAGCACACACCCATTGAAGTCATTGGGTGCGTGCAAATCGTGCACGGCACACGGAAGCACTTCAGGGTGACGCGCGTGATTCGCGCTACACAGGGCCGCCATCATGGGGGTATTAGGGGTACTAGTGTAGGGGGCACGGCCAAACTTAATTGAAAGGGGGGCCCGGCAACTGCCGCGACTTGCCTTTGGTAGAAAAAAACAGGCCCCTGCAATGGGGCCTGTTCTTTTCACCAAAACAATGTCGTGAGCTGTGGGCCCCCCTCTCGTCAAACACCGCCGTGAGCTGCGGGCCCCCCTCTCATCACCGCCGCGAAACACCGCGCGAACGACCAGGCACGCCGCTGAGAGGGAGGCGGTGCGCCCGCAACACAAGTCCGATCTACGGGGAAGGACAGCCACACAGGGACAGCGGCGCATAGTTTACTTACCTGCTGGCCCGACTCCGCCTCCTCGTCCTCCGCCTCCTCGTCCGACTCCGCCTCCTCGTCGTCCTCCTCGTCCGACTCCGCCTCCTTCTCCAGAGCGTAGCTGCGTAAGGAGAGGGGGAGGAGTCTAGTTGTTGCGCGGCGGCAGGAGTTCTACGATCCCCGCCATTTTCTGGAGCCTGGAGGTCAAGGACGACATCTGGACCGAAGACATCGCCTGAAGAGGACTGGAGTGGGAGCAGCTCTTCTGACACGGTGAGTAAAGTGTCTCAAAGTGCTGTTTATGTATGGCCCTGTTCACACAGAGTATTTTGCAGGCCGAAAAAATCTGCCTCAAAATTCCTTAAAGAATTTTGAGGCAGATTTTGACCTGCCCACACTATCTTGCCGCGTTTTTTGCTGCGTTTTTTGCCCGCTGCGATTGAGGACAGCAGACAAAAAACGCAGCGAAAAATGCATTTTCTGCCTCCCATTGATTTCGATGGGAGGTCAGAGGCGGAACCGCGGCAAGAAAGGACGTGCTGCTTTTTCTTTTTTCCGCGACTGGCTCCCATTGATTTCAGATTAAATCAATGGGAGGCGGTTTTGGAAGTTGTTTGGTGCTGATTCTGACGCAGTGTCCGAGTCAATATCAAGGCCCAAAAACTCTGTGAACTGGGCCTTATTGTTAGGGCTTATTCAGACGAACGTGTAATACATCCGTGCAACGTGTGTGATTTTCACCCGCCTCGCACGGACCTATGTTACTCTATGGGGCCGCAGACTGTCAGTGATTTTCACTCGGCTGCGACTGTGATACGCTGCGGATTATCCACAATAAAATGTGTTGCATAAAATCCGCAGTGTTCATACCTAGTGTGTTCCTACCCTAAGGCCGGATTTACACGAGCGTGTGCTTTTTGCGTGGCGTTTTGCGCATGCAAAAGGTCCATAACAGCTCCGTGTGGCAGCAGCGTATGATGCGCGGCTGTGTGATTTTCGCACAGCCGCCATCATTATGACACTCTGTTCGTGGTGCTTTTCTGTTTTCAGTCATAGTTTATACGGCTGCGGAAGTGCTGGGCGTGATTTTCACGCACCCATTGACTTCAATGGGTGCGTGATGCGCGAACAATGCACAAATATCGGACATGTCGTGAGTTTTACGCAGCGGACACACGGACACACGCTGCGTGAAAATCACTGACAGTCTGCACGGCCCCATAGAGTAACATAGGTCCGTGCGAGGCGCGTGAAAATCACGCACGTTGCACGGATGTATTACACGTTGGTCTGAATAAGCCCTAACAATAAGGCCCAGTTCACAGAGTTTTTGGGCCTTGATATTGACTCGGACACTGCGTCAGAATCAGCACCAAAAAACTTCCAAAACTGCCTCCCATTGATTTAATCTGAAATCAATGGGAGCCAGTCGCGGAAAAAAGGAAAAGCAGCACGTCCTTTCTTGCC
Source organism: Rhinoderma darwinii (assembly GCF_050947455.1). Lineage (NCBI taxonomy): Eukaryota > Metazoa > Chordata > Amphibia > Anura > Rhinodermatidae > Rhinoderma > Rhinoderma darwinii. Next base: position 155,830,371 of record NC_134688.1, on the reverse strand, counting down.
GCGGTTCCGCCTCTGACCTCCCATCGAAATCAATGGGAGGCAGAAAATGCATTTTTCCCTGCGTTTTTTGTCTGCTGTCCTCAATCGCCGCGGGCAAAAAACGCGGCAAGATAGTTTGGGCAGGTCAAAATCTGCCTCAAAATTCGGTGCGCAGTTCGCGGGTGCGCATGCGCGGGAGTTTGCGGGTACACGCGATCGGTCGCACGGGCGGCAGTGTTTGACGGCCCCCATGACGACCCCCATGCTACCCAGGGCCGCCATCAGGGGGGGGTATTATGGGTACTGATGTGAGAGGCCCGGCCAAACCTAATTGAAAGGGGGGCCCGCAGCTCACGACATTCTTTTGGTGAAAAAAACAAGCCCCATTGCAGGGGCCTGTTTTTTTTTTCTACCAAAGGCAAGTCGCGGCAGTTGCCGGGTCCCCCTATCAATTAGGTTTGGCCGGGCCTCTCACATCAGTACCCATAATACCCCCCCTGATGGCGGCCCTGGGTACCATGATATGGTGCTGGACGGAGTACCGTTAACAGGCGGTGCCACGGTAGGGGGGCCCAGAAAATTTAGCTGTAGGGGGCCCTGAAATTCCTGATGGCGGCCCTGTATATATATATATATATATATATATATTCGTATAGTTCTGCCAAGAGAAATAAATAACTTAGTAATTTATTTGTACCCCTCCAAACTTTACAGGAAAAAACGCAATTTCTCCCACATAAAACAAAGCCTCATACATCAATAAAAAACATAAAGAGGTTGCTAAATTGCAGACAAAAACAAAAGACCGGTTAGAAGGCTGGAGGAACTTTTAAAGGCTATGTACACATTTTTAAGCAATTTTTTTTTTACATTGTGTTTTTAAGCAACTTTCAAATTCACTTTTCTTAAATTTTCTATTTTTTTTTACTTTTTAAGATACAGCTTTTAAGTATCCTGTATATATAGAAGCTGTCTCATTGAACTGACGACTTGGCTGAGAGCGAGACCTGCGCGTCTCTGACACACGGTATCCAGCTAATAACAATCACATGTTGTCAAGGATTCACTAGGTGAGCAAATCCCCAGAGTTCAAGTTTATGGAATTGCTATACGAGCAATTCCCCAAATACAGCTGGAGATAGTCTGGATCAGGCGTGCAGGTAAATCAGCTACCTCAAGTCCGTCACAACTCTGGTCAGCAGAGTCTAAGGCTACTCTATGGTCTTCACCAGAGCCCACCGCAAAGGCAGGTTGGATTTGGCTGCATAGAACCCACGTTGCTTTTACAGAATACGGTGTTGGACAGGAGGTGCAACTGCAGGCAATACCAGAACGGATAACCAGACAAGCCAGAGGGGTAATCAGCAAGCAGAGTACAAAACCAGGAGATACTAAAAGCCCAAATCGCAATACAGAAGAATACCAGGAGTAGCAGAGGTCAAAACTAGCCGAAAGCCGAATATCCAAATCAGTGAGTAAATTCAAATTCAAAGACGAAGCCGAAGTCCAGTTCATAGAGTCCAAACAGTCAAGGTGATACAGGGTATAACCAGGAGCTTGATCAGACACATGTATACACAAGAAATCACAAGCAACAATGAGAAAACTGAACAGGTTCTAATACTCCACCCTTGGCCCCGATAGGTGCAGAATGAGAAATAGGAGTGGTTCTGCAACTCAACCATGGCCACCCAGAAGTTTGACTAGGAGTCATGACAACCTAAAAGTGACAGACGTTTTCAAACACATCTAAGTTTATGAACTGACGGAAATGGCTGAGAGAGAACTATACAGCTTTTTTAATAAAAGTGATTTTGAAAGTTGCTTAAAAATGCTAAATACATTCATTTAACCTGTTAGAGACCGCCCATTGCTGTTTTTACGGCGGTCTCTAACGGGCTTTATTCTAATGCACAGGCTTTTTAACAGTGCTGCGCTGCATCAGAATAAAGCAGCGCCACCGGGGGCAGTAATAACTCCACGCTCTCAGCTAACAAAGGCCCGAGGTCTGTTTTTAGTGAATTAAAAAATCCAAGACCACATCCCAGGAAATTTAATAAATATTACACGGTGCCGTCTGGGATAATTAAGATGGAACAAAAATAAAAGATATAAAACTTTCTAAAAAAAAAAGTTCACTAAAGTTTATAATAAGTAAGTAAAAAAAAAAATGAAAAATCCACTTTTTTTTCCCTTACAAAATGCTTTATTATGAAAAAATAAGAAAAGATGTAAAACAGTTACACATATTTGGTATCGCCACATCCGTAACGACCCCAACTATAAAACTATTACATTTTTTAACCCGCACGGTAAACGCCTTCAAAAATAAAAAGTGATCAAAAAGTTGTATGTACTCCAAAATGATACCAGTAAAACATGCAAGTCGTCCCACAAAATTAAAAAGCCCTCATAAAGCTATGTCAGGAGAAAAATAAAAAAGTTATGGCACTTAAAATATGGCGACACAAAAACAAATAATTTTGAATAAGAAGTGTTTTTACTGTGTAAAAGTAGTAAAACAAAAAAAAACAATATAAATTTGGTATTGCCGCAATCACAAGGACCCACTGAATAAAGTTATTATGTTATTTATAACAGGAGTAAATTTAAGACGCAAAAAAGAATGACAAAATTGTTAGTTTTTTTCAACCCCCCCTCTAAAAAAGTTAATAAAGGTTAATTAATAAATTATATCCCAAAATGGTGCTATTAAAAAAATACAACTTATCCCACACAAAAAGTCCTTATACAGCTATGTTGACGGAAAAATAAAGAAGTAATATCTCTTTGAATGCAACAATGGAAAAATGTAAAACAGCGGGATTAATAGGGTTTTAGTGGGGGCTCGGTTTATCAATGCACGTAGGGGGATGATAAGGAATAAATGTGGAACTAAGAAAAATAACGTTTCTGGCAATATCAAAATGAATGAGTTGGAGAGTCTAATGACAGTCATAGATTATGATGTAGGGGATATAATAGAAACCTGACTGAATGAGATCCATGACTGGGTAACAAATGTGGAGAAGTACACTGTGCTTAGAAAAGGTACAAAAGGCAAAATGGGAGGGGTTTGAGTGATGGGAAAAATCCAGTTTAAGACCAGTGCTAAATTAAGACAATGGGGGGGGGGGTGAATTTTTTAACTTTACCATGCTAGTTTTCTTGCTAGAAATAATTGTGACTTTTGTACAATTGTTGCCGCTCACCCCAGTTTTATTTAAAGTGCATTTTCTGGCGTTAATTATAGAGTAAATCTACTTCATCTTGTACCCCGAGTAGATTTAATTTTCTGGCGCACGGACAGCCAGAGATGTGCCTCATTTATTAAAATGTGCATGCTTCTTGATAAATTAAGTGCATATTACTCCAGCTAACGTTATCTTTAAACTAGTATATGAAGCAGCAGTCTTAACAAATCAACCCCATTGAGGACAACTGTGACAGTGAGTGGGCAATAATGGTCAGCTACTTATTGGAGCTTTTTTATAATCTACCTAAGGGCCTGTTCACATCAGCGTTCGGTTTCTGTTTGTCACCATTCCGGCAGGCTTCCAGTTTTCCGACGGAATCAATAGCGCAGTCGACTCCGCTATTGATTCCGTCGTTAAAACGGAAACCTGCCGGAATGGTGACGAACGGAAACCATTAGCGATGTTTCAGTCACCATTGATATCAATGGTGACTGAAACGGAAGCTGTGGTTTCACTTTCACTTTCCGTTGCGGGGTTCACCCGACGGAAACCTCAGACGGAACCCCGGAACGGAAAGCGAACGCTGATGTGAACAGGCCCTTACATAGCTAAACAGGCTGAGGATGAAATATTGCATGAAAGAAAAGGCATAAATAATAATGGGGTCTTTATTTTGGGAGATATTTTCTATCCTGGAATTAATTGGGACAAAGATGGCTGGACTAAAAGCTGTAAATTTTTCTCCACAATTCAAGACAATTATTTCATATCATTGGATAAACCAAACAGAGAAGACAATTTGCTGGATCTAGTCTTGTCTAATAGACCAGATACAAAATAATTTGTACAGGACCAGGAGCACATAGGCAACAGTGACCATAATATGGCTGTTTCAAAGTTATAAATAATATTCAATAAAATGTTACCATGGGGAACTACAAAAAACTGACATTTTAGAAAAATTAATTTCAATCAAGTAAGGAAAGCAATTAGGGGGGAATTTATAAAGATTGATGGTTCGTACTCTTATCTAAAACTAAAGCACGTCGGCGTGAAATGCGCCAAATGTATTAAGAGACGCACGACTCTAATAAATTTGGAGTAGCATTTAAAACGTTTCTAATGACAGAAAACATTGATTTTAATTTTTTTCAATTATTTGAATAACATGCTCTGTTTCTATGAGGAGGTAAGTGCAAAACTGGATGATGGTCATGCTGATAATGTGATATTTCGAGATTTTGCAAACACATACGTATGATACTGTGCCTCACAACAATCTAGTATTGAAGCTACAGATGAAGGGACTAGGTAAAAAATTGGTAAAGCACTAGTTAGGGGACAAAAACAAATACTCTGCATAAATAGTACACACTACAAAATAGGCTAAATTCAACAGAATGTTTCCACAAGGATCTGTGTTAGGCCCAAATCTTTTATTTGTGGATGTGGTTTAGAGATTAGCAAATTTCGCAAAATTCTTTTTTCGGTCTAATTTTATGGAACCAAACAAATTTGTCACAAATTGAAAGTGCCCCAATTACCCTAAAAGTCATGTGTGAAACTCTGATGTCTTCTAGGACTGTATCTAACCCCTCTCAAGCTCTTTAACGCCAAGACAGCTTTAGAAATGCCAAAGTCACCGCAACATATTTGGCTATGGGTAAATGGATGGTAGCTGGGGATAACAAAGAGTTTAAAAACACACTGCACTGTTGGATTTTCTATGTATTTAATGTTAAAAAAAATGGTCCAAAAATTATCCCATTTTGGTGGCAGATGCCTGCCAGTGTTTATACACACACGGTGGTATCGGAAGAAGCAATGGCTTTTTAACAAGCGGCACAAAATTAACCCTTTTTTAACAGATGCCTACTGGTGTTTCTACACAAACGGTAGTATCAGAAAAAACAATGGCTTTTTAACGAGCAGTCTAAAAAATGTTCCTTTTTGGAGAGTAGGAACAGGTTTGGTGTTATTTGAAAGAAAATATATTTATCCCCTTAAAGACCAGGCCAATTTGAGTTTTTCATTTTCGTTTTTTCCTCCCCGCATTCCAAAAGCCATAACTTTTCTAATTCTTTGTCGACATAGCCATATGAGGTCTTGTTTTTTGCGAGATAAGTTGTAGTTTTTAATGGCACAATTTATTGTACCACATAATGTACTGGGAATCTGAAAAAAAAATATTTGTGGGGTGAACTGCGCAAAAAATAGCGATTACACCATTTTTAGGGGGGTTTTGTTTTTATGGCGTCCATCAGGTGGTAAAAACTACATATTCACCTTATTCTACAGGTTGATTTGATTACGGCAATAACAAATTTATATGTTTTGTTTTTTGTATTAACACTTTTAAAAAAAAAAAAACTATTTGCAAAAAAAAAAGTTTTGTATCACCATGTTCTGAAAGCCATAACATTTTTATTTTTCCAGCAATTTAGAGGTGTGAAGGCATCATTTTTGGGTGACACGATTATTAGCAATTACATATATGCAAAATAATAAATAACGTCACGTCTGTGACATCTGTATCAGCATGCAGTGGCCCGCTATCAGCACCAGTATTTAAATTAAAATTAAAATCTATTTATTTAAATAAACAAAAAATGTACACTTGTTTACAGATCGCTGATTCAAGTCTCCTAGGAAGACTAATAAAATGTGTAAAATAAAAATTAAATATATTTTTAAAAAGTGTAAAAAAAAATACTAAAATATTAAAAGTTAAAAAAAGTTTCCCATTTTTCCCCAAGCACAATGGAAAATAAATAAATAAAAAAAATTGCTATCGCAGCATCCGTAAAAGTCTGAACTATTACAATATACCATTATTTAACTAGCATGGTGAACGGCGTAAGAAAAAAATAATTAAAACACCCGAATCATTGTTTTTTGGTCACCTTAGCACTAGAAAAAAAATGAAATAAAAAGTGATACAAAGGTCGTATGTACCAAAAAATGGTACCAATAAAAACTACAGCTCGTTCTGCAAAAAACAAGCTCTTACACCGCTCAATCGATGGAAAAAGGAAAAATTATGGCTCGCAGAATGCAATTAAACAGAACAATTTTTTTATTATAAATTGTATTTTCTTTAGAAAAGTACTAAAATATAAAAAGACCTATATAAATTTTGTATTACCATAATCGTATTGAGATGCAGAATAAAGTTAAGTTGACATTTTTACCGCACGGTGAAAGCTATAAAAACAAAACCCAAGAAAACAATGGAGGAATTTAGTTTTTTTTCTAATTCCACCCCACAAATATTATTTTTTCAATTTCCCAGTACATTATATGGTACTTTAAATGGTACTAATAGAAATTACAACTCCTCCCACAAAAAATAAGCCCTCACACTCTATTGACGGGAACATAAACACATCATGGCTCTCGGAACGCGGGAGTGAGAAACTAAAATGTGAAAAGGAAAAATAGCTGGGTCGTTAAAGGCTTAATCTCTTCTCACTATCAAACACACTTACTGACACTAATCTACTATCTATCTGTGTTTTACTATTACTATCTCTCACTCTCTGTCTGACGTCTTTTCTTCTCTGTATCCCTACAAAGCAGCAGCATTTCTTGGTTGGTCTGTTTATAGTGGCTATGACTCATGACTAATCGCTTCTAGCATTCTGCCTGGAACTCCTGCTCTGCTCCTGACATCACTGTCCATATATAAACAGCGATGTCAGGAGCAGAGCTGGAGTCCCAGGCAGAGTGCTAGTAGCGCTCTGTCCGTACTCCTACTCTGGGGTTGCCCCTTACATAACATTCCGGTCCAGGAGGCTCCTCCAGCAGAGGAATCCCCGGCCAAAGCGTGGCATCTACAGGGGGTGTGTGGCATCATCTACAGGGAGGCTGTGTGGCATCATCTACAGTGAAACTGTGTGGCATCAAGTACAGGGGGACTGTGTGGCATCATCTACGGGGGGCTGTGGGGCACCATCTACAGGGGGCTGTTTGGCTCTATTTACAGGGTGCTGTCTGGCATCATCTACAGGTGTGGCTGTGTGGCTCTATCTACAGGGGTGCTGTGTGGCACCATCTACAGGGGGCTGTGTGGCACCATCTACAGGGGCCTGTGTGGCACCTTCTACAGGGGCCTGTGTGGCACTTTCTACAGGGTGCTGTGTGGCACTGTCTACAGTGGGTACTGTGCTAATATCTACAGAGTGCACTGTGGCACTATCTAAAAAAGAGATGTGGCATCTGAAACACCAGTTTTAATAAACTATCCGCAAAGTGTCACGTTTAACACTTAAGCTTGGTCTCTGCAACTTCCATAGATTGTCAAACGGGGGCGTGGTTTACTGCGAGACTGAGCGGATGCAACTTTCCCAAACTCCCTAGAGCATTACTCAAAAATATATTGTCATATATGCACAAAGTGCTCAAACCCACCTTAGATCCAACCTGGACTGTTCTCACTGTCCACAAGTACCGGCGATAGCCTACCTGAGACCTTTAAGCCGGGCCTTCAATTTCTGGAAATGGCGACCCACTGAATTTCTACTGCAGTGATTCGCCATTTAAGACTCACCACCCTGCCACGCTTGGACTATACTGTTGGCCATCTCCATCACTCCTGTGGAACACCCACCTATGGATTTCCACGCAGCTGAGGTTGCGGCCTTCCTTGGGTCTGAAAGCCAGGTACTAGAGTATACCGACAGCGAGTCGCTGGCAAGTTGGACACCTGGAGACAAGCCGGACTGCTCCATAGACCCTAATGTTCCTACCAGAGGAGCCTCAAATCAGGTTATCTGGTACCCGAGGAGGGCTGCCTTCACAGGACCTGAACCTTGCTACTGGCCGGATACAGAGGCAGAAAGTACAGGAGACCTACGGTATCCCAGGTAGAATGCCTCTGATTGTGGTAAGCTTTACCACAACTTATCAATCTAAATTATCTTTATGTATATTATATAAAGAAAACCAACATAAGATATTGATGCATTGCTACCATACTCCAGATATGCCACATTAATTGAATCCATAATTTCCTAAAAGCTGTGGGCAAATAGGCAGATGGAATCTTTGCTTCATATTTTCTGGACATGTCAATTAAAATACTGAAGTATGGTGCAAACGTTGATTTCTAATGTTCCACATTATACTGTTTTCTTAGAATTCCTTGTATTTTTTTTCTTAACATTCCCTGAAAGGGGACTAGTAAGCTGGACACCAGGTTACTCCTCTGCCTCCATACTGTGGGAAATTTCTCATAGACCTACACTGGAAAGGCATGACATGTTTCGTAGGGTTAAAGTTAAACCACACATGACCTCCATAATCCGCTAATCACATGGTTTCTCAGATCAGTAAGATCTGCAAAAGCTATTGAGACTTAATACAAGTCTTTGTACTGCTATGGGCCACTACCCCATCATTCAGAGCTAATTGGACTAGCCTCATTATCCAATTATTAACTGCAGCTAAACTTCTCATTCTCCTCATGTGGAAATCCTCACATCCACCTTCCATCCAGATCAGCAGATCTGATCTATAGAATAGAGGATTTTTACAAAAGGAAAGGACAGGAGTCATTCTAAGTTTGAAAAAATTGCCTCCCCCCCCCCCCCCCTGGAGATCTTTTGTGAAAAAATCTTGATCAGCATATGTACACTGGATATGTTATATATGGTATCGAATCTCATATACAGTTCCTTAGTGGTTGTTTTTTTTTTTACCCATTTAGGACCCTTTAATGACTATTCTTGTTGATGGTGCGTAAATTTACTGAGTAGTTGCTCTTATGGGACCTGCGTGCCAACCTTAACTAAGGTACTTTTCTTGCTCCCTGTGTTTCAAATTTGCCTTACTTCATGTGCCTCTACTTTATCACATATTACTTATTTTGTAATTGTTTGGTGGAATCATTTGAATAAAAGAAGAATTGGAAAAAAAGGCAAATGAATGAATATCCCCTTTTTTTGGACTAAGGACTTATAATGAGGGTATTAAAAGGAAAATGAACTATTTAATAATCATGGGACTTTCCCTTTATCGCCACACTGTCCATTCAAAAACACCTAATTCATTTATTGGCGGGCAGCTCTGAAAAGCTGAACTAAGCTGAACTAAGGACTAAGGGAAGGAATTTGGAGGCCAAGTCAACACTTAGAACTCTTTGTCCTGCTCCTCAAACCATTCCTGAACAACTTTTGAAGTGTGGCAGGGAACATTTTCCTGCTAAAAGAGGCCACTGCAATAAGGGAATATGTTGCCATGATGGGGTATACTTGGTTTGCACCAATGTTAAGGTAGGTTTTACCAAATATCCACATGCAAACCACTGCTCAGAAAATCACAGAATCCAGTTTTCCTTCTTCCCACAGTGCATCCTGGTGACATCCTGGTGACATCTCTTACCCAGGTAACACGCCCCTGGCCATCCACATTATGTAAAAGAAAACGTGATTTATCAGACCAGGTTACCTTCCACCATTGCTCCATGGTCTAGTACTGATGCTCACATGCCCATTGTAAGTGCCTTTGGCGGTGGACGAGGATCGGCTTGGGCAGTCTGACCAGTCTTTGACTACGCAGCCCTAAACTGTGTATTCCCACTGTGTATTCTCACACCTTTTTATCATATTTTTTTTTAAACTTTTGCTACACTAGCTCTTCATGGGACCAGGTGGGCTAGCTTTCTTTCCCCACAAGCATCAATAAGTCTTGGGCACCCATGACTCTGTCGCTGGTTCACCAGTTGTCCTTTTTTGGACCACTTTGGTAGGTAATAATCAATGCATACCGGGAACACACCATATGACCTGCCATTTCGCAGATGCACTGATCTAGTCGTTTTGCTCTTGTCAAAGTTTTTCATGTCCTTATGCTTGCTCATTTTTCCTACTTACACCACACCAGTTTCAATAACTGACTGTTCAAGTGCTGTCTAAAATATCCCACCCCTTGACAGGTGCCACTGTAATTACATAATTAATGTTTACTTTACCTGTCAGCGGTTTTAATGTCATGGCTGAATGGTGTATCTAAAGGTACACAGAATTCAAAAGAAACATAATAGATTATTAAATGTGAAAATAATTACACAATAGAAGTAAGTAAAGAGTTAGTACAGTAGATCTTTACATAGCCTAATATTTTTGGGAATAATGTTTCAGCTTACTTGACCAACCCACTATCCTAAAGCTATAAAGAAGAAATAATTGTCTTGACAGGTGTGTTATATTTCTGCTTGGCAAGTCTGAGTTATTGTGAGATCCAGTTGTAGTAAATCTTTTTCAACTTTTTGGGGAAAAAAATATGAACCTGTTTTAAGAACATATAGATACATTGATTGTATAAACACAAAAGTAAAAACTTGATCATCCATTTCATTGAACTGCGATTAGTAATAAAAAAAAAGAAATCAGGCCTTCATGTTTTTAAAGCTCCAGGCAGATGGTGTCCTTTATTTTGGCAGGATGCACAGATAATACACAAGCAAGAACCCATTTCGAAGATAATAATTCTCCTTCTTCAAGAAAACATGACATGCAAGCTGTTCATCTTGGCAGGCCATCTAGATGGTGTCACCTTCCACATTTTAAGGTAACAGATTGTTGCCTCTTTTTTTAAGTTGCCACTGCTTTATTTTTATCTTTAGACAATGATGAGTATATTACATAGTAACTCAAAACATAGAATAAGCATACTAGCCAAACATTGATCAGCTGTAACATTAAAACCATTTGCCTAATATAGTGTAGGTAACGCTTATCCTGCCAAAACAGCTTTGAAAATCGAACCATGGACTCCACAAGATTTCTAAAGGTGTCATGTGATATCTGTCACCAAGATGTTAGCAGTAGATGCTTTAACATCTGTATGTGTCACAAAGGGTCTGTGGTCCCACTGGGCCATACCGCGCTGGACGCCTTTTATAGTCCAGGGTACTCATGGGCCAAAGTTCATCAAAAGTCCGGAATGCGTGCTGCCCCTTTAAGAGCGGGCATGAGCGTGCATGCGCACCCTACGGGATCCGGCTGAGGTGAGTGGAAGCGGGCGCTGGCGTCTCGTGAGGAGGAGGCTGGGGCCAGCACTTGCTGACTCGTGGCTGCGGCTGTCAGGAGGGGATTGGAGCTGACAGCCCGTAGCCACGGACTTTACAGTATCCCCCCCCCCCTTACGACCCCTCTTCATGGGACCAAAGCGAGAGAGAAACTTCTTCAGAAGAGTAGGAGCATTGAGGTTCTCCTCTGGCTCCCAAGACCTTTCTTCAGGACCAAACCACGTCCAATCCACCAAATAAAAGGTCTTTCCTCTCACTTTTTTGGTGTCCAGGATCTCCTGAACCTCAAAAGGAGTCTGAAGGGCTACTGGAGGCAACCACAGGGCTAGGAGTCTTGGTGTAGTGGTTCAGAACCACTGGCTTCAGGAGGGAGACATGGAAGGAGTTGGGGATCTTGAGGGTAGAAAGCAGCCGAGGCTTATAGGCGACAGGGTTGATCTGCTGTAGGATCTCGAAGGGTCCGAGGAACCTGGGAGCAAATTTGCATGATGGAACCCTTAGTCAGATATTCCTGGAAGACAGCCAGACCCTCGCACCAGGAAGAAAGTGAGGAGGTTCCCTTCTTCTTGTATCAGCCTTCCTTTTCATGCGGTCGACTGCCATTAGGATGCAGGATTGAGTTTGCTGCCAGATCTGTAGGAAGTCTCTAAAAGCGGAGTCAGCTGCTGGAACCTCTGAAGTATCGGGCACCTGGAGAGGAATTTGTGGGTGTTGGTCGTCTTCTGTGTGGACTCACTGGTGTGATTATTGTAGGAGAATCCAGCACATGGGAGCAACTGCACCCAGTCATCATGCTGCTTGGAAATGAAGTGGCGTAGGTAGTTCTCCAAGATCTGATTGATCCTCTCGACCTGAACATTGGACTGAGGATAGTAGGCTGATGAAAAGTCCACCTTCACACCGAGGAGACCGCAGAGGGCTCTCCAGAACTTCGAGGTAAACTGAACCCCCCGATCAGACACAATATGCTGCGTCAAGCTGTGCAGGCGAAAGATGTTTTGGATGAACAGCTTGGCCAGCTGAGGAGCAGAAGGAAGACCGGTCAGAGGAACAAAGTGGGCTATCTTCGAAAATCAATCCACCACCACCCAGACAGCACTGCATTCAGCAGAGAGAGTTAGGTCCTTAATAAAGTCCATAGCTATATTCTGCCAGGGAGCATTGGGCAAGAATGTCCCCAACTTGCAGGGGATTGACAGAGATAATGCAAGACGGATCAATAATATTCTGTGGACTCTCCAAGGTGTCTTCCGTCTCGAAAGACATGGACAAGGCATCAGCCCTCACATTCTTGTCGGCCGTGCGATAATGGAGCTCAAACTGGAACCTTGTAAAGAACAGTGACCACCTGGCCTGTCGAGGTTTCAGCCTTTGGGCCGTCTGAAAGTAGGTCAGATTCTTGTGGTCTGTAAAAATTAGGATCGGATGAGCTGCGCCCTCTAGTAGATGTCTCCACTCTTCCAGGGCCAATTTGATGGCCAGTAACTCCCGATCCCCAATCGAGTAGTTGCGTTCTGCGGAAGAGAAGAGCTTAGATAAATATCCACATTCCCTTTACTTGCCCTTGGGACCTCTCTGGAACAGTAGTGCACCAGCACCGACAGTCGATGCGTCCACCTCCAACGAGAACTGCAGAGAGACATCCGGATGATGGAGGATAGAGGCCAACGTGAAGGCACTCTTCAGGCTATGGAATGCGGACTCTGCCTCAGGAGTCCACACTTTGGCATTCATACCCTTCTTAGTGAGGTTAGAGATGGGAGAAGTCAGTAAAGAGAAGTTTGGAATAAACTGCCTGTAAAAATTAGCGAATCCCAAAAAGCGCTGTATGGCCCTCAAGCCTTGAGAACGTGGCCATTCCAGAACAAACTTTACCTTCTCAGGATACATCTCGAGACCTCAATTCGAGACGATGTAGCCCAGGAAGGGTAGAGCATCTCTGTCAAGCATGCGCTTCTCCAACTTGGCGTACAGACGATTCTCCCTTAACCGTAGCAGAACTTGACGGATATGTCTCTGGTGCATCATAGGATCTGGAGAAAAAATTAAGATGTCATCAAGGTAGACTACTACACAAACATAGAAGAGGTCACGGAAAATGTCAATCACAAACTTCTGGAAGGCAAATCACTTCCTGGCAGGAAGGAATGGAATAAAGCTAAACATGAAAAAAACGATAAATTACTTGTCGGGTGTTTTCCAAATTATTCCACAATTACAACAAGAATTTATGAAGGATTAGCTGTTTGTAAGGTATGACTATATATACTGGTTTTTATGAAACGATATAGTGTGCTATACTTGCGGGGTTTTCCTACGAGAGATTTTTTTATTTTTTATGTATAAAAAACAAACTGACTGAGAATATGTTGGTATGAGAATAAAGAGTAAAATGGTTAAAAGATATTAATCAAAATTGAAGGAGACTTATTTGAAGACTGAAAGATGTTAATCAGATTGATTATTAAAAAACTTAATTGGAATTAATTAGTGTGTAAGAAATCTGTGTAATATGATTTGTTATGTCACAAGGAGTAAATATTAAATAAATTTGGTTGGGCATGTTATTGTATGTAGAGAGATTCGTTATGTTTCGTAATTATAACGGCTATCTCTTTGACCGGAGGAATGCAATGCTCCGCTTTGACTCAAACTAGCTAGTGTGCTTGAAACGTAAATCTAATGATTTTATTTGGATTATTCTAAAAAGTCGAGATGTTTTTATCATTGGTCCTAAAAAAATGGGACATTTGGACTAAATAATGTATTTATTACCGATATGAATAAATGGCTTGGGAATGGGAACACGGATTATCCCCAAAAAGATTGACATTTTGCATACATAAATGGAGTCTCAAATTAATCTTATCTATAGATTATTAGGTGTGTAGTAAAAACCACTACGTCATAGGTCCATTTATTATGTTAAGATTAATAGGGAGGAGGGCTGTCAGATACCTCAAAACATTGTCACGTTTCACGAAAAGAAGCTAAAATGACATCGCGTGTGTGTAACCGGCATCAGGCCACCCAGAAGTATGTCTTAGTCCCCTGAATCAACAGGACCAAAGACCATGTCCCTCAAAGAAAAAACCCCAGGGACGGCTCTCTGAGACAACTCTCGCAATGTAAGTATAGATTAATTTGGTGTTATATTGAGCAAAGAAAGATATACTGTGCTGATTATTTATTATAATTATATCGGCTGTCTCTTTGTCCGGAGAAATACAAGACTCTGCTATGACTAAAACTAATTTGTCGAGATATTTTTGTCAATAGCCCTAAAAGAATTGGGCATTTAATCTAAGTGATGTGTGTATTTACGGTGTGAGTAAATATCTTAGAAATGAGAATGTGTATTATCGCCAATGATGTTAAAATACTACGTACATAAATGGAGTCTCGTGTTGATATTCTCTGTAGATTGTTATGTATATCGATGTGAATTAGTCCGTGATGGAACCACTATGTAATAGGTCCAATTTAATTTTGTTGCATTAATGGGGAGGAAGATTGTCAGAATATCCCAGGTCATTGTCACTCTACAAAGGGAGAAGCTAAAATGACATTACACGTATGTAATCCGCGTCTAGGCCAATCGGAAATATGTCATGTTCCCCTGAATCAACAAGTCCGTGACGGAATCCCTCCAAGAAAAACCCGGGGATGGCTTTCGGGGACCAATCTCGCAATGTAAATATAAATAATTTTTTTATATTTTGTTGTATTGGACGAAGGGAAATGTACTATACTGGTTGTTGATTTTGTATGAAGGAAGCTTAAATTACACATGGTTAACATGCGACGTGACATCACTATACACCAGCATCCCACATCACATTGCCTACATATCAGTTAAACATCACTTGAATATGCATAGTGACTATAGCGACCAGCTTCAGATCTTCATCTTACAAGTATTATCTTTTTTGATGACCCACAACTATTTTCACTTTGACGGCACTTTCTATTTGCAGTTAAGGGGAGTCTCCATGGGTGCCAAATTCTCCCCTTCACTAGCCAACCTTGTGATGGCGTGGTGGGAGGAAACCACTATTTTTTCCATGCTAAATCCATTCGGAGACAGCATTCACTGGTATGGCAGATACATAGATGATCTCCTCTTCATTTGGAAGGGGACTGTATCTGCCATACCGGATTTTGTTGAGTATTTAAATTCCAATTCTTCCAATTTAAGGTTTACATTTTCTCACAATAGTAATACCATAACTTTCCTAGATCTAGAACTAACAGGCATCAATCATGCACCAATACAATCCAAAACTTTTAGGAAACCCACAGCGGGTAATACAATCTTACATGCTCACAGTAATCACGCAAAATCAACCATCACTTCCATTCCAGTGGGAGAATTTCATAGAGCAAAACGCAATTGCAGTTCTGACACCCAATTCAAATTGGAACAGCAACAAATCACCAGTAGATTACATAGAAGAGGATACCCACAGTGGTCACTTGAGAGAGCAACCAACATTACCTCCAAAAAAACTAGAGAAGTTCTTCTATCACACAAACAAGCATATTCCATTCCAGAACCAAACAAACCGACCCTGGTCCTGGGCCAAAGTAACCAATTCAACGACATTAAGAAGATAGTTACTAAACGTCTCCCTATGTTAATGGAGGATGAGATACTGGCAGACATTCTAAGGGAGGGTTACAGAGTGGTGGCACGCAAAGCCCCCTCCCTCAGCAGTTCTCTATCCCCTTCATTTTTCAGTTCCAACTCACCCAGGTCCACGTGGCTTGAACAAAAAGGGTTTTATAAATGTGGTCAAAAAATTTGCAAAGTTTGTCAGTATGCATTTCCGACCAAAGTTTTCAGGAACTCCACAAACTCTAACATTTTCACCATCAAAAATTATATAAATTGTAATTCGGAATCAGTCATCTACATGGTAGAATGCACACAATGCAATCTTAAATACATTGGATGTACCAATCGAAAACTTAAAATTAGAATACTCGAACATTTAGGCTATATCCGCAACCCAAATATACTAAATATATCGAATGCAGCGAAGCATTTTGTGGAACATCATAACAGATCAATTAACAACTTTATATGTTATGGTATTGAAAAAATTCACACACCTAAAAGAGGAGGGGACATTAAATACAAGACACATACTAGAGAGGCCTTCTGGATATATAGGTTACAAACGCGAACACCTAATGGTCTTAATCTAAGGAGAGATTTGATGTTTCATTATTGACCAATCTAAAAACACTTATTCTCCTACCCAAATTATAGCAAGTTTACATCTTTTTCTCCTTCAAAACAAAAGATATTAGTCGTTGCAAATTTTTGCTACAAATACATACTGACGAAATAATTATCCACTAATCAATAATTAAACAAGTAGTAACGAACGGGAACTTCACTATAAACTTCAGAGCTTATATTTAAAACCTTTATTTTATATTTTTAATAAAGTATAAATATTCTCCAATATTAAGCTTCCTTCATACAAAATCAACAACCAGTATAGTACATTTCCCTTCGTCCAATACAACAAAATATAAAAAAATTATTTATATTTACATTGCGAGATTGGTCCCCGAAAGCCATCCCCGGGTTTTTCTTGGAGGGATTCCGTCACGGACTTGTTGATTCAGGGGAACATGACATATTTCCGATTGGCCTAGACGCGGATTACATACGTGTAATGTCATTTTAGCTTCTCCCTTTGTAGAGTGACAATGACCTGGGATATTCTGACAATCTTCCTCCCCATTAATGCAACAAAATTAAATTGGACCTATTACATAGTGGTTCCATCACGGACTAATTCACATCGATATACATAACAATCTACAGAGAATATCAACACGAGACTCCATTTATGTACGTAGTATTTTAACATCATTGGCGATAATACACATTCTCATTTCTAAGATATTTACTCACACCGTAAATACACACATCACTTAGATTAAATGCCCAATTCTTTTAGGGCTATTGACAAAAATATCTCGACAAATTAGTTTTAGTCATAGCAGAGTCTTGTATTTCTCCGGACAAAGAGACAGCCGATATAATTATAATAAATAATCAGCACAGTATATCTTTCTTTGCTCAATATAACACCAAATTAATCTATACTTACATTGCGAGAGTTGTCTCAGAGAGCCGTCCCTGGGGTTTTTTCTTTGAGGGACATGGTCTTTGGTCCTGTTGATTCAGGGGACTAAGACATACTTCTGGGTGGCCTGATGCCGGTTACACACACGCGATGTCATTTTAGCTTCTTTTCGTGAAACGTGACAATGTTTTGAGGTATCTGACAGCCCTCCTCCCTATTAATCTTAACATAATAAATGGACCTATGACGTAGTGGTTTTTACTACACACCTAATAATCTATAGATAAGATTAATTTGAGACTCCATTTATGTATGCAAAATGTCAATCTTTTTGGGGATAATCCGTGTTCCCATTCCCAAGCCATTTATTCATATCGGTAATAAATACATTATTTAGTCCAAATGTCCCATTTTTTTAGGACCAATGATAAAAACATCTCGACTTTTTAGAATAATCCAAATAAAATCATTAGATTTACGTTTCAAGCACACTAGCTAGTTTGAGTCAAAGCGGAGCATTGCATTCCTCCGGTCAAAGAGATAGCCGTTATAATTACGAAACATAACGAATCTCTCTACATACAATAACATGCCCAACCAAATTTATTTAATATTTACTCCTTGTGACATAACGAATCATATTACACAGATTTCTTACACACTAATTAATTCCAATTAAGTTTTTTAATAATCAATCTGATTAACATCTTTCAGTCTTCAAATAAGTCTCCTTCAATTTTGATTAATATCTTTTAACCATTTTACTCTTTATTCTCATACCAACATATTCTCAGTCAGTTTGTTTTTTATACATAAAAAATAAAAAAATCTCTCGTAGGAAAACCCCGCAAGTATAGCACACTATATCGTTTCATAAAAACCAGTATATATAGTCATACCTTACAAACAGCTAATCCTTCATAAATTCTTGTTGTAATTGTGGAATAATTTGGAAAACACCGCAGGAGCATTACACAGGCCAAAGGGCATTACTAGATACTCATAGTGTCCATCACGGGTGTTAAATGCAGTCTCCGATTCATCACTCTGGCGAATCCGGACTAGGTTGTAAGCCCCACGCAGGTCTAGTTTATAAAAAATCTTGGCCCCACGTATGCGATCAAACAGTTCAGAGATCAGTGGCAACAGATATTTATTCTTCACCGTGATATGGTTGAGACCTCGGTAGTCAATACAAGGATGAAGAGAGCCATCTTTCTTTTTGACAAAGAAGAACCCGGCTCCTGCCGTGGAGGAAGATTTTTGTATGAAGCCCCTCTCCAAGTTCTCTTTCACATAGGCGGACATGGACATAGTCTCTGGCAAGGAAAGAGGATATACCTTACCACGGGGAAGGGATGCACCAGGAATCAGCTCGATAGGGCAGTCATTCGCCCGATGTGGAGGCAAAGTCTCCGCCTCCCTCTTGCTGAAGACGTCCGAAAATGCAGCATAATGACTCGCAATCCTGCCAATGACCGAGGCAGCAAAGACTGAGCCGAACGAATCTGCACCAGGCAACAGCTTTGACATTCAGGGCCCCACTGGAGAACCTCTCCAGAATTCCAGTCCAGGACTGGGGCATGCAGTTGGAGCCAAGGCAGGCCCAGCAATAGAGGGTTAACAGATTTGGATAGCACATAGAAAGGCAGAAGTTCGGAGTGAAGGGCTCCCACTTGGAGCCCCAGTGGCTTGGTCACAGCTATAACTGGGTCTGGCAGAGGTAGTCCATTTACTGAAGAAACTGTCAACGGGTTCTCCAGAGGGGTGGTGGGTAATTGCCGAAGGTCCATCAGGTTTCTACGGATGAAATTAGCAGCGGATCCAGAGTCCAGATATGCAGAGACCTGATGCGTTCTTTCTGACACTATGGTCACAGGCATGGACAATCTAGACGGAAGTCCATTCTTACCCAAGGTTGTCAATCCTAGCAACCGTAGGTTTTGGGATCTTTGGGGATACAAGTGCACGAGATGGCCACCGAGGCCGAAATAAAGACAGAGTCCAGACGTGCGTCTGCGTTGTCTCTCCTGGGTGGATAACTTACACTGGTCCATTATCACTGACTCCTTTAGAGGATCGACATCTGAGGACAGCAGGGGTTGCTGCAAAGTAGGAGCCAGACTGGGAAGGGCTCCCTCCCGTCAAACCTCTTGGAGGCATTCTCTGATCCGTATATCAATCTGGGCAGAAAGAAGGATGAGGTCATCCAGGGTAGACGGCAGATCCCGAGTAGCAAGTTCGTCCTTAATTTTAGGAGCCAGTCCATGCCAGAATGCAGCCACCAAGGCCTCATTGTTCCATAACAGCTTTCCCGCCAGGATGCGGAAGTGGATGGCGTACTCACTCACGGAGGTGTTTCCTTGGCATAAGTTAATCAAAGAGGCCGCTGCAGATGAGACCCGTCCAGGCTCCTCAAACACCATGCGAAAAGTCCGGAGGAAGGCTGGGAAGTCATGAGTCTCTGGTCCTTGTCTCTCGTAGATAGGGTTCACCCATGCAAGAGCATGGCCAGTGAGGAGAGAGATGATAAAAGCGACCCTTGCGCCATCAGACGAAAATGTCCTAGCATACAGGCTGAAGTGGATCTGGCACTGATTCAGAAATCCACGACAGGTACTTTCTTCTCCATCATAGCGGTCAGGAAGTGGCAAAGAAACACGCAGGCCAACATTGCCAAGAGGTGTAGTCTGAGGATCAACATTGCCAGGAGGTGTAGTAGGAGGAACACTAGCTTGTGCCTCCTGTCGACGTGCAACAATGTTCAAGGCCTGGTGGAGTTGGTCCTGTCGAGACCGGAGGTCTAGCATATCCGCCCGCATCTCTTGAGACGTCATCATAGTCTTGAATCGACCAGCAGGGTCCATCGACTGAGCGTACTGTCACGAAGGGTCTGTGGACCCACTGGGCCATACCGCCTTGGCGGTAAGGCAGCTGGCCAACAGGGCGCAGGTGAATGTCTATAGTTCGTATAGTTACTTGTGGCAGCTCAGACAGCTGCAGGGTAGGCTCGGCTTGGACTAGGCAGCACGTAGATGTCAGACGAGGTGAAGCAGGTCAGACGTGGAATACAGCACGACATGACTTTGGCACAGCACAGTGCTCGTTCAGGATGGTATAGAATACAAGAAACAGAAACAGGAACTGGAACAGGTACAGGAACAGGAAACAGGAACACACTAGGAGGCCATCACATAGACAAACTAGGAAACATCAACAACGCTCAGGCATAGAAGCAGGGGGCTGGACGCATCTTATAGTCCAGGGTACTCATGGGTCAAAGTTCATCAAAAGTCTGGAACGCGTGCTGCCCCTTTAAGAGCGGGCATGAGCGTGCGAGCGCACCCTACGGCATCCGACTGAGGTGAGTGGAAGCGGGCGCTGGCGTCTCATGAGGAGGAGGCTGAGGCCAGCACTCGCTGACTCCTGGCTGCGGCTGTCAGGAGGGGATTGGAGCTGACAGCCCGCAGCAACGGACATTACAGTATGTTGTGAGGTGGGTTCTTTATGGATTTAACTTGATTTTTCAACAAATCCTACAGATGTTTGATTGGATTAAGATCTGGAAAATTTTTAGGCCAAGTCAACTTCTTGAACCTCTTATCTAGTTCCTCAAACCATTTCTGAATAGTTTTTGCAGTGTGGCCGGTTGCATTATTATTCTGAAGAAGCCACTGCCTTTAGGGAATATCGTTAACATGAAGGGGTGTACTTGGTCTGCAAAAATGCTTAGGTAGGTGGTACGTGTCAAAGTAACATCCACATGAATGCCAGGAACCAAAGTTTCCGAACAGAACATTGCCCAGAGCTTCACGCTGCCTCCATCGGCTTATTTTCTTCCCATAGTTCAACTTGGTGTTATCTCTTCCCCAGATAAGCAACTCACATGCACCCAGCCATTTACATGATGTAAAATAAAATATGATTCATCAGACTTGGCCACCTTCTACCTTTGCTTCATGGTCCATTTTTAAAACTCACATCACCATTGTAGGCACTTTCACCGGTGGACAGGGTCAGCATTAGGCTCTCTAACCGGTCTGCAGCTACAGAGACCCAAACAATGCTGCAAAGCACTATGTGTTCTGACACCTTTCTATCATAATCAGCATTAACTTTTTTAGCAATTTGTGCTATGGTAGCTCTGCTGTTAGTTATGACCATACGGACTAGCCTTCACCCCCCACGCATAATCAATAACCTTTGGGCACCCATGATCCTATTGTCGGTTCACCGTTTCTCTTTCCTTGGACCACTTTTAGTAAGTACTAATTACTGTATAAAGGGAAGAACCCACAAGACCTGCTATTTTAGAGGTGCTCTTACCCATTAATTTAGCCATCACAATTTGGGCTTTGTCAAAGTCACTCAGAAAAAATAGTAATAAGATATTGGCACCTATCCATTCCTGACAAGAACAGTATTTTCCTCAGGACTAATAAACCTGGTTCATAGAGCAGCACTACAGAATAACATTGCAGTGCAATTTAAATTAATCCCTTAAAGAGGCTCTGTCACCAGATTTTGCAACCCCTATCTGCTATTGCAGCAGATAGGCGCTGCAATGTAGATTACAGTAACGTTTTTATTTTTAAAAAACGAGCATTTTTGGCCAAGTTATGACCATTTTTGTATTTATGCAAATGAGGCTTGCAAAAGTCCAAGTGGGCGTGTTTAAAGTAAAAGTCCAAGTGGGCGTGTATTATGTGCGTACATCGGGGCGTTTTTACTACTTTTACTAGCTGGGCGTTCTGACGAGAAGTATCATCCACTTCTCTTCAGAACGCCCAGCTTCTGGCAGTGCAGATCTGTGACGTCACTCACAGGTCCTGCATCGTGTCGGCCACATCGGCACCAGAGGCTACAGTTGATTCTGCAGCAGCATCGGCGTTTGCAGGTAAGTCGATGTAGCTACTTACCTGCAAACGCTGATGCAGAATCAACTGTAGCCTCTGGTGCCGATGTGGCCGACACGATGCAGGACCTGTGAGTGACGTCACAGATCTGCACTGCCAGAAGCTGGGCGTTCTGAAGAGAAGTGGATGATACTTCTCGTCAGAACGCCCAGCTAGTAAAAGTAGTAAAAACGCCCCGATGTACGCACATAATACACGCCCACTTGGACTTTTACTTTAAACACGCCCACTTGGACTTTTGCAAGCCTCATTTGCATAAATACAAAAATGGTCATAACTTGGCCAAAAATGCTCGATTTTTAAAAATAAAAATGTTACTGTAATCTACATTGCAGCGCCTATCTGCTGCAATAGCAGATAGGGGTTGCAAAATCTGGTGACAGAGCCTCTTTAAAGGAAATGGCATGCAAAGTGACCAAGACGTTGGAATAATTCCCTTATGACTGCAACATTTCAAAAAAGGCTATAGCATCACAAAATTTGGATGCATAAATAATTGTTCAGGCTATCACGAACTGTGGCTTCTTACCTTGTTTCATCAGCTAATGATCCCTCCACGCAGTCTATCATTTGTGTTTGTTTGGCTGCTGCATGGTCTTGCCCTGAAATTTCTCTGGCTGCCACCAGTTGCTCTAGACATGCATGTGTATGTATAATCTTGGTTTAAAGGGGGTTGTTCCATCAAAATAACCCATCTTCAAAAGACACCGGACTACCCCTAGCAGTGTCTTCCTGCTCATCCCTTGGTTTTGATCCTGCTCACTCTTCTGGTCCTAAAGTGTGATTCTTCTTCCCGTTTTATTTGACTCCTGCCTTTGTTTCCCAGCTGTGATCCCAGTCATGCCTTCTGATATTGTTTCTGGTTTACATCTCAATCTTGACTCCAGCCTCTGTTTCTGATCTTGATTCCAGTGAACCCTCAGTACCAGCGGGCCATGACCTTGAAGTCCATATCAGTGGAATCTAAGGCTTCAAATTTAAGTTTTAAATAGAACTGCACTCTGAAGGAGCTGCAACTAGTAATAAATATCCTAGAATAATTACAGTCTTCAAGGGGGTTGCCCCAACTGTCAAACCCTTTGTAAAGAAGCCATTAGAGGACATATGGAAATCTTAGAGGAAATTCCCTTTACAGAATATTTAATCTCTAATCCCTGTCTAGACAAGTTTGGCTATCTTTAAAGGGTAGTATCTGCTCAAAACAACATTGACTTATAGTATTGTAAGGCCTCGTTCACATCTGTGTTAGGGTCCCGTTCTGACACTCCGTCTGAGCTTTCCGTTACAACGGTACCCTGAACAGACACAAACTGATTTCAATGGTGACGGATCCGGTGCCCATGGTTTCCATTTGTCTCTATTGTGCACCGGACCCTTCGTTTTGCCGGAAGCCAAAGCGTAGTCGACACGGGTCATTATACTTTTGCTCAGTAATTTTCTTTTCAAACAGCTGGTTCACTACTAGGCATAATATTGTGTACACAAGAGACCAGATCCAGGTTCAGTTTCTGATTTAAAGTTTTATTGTTTACATTGAACCATATATAGATTTGAATAAGCAAAGTATGACAAATATTAGTAGCCAATCACCCAACACCAAGATGAATTCTCTAAAGCGTCATAACCTTAGTAATAACCAATAATATTTTGCTAGTATCAAAGAGTTAAAAGTGGTAACTATGTATTTTGAATCATTCAGCAATATTAGCTATATTTATAAAAATTGTTAAACTTAATTGTGCAAGCTAAGTCTAGTCATAAAAAGCCTTGAAATGGCTCACCAAAAGAAGCTATGTCTAAAGTAAAATGAACATAATGAGAAATTGAGAAACATCACAGATACCATGAACATAAGGAACACATAACATTTTCAAATACTGTAATAAACTACCAGCACTCATTTTGTGTTCTTAAAATGAAGACCAACTCAGCAGTTATCTTATGCTGCTATACTAATTTCCAGCTCATGCATAGCATGTTAATAGTAGAGTATTATTTAACATATACAGTACTGAACAAATATCATTAACAGCAGCAAGTGAGTATCTCATCAATCTGTGTAAACAATTGAAATTGATGTAGAAACTAAGCTGAAATTATTTATGGAAGTCTCAGCAATGTAGTTTGATATAACTACATCTTGGAAATATTTTAATAAGATATATTGTATTTAAAGAAATATATATCTGTATGGAATCCTAATGTGCCTTATAGGAAGAGATATGGTCTTTTAGGCAGGTATTGGGGATTCTTGATTTAGATGTTACCAAGGAAATAGATCCTTGTACCACAGTTAGTTTAGCACTGGCTAAACTGAGGTGCAGAGTCTCAGGAATGTCAACGTACTTCACCCTAGAATGCCTAAAGGGGGGTATGGACTTTCCTAATTGGACTTCCAGATTGCAGTCCCCAGAGTATTCACCGATTTGCGGCAGGTGCGCTGTAAGGAGTAGCAAAAGCATAGTAAAGGAATAAAACAAGTGCTTGATAAAGGAGCAGCAGTTAAAAGTGCAACAAACTAGAGGAGTAAAATAAAACATAACCAGCGGATGGGCTAGGGCTTAATACCATAAGGTAAGGAGTACTTGGTGACAAATCTGAAGAAGCAGAACAAAAGAAAAATCCATAGGCAAGACTAGGCTAAGATCAAGGTCAGGATCTATACAAGTAATTAGCTAGTGCGTATCTAATACACAGGGAAAGATACTCTTGCACATTTTTCTAACAAGGCACGCGGCTGCACTGCGAGCCGGCGGCCACAAGAATGAGGGCAGTGCTTGGTTAGGACGAGGTGAGTATTGTTAAAAATATAGACTTGTATGGCTCAAATACTAACCTATGTCCAGGAGAGTAGTATTTGTTTTGAAGCAAGAAAGTAGTGTGATTACATGTGTACTGTAGTAAGAGAAAGGAAAGGTAAGTTAATTATATTAAATATATATGACTTTCTATACAAATTGAATTTGTATTTATTTTTTACTTTTACACTGTTGTTGAGGGGTATGTTGACATATTTTCTGTAAGGGAATACTAACTACCATATGTTGCTCATATGGAGGAAAATACTAATGTCATCATTAAAAATTGTAATTGTATGTTTTTGCCTTATTATAGAAATGTTATGCATTTTATAGTTGGTTCTTAAGAATTCTACTAGGGTTTCAAAAACAAAGACAGAAAGAATAGCGGATATGATCCAGCACTAATGTATTTTGTCTGATACTTAAAACTTTTTTCTTGTTTAAAGAGGCTCTGTCACCAGATTATCAAATCCCTATCTCCTATTGCATGTGATCGGCGCTGCAATGTAGATAACAGTAACGTTTTTTGTTTTTTTAAAACGATCATTTTTGGTTAAAGGAACAGTGTCACCAAATTTTTTTTTTTTATATCAGTTTTATGTTAGGGTTTTATTAAAAACGTTTATATTTATTTGTGTGTTTGTGTGTTACTTTTTTCTATTTTTACACTTTTTCTTCCCTATGGGGGCTGCCATTTTTTTTTCCATTTCTGTGTGTGTCGATTTACGACACATACAGACATGGAATACGGCAGCTCCAGTCCCATAGGGAATGCGAACGGGGCCCGTTCCATCCACTATGGTGTACGCCGTGTGTGTGGGAACGGCGCATGCACCGCTCCCACACAGTCCAATTTGAAATGCGCGCCGTCCGGAGCCATTTTCCTGTGGACCGGAAGTCGCGGCCGGACAGTAAGATTACTACTTCCGGTCACGGCTTCCGGACTTATGCACATGGAGCAGCGACAGCAGACGGAGCGGACGGACCGGAGGGAGCGGCGGCGACTGGAGCAGGTAAGTGATTTCTGTGTATGTAAGTGTTATACTGTGTGTTTACTAGTGTATGTAAACCTTCTACACTGTGTGTTAGCTCAAAAAATGGCGACACACAGTGTAGGAGGTTTGACCGTTCAAACCCCTCGTTTCTCCCGGCACTAGCCAGGATAAAGGAGGGGGGATTCTGAGAGCTCACTAGAGCGAGGGATTTGTTCCCAATTTTGCAGCATAAAGCAATGTGGTTGCTTTACCACATGCAATGCTGCAATTTTGGGAATTGCTCCATCTAGTGACCAGTGCTGGGAAATATTATAAATTGAATCCAATTTATAATATTTCCTGACAAGTGAAAAAAAAATAAATAAATTAGAACAATGTTTAATCACCCACACACTAATTGTTTAACTAAAAAAAAAAAAACATGTTTTGCTGGCAACACATTCCCTTTACGTTATGAGCAATCTTATATTTATGCAAATGAGCCTTTCTAATGGACAACTGGGCGTGTTTTCTCTTATTTCCAACTGGGCATGTATTATGTTTTTAGCAACTGGGCGTGTTTACTTCTTTCACTGCACAATCACACTGTGCTGTGGATCATGCTGGGCTGGAACAATGAGAAGTGTATGACGCTGATTAGTCACTGATTGGTCAGCCTCATACACTCCTCTGTACAACGCCCAGTTGGTAAAAAGTAAAAACACGCCCAGTTGTCCATTGAGAAACTCATTAGCATAAATCTAAACTAGCTCATAACTTGCACAAAAATGATCGTTTTTCAAAATAAAAACCACTGCTGTTATTTACATTACAGCGTCAATCAGATTATGTAGGAGACAGGGCACTTATAATCTGGTGACAGAGCCTCTTTAACATACAGGTTAAACAATTTTAAACTTGACACTGAATGCGTTTAATACACCGTTGCAAGTAACTTTAATTTTTTTCAATGACTTTTGTTGTGTTAAGTAATCATGCTAAAGCAAGTTTTCAGGGTCAAGTTATGTAGTAAAATTAACCCTTATATTAAAGATCATAAAAGAGATAAATAAATATGCATAGAACAAATTATGTCACAACGTTTACACAGGTTGTCAAAATTTGTGTATGTTACCATCTAAAAACTATTTCTTAACCCCTTAAGGACGCAGCCTAGTTTGGGCCTTAAGGCTCAGAGCCCATTTTTCAAATCTGACATATTTCACTTTATGTGGTAATAACGTCGGAATGCTTAAACCTATCCAAGCGATTCCGAGATTGTTTTCTCGCGACACTTTGGGTTTCATGTTCGTGGTAAAATTTGGTCAATATATTCAGTCTTTATTTGAGAAAAATTGCAAAATTTAGAGAAAATTTAGAAAAAATAGCATTTTTCAGAATTTAAATGCATCTGCTTGAAAAACAGACGGTTATACCACCCAAAATAGTTACTAGTTCACATTTCCCATATGTCTACTTTAGATTGGCATCGTTTTTTGAACATTATTTTATTTTTCTTGGACGTTACAAGGCTTAGAACATAAACAGCAATTTCTCATATTTATAAGAAAATTTCAAAAGCCTTTTTTTTAAGGTACCTGTTCAGTTCTGAAGAGGCTTTGAGGGGCCTATGCACTGGCGCAGCTATAGGGGTCGCAGCGGTCGCAATTGCGACCGGGCCCCGAAGCCAGGGGGGCCCACGACCCCCCGCACCACATCAATAAAAAGTTACTATAGTAACTCGGGCCGCGGGCCCCTGTTACTATAGTAACATACTTTACTTACCTTCCTGGTTCCGGATCGCAGCGGAGGTCCTGACGTCAGGCGCTGTGCGCAGCGCATGACGTCACAGCGCTATGCCGCCGCGCACAGCATCGAGACGACAGAACTACCGCCGCGGCTGAAGAGGAAGGTAAGATTAGCCCTGACTGGCGGGGTCTGACTCCCGGGACCCGCCAATCAGCTGTTTTGAAGGGGCCGCAGCACTCGTACGAGAGCTGCTCCCCTTCATTCCTGTCACTTCATTCCGGTCACACTGTGAATCGGTGTCGGCGATTCACAGTGTGGGCGAGTAGTGAAATGAAGGGGAAGCAGCTCTCGTATGAGTGCTGCGGCCCCTTCAAAACAGCTGATTGGCGGGTCCCGGGCGACACATCAGCTATTGATGGCCTATCCTGTGGATAGGCCATCAATGTTTAGGGACTGCACAACCCCTAAGCCTACGATGTAGCAGGCTTAGGGGCCCCATGAGACAGGATCACAGATTGTGTGATCCTGTCTGCTGGGCCCTGTATCTAAGCCAATCACATGGTAGGCTTAGATACATGGCCCATGCGTGATCCTGTCTGCTGGGCCCTGTATCTAAGCCTACCACACTGTAGGTTTAGATACAGGGCCCCAGCACACAGTAATCTTATACTGTATAAGATTACTGTCTGCTGGACCCTGTATCTAAGCCTACCTTGTGGTAGGCTTAGATACAGGGTCCCACAGACAATATCACACATGGGCCCTGTATCTAAGCCTTAGGGTATGTGCACAGACACTAATTACGTCCGTAATTGACGGACGTATTTCGGCCGCAAGTACCGGACCGAACACAGTGCAGGGAGCCTGGCTCCTAGCATTATAGTTATGTACGATGCTAGGAGTCCCTGCCTCGCTGCAGGACAACTGTCCCGTATTGAAAACATGTTTTCAGTACGGGACAGTTGTCCGGCAGCGAGGTAGGGACTCCTAGCGTCGTACATAAGTACGACGCTAGGAGCCAGGCTCCCTGCACTGTGTTCGGTCCGGGACTTGCGGCCGAAATACGTCCGTCAATTACGGACGTAATTAGTGTGTGTGCACATACCCTAACACATGTGTTACTAATCATTTTTTGTGTGTTTTCTTACAGGTTCGGTCGTTAGACTACGTCGGATTCCAGGACTACTTCGATGACAGCTTTTTTTTTTATTAATAAAATGGTTAATGAGGGCTGTGTGGGTTTTTTTTTTATTTCAATAAAATATTTTTTCTATGTCTTTGGGTTTTTTTTTAAACTATATTACTACCGCCTTAGTAATGGCCGCCGGCTGATTGACAGCATCCATTGCTAAGGCGGGGCTTAGTGTTAGCGGATGCAGTGGCGAACACTAACCCCCTTTATTACCCCGGTACCCACCAACATCAGGGGTGCTGGGAAGAGCCGGGTACGATCCAGTACCTGACCATCTGTAGTGATGGTCGGCCACTGGGGTGGCCGCAGGCTGGTATTATCAGGAGGGGAAAGGCCAAAAACAGTGGCCCTTCCCATCCTGGTAATGCTGCCTGCTGCTGCTTTATTGTATCTGGCTGGTTATGAAAATGGGGGGGACCCCACGTCATTTAAAAAAAAAAAAAAAAAAAATAATTGGAAAGAACGATGTCGGGTCCCCCCCAATTTTCATAACCAGCCAGATACAACACAGCAGCAGCAGGCAGCATTACAAGGGTGGGAAGGGCCACTGTTTTTGGCCTTCCCCAGCCTAATACTACCAGCCTGCGGCCACCCCGTTGCCTGCCCGTCACTACAGATGGTCGGGTACTGGTTTGTACCCGGCTCTTCCCAGTACTCCTGGTGGCGGTGGGTACCGGGGTAATAATGGGGGTTAGTGTAGCCTCTGCACTGGCTAACATTAAGCCTCGCCTTAGTAATGGAGATTGTCAATCAGCCAGCGGCCATTACTAAGGCGGTGATAATAAAGTTTAAAAAGATACAAGCACATAGAAAAAATATTTTATTGAAATAAAAAAACACAACCCTCATTAACCATTTTATTGAGAATAAAAAAAACGCCGTCATTGAAGTCCTCGAATCCGAAGTCCAACAACCGAACCTGTAAAAAAAACACAAACACACAAAAATAATCAGTAACACATAAAGAAGCAAAATTATTATTCTTACCTATCCTGGGTCCAGCGCTGGAGCCGCAATGTCAGCGAGCTGGGCCCTGTATCTAATCCTATCATGTGTGATACAGTCTGCTGAGCTGTGTATCTAATCCAATCATGTATGATACTGTCTGCTGGGCCCTATATCTAATCTGATCATGTGTGATACTGTCTGCTGAGCCACTGTATCTAATCCTATCATGTGTGATACTGTCTGCTGAGCCACTGTATCTAATCCTATCATGTGTGGTACTGTCTGCTGAGCCACTGTATCTAATCCTATAATGTGTGATACTGTCTGCTGAGCCACTGTATCTAATCCTATCATGTGTGGTACTGTCTGCTGAGCCACTGTATCTAATCCTATCATGTGTGGTACTCTCTGCTGAGCCACTGTATCTAATCCTATCATGTGTGATACTGTCTGCTGGGCCACTGTATCTAATCCTATCATGTGTGATACTGTCTGCTGAGCTGTGTATCTAATCCTATCATGTGTGATACTGCCTTCTGAGCCACTGTATCTAATCCTATCATGTGTGATACTGTCTGCTCAGCCACTGTATCTAATCCTATCCATAGTTTATAGGGTCGTAGTGCTATAGATATGCTATGCTGTCTCATATACACACATTTTTTTTTGGGGCGGACACATATGTATTGGGGCTATTTCCCGGACATATTAAGCCCTGAGGGTATGTTCACACGGCAGCGTCTCTTCAGGAGAAAACAGCACAGTAATTTCAGCCGTAATGGCTTGTACTGGCGTCTTTTGCTGCGTCCATTACGGAAGTAATTGAAGCTGGTTTTCCATGGAGTCCATGGAAAACGGCTCCATTTACGTCTGAAGAAG
Source organism: Rhinoderma darwinii (assembly GCF_050947455.1). Taxonomy (NCBI): domain Eukaryota; kingdom Metazoa; phylum Chordata; class Amphibia; order Anura; family Rhinodermatidae; genus Rhinoderma; species Rhinoderma darwinii. The sequence goes on along the minus strand of NC_134688.1, from coordinate 155,799,600 downwards.
TGACAGGCACTTTTTTACGCGCCGCCTTTCGACAGCGGCGCGTAAAAAAAAATGACCGTCGGCACAGAACATCGTAAGACCCATTCAAATGAATGGGCAGATGTTTTCCGACGCTTTTGAGCCGCATTTTCGGACGTAATTCAATGCTAAAACGCCCGAATTACGTCCGTAAATAGTGTGTGTGAACCCAGCCTTAGTGACGCCCCGGCTGCTAGTGCTGCATTGTTGGGTCACTTAGGAGACCCAGCGATGCAGCTGAAAGCCGCGGACCGTCGGCCATGAGAAGTTTGCGGGGGGGGGCCCAGTAAGAATTTTTGCATCGGGGCCCATGAGCCTCTAGCTACGCCCCTGGGCCTATGTATTAGAAACCCCCATAAAGCACCCCATTTTAAAAACTAGACCCCTCAAAGTATTCAAAACAGCATTTAGAAAGTTTTTTAACCCTTCAGGCATTTCACAGGAATTAAAGCAAAGTGGAGGTGAAATTTGCAAATTTCATTTTTCTTTCTGAATTTCAATTTTATTCTATTTTTTTCTGTAACAAAGAAGGTTTTACCAGAGAAACACAACTAAATATGTATTGTCCAGATTCTTCAGTTTTTAGAAATGTCCCACAATTTGGCTCTAGTGCGCTCGTGGACTAAAACAAAAGCCCCAGAAGCAAAGAAGCACCTAGTGCATTTTGGTGGTGCTTTTTTATTAGCATATATTTTAGGCAGCAAGCCAGGTTTGGAGAGGTGTTGAGGTGCCAAAACAGTAGGAATCCCCCAAAACTGACCCCATTTTGGAAACTGCACCCCTCAAGGAATTAATTTATGGTTATTGTTACCATTTTGACCCCGTAGTTTTTTCACAGCGCGTATTTGAATTGGGCTGTGAAATTAAAAGAATGACAATTTTTCCAATAAGATGTCATTTTTGATCAGAATTTCTTATTTTCACAGGGAACAAAATGCCCAATTTTGTTGCCCAATTTGTCCTGAGTGCGGCAATACCCCATTTGTGGTGATAAGATAAACTGCTGTTTGGGCCCATGGGAGGCCTCAGAAGGAAAGGAGCGCTATGTGTTCTTAGGAGTCCAGATTTTGCTGGATTGGTTTTCGGGTGCCATGTCGCATTTGCAGAGCCTCAGAGGTATCAAAGCAATGGAAACCCACCAAAAGTGACCCGATTTTGGAAACAAAACCCCTCAAGGAATTTATTTATGGGTGTTGTGACCATTTAGACCCCACAGTTTTTTCACAGAACTTATTTGAATTGGGCTGTGAATTTAAAAAAAAAAACTTTTTTCCAATAAGATGTAGTTTTGGCTCAAAATGTCTTATTTTCAAAACGAATAAAATACCCCATTTTGTTGCCAAATTTGTCCTGAGTGCGGAAATACCCTATTTGTGGCCATAAACTGCCGTTTGGGCCCATGGGAGGTATTAGAAGGAAAGGAGCGCTATGTGTTCTTTGGAGCCCAGATTTTGCTGGATTGGTTTTCAGGTGCCATGTCGCATTTGCAGAGCCCCAAAGGTATCAAAGCAATGGAAACCCACCAGAAGTGACCCCATTTTGGAAACTACACCCCTCAAGGAATTCATTTATGGGTGTTGTGACCATTTAGACTCCACAGTTTTTTCACAGAATTTATTTGAATTGGACTGTGAATTAAAAAAATAATTATTTTTTCCAATAAGAGGTAGTTTTGGCTCAAAATTTCTTATTTTCACAATGAATAAAATACCGCATTTTGTTGCCCAATTTGTCCTGAGTGTGGCAATACCCTATTTGTGGTGATAAACTGCCGTTTGGGCCCATGGGAGGGCTCAGAAGGAAAGGACCACCATGTGGCCTACTGGGAATTTTCTGGTGCTAAGTCGTGTGTGCAGAAGCCCCTGAGGTATCAGTACAGTTGAAACCGCCGAGAAGTGACCCCGTTTTAAAAACGACACCCCTTAAGGAATTCATCTAGAGGTGTAGTGAGCATTTTGACCCCACAGGTATTGTGTAAAAGATAATGCGCAGCAGATGGTGCAGAGTGAGATTTGCAATTTTCTATATATATGCCATGTCAGTGTCCGATATATTGTGCCCAGCATGTGCCACCGGAGACATACACCCCATAAACTGTAATGTGGGCTCTCCCGGGTGCGGCAATACCCTACATGTGGCTGTTATTAGCTGCCTGGGCACACGGCAGGGCTCAGAAGGAAAGGACCACCATTTGGCCTACTGGAGCTTTTCTGGTGCTAAGTCTTGTACGCAGAAGCCCCTAAGGTACCAGTACAGTTGAAACCCCCAAGAAGTGACCCTGTTTTAAAATCTACACCCCTTAAGGCATTCATCTAGAGGTGTAGTGAGCATTTTGACCCCACAGGTATTGTGTAAAAGATAATGTGCAGCAGTTGGTGCAGAGTGAAATTTGCAATTTTCTATACATATATGCCAATTCAGTGTCCGATATATTGTGCCCAGCATGCGCCACCGGAGATATACACCTCATAAACTGTAATGTTGGCTCTCCCGGGTACGGCAATACCCTACATGTGGCTGTTATCAGCTGCCTGGGCACACAGCAGGGCTCAGAGGGGAAAGATGAGCAGGGGTAAGCTGTGCGAAGTGGATCAGAGCGAGTAAAACTGGGGTAAATTAAAAATAAAGGGATGGATGATAAATTTTAAAACACTCTTTCATACAGAGCTCTGGTTTTTCGGGACACGCGTCACATTGATATATTGTGTCCTTCCTTATCCCCCTCTTATAGCAGACTCTGCACCTCTTTTGACTTTTTCCCTTCTTGCCAGTTTGGGGAACTTCTCCTAAAAAGTGTTGCCCTGGTACGATGCCTGTGGCCCCACTTCCAGAAGTACTGTAGGGCTTCAGGAATTGATCTGACAAGTCCACCCCTCCCATGTACCTATTGTAGTCCAGGATGCAGTCTAGTTTGGGGGTCCCTGTACTGGTACCTTGTACAGGTACATGGGTACTGGTGTGGCATCTCCCTGGTCTTGTACTTGACACACAATATGTTGCTGCTAGATTGTGCCCTGCTCTCACCCCTTCTGAGTGTTTGCCCAAGCAGAGTCTTAGGGAGGCCTCTCAGGTTTCTTCTAGCAGTGCCGCATGCCGCAGGACTTCGGGAAGCGAGGCAGTTGAAGAGTGGGACGCTGGTATAAAAATTATCCAGGTAGAGGTGGTAACCCTGGTCCAGCAGTGGGTGCACCAAATCCCACACAATTTTTGTATTAACTCCCAGTAAGGGGGGGCATTCTGGGGGCTGAGTACTGGTGTCCTTCCCTTTATATATCCTAAATTTGTAGGTATACCCTGATGCACTCTCGCACAGCTTATACATCTTCACGCCATACCTTGCCCTCTTACCCGGCAGGTACTCGCGGAATTGAAGCCTCCCTTTCAAATGTACCAGGGATTCATCTATAGAAATACACTTCTCGGGGGTGAATGCTGGGAAAACCGGGCACTGAAATGGTCTAATAGGGGTCTCCGTTTATACAAACGGTCAAAACTGGGGTCATCTCGGGGTGGGCACGGCTCATTATGAGTATAATGTAAGAAGCGAAGTATTGCCTCATTTTTATTTTATTTTTTAGTTTCCAGCTCAGTTCTGAAGTTGCTTTGAGGGGCCTATATATTAGACACCCTTATCAAACACCCCATTTCAGAAACTAGACCCCTCAAAGTATTCACAACAGCATTTAAAAAGTTTATTAACCCTTTAGGTGTTTCACAGGAATTTAGAGCAAAGTAGAGGTGACATTTAATTAATTTAATTTAATTTATTAGGCACCATGTCCGGTTTGAAGAGGTCTTGTGGTGCTAAAACAGTGGAAACCCCCCAAAAGTGACCCCTTTTTGGAAACTAGAGACCTTGAGGAATCCATTGTAGTTTTCTTGGGGTGCATGCGACTTTTTGGTCAGTTTTTATTCTAATTTTAGGTGGCGTGGTGACTAAAAAAACAGCAATTTTACTATTGTTTTTTATTCAATTTTTTTTACAGCGTTCACCGTGCGCTATAAATGACATATTCACTTTATTCTGCGGGGCGATACGATTACGGCGATACCAGATGTTTATAGTTTTATTTTATGTCTTATGGCGTTTGCACAATAAAATACATTTTGTAAAATATAATTTATTTTTTGTGTTACCTTATTCTAAGAGCCATAACTGTTTTATTTTTCCATCATGAAAGTCGTGCGAGGACTTATTTTTTGCGTAACGAACTGTAGTTTCGATTAGTACAATTTTTAGGTACATGCGACTTTTTGATCTCTTTTTATTCCATTTTTTGGGAGGTGAAGTGACCAAACAATTGTGATTGTGGTACGGTTTATTATTATTTTCTCTTACGGCATTCACCGCGCGGGATAAATAACGACATCGTTTTGTAGTTCAGGACGTTACGGACGCGGCGATACAAATTATGTATAGTTTATTTGTTTATTTATATATTTTTATTAATAATAAAGAACTGATAAGGGAAAAAGGGGGACTTTTACTTTTATTACTTTTAAATCTTTTATTTTCTTATTTTTACACAACTTTTTTTTACTTTTTCACACTTTTTTTACTTTGTCTCACTAGGGGACATGAGGGCAGGAGGCTCTGATCGCTATTCTAATACACTGCACTACATACGTAGTGCAGTGTATTAGAGCTGTCAGCTGTTCGCTGACAGCAAGCATAGTGGGTCCTGATTTTGTCGGGACCCACTAGGCTTCCGTCTATGGCGTAGCCAGAGTCCATTGTTAGGATTCTGGTTGCCATAGTAGCCATCACGGCCCGCTATCGTGTAGCAGGCCGGCGATGGCAGCTTAACCCCTAAGAAGCCGCGATCGCTATTGAACGCGGCTTCTAAGGGGTTAATCGGCGGGGACCACCGCGATCGGTCCCTGCACACTAAGCTGTGATAGCGTGCTGTCAGAAACAGCTTTTATCACAGCTTAAGCACGCGCCGGGATTAAATGACGCCGTGTTTACTCAGGTCAGTACTATTACTGACCTGAGCGCGAACGATGTACTTAGCGCGACGTAATAGTACTGACCTGAGCGCGAAGGGGTTAAAAAAGGGCTTTGTATCCCTACATTTACAATTCATTGGGTGATATGTGGGATCTGTAAACAGGCACAGAGCTCCTAGCTGCAGACATGTCTAGGGAGATAAAAACAAGTGGCAAGTAATAATTTATGTGGATTTGATAGAATATATTCTATAATATGAATGCATTATTGTATGGATTTATGACGTCCATGTAAAATACATACATATCACAGAGGAAGGTAGCTGGCAGTGTTGGTGGGTTGGTGTTGGGATTAGAATTTCCTTATATTTCACAGGCTTTTTATTTATTTCTCTAAAAATGTTTTTTGTTATTATTTTTTATTATTATTTTTATCATTTGTTTTTAACTTTTTAATATTTTCTCTTCCCAGGCTTGGAAGACATAATCTGTATTATACTAGCATTCCTTCGTGTGGAATGGGAGAAGGTTATAACCACAAGGCCTATAGTTATGAAGAAAACAAATTTAGAAGTCACACAGTCTATGTACTAAAAGTGCGCTGTATTTTACTAGTTACCGCTGTTATTGTTGGCTAAATTTGACACAGAACAATGTGTAAAATTTGGGTGGCACAAATGGATATGTGCAAATCAATGAGTGTAGTTATGTCTGTGACGTCTCTATCCACAGGCAGCGGCACTCTATCAGCGCTTTGATTTAAATATAATATCTATTTATTTGCCTTTATTTATTTGAAAAAAAAAAATCACTTGGACAAAGACTGATGTATTGTGGTGCGTCTAGCGCAGAATAATATGCTAATTTTTGGTGACATTAATATTAGCAATTATATATACCAGTCATGATTGCCTGAGATAGAGGGAATGCTGCCTGTAAGAAGGCATTATGGGAAAGCCTGTCCGGCCGCCGCCCAAACTAATGTTATCCTTCTTCTCTGTCTTCTTGCGATCTGTAAAATGGCTGCTACCATTTTGAGAGATTCGAGAGGGATGAATCCCAGAAGTTTTGGATTCACTAAAATCTAAATCTCTAGAGAAATTTGTACTTTAATTAATTAATGTAGAATCAATTCAGTCATCCCTCCTCTCCACATATAATCCTACTAGAAAGCACAGTTTATGTTTGTGAAAGATCTAATAATATAAAGTGTCTTCTTGTGTCCTTAGAAAAGCTGTTAAAATGATACACTATTTTTGATTTGATTTTTTGGATGAATGAAAATGATAAAAGCAGAATTATGTTTTTCGCAAGCCTGTGCTCATCAACACCTACTAAAAAATGAAAACTTCACTATCCTTTTAGATTATCATGTGCAGCAAATTTGTAAAGTCTTTCCTTTCAAAGCTGAACTGTTTAATATGCAGACCTCTCCTTCTTTCTTATTCACAAACAGGAAATTATTACCATCGTCTGCTATAATTAACTGGATTAGTGAGAAATAAAAGTAAAAAATAACTTTTATTGATATATATTAAAACCTGTGTGGTCTAAATAATTAAGAACATTTAGTATGATTCATACCATGATAATATGCACCACATATATAAGCTATTTTTCTGTACTCTCCCTGGATATAAAGAGGAAAGAGAGATTTGTATTTGCTATAAGCAGGGAGACAGCCAAAGTCAGAAAATAGTTTTTGTTTTGGACCCTATATCTAACAATACATCTAACGTTCTTATAATTGTTCTGTCTATCTGCAATATGTGGTCCTAACAATTGTCATATAAAACGTATACAGTATCATCCCTCAACGCATTTCACCCTTAAATATAGAGGGATCATCAGGTGCATTAGATACTAGTTATGCAAAAAATTATAAATAACTAGAAAAAGTACCCAGCGCTGCCCGGGTATAACTGGTTGGTCTGTCTGCTTGTGTGTTCATTGGATTTGTTCCAAGGGTGCCCAGGAGTCTAATCCATGCCCTCATATTTTCTTGGTTTCTGGGGAAAGCACTAGTGGCCCTATATACTCCAGCAGTTACACACAGTTTATCTAAATACCTATCAGCTAAATTGGTAGGAAATGGAGTCATAAGATTGTGACAGAGCCTCTTCTTTAACAACATTGGCAGTTTTATTACCAGTTGGCCATGGACTATGGTTGGATCATAATTGAAAACAGCATCATGCATGAACACCCACTCATTAGCACGCTGAACATAATGCGCTCTATCAGCTTGCTTTCTGGCCTGGGTTCAGGCAGGAGTCTCTGCGCTTCTGAGAGACACCTGTCTGATCTGTTGCTGAGAAAGCCAGAGTTTGCTGAGGAGTTTCAGCAGCTCGAGCAGCATTATGACGCATTTGATCAGCTTGCAGTTGGGCAAGAGGAGTCTCTGCAGCTAGTAATGCAGCTTTCCTCCCGGCCATCAGTAATTTGATTGGTTGTAATGGGTAACCGCTCCCCTGTACCTTCCCATCTAGGATTATCTTGTAAAGTACTGCCAGATAAAAACATCCCTACTATAAAAACGAATGTCTGTATTCACTTTTATAGTATTGGATTGTGATCATGTGATAATAGCTGATAACAGTGAACAATAGCAAGGTTGGGGCATTTACAAAAACCTACATGAACACCCGATGCACATAGTTGCCAAATAGTTCAGGTGTTTGGATGCCTATAGACGACAACAAACAGACATTCGCTATAATGGCTGATAACAGAGAACAATGGCAAGGTTAGGAACTTTACGAAAACCTTCCTGAACACTTGATGTACCTATGTGCCAAATTTGAGGTCAAATAGTTCAGGTGTTTGGATGCCTATAAAGGACGACAAACAGACAATTGCTATAATGGCTGATAACAGAGAACAACACAAGGTTGGGACCTTTAAGAAAACCTTCCTGAACACCCGAAGTACTATGTGCCAAATTTGGGGTCAAATGGTTCAGGCGTTTGGATGCCTATAGAGGACAGACAGATATTCACTTTTATAATATAGAATAGCAGAGTTACCCAACTTCACACTGGTCCATTTGTTTGTGTGTTTGGTTAAAAACTTAATTTCCTACTGATATGAAGCCAACATATCCAAAAAAGTCCAAGTGCAGGTTCCTTTTTGTAGACATGACTGGTCTGAAAGGGGTTCAATTTATGAGAGCTGAAATCCACGGGCTTGGTTCTGTTGGGAGATTTCAACAGCTTGGGCGGCAGCCATGCACTTTGCCACAGGCATGACTGGTATGAAAAGGTTTCAATTTATGAGAATGCTCAAATCCAGTATAGGTGCAGTTCGTTTACAGCGAGTAATACGTCAAGTGAAGAAAATGGCTTGGTTGTTATGGAAACCTGGTCTAAAACGGTGTGTATGTGAGTGAGGCTATGAGTGAAGGACCCGCAAGCTTCTATTGGCTAACACAGGTCATCTGATGTGATATGGAGGAAGGTCCTTGATGTGGAAGCCAGTGGTGTCATATGTGCTTTTGTGAATATGTCAAGACCGGTAGGTTTTTGAGAGCTGAAACCCAGTCTAAACCTTCGGAAGCGCGTAATTTACTTATATGCGGATTGGTTCAGATTGGTCCAATCATTTGGCCGTGCATAAAGAACAGACAACAGAATTTCATTTTTATAATATATGTAGAGATTATTACAAAGATGGTACAAAGCAATGAAAGCAATAAAAATTGCTGTGGCAGAGCTCTGATGGTTAACGCAGGTGCAATATGATACAAGCTTATTGACATAATTATACATCCTATCACAGAGTATCCACAAAATAAGCAGAACTGCTATGACAAAGCTCTGATGTTGAGCTCCAACACTAAGCCCTGCAGTAAACTGCCATTGATAATATCAGCCATGCCTGATTCAGCAGTGAAAACTGCTGTGTAAGAGTCTCTATGTTCAGCTCAAACACAAGAACAGAGCTGTATGAACAAAAAAAACAGAGGTGAGCAGTGAAAACTGCTATTTCTGAGCCCTGATGGTGGACTCTGATACTGAGGTCTGCCACACGGGAGATCAAATTCCGACTATTTATGCATTAAGCACTGCCACTCCACCGCCACACCATTCTTTGGTTGGACCGTGGCAGCGAGGAGGAGATTGGCTGCGTCATGGAGTGGGGACGTGCCTGTCGCTATAGTAATAGGACACCGATACTTCCAAGAGACACCGAAGAAAAAAGAAGACCTTAGACAAATAAAACACTGTGAAGATAAAACACACAGTGCTGATAATGCAAACTCCTTTTCTATATAGTATAGCGCTGCTGAATACCATATGTGCGCAAAAAGCAGTGTTTATACATAAAGATAATCTATAATAATAATAAGTGGGAAGTGGGAACTCCCATGGGAAGTAAAAGTAGTATATATTAAAAAATAAATGTAATGAAAACTGACAACATACTATTGGCCATGATGGGAGAGTCTGGGATGGGAGAAGAGGATGGACCACAAAGCACGCCTCAATACGCGTTTTGCCTATGGATCCATCAGGAGTCTAATGTTTACTGAAAGACCAGGATATATATAGGGAAAAGATAATGAAGCAGTGCCGCAACACCTGAGTCGCAGACAGCAATGGGATGGGTATGGACTTCCCCAAGATAATAAACTATTAGTGGCTGTAGTTTGATGGTAAACATTGGTGGAAAGACAACCCTTATCATTGATACTACTAGAAAGATCAAGAAAGGACATTTTATAGGCATTAATTTTAAAAGCGAAACTGAGTCCTATATCATTGGTGTTGAGAACAGCTACAAATTCAGGGAATGATTCTTTTTTGCCAGTCCAGAGGACCAGGACATCAACAATGTATTTTAGCCAGATGACCACCGATGATGCCCAGGCATTTGTCTCATCAGTGAACACCCTACGCTCCTCCCACCAGCCCAGGAGCATTTTTATATTTTTTCATAACTAATATCTAATGCTCCTGATGATCTCGCTATATTTAAGAGTGAAACGCGTTGAGGGATGATACTGTATAATAATTTTTTTATGAAAATTGTTGGGACCACATATTGCAGATAGATTTAACGTTAGAAATAAGATGTGTAGTTAGCTATAGGGTCAAAAACAAAGACTTTTTCTGACTTTGGTTGTCTCCCCCTTATCGCAAATACAAATCTCACTTACCTCCTTCTATCCAGCAAGAGTATAAAAATAAAGCTTATATATGTGGTCCTTATGACCATGGTGTGAATTATATTAAAAGTTCTTAGTTATTTAGACCACACAGGTTTTAACCCCTTCCCGCTCCTTGACGTACTATTAGGTCATGGTAAGTGCAACCTTCGCGCTCTATGACCTAATAGTACGTCACGGGAGGATCGGCCATTTTGGCCGCCCTCCCGCAACATACAGGAACTGTGACAAATGCTATCTCGTACAGAAGTTGCCGCAGCTCCTTCAGCGGGGACTAAATCTCAGTGTCCTTGCTGATTAGCCCCTTAGAAGCTGCATTCAATAGCCATTGCGGCTTCTTAGGGGTTATACCACTATTGTCGGCCTATTACATGATAGCGGGCGGCGATGGTTGCTATGGAAACCGGAGGCCTAACAATGGCCCCCGGCTCTGCCATTTACGGAAGCCTGAGAAAGTCAGCAAGTAGCTGACAGCTGTAATACACTTCACAACGCATGTACTGCAGTGTATTAGAATTGCGATCAGGGCCTCCTGCCTAGTGAAACAAAAACAAAAAAAGTTATGTAAAAATAAAAGAATAAAAGTTTAAAAGTAAAAATCCCTCTTTTTCCCTTATTAGTCCTTTATTATTATTATTATTATTATTATTATTATTAATAAAAAAAATAAACAAATAAACTATACATAATTGGTATTGCCGCGTCTGTATCGACCTGAACTACAGAAGTATTTCATTATTTATGCTGCATGGTGAACGCTATAAAAGAAAATAATACTAAACCATACTAGAATCACAATTCAGGAATAAAAAGAGATCAAAAAGTCACTCGCACATAAAAATGGTACTGATCGACACTACAGTTTGTTACGCAATAAACAAGCCCTCACACCGCTTCCTTGATGGAAAAATAAAAAAGTTATGGCTCTTAGAATACGGCAACACCATAATTAAATGATTTTTTATAAAAAGTATTTTATTGTGCATACGCCATAAGACATAACAAAAACCTGCAGAATAAAGTGAAGATATCATTTATAGCGCACGGTGAACGCTGTAATCAAAAACAGTAGTAGAATTGCTGTTTTTTAGTCACCACTTGTCTTAAAAAATAGAATAAACTAATCAAAAAGTCGCATGCATCCCATGAAAACTGTTAGTTTCCAAAATGCGGTCACTTTTGAGGGTTTTCCCCTGTACTGGTAACTTAGAAGCTCTGCAAATGCGACATGGTGCCCAGAAACCAATCCAGCAAAATCTACATGCCAAACAGAGCTCCTGCCTTTATGAGCTCTGCCGTTTGTCCAACCAGCAGTTTATGACCACATATGGGGTATTGACGTAATCGGGAGAAATTGCTTTACAAATGTTGGGGAGCTTTTTCTCCTTTATTTCTTGTCAAAATTGAAAATTTGTACGTTATATCGGAAAAAATAGATTTTCAATTGCACAGCCAAGAAAATAAATATCAATGTTCAAAAAATGATGCCAACATATAGTAGACATATGGGAATTGTGAATTAGTAACTATTTTGGCTGGTATAACCATCTGTCTTACAAGCAGATACATTTAAATTCAGAAAAATTCTATTTTTTCAAATGTTCTATAAATTGTATTATTTTTCACAAATAAACACTGAATATATCGACCAAATTTTACCCCTAACATAAAGCCCAATGTCTCACAAGAAAAAATATCAGAATCGCTTGGATAAGCATTTCGAAGTTATTACCACATAAATTGAAATATGTCAGATTTGAAAAAATGCAGTAGATAAGAGGGTAAAAAACGCAATGTCCGAGGGCGCCCTTGGACATTCCGTTTTTTACCCTCTTATCTCCTGGATTTACACAGCGGAACTTTATCAATCTTTAGATCGGCATTTGGGCTGCAACTGTTTTACCCAAGTGATTACTTGGACACGCTTCATTGGATGTTATTCTCCTAGCATAACACCATCAGGTCAGCATAATTGACCACCGATTTTTATTTTATTTTTATTCTACAGGTTCATGCACTATGTGCGCTTTGTTTCCTCTTTTTTCTACATCAAGATTTGAAAAATGGGCATTGAGCCTTAAGGCCAAAACTAGGCTGCGTCCTTAAGGTTAATATATATCAATAAAAGTTATTTTTAATTTTTATTTCTCACTATTCCAGTGAATTGTACTTCTACGTGTGGGAATACTTTGAAATAGCTTTATTGTCTGCTACGTATGTTACAGATAGGGTATGTTCACATTTCAGGCGAAAACAGCTCCTGATTTTCAGATGTTTTTGTAGCAACTCGCGTTTTTCGCGGCGTATTTTACAGCCGTTATTGGAGCTGTTTCTCAATGGAGTCAATGAAAAATGGCTCCAAAAATGTCCCGAGAAGTGACATGCACTTCTTTTTTGGCGGGCGTCTTTTTACGGGCCGTATTTTGATAGCGAAGCGTAAAATTACACCTCGTGGGAACAGAGCACCGTAAAACCCATTGCAAGCAATGGGCAGATGTTTGTAGGCGTAATGGAGCCGTTTTTTCAGGCGTAATCCGAGGCGTAAAACGCCCGAATTACGTCTGAAAACACTGCGTTTGAACATACCCATACAGTGAAGCAGCAGCCCGGTCACGGTCATTGTTTATATAAGCCTACTAGTTCAAATTATACCTTCTTTCGTCCCCTCTCTGCCTTCCCCTCACACTGCAGAGAGAAAAACTGTGTGCTTTAGTCTGAGCAGATGTTGCTGTGAACTAAACGACTTTATTAGCTTGCAATTTCCCTCTACAGACACACACACAACTTGTAATGTCCGTATTTGGGTGAGATTTTATTTCAGCTGAATTTCTCTCATTCTTATTTTTTAGGAAATAAAGGGCTGCAGTAAGGGCATGCCCACACGTGGCGGATTTCCTCCGCAACTGTCCGCATCAATGCCGCACAGAATCTGCGTTGCAGATTCTGCGGCGGATCTGCCCAAAATGTGCAGTAAATTGATGCGGACTAGCTGCTGCGGACTGCGGGAAAAGTGCTTCCCTTCTCTCTATCAGTGCAGGATAGAGAGAAGGGACAGCACTTTCCCTAGTGAAAGTAAACAAATTTTATACTTACCGGCCGTTGTCTTGGTGACGCGTCCCTCTTTCGGCATCCAGCCCGACCTCCCTGGATGACGCGTCAGTCCATGTGACCGCTGCAGCCTGTGATTGGCTGCAGCCGTCACTTAGACTGAAACGTCATCCTGGGAAGCCGGACTGGAGACAGAAGCAGGGAGTTCTCGGTAAGTATGAACTTCTATTTTTTTGACAGGTTGCTGTATATTGGGATCGGTAGTCACTGTCCAGGGTGCAGAAACAGTTACTGCCGATCGCTTAACTCTTTCAGCACCCTGGACAGTGACTATTTACTGACGTCTCCTAGCAACGCTCCCGTAATTACGGGAGCCCCATTGACTTCCTCAGTCTGGCTGTAGACCTAGAAATACATAGGTCCAGCCAGAATGAAGAAATGTCATGTCAAAAAAGCAAGACGCATCCGCAGCACATATAACATTTTCATGACAGCTGCGGACTTCATTGCGGAATTTAGAATCTCCATTGAAGTCAATGGAGAAATTCCGCCATGAGTCCGCAACCAGTCCGCCACAACTCCGCAACATCCCTAGCATGCTGCGGACACCAAATTCCGCTCCGCAGCCTATGCTCCGCAGCGGAATTTTACGCATCGTCTAAACGAACACTGCTAAATAAAAGTGGAAGTCAATGGACAAACGGCTCCGCTGCGGATTAACGCTGCGGAGTGTCCGCTGCGGAATTCAAGAGGAATGGCTTTGTCCTAATTCCAGTCTCCTTGGCTTAAATTGTCCCATATTGAAATTCATGGAGTGTGCACCCTGCAAGTGAATGAAGATAACCAACATATAGAACTCATTTAAAAAAATTCTAGATTAGAAACTGAATTTACACACTGAGGTGCATGTCCTGAGAGATTTTTTTTAGTGGATCACTGGAGTTACACTTTAACCCCTTCCCGCTGCAGCCCTTTTTCAGATTTTCATTTTCATTTTTTCCTCCCCACCTTCCAAAAGCCAGAACTTCTTTCTTTTTCCATCGATATAGTCCTATGAGGGCTTGATTTTTGCGGGATGAGTTGGAGTTTTTCGTAGCACCATTAATTGTGCCATATAATGTACTAGGCAACGGGAAAAAACAGTGATTCCACCATTGTTTTTTGCTCGTCGTTTTTACGGAATTCACTGTGCAATTAAAACAACATGTTAACTTTATTCTGTGCATCAATACGATTAGGGCCATACCAAATATATATAGTTTTTTTCTATATTTTACTACTTTTACAAGCAAAAACCTAAGTGTAAAGAAGAAAATTTATTTTGTGTCACCAAATTCTGAGAGCCATAACTTTTTTATTTTTCCGTATTTTGCTGTAGTTATTAATAATATCATTTTGGTGTACATGCAACGTTTTGATCACTTTTTATTTCATTTTTTGTAGGAGATGAGATGACCAAAAAATAGAGATTCTGGAGTTTGCAATTTTTTCTTTTTACGGCGTTCACCGTGCGGGTTAAATAATGATATATTGTAATAGTTCAGACTTTTACGGATGCGGCGAAACTAATTATGTTTATTTTTTTTTTTTACTATACTCTAGGGGGAAAATGGGAAAAGGTTTTTTTTTTTAACATTTAATTTAAAATTTTCTTTTTACATAAAAAAAACAACTTTTTTTAACTAATTTTTACTTTTTTTTAATCAGTTCCCCTAGGGGACTTCAACCTGCGATCGTTAGATTGCTTGCACGATATACTGCAATACTAACGTATTGCAGTATATCATGATTTTGACAGGCTTCTATTAAGCCCTGCCGGTCGGTATTGACCGCAGCATTTAACGAGTTAAACGAGCGGGATCACACTCGAGCGCGATGTTACTCTGAAGTATCGGCTGTAACATACAGCCGACACTGGCATCGTATGGAGCGGGTTCACTCCGTGAGCCCGTTTTATACTTCCCCTCCCGAATTTAACGTATGGATACATCAAATGTCGGGAAGGGGTTAAGGGTATGTTCACACGGCTTATTTTCAGCCATTTTTTGGGCTGTAAACGCCTTGTAAAACGGCTGAAAAAATGGAAGCTGAACGCCCCCAAACATCTGCCATTTGATTTCAATGGGAAAAACGGTATTTCGTTCCAAAAACGGCGTGTAAAAAAACGCCCGGAAAAAGCAGTGCATGTCACTTCTTGAGACGTTTTGGGAGCTGATTTTCATTGTCTCAATAGAAAAACAGTTCCAAAAACATCCGTAAAAAATGCATCAAAAAACGCTTGATGCTTTAATAACGGCTGAAAATCAGGGGCTGTTTTCCCTTGAAAACAGCTCCGTATTTTACAGCCATTTTTAGTTTAGCGTGTGTATTATGTATATTACATTTAGTAGTTGGCTGGGGAGGAAATAAGTGCATTTGCATTTATTTGTATGTATCTTCTGCATTTGAAGCTGCTCAATGGTTGGTTGACACTTGGATCAGAACAGCTGTCGTGACCATCATTATTCTGTTTCTAAGTGGTGAAAAAGTAATTTACTGTATGTTTCCCTGTTTTCCATTATTTTACCTCCCACTTGCCATGTTATGGTTTTTGGGGAGTAGGCATAATGTAAAAAAGTAAATCATGGGTTGTTAGCATGTATTTAAGTCTATAGGTGCTTTTGGTTTGGACATGCTTTCCCTTCCATTTATTTATTTTTATTAATTCAGATGATTTTTCATGAGAAGTCAAATGCACAATACTTTCGTGCACAATATTTTATTAACCCCTTCCCTCTTTAGCCACTTTTAACCTTCCTGACAGAGCCTCATTTTTCAAATCTGACATGTGTCACTTTATGTGGTAATAACGTCGGAATGCTTTCACCTATCCAAGCGATTCTGAGATTATTTTCTCGTGACACATTGCACTTTAAGTTACTGCCAAAATTTGCTCGATATGTTCACTATTTAGTGGTGAAAAACACCAAAATTTAGCGAAAAATTGCAAAAATTAGCATTTTTCTCAATTTAAATGTATCTGCTTGTAAGACAGGCAGTTATACCACACAAAATTGTTGCTAATTAACATCCCCCATGTGTCTACTTTAGATTGGCATCGTTTTTTGAACATCCTCATATTTTTC
The DNA here is from genome assembly GCF_050947455.1 of Rhinoderma darwinii. Lineage (NCBI taxonomy): Eukaryota > Metazoa > Chordata > Amphibia > Anura > Rhinodermatidae > Rhinoderma > Rhinoderma darwinii. The sequence continues at coordinate 155,783,292 of NC_134688.1, read as the reverse complement.
TATGACATCACAAGGCTTAGAACTTTAGCAGCAATTTCTCACATTTTCAAGAAAATTTCAAAAGGCTATTTTTACAGGGGCCAGTTCAGATGTGAAGTGGTTTTGAGGGCCTTATATATTAGAAACCCCAAAAAAGTCACCCCATTTTAAAAACTTCACCCCTCAAAGTATTCAAAACAGCATTTAGAAAATGTCTTAACCCTTTACACATTTCACAGGAATTAAAGCAAAGTAGAGGTGAAATTTACAAATTTCATACTTTTTTGCAGAAATAAATTTTTAATACAATTTTTTTTATAACACAGAAGGTTTTACCAGAGAAATGCAACCCAATATTTGTTGCCCAGTTTCTGCAGTTTTAGGAAATATCCCACATGTGGCCGTAGTGTGCTACTGGACTGAAGCATAGGCTACAGAAGCAAAGAGTACCTAGTGGATTTTGGGGCCTTATTTTTGTTAGAATATATTTTAGGCACCATGTCAGGTTTGAAGGGCTCTTGCGGTGCCAAAACAGTGAAAATCCCCCAAAAGTGACCCCATCTGGGAAACTACATACCTCAAGGAAATTATCTAGGGGTATAGTGAGCATTTTGACCCCACAGGTTTTTTACAGAAATTATTGGAAGTAGGCCCTGAAAATTAATATCTACATTTTTTAAAAGAAAATGTAGGTTTATCGATTTTTTTTTCTCATTTCCACAAGGACTGAAGGAGAAAAAGCACCGCAAAATTTGTAAAGCAATTTCTCCCGAGTAAAACAATACTCCACATGTGGTAATAAACGGATGTTTGGACACACGGCAGGGCTGAGAAGGGAAAGAGCGCTATTTGACTTTTGGAGCTCAAATTTAGCAGGAATGGTTTGCGGAGGCCATGTCACATTTACAAAGCTTTACAATAACTGGCTGTTTGAACACACGGCGGGGCTTAGAAGGGAAAGAGCGCCATTTGGCTTTTGGAGATCACATTTAGCAGGAATGGTTTGCGGAGGCCAGGTCACATTTACAAAGCCCCTGAGCGGACAAAACAATGAAAACGCCCAAAAGGTGACTCCATTTAGGAAACGACACCTCTTGAGGAATTCATCTAGGGGTGTAGTGAGCATTTTGACCCCACAGATGTTTCATAGAATTTATTAGAATTGGGCAGTGAAAATAAAAACAATTCTTTTTCTTCAATAAGACGTAGCTTTAGCGCAATTTTTTTTTTTTCTCAACAAATAAAGGAAAAAAAGAACCCAACATTTGTAAAGCAATTTCTCCACAGTACGGGAATATCCCATATGTGGTCATAAACTGGTGTTTGGGCAAACGGCAGGGCTCAGAAGGGAAGGACCGCCATTTGGAGTGCAGATGTTGCTGGATTAGTTTCTGGGCCCAAAACAGTGGAAAACTCCCCAGAAGTGACCCAATTTTGGAAACTACACCCCTCAATGCATTTACCTAGGGGTGTAGTGAGCATTTTAACCCTGCAGGTGATTGGCAGAAATTGGTGTGCACTCGATGTTGCAAAGTGAAAATGGGATTTTTTTTCCGTAGATATGCCAATATGTGGTGCCCAGCTTGTGCCACCATAACAAGACAGCTCTCTAATTATTATGCTGGGTTTCCCGGTTTTAGAAACACCCTACATAGGGCACTAATCTTTTGCCTGGACATTTGACCAGGCTCAGAAATGAAAGCGTACCATGTTAAATTGAGGCCTAATTTGGCGATTTACAAAGTATTGGTTCACAAATGCAGAGGCTCAGATGTGAAAAAATAAAATAAAAAACACTGAGAAGTGACCCCATTATGGAAACTGCACCCCTCAAGGCATTTATTAAGGGGTGTAATGAGCATTTTCACCCCACAGGTCTTTTCCATAAATGATTGCACTGCGGATAGTGCAAATGAAAAATTTATATTTTTCCCTAGATATGCCATTCAGTGGCAAATATGTCATGCCCAGCTTATGACGCTGGAGACACACACCCCAAAAATTGTTAAAAGGGTTCTCACGGGTATGACTATGCCATTTATGTGGAAGGAAACTGCTGTTAGGGCACGCTGTAGGGTTCAGAGCGGAGGGAGCACCATTTGCCTTTTGAAAAGCGGATTTTGCTTGGTAGTAGATTTATTTGAGTTTTGCTGATGTTTCCATTTATAATGTGGGAGTACATGTAAGCCGGGCGGAGTATATAAGGGGCATAGTCAGGTGGTATAATAATTGGGTAAAAAAACAATAAAATGATCCATAGATGTGTGTTACGCTGTGAAGCAATCCTTTCTGCACAGGCTGGTGTCGCACTGATAAATGGCGTCCTTTCTTTTCCCCTTTTTGGTCCACACTCCGCAACTTTGCAGTTTGGGGAATTTTGCTGGGAGAGTGTTGTCCTGGTATAATACGGGCACCGTCGCTTCCAGCAGATATGTTTGGGCTCTCCCCTTCCTGGTTCCCTAATTTTAGGTCCTTGATAAATCGCCTCTTGAACAGAAGAAATGTTTCCCTCGGACCTGCACAACTGCATATTTTTTTATTTCCTGACTTATTGGAGCCATAACTAATTTTATTTTTCATAGACATAGTGGTATGAGGGCTGGTTTGTTGTGGGACAAGCTGTAGTTATTATTGGTACCATTTTGGGGTACATGCGACTTTATGATCACCTTTTATCCTATTTTTTGGGAGGCCAGGTAAACAAAAAAACGCAATTCTGGCACAGCTTTTTTAGGTTTTTTTATACAGCGTTCACCATGTGTTATAAATTACGTTAACTTTATTCTGCCGGTCAGTACGATTCCGGCGAAACCTAATAAATAGCACTTTTTTATGTTTTACAACTTTTTGCACAATAAAATTACTTTTGTAAAAAGAATGTCTTTTTTCTGTCGCCAAGTTGTGAGAACCATAACTTTTTAATTTTTTTGTCGACAGAGCTGTATGAGGGCTTGTTTTTTGCGGGACGAGCTATAGTTTTTATAGGTACCATATTTGGATACGTGCAACTTTTTGATCACTTTTTATTCTAATATTTGTAGGGCAAAGTGACCAAAAAACAGAAACTCTGGTAAAGTTTTTTACGTTTTTTTTTACGCTGTTCACAGCGTGCAATAAATAATATTATATTTTGATACCTCAGGTCGTTAAGGTCGCGGCAATACCAAATACATATGGTTTATTATTATTTTTCAATAATAAAGGACTTGATAAGAGTAAAAGGGGGATTGTGTTTTATTTTATTACTTGAAACTTTTATTGTTTTCAAACTTTTATTTTTTTCACTTTTTTTTACACTTTTTTTATACTTTTTTTTACACTTTTTCTCAAGTACCACTAGGGGACTTGACGGTCCAACGGTCAGATTTTTTTTTTCTAATACGTTGCACTACCTACGTAGTGCAATGTATTAGATCTGTCAGTCATTCACTGACAGCAAGCCGATTAGGCTTCGCCTCCCGGCGGGGCCTAAATCGGCTTCCATAATGGCAGAGCAGGAGACCATTGTGTCTCCTGTTGCCATAGCAGCAGTTGCCAATCCTGATTGCCTGTCAGTACTGGCGATCTGCTAGTAACCGCTATGATGCAGCAATCGCTTTCGATTGCTGCATCGAAGGGGTTAATGGCAGTGATCGGAGCTAGCTCCGGTTCCTGCTGTTACAGGTGGATGTCAGCTGTAACATACAGCTGACTTCCACCGCTGATGACGCCGTTACAGCTCCTGAGCCGGAGCCATCTTGCTGGCGGCTACGGAAGCCGATCAGGCTCCGCCGCCGGGCGGATCTTGACCAGCTTCGGTGCTAGGCAGACCGGGAGGCCAGTAATAGGGCTCCGGTTGCCATTGCAGCCACCGGAACCCCGGCAATTTCATTGCTGGGGTTCCGATGAGCTGCAAACACCTTAAGTGCAGCGATCGCGTTTGAGCGCTGCACTTAAGGGGTTAATGGCGGGGATCGAAGCTAATTTCGGTCCCCGCCATTACAGCCGGATGTCAGCTGTCAGATACAGCTGAGATCCGACGATTATGGCACCGACTCAGCTTCTAAGCCGGTGCCAAACATTTGTCGTAAGTATACAACATTTTGCGTCAAGAACTGGCTTTCCATGACGTATACTTACGACAAATGTAGGGAAGGGGTTAATATTCAAGTTTTACAAAAAAAACAACTAATAGTAATAGAACTGTATGTTCTCTTAGTTTATAATATAGATTTTTCGACATTTCTGTCCCAAAGAGATGATCTCAGCATAACTGCAGGAAAATGATTTTGCTGATTGCATAACTATTGGATTAAACATGACGCTAAATATAAAGTTATTTCATGATGTAGCACTAAAAATACATTTGATGCCCTAAACACAAGGGCACTTCATAACCAGTTACACAGTGACCATTGTTTCAAGATACACAAAAGAGCCAGATCTTGTCTTTCATACACTTATCCTTAATCCCTTAATGACCGCCGATACGCCTTTTCACGCTGGTCATTAGTGGGCTTTATTCCGATGCAATAACCTTTTTACGGCGCTGCATCAGAATAAATAACCAGAGCAGGAAGCCATTAAATGTCCCTGCTCTCAGCTACCAGAGGTAACTGAGGGCTGGGGCAGTGGCGTAACTACCGCTATAGCAGCCGTAGCGGCTGCTACGGGGCCCGCGGCATGAGGGGGCCCGTGTCGCTCGCCGGCACGGGCCCCCATCATGGCCGGAGGCTCCGCTAGCAGCCGCTATGGTTGCTACAGCGGGACGCCACTGAACACTACGGCAGAGCAGGGAGGTATTTCCCCGCTCTGCCATTAAACAAAAGACATGTATCCCCTATCCACAGGATAGGGGATACATGTGTGATCGCTGGCAGCGATAGGGAGAACGGGGGACTGAAAGTCCACTGAAGTTCTCCATCACAAACCTCGCACTTCCGGGGTCTGTGTTGGCAGCTCCGTAGAAATGAATGGAGCGCCGGTCGCGCTTGTGCGCATGCGTGACCAGCGCTCCTTTCATTTTTATTGAACTGCGCAGACACCGGAAGTCAGAGGTGAGTCATGGAGAACTTGGGGGACTTTCGGTCCCCCGTTCTCCCTATCGCTGACAGCGATCACACATGTATCCCCTATCCTGTGGATATCCTGAGGATAGGGGATACATGTCTTTTCACACTGTAGGTCGCATTTTTTGGGGGGGTTGGGGACGCTGTATGGCGTTTCCTACAGGGGGGGCTATATGGCGTTCCCTATGTGGGGGGGGGCTGTATGGCGTTCCCTACAGGGGGGCGCTGTATGGCGTTCCCTACAGGGGGGGGCTGTCAGACGTTGCCTACAGGGGGGGGCTGTATGGCGTTCCCTACAGGGGGGCTGTATGGCGTTCCCTACAGGAGAGGCTGTAAGGTGTTCCCTACAGAGTGGGCTGTAAGGCGTTCCCTACAGGGGGGGCTGTATGGTGTTCCCTACAGGGGGGCTGTATGGCGTTCCCTATAGACCCCCCTGTAGGGAACGCCATACAGCCCCCCTGTAGATAGCGCCATACAGCCACCCTGTGGATAGCGCCATACAGCCCCCACTGTAGATAATGCCATACAGCCCCCTCTGTAGATAGCGCCATACAGCCCCCCCTGTAGATAACGCCATACAGTCACCCTGTGGATAGCGCCATACAGCCCCCTCTGTAGATAACACCATACAGAACCCCTGTGGATAGCACCATACAGCCCCCTCTGTAGATAGCGCCATACAGCCCCCTCTGTAGATGGCGCCATATAGCCCCCCCTGTAGATAACGCCATACAGCCCCCTTTGTAGATATCTACAGAGGGGGCTGTATGGCGCTATCTACAGAGGCAGCTGTATGGCGTTATCTACAGGGCGGCTGTAAGAAAGGCACTATCTACAAGGGGGGGGTTGTGTGACACCCAGGGGAGGGGGGGCCCCAGTCAAAAGTTTGCTATGGGGCCCAGTCTTTCCTAGTTACGCCCCTGGGCTGGGGGCATCCCTGCTTGAACGTGTGAGATCGATATTAGCATCGATCTCACCTGTTTAGCCCCTCAGATGCGACGCTCAATAGCGAGCGCCGCATCTGAGTGGTTTTGGAGAGAGAGAGGGAGCTCCCTCTCATCCCACTGACACCTGGCGATAAGATCGCCGAGTCTCTGTGTCTCCGATGGCATCCAGGGGCCTAATAAAGGCCCCCAGGTCTGCCTGTAGTAAATGCCTGCTAGGTCATGCCAGAGGCATGGCCTAGCAGATGCCTGTCTGTTTTAAATGGCCAACTAGTAATACACTACAATACAAAAGCATTGCAGTGTAATATGCGATCTTCCGATCGCTTTTATAATAAAGTCCCCTAGTAGGACTAGTAAAAAAAAAGTTTAATAAAGTTAATGACATGTGATAAAAAAGTCGCAACTACTCCAAAATTTTACAAATAAAAACTACAAGTAGTCCCGCAAAAAAAATCCCTCATACAACTGCATCGGTGAAAAAATAAAAAACGTTGGGTCTTCAAATATGGAGACACAAAAACAAATAATTTTGAAAAAAAAGTGTTTTTACTATGTAAGTAGTAAAACATACAAAATCTATACAAATTTGGTATCGTTGTAATCGTAACAACCCGCTGAATAAACTTATTGTATTATTTATAACACACGGTAAACGGTGTAGATTTAGGATGCAAAAAAGTGTGGCGAAATTTCAGGTCTTTTTCTATCCCTCCTCCCAAAAAAAGTTAATAAAAGTTAATCAATAAATATGTATCCCAAAATGGATGCTAGTAAAAAATACAACTTGTCCGCAAAAAACAAGACCTTATTCAGCTATGTCGACGCAAAAATAAAACAGTTATAGCTCTTCGAATGTGACGATGGAAAAACGTAAAAAATGGTTTGGTCATTAGGGCCCAGATTGCAAGCAGGGGGAATGGGTTAATCCAACAGTTGGAGTTGCTCTGGATGATGCTGGCTTAAATTGGGTTTTGATAAGCAAGTCATTTAAGCCTTTTCCGCCACAGTCATTTTTCGAATTTTCACTTTTATTTTTTCTTCCCCACATTCCAAAAGCCTTAGCTTTTTTTATTTTTCCACCAATATTGCCATATGAGAGCTTGTTTTTTGCGGGACGAGTTGTAAGTTTTCACAGCACCATTTATTGTACCATATAATGTAGTGGGAAACTGTAAAAAAAATTGTGGGGTGGAATTGCTTTTACGGAGTTCCCTGTGCAGTAAAAACTACATGTTAACTTTATTCTGCGGGTCAATACGATTACAGCGAAACCAAATTGATATAGTTATTTTTTTTTTACTACTTTTACAAGGAAAAATAAAATATGAGTTTTGTTGTCATAACTTTTTTATTTTTCCGTCGATTTAGCGGTATGAGGGCTTATGTTTTGCGGGGCGAGTTGTAGTTTATATTGGTACCATTTTGGGGTACATGAGACTTTTTGATCACTTTTTATTTCATTTTTTGTCAGAGTTGAAGTGACCACAAAACAGCAATTCTGCCGGTTTTAATTTTTTACTTTTTACACTGTTCACCGTGCAGACTAAATAATGATATATTGTAATAGTTCAGACTTTTACGGATGTGTCGATACCAGTTATGTTAGTTGTTTTTTTTTTTTTTTTACTTTGTGCTTGTGGGAAAATGGGAAAAGGTTTTTTTTTTTTACTTTAAATTAAAAATGTTTTCATAAATCAAAAAAAATGTAAAAATTTACTGTTTTTTACTTTTTTTACTTGTTCCCCTAGGGGACTTTAACCAGCGATCGTGATTCTAACAGTCTCCTGCGAGAGGCAGGGCTTCAAAGGAGTACAAGGATGGAGGACCTGGGGGCCTTCATCAGGCCCCCAGGCTGCCATGCCAACCAATGGCACCTTGCGATCTCGCCGCGGGTGTGCCATTGGAATGTTAGAGGGGGTCGCCCCTTTGTTTTTAGTCGTTTATCAAGACATTGTCGCTATTGACCGCTCGTTCCCTGGAAGTGTCGGCTGTAACAGCTCAGACGGTCATCCCGCTCCATACTCCCCCACCTGGCGTGCGGCGTATATTTATGGCGGATGTCGGGAAGGGGTTAATAACATTTTCTTGGGACAGTTGAAGTAAAAAAAAACAACACCTTGCAATCTGGACTGTTTTCCAGAGAGTGCTACATAAACATCATTGTTATCATGTTTGTATGTCTCCTGAACACAATTGAGGATAACAATACTGTCTCATCCTGTCATATCTATTTGCAATCTACTTCTATCTTGCACAAAACAGAAAGTGCCCCAGGACAAATGGATTACTCCTGAAGCAGAAGTGCTTTGAAGTACAAGGTTGCCATCTACTGGAATTGATGTACCTGTACACCAATAATCATAAATTGTCCCAGATCGGGTGACTGCAACCTGATGGAACGACGCAGAGGCAAGTCGCAAGGATAACATCTGAGTATGAGTAAGAGGGGTAAAAAATGTTTGTTATATAAAATCTGAGTATGGGTGGAGAAGTTGGATGTGTTTGGGTGTGGGTGTGGCTAAAGTAGTTCTATTATATAAAGGGCATTATCTGTGGCTATGGGGATAGAGCATTATGAAAATAGTAAAATACAGGGCGTCTCAAAAAGGATGGTGCAAAAGTAAAGGACTGTAGTTAAAGTAACATCAGTGGTAAATGGCCATTAACTGAAAATCAAAGCAAAACTGGCTTAGTGCCCATAGCAACACACAATTTTCATTTTCACAGCACAATTTTCATTTTTAAAAGCCAAATTTGAAATGTTCCTACATAGTGTGACATAAGATGGCGAAATCGAAGCAAGAAAAAGCTTTTTGTGTGTTGGATTTTGCAAGAACTGGGTCTGTTGTGACAGTACAGAGAAACTTTCAGAATAATTTTGTTAAATGTGCTCCAAAAAGAAACTGCATTTGGGTGCAGCAAATCGAAAACCACTGGGTGTTTATGTCATTGGAAAAGCCTGGGCCGCCCTATGTCTTTGGAAGAGACAGTGAACAGGATTTGAGCCGTGTACGAGCGTAGTCCTAGAAAGTCAATCAGGCTGACTAGTATGGAACTACAGGTGCCAAAAACCATGGTATGGCATATTTTACGAAAACATCTTCGTTGTAAACCACAAAGATTATATCTTCCTCAGGAGCTCAAACCAGACAACAAACCTAAATGCAGTGACTTTTGCATTAACTTGCAGGCCCAATTGGAAGAGCATGAATTCGCTGACGGGATGGTGTTGTGCGATGAGGCTACCTTACACCTCAGTGGGAAGGTCAATCGCCATAACGTTAGAATTTTGGATTCAGAAAAACCCTGCGCCCTTATCGAGCAAGCGCACAGTCTACGGTCCCTTCTTTTTTGCAGAGGATACTGTCACTGGCTCTCCTATTCGAACATGTTGAAGGAATGGCTCCATTAATAATCACTGTTTTTTGCTCATTTCAAATCTTTTTTTTTTTCAGTTTCCAAGTACATTATACAGTGATTTAAATGGTGCCATGCCACAAAAAATAAGCTCCCATACGGCTATGTCAACGTAAAAATAAAAAATTTATGACTTTTGAAATGCGGGGAGGAAGAAACCAAATTGAAAAAAAGAAGATTGACCTTACTATTAAAGAGGTAATCGAATACAGCAATTATACACATGAATAATGTTATATTATGTTCCATTGATTTAACCTAACCACGAGGGCCCCGTGGTATGTAACCTACACTCATATACCCTGAGAGATTCTTAATTACAGTTTTTATATCATTGTGTATCATATCATATTTTATGGTATTATATGAATATTTTTTTATTATGATAATGTATATTTTGTAAGATCTACATTACATAGTTACATAGTTACATAGTTTGTACGGTTGAAAAAAGACACATGTCCATCAAGTTCAACCAAGGGATGGGAAAGGGGAAGTAAAACATTTCTACACATAGGAGCTAACATTTTTTTGTTCTAGGAAATTATCTAAGCCTTTTTTAAAGACATCTACTGTCCCTGCTGTGACCAGCTCCTGCGGTAGGCTATTCCATAAATTCACTGTTCTCACAGTAAGGGGGGGATTCACACAAGCGTGTATTCGGTCCGTGCGGGCCGCGTGGTTTTCACGCGACACGCATGGACCAATACAAGTCTATGGGGCAGTACAGACAGTCCGTGCTTTTTGCGCAGCGTTTGTCTGCTGCGCAAAAAGCGCGACAGGTTCAATAACTCTGCGTATTTCGCGCATCACGCACCCATTGAAGTCAATGGGTGTGTGAAAACCACGCAGGTTGCACAGAAGCACTTCCGTGCGAACCGACTGAAACAGCGCACCAGCTGTCAAAAGGATGAATGTAAACAGAAAAGCACCAAGTGCTTTTCTGTTTCCGAACATCCAAACGGAGTGTCTTTGCGATGAGCGAAGCTGGACAAGCGAACCGAACTTCACCGGGTTCGGCCGAACTCGTTTTGGCCGAACCAGGCAAAAAAATTATCGGTACGCGACGTCAGGAGATAGTCACTGTCCATGGTGCTGAAAGAGTTAAACTGTTTCAGCACCATGGACAGTGACTTCCGATCCCAATATACATGAACCTGTAAAAAAAAACGAAGTTCTGACTTACCGATAACTCCCGGCGTCTTCCTCCAGTCTGACCTCCCGGGATGACAATTCAGTCCAAGTGACAGCTCCAGCCAAACACAGGCCAAGCACAGGCTGCAGCAGTCACATGGACTGGCGCGTCATCCAGGGAGGTGGGGCCCGATGTCCAGAGGCGCGTCACCAAGGACGCGTCACCAAGGACGCGTCACCAAGGCAACGGCCGGGAAGTTCTCGGTAAGTACGAACTTTTTCTTTTTTTTCAACAGGTTTTTCGATATTGTGTTCGGCATTCACTGTCGAGGGTGCTGAAAGAGTTAGCTCTTTCAGCACCTTGGACAGTGACGGGCGTCGACTAGCCTCATCTCTATGATGGCGGCTGCGCGAAAATCACGCAGCCGCGCATCAGACACGGATGACACACGCAGCTGTCAAATGGTTTTTGCGCGCGCAAAACGCAGCATTGTTTGCGCGCGCAAAAACGCAACGTCCGTCTGTATCTCCCCTAAAGAAGGCTTGTCGCCTCTGCAGGTTGAACCTTTCTTTTTCCAGACGGAGGGAGTGCCCCCTTGTTTTTTGATGGGGTTTTACATGGAACAGGATTTCACCATATTTTTTGTATGTGCCATTCATATATTTCTATAAGTTAATCATGTCCCCCCTTAGTCGTCTTTTCTCAAGGCTAAATAGGTTTAGTTCTTTTAATCTTTCCTCATAACTTAGATTCTCCATGCCCCTTATTAGCTTCGTTGCTCTTCTTTGTATTTTTTCCAACTCCAGGGCATCCTTTCTATGAACTGGAGCCGAGAACTGGACTGCATATTCTAGATGAGGCCTCACTAATGCTTTGTAACGTGGCAATATTACATCCCTGTCCCGCGAGTCCATGCCTCTTTTGATACACGACAATATTTTGCTGGCCTTTGAAGCAGCTGATTGACACTGCATGCTGTTATTTAGTTTATGATTTACAAGTACACCCAGATCCTTCTCAACAAGTGAATCCCCCAGTGTAGCTCCCCCTAGGACATATGATTACTGCAGGTTGTTGGTACCCAGATGCATAACTTTACATTTATCTACATTAAACTTCATTTGCCAAGTGGACGCCCAAACACTTAGTTTGTTTAAATCTGCCTGCAATTCACAAACATCTTCCATAGTCTGAACTATATTACATAGCTTGGTGTCATCTGCAAAAATAGAAATAGTGCTATTAATCCCATCCTCTATATCATTAATAAATAAGTTGAATAATAGTGGTCCCAGCACTGAACCCTGGGGTACACCACTTATAACCGGGGACCATTCAGAGTAGGAATCATTGACCACAACTCTCTGGATACGGTCCTTGAGCCAATTCTCAATCCAATTACAAACTATACTTTCTAAACCTATAGTCCTTAATTTACCCTTAGACGTCTATGGGGGACAGTGTCAAATGTCATTGTAATCTTTTAGGTTGCTTAGGGTAAATATTTTTTTTTTTAAATGTGTAGTGCATATAAATGATATCTATGTCCATTTATAATTTTTAACAAATAAGGATATTATCCATTTCATATTAATCTCTGAGGATACCAGAGATCATAGCCAGTGCTCCCAGCACTTCTCTATTGTAAGATCAACAGCTGAGCTGCCCATCCACAAACAATCAATATTATACAGTTACCTTAAAAAAAGAGAATAGTGAAATACTTAATATCGTTTCAAAATTGTATTTTATTTCTGAATACCTTGACTGGTAAAATATTCATCAACTCAGCAGCTTAATCTATTAATTATACCTGCACCTGTTTTCGCAGATCTTCTCTTTTAATGGGATCTGGACACCATAAATAGGTTTATATAAAAAAAAATCGAAAATTGTGATGTACTTTTGATTTGAGCATAATAGTCCAGCAATATTGCAAAGTTTCTGCTGAAAATACAAAATAAAAATTCAAAGGTACAAAGCAGTCCAGAAGAGTCTGCATTGCCTGCATGATAAGAAAAAAAAGACACTATAATCCCTTTGTAAATTTGAGCCAAGTTCCATTGATTTCACAGAATTTTTTATATTAACAGGTGCAATATCACATTTGTATAGGTGTGCAAATGCAAATATTAAAAGATTAGCAAACTATTCACTGTGGACCAATAAAGCAAAGAAAACATCTGTATAATATCCTGAAAAAACACTAAATATGTATTCTTCAAAGTTTAGCAGGATATTGAAGATGAATAACTAAACAATGTCTGCTAATCAAATTCTGGACGGATCCCTGGATGGAAGTAATGGTATTTCTCACTAAATGGGCTTGTAAAATTCAGTTGATTCGTACATTATGAACTATGGGCTTGCCAGAGTTATGATATCATTTGTAATTGAAACCTTCATTTTAAATCATACAATGAGTTAGAAAATAATTTTAATATGTGTTGGTACCTACTTATAGAAGACTTCGCTAATAATCCCTGCCCAACACCCCTACTGCACAGCTCCAAAAACTTATGGGAAACACAACCTGTCTCCTAGACTTCTGCACTCACCAGAAGCTTTGGTCTGTGTTAGGAGCTTGGTGGCAGAGAACGCCAACTCTGCTTTGCATCAGGAGATAACTGAAATTACTCAAAATGATTTCAACTGTGCCACAAAAGTGTCCGCTGGTGTCCGGAGACGATCATTAGTGACTAGAGTCCTCTAATGAAGTACATTGCAAAAAGCCTTGTAATAGTAAGAGCCAACACATATATTTTTACCTATCTCTATGCTTTGGGAATGTTTTTAGAAATGTTTTATAAATAAATAAGGAATATTAAATTATTGATAGGATTAGATCACAATCTTTCTTTTTTATACAAAAGCATGTGTGAAAAGAACTTTTTTATAGCCTGAACACACCATTCATTTCAGTATAAGACAGAGTAGGATGAGACTTGAATTACAGCAGCCCTTTACTTTCTCCCTGCTGATGTCATTTTCAGGAGCAGATTGAAGTCAATGGGAGGCATTTTCGGGCCGTTTTTGCCGAGTTTTTTGGCGCGGTTTCCGCGTCCAAAAACCTGTCAAAAAACTCTGCCTGAACATAGCCTTATAATGATTTTTTTTTTTTTCTGAGACTGCAGAGACTTGACTTGGCCACTTTTAATATAAATTTAAAGCTAACATTTATACTACTGGTGGTTGCAGAGACATAATGATCAGTGTATTGATTGCACTATGTAACAGGTTAGCCTTGTCTCAGTCTTTGCTTTATGTTCCTTTGTTTTCTTTTCCATGACATAGCAAATGTAGTGGTGACTAGAACTAACAAATAGATACAATTAGTAACAATTGGAAAAAGAAGCCTATTATTTTCAAACTCATTTTTTAAAAGAAAGTCTGCAATAACGTGATTTTGTTAATTTAATTGATACTATATATATATATATATATATATATATATATATATATATATATATATATATATATATCAATTTGAAAAACATAATAAAGATGTATTTATTTTAAGAAATATACTTTTATAAGGCTAGTAAATGAAAAGGGAACTCTAAGTTTTTTAAAGGATGGATAATAAACACTATAAAACAACAATCTGCAAGCATAAACAATTTGATGCAATGAGCAGTTACTATTTCAAATCTCAGATGGAGAGTTTAAAGACTGAACACAAATTGTTTTGAATTAGAAATGTGCAGTATAAAAAGCAAATTGACTTGTGATTTAAATAAGATAATGATGGAAAGTTCAACAAAAATGTGCGCAGAGATGGTGATAAATATGTAGATTACATAGGTTAGTTTAGAGATAAACAAAGTGATTAGAGTGGAATTACAGGCAATATTTCCAAGTCTAAGAGATCTGCAATGTTTCAGATTTTGATGCAGATTTCATAGTTTAAAATGAATGAATAAAGCCGAGATCAAACTATGATTCATAATAACAAAAAGTTTACCACTGGCTAAAGAACATTTTAATTTTTTCATTTAGTGTTTCTCCACAAGGTCGCAAATATTAATTATCTTTGTTGAATATATAGCACCAACATATTCTGCAGAGCTATATGGTAATTGTTATTATTTACTGTCACAAGTGGGGCTAACTATCAAAATTTTCTATATATCTGTCTTTTGGGAGGGGGGGGGGGGGTGGGGGGTATGAGAGGAAACCCACACAAACACTGGGAGACTGCTACAGATGTTGTCCTTGGTCAGAATCGAATCCAGGACCACCAGTGCTGCAAGGTAACAGTGCCAACCACTGAGCCACCCTGCTGCCTATCCCATAAACTTTTTGGTCATATCAGGACAGGGCTTTATAGTTTGATTTAAAAATGCATGGAACAACACCTACAGAAACATGCGTTTTTAGTAGCACTTTTTTATATGTCTATTTAGCAGTAATTTCAGACTTTTTTTAATTATATTGAAAAGCCTATAGAAAAAAAAATCCTGAAAAAAAACTACACTGCCCAGATAAAGGAAGGCTTAGCTACAATTATGGAGACAAGAAGTACTGTATGCTTATAATTTTTTTTATGAGACTTCTCTTTTTTAGATCCATTCCTAGATTTTGCCACAAAGAAGCTTCCTGCACAACTCCGTATTATGGCTCTGTTTATAAAGTCTTAATAGGGTTACCATAAAGGTTCATGAGGCCTCTACTGTACCTCTGGATGCCTCCGATTTCATATAGATGCATACAGAGTTGTTTTTTTGCTGTTGAATTAAGTATGAAATAAGGAGCTGTACAGTCTCCAGGCTGTATACTGGGTTCTGCCATGTGCATGAGCCAAAAAACTCATACAAAAACGCTTAGTTGTGGCTTCAGGCAACTAGAATATTTATCATTTAACTCTACGGCTGCGTGAAGGAAGGTAGAGGATTTTGGGCTCTGTATTCTGTATCAGAAACACGGAGCACTAAACATTATAAGGGTATGTTTATACGTAGTTTTTTCAGGCCGTTTTTTAAGCAACTAGCGTTTTTTGCAGCGTTTTTTACGGCCGTTTTTGGAACAGTTTTTCTATTAAGTCAAGGAAAATCGGCTTCAAAAATGGCTCAAGAAGTGACAAGCAGTTCCTTTTACGAGGCTTTTTTTACGCGGCCGTTTTTAAAAAACGCCTCGTGGGAACGGAATGCTGTTTTTCCCATTGAAATCAATGGGCAGATGTTTGGAGGCGTTTAGCCCCCGCATTTTTAGCCATTTTTCAGGGCGTTACGGCTTGAAAAACGACTGAAAGAAGGTCGTGTGAACATAACCTAAGACTATTTGCTGAAGAAAATACGCATCAAAACCGCAGGAAAATGCAGGAAATTTGCAGGTAAAAAACGCACCTAATCTCGTGTTTTTTTTATAGAATTTTAGGCACAGTTTTTACGTTATGTTGCGTAAATCGGTGCATGTTCATGCTGCGGGTTTTGGTGTGTTTTTAATTAGAGCTAGGCAGATACAAATCACAAGCAGAAACGCAAGATAAATTGACATGCTGCAGATTTTAAAATACCCACCACAGGTTAATTTATTGGCTGAAAAAAAGTGCAGTGTGTACATGAGATTTCCTGAAATCTCATTTACTTTGCTGGTACTTTTGTGGTACTGTATTACGCTGCGGATTTGCTGCACGTAATATGCATTGTGTGCATTGAGCCTAAGGATATATCATGAAATTAATTGTCGCAGAATTTTGTACCTATTTAGACAAAGGAACCAAAAGGATAAGTTAGTAATACAATAGAATCTATAATAGTTTATTTTCTTGTGTAAGCATTTCTAGTTCTAACAATAATTTAAATATGGAAATGTTTATTCTAGTAATGATAAAGCTTTAAAAGTAACACAGTCCCTTATTATTTAAACTATACTTGCAGCAAATAATACCTAGGAAAAAAAAAAAAAAAAATATATATATATATATATATGCAGGAGCGGTGCTGCGGTGGCGGTAGCCGCCATGCGGTGCTGCAACCGCTAGAGTAGGGACCCACTTTAAAGAGGTCGCCGTGAAGTGGCAAGTGGGCTTATACAGTTTGATCAAAATGTTTACAAAGAACCTCATGTTCATGTTTCTAAATTATGCCTAGCGGCTCAGATCAACGTATATACTGTGGATTGTGCGGTCCATGTCTAGTTTCTCACAATGCTGATATTGTATAGTCACTCCTCTTCATTTCCTTTGTTTTACTTGGTACCAGCACTCCACGCATTTGAAAAAATACCCAGCTGATTTTAATTCAGGAATGACCTCATAAGTGTTCCTGCTCTTGCTTGTGCTCTCAGTTGGCCACTGGGGGCGCATGGCAAGGTGAGCTCATTCCATCTGTTCACATGTTGTGGTGCTGTATGATGGTGTCTGTTGCTGTAGTGCTGCACTTGTGTGGGGACGTGGCCCAGAGCCAGGGAGGCTTGGCACGGTCTGAAGGCATGGGTGCTATTGGGCCCCTGGGTTGCTCCCTCTGCAGGAGCGGTGCTGCGGTGGCGGTAGCCGCCATGCGGTGCTGCAACCGCTAGAGTAGGGACCCACTTTAAAGAGGTCGCCGTGAAGTGGCAAGTGGGCTTATACAGTTTGATCAAAATGTTTACAAAGAACCTCATGTTCATGTTTCTAAATTATGCCTAGCAGCTCAAATCAACGTATGTACTGTGGATTGTGCGGTCCATGTCTAGTTTCTCACAATGCTGATATATATATATATATATATATATATATATATATATATATATACAGTACCGTTCAAAAGTTTAGGGTCACTTAGAAATTTCCTTATTTTTGAAAGAAAAGCACAGTTTTTTTCAATGAAGATAACATTAAATTAATCAGAAATACACTCTATACATTGTTAATGTGCTAAATGACTATTCCAGCTGCAAACGTCTGTTTTTTAATGCAATATCTACATAGGTGTATAGAGGCCCATTTCCAGCAACCATCACTCCAGTGTTCTAATGGT
Source organism: Rhinoderma darwinii (assembly GCF_050947455.1). NCBI lineage: Eukaryota > Metazoa > Chordata > Amphibia > Anura > Rhinodermatidae > Rhinoderma > Rhinoderma darwinii. Next base: position 155,765,807 of record NC_134688.1, on the reverse strand, counting down.
ACATTGTGTTTGCTAACTGTGTTAGAAGTCTAATGAATGATTAGAAAACACTTGAAAACCCTTGTGCAATTATGTTAGCACCGCTGTAAACAGTTTTGCTGTTTAGAGGAGCTATAAAACTGACCTTCCTTTGAGCTAGTTGAGAATCTGGAGCATTACATTTGTGGGTTCGATTAAACTCTCAAAATGGCTAGAAAAAGAGAGCTTTCATGTGAAACTCGACAGTCTATTCTTGTTCTTAGAAATGAAGGCTATTCCATGCGAGAAATTGCCAAGAAACTGAAGATTTCCTACAATGGTGTGTACTACTCCCTTCAGAGGACAGCACACACAGGCTCTATCCAGAGTAGAAAGAGAAGTGGGAGGCCCCGCTGCACAACTGAGCAACAAGACAAGTACATTAGAGTCTCTAGTTTGAGAAATAGACGCCTCACAGGTCCTCAACTGGCAGCTTCATTAAATAGTACAAACTAAACGCCAGTGTCAACGTCTACAGTGAAGAGGTGACTCCGGGATGCTGGCCTTCAGGGCAGAGTGGCAAAGAAAAAGCCATATCTGAGACTGGCTAATAAAAGGAAAAGACTAATATGGGAAAAAGCACGCTGGACAGAGGAAGATTGGAAAAAAGTGTTATGGACAGACGAATCGAAGTTTGAGGTGTTTGGATCACACAGAAGATCATTTGTGAGACGCAGAACAACTGAAAAGATGCTGGAAGAGTGCCTGATGCCATCTGTCAAGCATGGTGGAGGTAATGTGATGGTCTGGGGTTGCTTTGGTGCTGGTAAAGTGGGAGATTTGTACAAGGTAAAAGGGATTTTGAATAAGGAAGGCTATCACTCCATTTTGCAACGCCATGCCATACCCTGTGGACAGCGCTTGATTAGAGCCAATTTCATCCTACAACAGGACAATGACCCAAACCACACCTCCAAATTATGCAAGAACTATTTAGGGAAGAAGCAGGCAGCTGGTATTCTATCTGTAATGGAGTGGCCAGCGCAGTCACCAGATCTCAACCCCATAGAGCTGTTGTGGGAGCAGCTTGACCGTATGGTACGCAAGAAGTGCCCATCAAGCCAATCCAACTTGTGGGAGGGGCTTCTGGAAGCATGGGGTGAAATTTCTCCCGATTACCTCAGCAAATTAACAGCTAGGATGCCAAAGGTCTGCAATGCTGTAATTGCTGCAAATGGAGCATTCTTTGACAAAAGCAAAGTTTGAAGGAGAAAATTATTATTTCAAATAAAAATCATTATTTCTAACCTTGTCAATGTCTTGACTATATTTTCTAGTCATTTTGCAACTCATTTGATAAATATAAGTGTTAGTTTTCATGGAAAACACAAAATTGTCTGGGTTACCCCAAACTTTTGAACGGTAGTGTATATATAAAAAATAATAATTGTTTATTAGAAGGCTAACACAAACTTTAAAAAAAAATCATCCTGTATCTAACCCTATAAAAAAATAAATAAAATAGGAGCAGGAAATATATTATGTCAAGCCTGGTATTGATGATGTGTTAAAACAATTGCAAAAGAAGATCTGGTTGAAGTATAGCTGCAAGCATTCAGATAACAATAGTCTGCAAATAAAAATAAGTCTGTCATGCCTGGTCCTGTTCTGTATAATCCTGATTTTTTTTTTTATACTGGCAGCAACACTGAAAGATAAAACTTTTATCAACACTATCCTGATCCTCACCTATTATCAAGAAGAGTTCTCAGGGCAGAAATGTATAGATTTCTCCAGGCGCTCTTGCCTTCCTCAAATTTTTTTTACTAATTCTGAGATATACAAGTGCTGTATGTGAAACATCTTTATATAAGAGCTACACGACTGTAAATACATTAACCGCTTAAGCACCACCATAGAAAGTCTAATTTAGGACCACTTCATTTTCTCTTTTTTTTTTCTGTACCGCTCATCATTCCAAGGCACACAACTTTTTCAGCTTTCATAGCTGTGTGATTCATTTGGAGAAGTAGGTGTTCTGAGGAACATATTTTTCCATCCATTTTTTTTTTTCTTTTGTATTTATTTTTTAACAACAACATACCCAAGATGCCCAATAATGGAGCAATGCCTGATCATATGCATCACCCTTTTAATTATCACGTGTATGATCACCCCATGATTCTGTTTTTTGCTTATGGTACATTGATCATTGTTTTCCATAGAAGCAGATCTTAGGACATGTAAAAAATGTAACATGACAGCAGCAAAACTGCATCGAAGCTGCATGTACTCACAAGCGGTTTTCTGCAGTTTTCCCTCTATGTTTGTGGTGTGCTTTTAGACTTACCTCAACATAAAGTCTAAATGTGTTCTTATACTGAAGATAAAGCCTTGTTAAAGAAGTTGTCTCATCACAGACAATCCCTTTCATATACAAGCCAACACGGTGATAAGCTGCCTCAGAATCCTCTATTACAGGGTTCAGCAACCTATGGCACTAGTGCCAAAGCCAGCACGTGGGGCATGGTTTGCTGGCACACTTTGTTCTCCCGGTGTCCAGAGCGTCTCTTTATTATGGGCTTTGCGGCGCTGATCACCAGGAGAGAGAGAGCAGTACTTCATTGTGTTTGTCGCTGCTGAACACTTGGCAAGCACACGGTACAGCAATGCTCTATCTCCTGGTGTTCGACGTTGCAAAGCATATAATGAAGCATGGAGTTCAGTAACTGCTCTGTAAAAAAAAGTTAGCAAAAGTTGGCAGCTCTCTCTCCTATGTGCACCCACCACAAGATGGTGTTCAGTAGCTGTGGTATCTCATATGTGCCCCTCCCAAATGACTTCTCTCTCTCTTGTGTGCAGCGACCCTAAGCTGGTGTTCAGTAGTCGCTCACTCTCCTATGTGCAGCCTCCCCCGAACTGGTGTTCACTAGCCACAGTCTTTCCTATGTGCACCCCCCTCTCCCAAATTGATGTTCAGTAGCCTCGTATTAACCACAGATGGATCATATTTGTAAAGAAATTCAGGGACAAGGGTTACACTGAAATGTAAGTTTAATTAATTAATTGGTTTGTGTCACTTACAGGGCAACAGTTTGTCTTATATCTCGTTCATGTTTGCATGGCACACGGAGTACTTCATCATTGATATATTTTTTTTTTATCTGCACACCATACAAAAAAGGCTGCCAACCCCTGGTCTATGATATCCATCTGCCCTAAATTTGAAGGACAGTAGAGATGAGCCATTTTGAGAGTTTAAGCCAATTTCCCAACCATTGATTTGCCGTGTTTTCTAATTATGGCAGTGTATTTATGCTGCCCCAGATAACAGAGGTTTAAATATGACTCCATGTTTTAGCCTCAATTTACTTTAATTAAGTGCTGATTAGTTTGGCAAACTTGCAACATTATGTAGACTAAATTTATACTAAAGTAAAGTAAACAACCTTAACCCCCTTCACCGTAAGCGGCACATAGTAGTAGCAAGCAGGTCCTTCCCACTCAGAGATAACTTATATCTGTCTGTTTAACCCCTTAGATCCCACTGTCAGCAGTTCAAAGTAAAAAAAAAAAACTTTTCTTTAATGAAAAAGTGCTTTTATTGTGTAAAAAAGTCAAACAATAGAAAAGTACATATTCAGTATTGCTGTAATAAAAAGGACCCAAAGATTAAAGTTAACCTATTATTTATACTGCATGGGGAATGTCATTACAAAACAACGAGGAAATTGCTAGTTTTATTCTATTCGCCCATTCACCCAAAAAAATTAACAAAAATGTATCAATAAGTTATATTTACATCAAATGGTGTCATTCAAAAAAATAACTTATTCCAGAAAAGACAAGTCCTCAAACAGCTATGTCTACAGTCAAATAAAAAGTTATGGCTCTCGGAATGCAGCAATAAAAAAAAAAAATAATTGCTGCATCCTAAATGCCCAAGAAAGCCATGTCCTTGAATGGGTTGTCTAATATAGATAACCCCTCTTCATATGTTCTATTAGGGCTTATGGACATCATGAAGTGTATCCCCTGTTTAGGACAGAATAGGGTTCTTTAAAAATGGCTCCTATTCTGGTGAACTCAAGTTGTCCATATATTACATGGAGAGACATTCTTCTGAATAGCCGCCATGTAATACATTTCCCATTCAGTAGCAGCTGGCAATCTGTGGCTTCCCCTGTCCAAGTCAGCCATTTGCCACGGGGTGCTGTCAGCCGTACCTGTGGCCAGACCCTATTCTGTATGACATATCTCTGATAAGTCAACCGCTTTAAAGGGTTAATAACATTGCAGATGTATGTGTAGAAATGTACAGCTCTTTTTCTAACTTACATAATAACCTCTCCATACACCAGCCTACCTCTGACCTCATTAAACAGTTTTCCACACAAAGCTCTTGTCAGATCAATTCTAAATCAACAATTTTCTATGGAAAAGCTTTAAATAGCCATCAATTCTTCTAAGAGCAATGCATCTCCTGGTCAGGTTGGCCTGTCTAATGAATACTATAAATAATTTAAGCTCTTTATAAAAACAAACAAAAAAACTCCTCAAAATATGCATTATACCCAGCATAAATTGAACTTTCTGCAAATAAATGCTGCAGGAGTCTATAAACCTCCTAAACTGGGGATAACCCCTAATTTCCAGGCCTGTCTCACTACTTAATTTCAATGTTAGGCTTTTCGCTCAAATTATTACTCTTAAATTAGCTTAGGTACAACTTTCACTGATTTTAAGAATCTGGTCAGCTTTGTTTCTGAACTATTAGGGTATGTTCACACAGCAGCGTCCGTTACGGCTGAAATTACGGGGCTGTTTTCAGGAGAAAACAGGTCCGTAATTTCAGCTGTAATGGCATGTTGAGGCGCTTTTCGCTGCGTCCATTACGGACGTAAATGGAGCTGTTTTTCCATGGAGTCAATGGAAAACGGCTCCATTTATGTCTGAAGAAGTGACAGGTACTTCTTTGACGCGGGCGTCTTTTTTACGCCCGCCTTTTGACAGCGGGGCATAAAAAAAATGACCGTCGGAACAGAACATCGTAAGACCCATTCAAATGAATGGGCAGATTTTTGCCGACGCTATTGAGCCGCATTTTCGGACGTAATTCGGGGCTAAAACGCCCGAATTACGTCTGTAAATAGTGTGTGTGAACCCAGCCTTAACCGCACTTGAGGATTTATTAATTTATTGCACCCTGAGTCACACTATGATAGGCTCGTCATCACATAATCTGTCTAGGGGCAAAGTTATGGCCAAATGTAGCTGACATTGCTGAAGTAAACTTTTCCAGTCTTATAAATGATATCAAGGCCCAACTTAAAGATTAATAATTTAAATTGAATAGCAAGAATTAGAATTACCATTGTATAAAAAAGAGGAATGGACATGCCAAATCTAAAATTGTAATATATAGTAGAATCCCTGACTGAAATCAAAACCAATCAGTACCTTCAGGAAAAAAAATAAATCAAACTCTACTACAAAACCAAATTACAGCAATGGAATTAGAGAAAAAACATGGGTATCTGTACACGTCTGTAGTCTGGATGTTCTGTTTCAAATATATTGTTTTCTTTCTATTGAAGGACAAATCAGCACAAAATTGTATAGAGCTCTAAGTCCTGTTCAGTAGAAATGCAAGTGGTCCAGGTATTGCAGGTGCAGGACGGATGCTAAAATTATCTTGTATTACGATCATCTGAAAGCAGCCTAATAAACTGATTTGAAAACTATTTTCATAGCGATTTCTGAATCTAAAACTAGTAGAATTAACCCCTTAGCAACATACAATGTACAGTTATGTTGTTGCAAACTTACCGTAACACCACGTAACTGTAAGTTGTGGTCATGGCTGTATATTACAGCTGACACCTTGCTTTAACGGAGCTAGCTTCAATCCCATTAGCCTCTTAGATGCCATGGTCCAAAAGCTTCTGCGGCATCTATGCGGTTTGTAAGCGATCAGCACACCCGCGACGTGATGATGGTGGAGCCGATGGTCTGCTAAATATGGAAGCCTATCAGGCCCTGCCGGAGGCACCAAGAAGATGGCATGGGCTCAGATGCTGAGCCCACGCAATCAGACGTCAACAACTATTGTGGCATTTAAGTGGTTTGTAGTCAATCGACACCCCTGCTAAGAGATCGTGGGCTGCCGATGGTTGCTATGGCAAACGGAGGTCTAATAATGGCCGCCTGGTTGGCCAAGTAATGAAGCCTATTAGGCTCTGCCGGAGACAGGATCTAATAGGCTTGCAGTAAGAGTGACACTGTCAGCTCTAATGCGTTTCACTACTTAGGTAGCACAATGTATTGGAATAGAGATCAGTGATGCAGGCCTTCAAATACCATGGTGGGACAAAAAATGTTAATAAAATGTACAAAAGTATAAAAATAAAAGCCGCCTTTTTTTCCTATAATTTCATTATAGAGGAAAAAAGGAAAACATTAAAAAAGTATACATACTTGTTATTCCCGCATTCATAACAAACTAAACTACAAAATGATCTTGTTAATCTAAGCCCTTACACAGCTTTTTTGACTGAAAAATAAAAAAGTTATGGTTCTCATAATATGGTGACACCAAAAAATAAATTATTTTATATAAAAGTGAATTTATTGTGCAAACGCTGCAAAACATAAAAACACTACATACATATGGTATCGCCACAATCGTATCGACCCACAGAATAAAGTTAATGTCATTTATAGTGCACAACGAACACTGTAAAAAGTGAAAACTACAGATTGTCCCTGTAAGGGGAAGTGTTTTATATATTTATATCTATGTACATGTGAATGCAGATATATATTGTCCCTCCAGAAAGGTGTATATTCATCTCCCTACCATGTAATCAGACACCCTGGGGGATGGAAGCCATAAACAGTGAACTAATCCAGGAAGCAGGAAGTTCCAACTGCCCTTACATCGCCCCACTAGATAATGGTATTCCATGAGGTAGCCATGATGCCCAGCCCCCCCCCCCCTTTCACGTGCATGAGTTGTGATGTCACACAGATGTGCACGGACAAGGTATAAGAGGGTCAACTGCCTCACACTCTGTCTCTTGTTCCTGCTCCCTGGCTCCACTAAGGGTCTCCTCTTCCCTCCTGGCCTGCTCTTGCCTCATGGCCCTTCCTGAGAGACCACACCAACTTGTACCACATGAAGCGCTAAGTATCTTTCTTTCTAACCCTTTCTCTCCAGCTCCTCACCTGCACATTCCCATACCTTGTTAACCCTTGTAGCCCTGAGTCCCTGTTAACCCTTGGTGCCCCTGAGTCCCTGTTTACCCTTGCTGCCCTGAGTAACTTGCTGTCCCTGAATTACCTGCATATCCCCTGGTATACAGCAACCCATTCCCCTTGTTAACCCTTTCTCCTCCTGAGTTCCAAAGTTAACCCTTGCTGTCCCTGTTAGCTGATTGACCCTTAGTGTACAGGGATAGTTATTGCTAGGTGGAAGTGGGACAGAAACAGTGAGCATGTACATGTGTATTGTGTTGTAACGTAACTGTATTCATATGTATGTTTAGGTAAGTGGGTGGCGGTATAATTAGGACTGTAATACCGCGTTTATACTGTACTACGTATAGTGTGAGTATACTCAGTATATATTAACGTGTTATATGTATTGGGGTATACTGATACTATACTGTGATCAGTTACTGTGTTCTGTGTTTAGTTGGTGTATTTTAGATGTAACTGTGATTATTGTTAGTAATAAATATTACCCTTTATTTACCATACAATTGTATTTATTGTACGGTCTTATTCCGTTGAGTAGAAGCAAAGAAAGCAAGTAGACGTTAGTTTAAGGAAAAGGTAGGGGAACTAGGCATAACCCTAGTGACCCTGATTATAAAGGAGGTAGTAATAGTGGGGGACACAAGTAGGTGAAACCCGCTATTATACCGGCCCTTTTACACACGTGGGTGTTTGTGTAGTGAGTATTTATTATATATATAGTTATACATATAAGTCCTTTTTCAGTCCCGCAAAAAATAAGCCCTCACACGGCTCCGTTGGCGACAAAATAAAATAGTTCTGGCTCTTAGAATATGATGACACAAAAGGTGCAGAGTGTTCCAAAAGGGGGATAAGATCGGACACAATTTATCAGTGCAACACTGGCCACACATCTGTAAAATATTATTTATTTACCCCATTATTATACCCTCTTATTATGCTCTGATGTACTCCGCACAGCCTACATATGCCCCCACATTATAAAATGAAATAGCAGCAAAAACCCCAAACAAAACTACTACCAAGCAAAATACGTGCTCCAAAATCCAAATAGCGCTCCCTCCGTTCTGAGCCCTAGAGTGTACCAAAACAGCAGTTTACGTCCACATATATGGCATCGCAATACCCGGGAGAACCCGCTTAATAGGTAATGTGGAATTTGTCTTCAGTGGCACAAACTGGGAATAACAGAATCTGCACTAAAATAGCATATCAGTGGAAAACTGCAATTTTCACTTTGTACCATCTGCTGCGCATTCATTTTGAATGAAAAAAACCTTGTGGGGTCGAAATGCTCTCTACACCCCTTAAAATGCCTTAAGGGTGTAATTTTCAAAATGGCGTGACTACTTTGGGGTTTGTTTTACTATTGGACCTCAGAGCTCTGCAATTGTGGGCCAATGCTGCTGTAATCCCCAAAATAGGCCTCAAATGTGCATGGTGTTTCCCTCCTAAACCCTGTCATATGTCCAGGCAAATGATAAATGCTTTGAGGGGTGTAGGCTCCAAAATTTGGTCACTTCTCTTTCCACTGTATTATGGTACCTCAGGGGTTTTGCAAATGCGACATGGCCCCCAAAAACAAATCCAGCAAAATCTGCACTTCTGCCTTTCTGAGCCCTGCCGTGTGTCCAAACAGCATTTTATGACCACAGATGGGGTATTGTCGTACTCGGGAGAAATTGATTTACAAATATAGTGGAGGTTTCTCCTTTATTCCTTATGAAAATAAAAAAATTCAACATTTTAGTTGAAAAAAAAATAGATTTTAATTTTCACGGGTTAATTCCAATAAATTCTGAAAAGACCTGTGGGGTCGAAATGCTCACTATACCCAAAGATAGATTCCTTAAAGGTGTAGTTTCCCAAGTGGAGTTACGTTTTCACTGTTTTGGTCCCTAATTGGCTTTGCAAATGCAACATGGTACCCAAAAACACATTCCAGCAAAATTTAAGCTCCAAAAGCCAAATGGTGCTCCTTTCCTTCTGAGACCTGCCGTGTGTCCAAACAGCAGTTTATGACCACATATGGGGTATTGTTGTACTCAGGACAAATTGATTTACAAATGTTGGGGGGGTTCCCTTTTAATCCCTTGTGGAAATTAAAAAGTTCTACATTAAAAAATTGAGATTTTATTTTCAGGGCCAAATTCAAATGAATTCAGTCAAAGCCCTGTATGGTCAAAATATTCACTATATACCTAGATTAATTCTTTGAGGGGTGTCATTTCCCCAATGGGGTCACTTCTGTGGGGTTTCCACTGTTTTGGTCCCTCATGGGCTTTGCAAATGCGACATGGCACCTGAAAACCATTCCAGCAAAGTTTGAGCTCCAAAAGCCAAATGGTGCTCCTTTCTTTCTGATTCCTATCATGTGTCCAAACTGCAGGTTATTACCACTTATGTGGTGTTGCCATAATCTGGAGAAATTGCAGGTTGCTTTTTCGTCTTTATTCCTTGTAAAAAAAAAAAAAATCTGAAAAAATGTGGATTTTATTTCATGACCTATTGCCAATAAATTCAGCAAAAAAACCTGTGGGGCCAAAATGCTCACTATATCCCTAGATAAATTAATTGAAGGGTACAGTTTTTCAAATGTGGTCAATTATGGGGGGTTTCCACTGTTTTAGCACAAGACGTCTTCAAATCTGACATGGTGCCTAAAATATATTTTAATAAAAAGCAGACCCCAAAATCCGCTAGGTGCTCCTTTGCTTCTGAGGCCTTTGTTTCAGTCCATTAGCACACTAGGGCCACATGACGGATAATTCTAAAAACTGCAGAATCTGGGCAAATAAATATTGAGTACGTTTCTCTGGTATAATCTTCTGCGTTAGGTTATGTTCACACGGCCTATTTTCGGCCGTTTTTGGGCTGTAAACGCATGAAAAATCGGAAGCAGAACGCCTACAAACATCTGCCCATTGATTTCAATGGTAAAAATGGCGTTCTGTTCCGAAGGGCCGTTTTTTTACGCGGCCGTTTTGAAAAACGGCCGTGTAAAAATACGGCTGTGAAAAAGAAGTGCAGGTCACTTCTTGGGACGTTTTTGCAGCCTTTTTTCATTGACTCTATAGAAAACAACTCCAATACAGCCGTAAAAAAAACAGCGAAAAACGCAGCGAAAATCCCGAGTGGCTTAAAAAACATCTGAAAATCAGGAGCTGTTTTCCCTTGAAAACAGCTCTGTATTTTCAGACGTTTTTGAGTTTGCGTGTGAACATACCCTTACAGTAAAAAAATATAAAAAATTAATTTCTGCAAAGAAAATTTAATTTGTCAATTTCACATCTGCTTTGATTCCTGTGAAACGCCTAAAGGGTTAAGAAACCTTCTAAATTCTGTTTTGATTATTTTGAGGGGTGCATTTTTTTTTAAAAATGGGGTGATATATGGGGAGTTTCTAATATATAGGCCCATCAAAGCCAATTCAGTACTAAACTGGTCCCTAAAAAAAATAGGTTTTGGAAATTTTCTTGAAAATATGAGAAATTGTTGCTAAAGTTATAAGTCTTGTAACGTCCTAAAAAAATAAAAGGACATTAAAAAAAATGTGTTAACTAGTAACTATTTTGTGTAATATTACTATCTGTCTTACAAGCAGATACATTCAAATTTAGACAAATTAACATTTTTGCAAATTTGCTCTAAATTTTTGAGTTTTTCACAAATTAACACTGAATGTATTAACTAAATTTTACCACTATCATAAAGTACAATGTGTCACAAGAAAACAATCTCATAATTGCTTAGATAAATAAAGGCATTCCAAAGTTATTACAACATAAAGTGACACATGTTAGATTTAAAAAAATCAACTGTATCCACAAGGCCAACACAGGATGTGTCCTTAACCCCTTCCCGCTCCTGGACGTACTATTAGGTCATGGCAGCTGTATCGTTCGCGCTCCATGACCTAATAGTACGTCTCGGGAGTAACGGCTGTTTCGGCCGTCCTCCCGACACATACAGGAGCTGTGACAGCTGCTGTCTCGTACAGCAGCTGTCACAGCTCCTACAGCGGGGACCGATCGCTGTGTCCCCGCTGATTAACCCCTTAAAAGCCGCGTTCTATAGAGATCTCTGCTTTTTAGGGGTTAAGCTGCCATCGCCGGCCTGCTACACGATAGCGGCCGGCGATGGTGACTATGGCAACCGGACACCAAACAATGGCGTCCGGCTATGCCATAGACGGATGCCTAGTGGGTCCTGATAAAGTCAGGACCCACTATGCTTGCTTTCAGTGAGTAGCTGACAGTTCTAATACACTGCACTACGCATGTAGTGCAGTGTATTAGAATTGAGATCAGGGCCTCCTGCCCTCAAGTCCCCTAGTGGGAAAAAGTAATAAAGTAAAAAAAAAGTTAAAAAAAGATGTGTAAAAATAAGAAAATAAAAGTTTTAAAAGTATTAAAAGTAAAAATCCCCCTTTTTACATTATCAGTCATTTATTATTAATAAAAATATATAAACAAACAAATAAACTATACATAATTGGTATCGCCTTGTCCATAATGGCCTGAGCTACAAAATTATTTTGTTATTTATCCCGCACGGTGAACGCCGTAAAAGAAAATAATAATAAACCGTACCACAATTGTTTGGTCACTTCGCCTCCCAAAAAATGGAATAAAAAGAGATCAAAAAGTTGCATGTACCTAAAAATGGTACTGATCAAAACTACAGTTCGTTACGCAAAAAATAAGTCCTCGCACGGCTTTATTGATTGAAAAATAAAAAAGTTCTGGTGCTTAGAATAAGGTAACACAAAAAGTGAATGATTTTTTACAAAACGTATTTTATTGTGCAAACGCCATAAGACATAAAAAAACTATAAACATCTGGTATCGCCATAATCGTATCGCCCCGCAGAATAAAGTGAATATGTCATTTATAGCGCACGGTGAACGCTGTAAAAAAAATAGAATAAAAAACAATAGTAGAATTGCTGTTTTTTAGTCACCACGCCACCTAAAAATAGAATAAAAACTGATCAAAAAGCCGCATGCACCCCAAGAAAACTACAATGGATTCCTCAAGGGGTCTAGTTTCCAAATTGGGGTCGCTTTTGGGGGGTTTCCAATGTTTTGGCACCACAAGACCTCTTCAAACCGGACATGGTGCCTAATAAAAAAGAGGCCTCAAAATCCACTAGGTCCTCCTTTGCTTCGGAGGTCGGTGCTTCAGTCCATTACCGCACTAGGGCCACATGTGCGATATTTCTCAAAACTGCAGAATGTGGGCAATACGTATTAAGTTGCGTTTCTCTGATAAATCCTTTTGTGTTATAAAAAAAATGGTAAAAAGAGGATTTTCTGACAAAAAAATAAAATAAATTTCACCTCTACTTTGCTCTAAATTTCTGTGAAACACCTAAAGGGTTCATAAACTTTCTAAATGCTGTTGTGGCCTTACAGCGCCATGCGGTGTGGTATAAGAAGCTGGCCGTGCACATCATACAGATGGCATTGTACAATGCGTACGTGCTACATCGATGTGCAGGCCAGAGGGGAACTTTCCTGGAATTTCAAGAGGTGATTATCAAGAACCTAATCTTTAGAGACCAAGAAGGGAGGGGCACCCAGTACTTCAGGAAGCGGGGCCACACGCATCGTACCAGGGCGGCAACACTTTCCAGGAGAAGTTCCCCAAACTGGCAAGAAGGGAAAAAGTCAAAAGAGGTGCAAAGTCTGCTATAAGAGGGTGATAAGGGATGACACAATATATCAATGTGACACGTGTCCCGAATAACCAAAGCTCTGTATGAAAGAGTGTTTTAAAATTTATCATACATCCCTTGGTTTATAATCTACCCCAGTTTTACTTACCCTGATGTACTCCGCACAGCTTATCCCCCCTTGTCTTTCCCCTCTGGGCCTTGCTGTGTGCCCAGGCAGCTGATAACAGCCACATGTAGGGTATTGCCATACCCGGGAGAACCCACATTACAGTTTATGGGGTGTAGGTCTCCGGTCAAAATGTTCACTACACCTCTAGATGAATGCCTTAAGGTTGTAGTTTTTAAAACGGGGTCACTTCTTGCAGATTTCAACTGTACTGGTACCTCAGGGGCTTCTGCATACATAACTTTGCACTAGAAAATCCCCAGTAGGCCAAATGGTGGTCCTTTCCTTCTGAGCCCTCCCATGGGCCCAAACGGCAATTTATCACCACAAATGGGGTATTGCGGCACTCAGAACAAATTGTGCAACAGAATGGGGTATTTTGTTTCTTGTGAAAATAAGAAATTTTCAGCCAAAACTACATATTATTTGAAAAAAATAATTTTGTTTTAATTCCCAGCCCAATTCAAATAAGTTCTGTGAAAAAACTATGGGGTCTAAATGGTCACATTACCCATAAATTAATTCCTTGAGGGGTGTAGTTTCCAAAATGGGGTCACTTCTGGTTGGTTTCCATTGCTTTGATACCTCTGGGGATCTGCAAATGTGACACGGCACCCGAAAACCAAACCAGCAAAATCTACACTCCAAAGAACACACAGCGCTCCTTCCCTTCTGAGGCCTCCCATGGGCCCAAACGGCAGTTTATCGCCACAAATGGGGTATTGCTGCACTCAGGAGAAATTGGGCAACAAAATGGGGTATTTTTTTCACTGTGAAAATAAGAAATTTTGATAAAAAATGACATCTTATTGGAAAAAATTATACTTTTTTTCATTTCACAGCCCAATTCAAGTAGGTGCTGTGAAAAAACTGTGCAGTCAAAATTGTAACAACAACCATATTTGAATTCCTTGAGGGGTGTAGTTTCCAAAATGGGGTCACTTCTGGTGGGTTTTCATTGCTTTGATACCTCGGAGGCTTTGCAAATGCGACATGGCACCCGAAAACCAATCCAGCAAAATCTGGACTCCAACAAACACATAGCGCTCCTTTCCTTCTGAGCCCTCCCATGGACCCAAACGGCAGTTTATCACCACAAATAGGGTATTGCCGCACTAATGTCAAATTGGGCAACAAAATGGGGTAATTGGTTCCCTGTGAAAATAAGAAATTTTGATCACAAATGACATTTTATTGGAAATTTTTTTTTTTTATTTTCACAGCCCAATTCAAATACGTGCTGTGAAAAAACTGTGCGGTCAAAATGGTAACAACAACCATAAATGAATTCCTTGAGGGGTGTAGTTTCCAAAATGGGGTCACTATTTTGGGATTCCTACTGTTTTGGCACCTCAACACCTTTTCAAACCTGGCATGCTGCCTAAAATATATTCTTATAAAAAAGAGGCCTCAAAATGCACTAGGTGCTTCTTTGCTTCTAGGGCTTGTGTTTTATTCCACGAGCGCAGTAGAGCCACATGTGCGACATTTCTAATAACTGCAGAATCTGGACAATACATATTTAGTAGTGTTGCTCTGATAAAACCTTCTGTGTTACAGAAAAAAAAATGGAATACAATTGAAAACAGCAAGCAAAATGAAATTTGCTTTAATTCCTGTGAAATGCCTGAAGGGTTAAAAAACTTTCTAAATGCTGTTTTGAATACTTTGAGGGGTCTAGTTTTTAAAATGGGGTGTTTTATCAGGGTTTCTAATACATAGGCCCCTCAAAGCCACTTCAGAACTCAAGAGGTACCTTAAAAAAAGGCTTTTGAAATTTTCTTAAAAGTATGAGAAATTGCTGTTTATGTTCTAAGCCTTGTAACGTCCAAGAAAAATAAAAGAATGTTCAAAAAACGATGCCAATCTAAATTAGACATATGGGAAATGTGAACTAGTAACTATTTTGGGTGGTATAACCGTCTGTTTTACAAGCAGATGCATTAAAATTCTGAAAAATTCTATTTTTTCAAAATTCTCTCTAAATTTTGCAATTTTTCACCAATAAACACTGAATATATCGACCAAACTTTACCACGAACATGAAGCCCAATGTGTCACGAGAAAACAATCTCAGAATCGCTTGGATAGGTTTAAGCATTCCGAAGTTATTACCCCATATAGTGAAATATGTCAAATTTGTAAAATGGGCTCTGAGCCTTAAGGCCAAAACTAGGCTGCGTCCTTAAGGGGTTAAGGGTTAATTATGAAAGTACCAATAAAATTAATAAAATATTTATATTCTATGACTCTCCATGAGTACCAGCAATTGATTAATTGTTAAATTAAATGCTCCACAGTTACTTTAATTTTATTGTTTACACCATAAAAAACCCTCTTTGATTGGTCAGTGTAAAATAAACAGTCTATGTATTCTAACAGGACCACTGTATATTGCTCCACTGTGAGAATGTGTAGGGAGGGTAAGCTAAAAGATAACTAAAGTTGCAAATAAAATAATATTTGCATAAGCAGCTACTGTATTCAGTCACCAAGGCTGGTTGTGTCCACTGTCAACATGCCATCAAATAATTAATTATGTTATTTTGTAATATATATTGATGATGTTATCAGTTACAGGGTTCCAGAACAAAAGCTGTACTTGGACCCCTTAACAATTCCAAAGTTCCTAAGCTTATCACCATGGATCTGGCTTCTAATATGGCCTATGGACAGGGGTTGTCTTGCTTTGACAGCCTCTCTAAATGATTCAATCTTATCTTCTTAATCTATTTGTGTTCCTGCCAATACCACAGACATTAACCCCTTGCGTACCTTCGACGTAATAGTACGTCGCTGGCCGCTTATTCCAGCGTACCTTCGACGTACTATTACGGCGCAGGAATAAACTGTCACTATGTGAAATCACATAGTGACAGAACAGCGGCGGCAGCTGTCATTGACAGCTAACCGTCTCTGCTACCGGCCTGGGGACCAATTAGCAGTCCCCAATGCCGGCGATTGCTGTGATTGGTCAGTCTCTGAAGACTGACCAATCACAGCCGTCTGTGACGTCGTCTGCAGGAGAAAGCTCCTGTCACTTTCTCTGATCTCCTCACTTCTGTGAGATACGTGAGGAGATCAGAGAAAGCGGTGTAAAAAAAACAAAACACTATTTTTATTAACCCCTTCCCGAAAATGGGCGTATAGTAACGCCCTGAGGATGAAGCGGGCACAGGAGCTGTGCTCGCTCCATCTTCATCGGATGTCGGCTGTAATATACAGCCGACATCCCACTGCAACTACAGCGATCACTGTCCTCTCCGATCGCTGTAGTTTAACCCCTTAAATGCCGCTGTCAATAGCGACAGCGGCATTTAAGTGATTGATACAGAGGGAGGGGGCTCCCTCTGCACCCCATTGCCCCCCCCCCCCCCGCAAAAAATCGTGGGGTTCTGATGGTTGCAATGGCTACCAGGAAGCCTAGCAACGGCTTCCTGGTTGCCAGGTACGGGAGCCTATTAGGTCCTGCCCAAGGCAGGACGTAATAGGCTCAACTGTCAGTTGTAAAGTGACAGTTACAATACACTGCACTTCATCAGCACATACAGAAGTAGTGCAGTGTATTGTACAGGGGATCAGAAGATCAGATCTTCCAGTCCCCTAGTATGTGTAAAATAAAAAGTGAAAAAAAAGTAAAAAAAAAGTTTTAGATAAATAAATAAATACAAGTTTTACGTAATAAAAGCCTTGTTTCCCTGACCAAGCCCTTTATAATTAGAAAAAAAATGAAAAAAAAGACAAAAACTAGACATAATAGGTATCGCCGCGTTCGTATCGGCCTGACCTAAAAAAATATCATATTATTTATCCCGCACGGTGAACACCGTAAAAAAAATACCATAAAAAACAATGGCAGAATTTCCTTTTTTGGTCACGTTGTTTCCAAAAAAATTGAATAAAAAGTGATCAAAAAGTCGCGCGTAGCCAAACATGGTACCAATAAAAACGACAGTGTGTCACGCAAAAAATGTATGTACTCCGCACAGATTACATATGCCCCCACATTATAAACTGAAACACCAGTAAAACACTAAACAAAACTACTACCAAGCAAAATCTGCGCTCCAAAAGCCAAATGGCGCTCCTTCTGGGCCTGGCAGTGTGCCCAAGCAGCGGTTTATGACCACATATGGGGTATTACCGTACTCTGGAGAACCGCTTAACAATTTATGGGGCGTATGTCTCCAGTGGTACAAGCTGGGCCCAACGCATTGGGCACTGAAATAGCATATATGTGGAAAATATCAATTTTCAATCTGCAACATCCACTGTGCACTAATTTCTGCAAAACCTTTGGGGGTCAAAATGCTCACTACACTTCTAGATGAATTCCTTGAGGGGTGTAGTTTCCTAAATGGGGTCACTTCTCGGGAGTTTTCACTGTACTGGTACCTCAGCGCAATGCAACATGGCACCAAAAACCAATTTTGTAAAATCTCCACTCCAAAAACGAAATTGCACTTTTTCCGTTTAGACCCTTGCCGTATGTCCAAATAGCCGTTTACAACCACATATGGGGTATTTCCGTAATCAGGAGAAATTGTGTAACACATTTTGGGGTGTCTTTTCTCCTGTATTCCTTGTGGAAATGAAAAATTCTGAGCTAAAGCTACAGGTTATTGGGAAAAAAAAATGTTTTCATTTTCACGGACCAATTCTAATAAACTCTATAAAACACCTGAGGGCTCAAAATGCTCACTACACCTCTAATTTAATTCTTTCAGGGGTATAGTCTCCAAATTGGGATCACATCTGGGGAATTTCTACTGTACTGGTACTTCAGGGACTCTGCAAATGCGACATGGCCCCCAGAAACCAATTCAGCAAAATCTGAGCTGCAAAATCCAAATCGTGCTCCGTCCCTTCTGAGCCCTGCCATGGGTCCAAACAGCAGTTTATTACCACATAATGGGGTATTTCCGTAATCAGGAGAAATTGCTTTACAAATTTTGAGGTGCTTTTTCTCCTTTATTCCTTATAAAAATTAGAAAATTCTGTGTTTTTTCCAAAAAAAAGTCTCTTTTCATCTTCACAGACTAATTCCAATAAATTCAGCAAAAAACCTGTGGGGTCAAAATGATAACTATACCACTAGAAAAATTCCTTGAGGGGTATAGTTTCCAAAATGGGGTCACTTTTGGGGGGATTCCACTGTTTAGGTCCCTCCAGGGCGTTGCAAACGTGACACGGCACTGAAAACCATTCCAGTAAAATCAGAGCTCCAAAATCCAAATGGGGGTCCTTCCCTTCTGAGCCCTGCTGTGGGTCCAAACAGCAGTTTATTACCACATATGGGGTATTTCCGTAATCGCGAGAAATTGCTTTACAAATGTTGGGGTGCTTTCTCTCCTTTATTTCTTGCAAAAATTAGAAATTTTTACGTTTTTCCAGAAAAAAAGTAGATTTTCATTTTCACAGACTAACTCCAGAAAATATAGCAAAATACCTGTGGGGTCAAAATGCTAACTATACCCCTAGATAAATTCCCTGAGGGGTGTAGTTTAAAAAATGGGGGTCACTTTTGGGGGTTTCCACTGTTTTGGCACCACAAGACCTCTTCAAACCTGACATGGTGCCTAAAATATATTCTGAAAAAAGGAGGCCCCAAAATCCAAGAGGTGCTCCTTTGCTTCTGAGGCCTGTGTTTCAGTCCATTAGCGCACTAGGGCCACGTGTGGGATATTTCTAAAAACTGCAGAATCTGGGCAATAAATATTGAGTTGCGTTTCTCAGGTAAAACCTTCTGTGGTACAGAAGAAAATGTATTACATATGAATTTTGTAAAAAAAAATGAAATTTGAAAATTTCAGCTCTACTTTCCTTCAATTCCTGTAAAACGCCTAAAGGGTTGAAACACTTTCTGAATGCTGTTTTGGATACTTTGAGGGGTGCAGTTTTCAAAATGGGGTGTTTTATGGGGGTTTCTAAAATATAGGGCACTCAAAACCACTTCAGAACTGAACTCGTCCCTGAAAAAATCGCTTTTTGAAATTTTCTTAAAAATATGAGCATTTGCTGCTAAAGTTCTAAGCCTTGTGATGTCATAGAAAAATAAAAGGATGTTCAAAAAACGATGCAAACATAAAGTAGACATATGGGAGATGTTAATTGGTAATTATTTTGTGTGGTATTACCATCTGTTTTACAAGCAGATGCATTTAAAATTGGAAAAATCATAATTTCTTCATATTTTCGCTAAATGTTGGTGTTTTTCACAAATAAGCAATGAATTTATCAACCAAATTTTTGCACTAAACTAAAGTACAATATGTCACGAGAAAACAATCTCAGAATCAATTGGATAGGTAAAAGCATTCCGGAGTTATTACCACATAAAGTGATACATGTCAGATTTGAAAAAATGGGTCTGGTCCTCAAGGCCAAAATGAGCTGGGTACTCAAGGGGTTAAAACAAGAAGACTTTTCGGTCCTAAAGCAATATAAACATTTATTTACGTTCTATTGAATTGTGAAAAGCTTCAATGTGCTAACAATACAGAATCTATTCAATTTATTCTTTAAAATTCCCATAACTGATAAATACCTAACTCTGCTTGAACGATTAGGTGGGATCTGATGAAAAGGTGAAGAATTTATAATCTTTCTATAGTAATCATTGCAAATATATAGGCAAGGTCAGCACAAAGTATATCATTATTAAGTCCACTAATGTATTAATACAAAGAGATAAAGTGCAATAATTTACAGTAACCCATAGTACAGTGGGCAATAATAACATATGCAGCTAATGCACAGTAGACCAGCAATTTATTTTCTTTTAAAATATTTTTTATATTGAGAACAAAAGATTAACAAGCAAAAATGTATTTAGCACAAAACAATGAAAATACAAATGTTGTAAGTTTATATTGCATTGTACGAAGGCGTCTAAAAATTTTAACTACAGTAAGTCGTAAAATATAAGGCATTGTTCACATTGCGTTTGAGGTTCCGTTAAGGGCCCCAGTCGCAGATCTGGCCGAGATTGCCGGAAACAATAGCGTAGCATACTACGCTATTGTTTCAAGGAAAACTACGGACACCTCGACGGAAAGATAACGTATTCCATTAAAGTCAATGGGTTTTGTCGGCCACCGATGGTATCCATGGTTCAACTGAAACATTGCTTCCAATTTCCCTTGTTCTGCTCATCTGACAGAGCAGAACATCGGAAACCCACGATACAGGTGTGAACATAACCTAAGATATCTGAAAATTGTAAGAGAGAAAGTGCGTATGTGTTTTACCTTCATATTTTACCAAGTTGTATTATAACTTGCGATAAACCGGGAGTAGGAAAAGGGGAATATGGGGCATGTAAGGAATCTGAGATATGAGCTGTAATATTTAAGTTGTTAAAGGTCAGACTGCTGTATTAAGAAGGGTTTTTAATGTTGATATAATGTGTAGGACTAAAGGCCTTTAGAGATAGAGGGAGTGGGGGGGATTTGGATCAGTTTTCTTAGCTGGGTAGTTCTAAGAGATGAGTTAGGTAACACACATGTTTCGCAACACTTTCAAGTTCCCTTTAAGGCTATGGACCTACCGTACCGGTCTATGTTAAAGTCCCTCCCGCTACTTTTTCCATGCAAGTTTCTAAATGTTTCGGAATTTCATTTGACTTCTTGTCTCCCAATGAGCCAGTTCTTCCAATCTGTTAAGATTATCTACTTTTGTTATCCATTGGGCAATAAAAGAGTGAGCGGGTGATTTCCATGATGCTGCCAGTATAATTGTAGCCACTGGTACTAGTGGGCTTACTAATCGTAACTTATTGTTGTCCATCGAAGAGGGAAACAGATGTAGTATCAAAGTTTCTGGCGTCTAAGGTAGCTGGATGTCGTAGACGGATTCTATCAGTGTTGCAATGATTTAGCAGATGCGAGCTGCACTGGAATGGGATGCGATAAGTAAAAATGGTTTTATATTAATAAATCAGAAGTAATTATGTTTCTTTTCCTTACAGAGATAATGGCATTTTTATATTTGTTTATAGTGGCTATTTTTGCTGAAGCACCAACAAGAAAGGGCAGCCATATTAGTTGTTACCTTTAACTGATGGTATAACTGTCACCATGTTGTTGATTAAATATAGTGACAAAATAAAAATTGGTCATCGGTCTCTGAAAAGTTACAGCAGAAGACAATACCATTTGAAGCTGAAGTCCCCTGTTGCTAAGCACAATTCTCACAAATAGTCTATTACCTTGTATATGGCCATTTGACATTTTGGGTAAAAATTCTATTTCATGATTTGATTGGGTTTCACAGCTACAAGCTTTTTTTGGGGCTGGTCTTCTCACTGGATACTGACATCAATCTCCTCGCAGTGCCTGCTTCTGCTTGTTCTGTGTTCAGTATTCAAATCCCTGCAACAGGCTCACTATTCGTTTCGATAGGTCTCATAAAGCATGGATTCATATGCTGATTTGGGATTCTAAGCACCAGAAGCAGGATTTTGTCATTGAGGGCCGGCCTAAGGTAGGTTGGTGTTCTGTGCAGTACCCTCTATGGCAGGGGTGTCAAACTCGGCCGAGTAAGTGGGTCACATATAGAAAAAATGTGAAGTTGATGGGCCGCATTACTTTCAAGTTTGAGACAATACAAAATTATTGTTAATCAGTTAGTTATTTGAACTACTATAATACTACTACATTACTATGGTTTAAACTTAACGGAAATTTGTGAGTTTTCTCCACGTGCTCATTTGAACAATCCAGTTTTCCAGCTTAAGTGTCGCTAAATGCAGTCCGGCGGCTCAGTTGGCAGCGTTTGGCAGACACACAAATGACAAGATTTAGCAGCCCCTTTAGGGATAGTGCCACAGAGCCCTCTATAGATACTGCCACTGTGCCCTCTGTAGATACTGCCACAGTGCCTTCTGTAGATACTGCCACAGTGCCCTCTGTAGATAATGCCACACACCCCTAGATAATGCCAGTGTCCTTTGTAGATACTGCCACACACCCACAGTGCCCTCTGTAAATAATTACACAGTGCCCTCTGTAGATACTGCCACAGTGCTCTCTGTAGATGCTGCCACAGTGCCCTCTGTAGATGCTGCCACAGTGCCCTCTGTAGATAATGCCACACACACCCCTTGTAGATAGTGCCAAACATCCCCCCAGTAGATAGCTCCATTGGGGCTCCCTCTGGGATTCCAGCTTCTCCTGACATCACTGTTCATATATGGACAGACATATCAGGGACAACCCCAGATCTGGAGTTCCGGGCAGAGCACTAGTAGCGCTCCTACTGGGACTCCAGCTGTGCTCCTGATATCACTGTCCAGCTCTGGGCACAGCCACAGAGTCCCGGAGCAGAGCCAATACTAGCGCTCTGCCCAGGACTCCGCTCTGGGGAAGACCCTGACATCACTGTCCATATATGGACAGCGATGTCAGGGAATTCCAGAGAGTCCCGGAGCAGAGCCGATACTAGCGCTTTGTCCGGGACTCCGCTCTGGGGTAGACCCTGACAACACTGTCCATATATGGACAGCAATGTCAGGGAATTCCACAGATTTCCGGAGCAGAGCCGATACTAGCGCTCTGCCCAGGATTCCGGCTCTGGGGAAGCCCCGGACATCGCGTGTCCATGTATGGACAGCGATGTCAGGGAATTCCAAAGAGTCCCGGAGCAGAGCCTATACTAGTGCTCTGCCCAGGACTCCGCTCTAGGGAAGACCCTGACAACACTGTCCATATATGGACAGAGGTGTCAGGGGGATTACACAGAGTCCCGGAGCAGAGCCGATACTAGCGGCTCTGTGTCCCGCGGGCCGCAAATTACAGCCTCAGGGGCCGCATGCGGCCCGCGTGCTTGAGACCCCTGCTCTATGGAGACCCCTACCCTTATGATGTACCATGTTGTGCCAATTAATATTGCCCAGTTGATAAACTAGGAAATATATCAGTATCCTGTGCAGCTGCCTTTCCATATGTTTGGGCACAAAGTATTGGATCCGGGGAGCGACCTAGTCAGTCGAAACGTCAGTGAGCTGGTCTGACGGTTCGGCTCCTAGCTGCTCATGTGTGTCTCTGATTTAGATTTTATCAGTATTAGAGTAAGATGAGGTGTTAAAGACACACAGGAGCCGCTGTCAGCCAAACCATTAGTCCAGCTCACTGAGGGATTTAGCTGACAGCGTCGTTCTGCAGCTTCTATGTAAGGGTGCAGTTACACGTGGCAGATTTTGTTCTAGAAATTTTCTGCAACTGAAAATCAAGTTTCATTGATTTGAATGGAACTTGCAGAAATTCATGCACCTGCTGCAGAAACAACCACTTTCGAATGAATGGAACTGATTTTCAGTCACACAAATTTCTGCAACAAGATCTGCCGCGTGTGACTGCACCCTCAAGTGTATACTAAGTGCTTAGTTTCCCAAAATACATTCATTGCATTAAAGAAAATGACACCAAAGTTTTCCAGAGCCTTTAATGCCTGGAGGATTTTTTTTTTTTTTTCATATTTGCCTCCCTGCATTTTATCAGCTTTTTTTTATCTGTATGTCTACATAGAAACTTAAGGCCTAACTTTTTGCAGGAGTTGCACTCTTATTAGGCTTTTCACCTTAAATTACACTACCGTTCAAAAGTTTAGGGTCACTTAGAAATTTCCTTATTTTTGAAAGAAAAGCACAGCTTTTTTCAATGAAGATAACATTAAATTAATCAGAAATACACTCTATACATTGTTAATGTGCTAAATGACTATTCTAGCTGCAAACGTCTGGTTTTTAATGCAATATCTACAAAGGTGTATAGAGGCCCATTTCCAGCAATCATCACTCCAGTGTTCTAATGGTACATTGTGTTTGCTAACTGTGTTAGAAGGCTAATGAATGATTAGAAAACACTTGAAAACCCTTGTGCAATTATGTTAGCACCGCTGTAAACAGTTTTGCTGTTTAGAGGAGCTATAAAACTGACCTTCCTTTGAGCTAGTTGAGAATCTTGAGGATTACATTTGTGGGTTCGATTAAACTCTCAAAATGGCTAGAAAAAGAGAGCTTTCATGTGAAACTCGACAGTCTATTCTTGTTCTTAGAAATGAAGGCTATTCCAATGCGAGAAATTGCCAAGAAACTGAAGATTTCCTACAACGGTGTGTACTACTCCCTTCAGAGGACAGCACAAACAGGCTCTAAACAGAGTAGAAAGAGAAGTGAGAGGCCCCGCTGCACAAATGAGCAACAAGACAAGTACATTTGAGTCTCTATTTTGAGAAATAGACGCCTCACAGGTCCTCAACTGGCAGCTTCATTAAATAGTACCCGCAAAACGGCAGTGTCAACGTCTACAGTGAAGAGGCGATTGGTCTGGGGTTGCTTTGGTGCTGGTAAAGTGGGAGATTTGTACAAGGTAAAAGGGATTTTGAATAAGGAAGGCTATCACTCCATTTTGCAACGCCATGCCATACCCTGTGGACAGCGCTTGATTGGAGCCAATTTCATCCTACAACAGGACAATGACCCAAACCACACCTCCAAATTATGAGAAATAGACGCCTCACAGGTCCTCAACTGGCAGCTTCATTAAATAGTACCCGCAAAACGGCAGTGTCAACGTCTACAGTGAAGAGGCGATTGGTCTGGGGTTGCTTTGGTGCTGGTAAAGTGGGAGATTTGTACAAGGTAAAAGGGATTTTGAATAAGGAAGGCTATCACTCCATTTTGCAACGCCATGCCATACCCTGTGGACAGCGCTTGATTGGAGCCAATTTCATCCTACAACAGGACAATGACCCAAACCACACCTCCAAATTATGCAAGAACTATTTAGGGAAGAAGCAGGCAGCTGGTATTCTATCTGTAATGGAGTGGCCAGCGCAGTCACCAGATCTCAACCCCATAGAGCTGTTGTGGGAGCAGCTTGACCGTATGGTACGCAAGACGTGCCCATCAAGCCAATCCAACTTGTGGGAGGGCCTTCTGGAAGCATGGGGTGAAATTTCTCCCGATTACCTCAGCAAATTAACAGCTAGAATGCCAAAGATCTGCAATGCTGTAATTGCTGCAAGTGGAGCATTCTTTGACGAAAGCAAAGTTTGAAGGAGAAAATTATTATTTCAAATAAGAATCATTATTTCTAACCTTGTCAATGTCTTGACTATATTTTCTAGTCATTTTGCAACTCATTTGATAAATATAAGTGTGAGTTTTCATGGAAAACACAAAATTGTCTGGGTAACCCCAAACTTTTGAACCAAAGTGTACATGATAACGTTACTGTCGTGTTTGTTACTGTTATGGGGTTACCAAATAAACTATATGGACAAAGCTGTTGGGACACATACACATTACACCTACAGCAGCTTTTTATAACATCCCATTCTGAATCGATATGCAATAATATGGGGTTGGTCCCCACTTGCAGCTAAGATAGCTTCCATATTTGTGAGAAGGCTTACAACAAGATTTTGGAGTGTGTATCTGGGAATTTTTGGCAATTCATCCAGAAGAGCATTAGTGAGGTCAGACAACTGATGTTGGATGAGTTGGCCTTGCTCGCAATCTCCATTAAAGTTAATCTCACAGGTGTTCGATGGGGTTAAAGAGGCTCTGTCACCAGATTTTGCAACCCCTATCTGCTATTGCAGCAGATAGGCGCTGCAATGTAGATTACAGTAACGTTTTTATTTTTAAAAAACGAGCATTTTTGGCCAAGTTATGACCATTTTTGTATTTATGCAAATGAGGCTTGCAAAAGTCCAAGTGGGCGTGTTTAAAGTAAAAGTCCAAGTGGGCGTGTATTATGTGCGTACATCGGGGCGTTTTTACTACTTTTACTAGCTGGGCGTTCTGACGAGAAGTATCATCCACTTCTCTTCAGAACGCCCAGCTTCTGGCAGTGCAGACACAGCCGTGTTCTCGAGAGATCACGCTGTGTCGTCACTCACAGGTCCTGCATCGTGTCGGACGAGCGAGGACACATGCTACAGTTGATTCTGCAGCAGCATCGGCGTTTGCAGGTAAGTCGATGTAGCTACTTACCTGCAAACGCTGATGCTGCTGCAGAATCAACTGTAGCCTCTGGTGCCGACACGATGCAGGACCTGTGAGTGACGACACAGCGTGATCTCTCGAGAATACGGCTGTGTCTGCACTGCCAGAAGCTGGGCGTTCTGAAGAGAAGTGGATGATACTTCTCGTCAGAATGCCCAGCTAGTAAAAACGCCCCGATGTACGCACATAATACACGCCCACTTGGACTTTTACTTTAAACACGCCCACTTGGACTTTTGCAAGCCTCATTTGCATAAATACAAAAATGGTCATAACTTGGCCAAAAATGCTCGTTTTTTAAAAATAAAAACGTTACTGTAATCTACATTGCAGCGTCTATCTGCTGCAATAGCAGATAGGGGTTGCAAAATCTGGTGACAGAGCCTCTTTAAGGTCAGGTCCCTGTGTCTCACCCAACCATGCCTTTATGGATCTTGTTTTGTGCACTGGGGCACACTCATGCTGGAACTTAAAAAGGGCCTTTACCAAACTGTTCCCACAAAGTTGGAAGCATACAATTATCCAAAATTTCTCAGCATGCTGAAGCATTAGGATTTCCCTTCACTAGAGCTAAGGGGCCTATGCCAACCTCTAAAAAACAACTCCGTAGCATTGTCCCTACAGACTCGTCCATCAGACTGCCAGATAGAGAAGCGGGATTCGTCTCTCCACAGAACATGTTTCCACTAATCCAGTGCTTTACACCTCTTCATCCGACGCTTTGCATTGTGCTTGGTGATATAAGGCTTGATTGCAGCTCCTCAGCCATGCCATGAAGCTCCTGGTGCACAGTTTTTTTGTGCTGTTGTGAATGCCAGAAGAGGTTTGAAACTCTACAGTTTTTGAGCCAACAGAGCATTGGTGACTTTTATGCACTATGCGCCTCCCCACTCTGTAACTTTACATGGTCGACAACTTCATGGCTGAGCTGCTGTGGTTACTAAGCACTTCAACTTTGTAATAATACCCCATACAGCTGAGAATATCTAGTTGGGAAGAAATTGCATGAACTGACTTGTTACAACAGTGGCATCCTATTACAGTACCACTCTCGAATACAGTGAACTCTTTAGAATGACTTATTCTTCATATATGTTGGCAGACTGCATGGCTAGGTGCTTTATTTTATGTACATGTGGCAATGGGGCTGAATAAAACGCCTGAATTCAATGATTTAGGCCTAATTCACACTGCGTTTTAACTCTTACGTCAAAGGTATAAGTCGGGAGAAGTCTTCACATAAACTTTTGACAAAAAGAATCAACGTAGCTACTTGAAGCGCTGGGCCTGGGGAAGCATGTATGGACAGTGACGTTAGGGGCTTGGAGGTTCTGGAATACTCATTCAGAGCATCGGCAATGCTCTGGCCGGGGATTCCACTCCTGAAGGGAGTCCCTGACGTCACTGTCCATATATGGACATTAACGTTAGAGGCTTTGTAATGACAGAATCCCCGGAAAGATCGTCAGCAACGCTCTGGCTGGGGATTTTACTTTTGGAGGTAGTCCCTGACATTACTGTCCATATATGCAGTGCGACTTTCTAATCAACAGCATATCAACTTATGCTCTGAATTCTGTGCGGAAACACTTCGTGTTTGGCTAATAGACTTTAATGGGGAGTTGAGATTTGTTGCGTTTTGTACAGAATTTATGCTGCAGAAACACAGTAAAAAAGTGTAAAGTTTGATATAATCAATGCTTGACACTAAATCTGCAGGTGAAACCATTGAGGAAAATGCAACATTTCTTCAGCGATATGCGCAGCAAAAACACATTTGCCGTGGATTTCTGTGACTGAATTACTTGAGGGTTTTTGAGTTTCCGCTGAAGATTCTCTGATGCAGTGCATCCTGCCTATAGGTACATACCCTTATATTGCTGTCGGGCAAATGGTCGAGCGTGCATGTGTTTTTAATAGGGAGAGGAAAATAAGCCAATACCAGAAACTTCTGCAAGTGGCTTATAACCTGCGGGAACAAAAGATTGGGCATGTTGGAGTCAGTGCCGTTAATGGAGAGTCGGTACAACTCCATACATATTAGGTAGACAGCTAGTCCCATCGAAATCATCAGGATTTGGCCGAATGTTATATAATTTGTATAGACACTCTTAACTTTGTTCTAGGTAATTTAATTATTAAGTTATTATACATTCAACATGTTAAAGTATGTGATAGTGATGTATTTTAATATAATTTTATGTTTACCACTTTTTGTTTATTTTTCATTTTAAATTCCACTGATAGTCAGAGTAGCATGGACGACATTATCTGTGTCTACTCTGCATTTCCAATATCATTAATATTATTCTTTCATGTGAAAGCCAATTAAACACAAACTTTTCTTTGTAACAATAATCTCAATGGAATATTATACAATAAATTCTTCAACATGTTTTATCATAGTCATAGCTGGATAACAATTGATGTTTTTAATTAATTTCAGTTAAATCAAAATGTATGAGCCAATAATTAAATCACTAGTACTCAGACAATGACATCATTAAAAATCTGCATTGCACTTGGCCATGAATATTGAATTTTCTAACCTCTGTTCAATATCAATGTTTACTGCAGAAGAATTGCTTCTTTAAAAATATAGCAAAATCCACACAGAAAAATGATGCATAACTTTATTGTTAAACACAAATTATTCTTGTGTTTTGTTTTATTTTATGTACAATACGTTTTTTTTCCTAAGTTCAGCACCATAGAGATTTAGACTTATGCATATTATTTATTGATTCGTACAGTATGCTACTAACTGGTTGTTTATGGATCTTGGGTATTTGAAGTATTACATTATTGCTGAATTAAATCAGTATGTTTCAGGCATCTTTTGGAATAGCTGCTGGTTATTTTCCCTGTTTACAGTATTTGTTTCTGGTCTCTTTTTTAAAAAAAAATCTTTAAACTTTCTTTACTTCTACAAAGGATATACAACAAATAAACCACAGAGTTTATCTCGCTACCTCCCACCACCCTCTCTCCCGCATGAGAGAAAAAAATAATAATAATAAAAAAATGTTGTTTCATACGGTTTTACAATATCAGTCCATTTTTTTCCATATGTCAAACAAACTTTGCAAAGACCCTCTGGATTTAAAAATGTAGAACTCATGGATGGACAATTAGGCTTGATATGCAGTGTTATGCAGAGTTTTTGTGATTTTTTGGGGCGTTTTTCATGGATAGGAGATATCCGTTGGATAGGTGATCAATGCTAGATTACTGGGCATGCACAGTGCTGCCTTATTCTAAGTCTATGGGGCTGGAGGAAATAGTGCATGCCCGGCTGCTGCTTCATTTCAACTCCTACTAGCCGCCTACATGTGACTGGGTTAAACAGGGACCTCCTATCTGGCAATCACTGGGTGTCCCAGCGGAGGAACCCCAACGATCTTGCATTTATCACTTTTCCAGTGGATAGGTGATAAATGCTTTAAGCTGGAAAACCCCTTTTAAAAAGAGTCCTGTACCGCTGAGTTATCTGTAAGTGCTTTTATCTTGTACTACTAAGGCCAAAGGCCACTTTCACACAGCAGTATTATGGTCAATATTTTGTATGAGTATCTGTAAGCCAAAACCAGGAGTGGGTCTAAAACATGAAAGAAGTTCAAATGTTTCCATAAGGCTTCCTTAACCCATAGATTTTTTTCTGGCAATTTAAACTGCATCAAAAAATGCTTCTAAAAAAGTGAGCGTTATTAAAATGTAACAGTATTTTTTAATGCTGTGTCTTAGTGGCACTTTGGTGGTGTTTTTATTGTGCCATTTTGTACATGCTTTTTTTATTGTGTTTGTGAAGTCCTATAGGGAAGCCTATGGGGAAAACGCAAGGAAAAAATTCCACTGACCACAAAATTGCCTCAAAACGCCACAAACCAAAAGGTAACTGTGTAGTGCATTTGATATTTTACTAAAGACTTTAATGTAACATCTGGCCACACTAAAAAAAAACACATTAAAAAAAGATGCAAGAATGTCATTAGAAACGGCACAGAAATATAAAAATGCAAGAAAACGCAGTGTGTAATACCAGCCTTATACGCTTTCTCTATGTAAGTTTCACTCCTGGCGTTTGGCTTCCAAATACTGGTACACAATTCTGGCCAAAATATCGCCATGTAAAAATGGCCCTAGGCTTCCTTCACACACACAATTTTTCTGGCAATTTAAACCGCATAAAAAAATGCTTCTAAAAATGCTAGCATTATTAACCCCTTAATGACCAAGCTTGTGTGGACCTTAATGACCAAGCCAGATTTGTCAAATCTGGTATGTCTGACTTTATCAGAGAATTATTCTGTGAAATATTTGAATATCCAAGTAATTCTGACATTGTTTTTTCATCACATGTTGTACTTTATTGTAGTGGTAAAAGTAGACTGATACTATTTGCGGAAATTAATAAAAAAATAGAATAATTTTAACAGCAATATGTCACATATGTACATACATACCGTACAATTTTTTTTATTAAATATTTTTTTTTATTAAATATATATTTCCATCTCTTGATTTTGGCAGCACTTTTGAAAAAAAATATTTTTGAGCAATTTAGAAGACTTACAAATTTAATATTTTCCTGCACCAAGCCAGGTTTTCAGAGGCTCATAGGTATCAGAATGATGGAAAACCCCACACCCCATTTTGAAAACTACACCCCTTAAAGTATTTATTAAGTGGTGCTGTAAGTATTTTGACCCCACAGTTTTTTTGTAAGAATTCATGAAAAGCAGGTGTTAAAATAATATCATTTCACTTTTTTCATAAAAGTATCACTTTGAAGACCGATTTCTTTGTAAAGCGAACATGAGAATGAAAACACACACCCCAAAATCTATCACCCTGTTTCTCCTGTTTTCAAAAATCTGCTTATTAGATGTGTGGATGGGCCAAAAAGTGGGAGCACCCTTTGGCTTTCAGGACACAATTGAATAAATTCTAGGCCCCATATCATGCATTTAGAGACATTGAGCTGACTGAACAAACGAAAAAAAAAACACCCATAAATGACCCCATTTTAAAAACCAGACCCCTAAAGGTATTTATCTAGTGGTGTAGTGAACATGCTGACCCAAAATTTTTTTAAAGGAGGAAATAATGGGTATTATTTCAGACACTATGGTATACACTACCGTTCAAAAGTTTGGGGTCACCCAGACAATTTAGTGTTTTCCATGAAAACTCACACTTATATTTATCAAATGAGTTGCAAAATGACTAGAAAATATAGTCAAGACATTGACAAGGTTAGAAATAATGGTTTTTATTTGAAATAATAAATTTCTCCTTCAAACGTTGCTTTCGTCAAAGAATGCTCCATTTGCAGCAATTACAGCATTGCAGACTTTTGGCATTCTAGCTGTTAATTTGCTCAGGTAATCGGGAGAAATTTCACCCCATGCTTCCAGAAGCCCCTCCCACAAGTTGGATTGGCTTGATGGGCACTTCTTGCGTACCATACGGTCAAGCTGCTCCCACAACAGCTCTATGGGGTTGAGATCTGGTGACTGCGCTGGTCACTCCATCACAGATAGAATACCAGCTCCCTGCTTCTTCCCTAAACAGTTCTTGCATAATTTGGAGGTGTGCTTTGGGTCATTGTCCTGTTGTAGGATGAAATAGGCTCCAATCAAGCGCTGTCCACAGGGTATGGCATGGCGTTGCAAAATGGAGTGGTAGTCTTCCTTATTCAAAATCCCTTTTACCTTGTACAAATCTCCCACTTTACCAGCACCAAAGCAACCCCAGACCATTACATTACCTCCACCATGCTTGACAGATGTCGTCAGGCACTCTTCCAGCATCTTTTCAGTTGTTCTGCGTCTCACAAATGTTCTTCTGTGTGATCCAAACACCTCAAACTTCGATTCGTCTGTCCATAACACTTTTTTCCAATCTTCCTCTGTCCAATGTCTGTGTGCTTTTGCCCATATTAATCTTTTCCTTTTATTAGCCAGTCTCAGATATGTATTTTTCTTTGCCACTCTGCCCTGAAGGCCAGCATCCCGGAGTCGCCTCTTCACTGTAGACGTTGACACTGGCGTTTTGCGGGTACTATTTAATGAAGCTGCCAGCTGAGGACCTGTGAGGCGTCTATTTCTCAAACTAGAGACTCTAATGTACTTGTCTTGTTGCTCAGTTGTGCAGCGGGGCCTCCCACTTCTCTTTCTACTCTGGTTAGAGCTTGTTTGTGCTGTCCTCTGAAGGGAGTAGTACACACCGTTGTAGGAAATCTTCACTTTCTTGGCAATTTCTCGCATGAAATAGCCTTCATTTCTAAGAACAAGAATAGACTGTCGAGTTTCACATGAAAGCTCTCTTTTTCTAGCCATTTTGAGAGTTTAATCGAACCCACAAATGTAATGCTCCAGATTCTCAACTAGCTCAAAGGAAGGTCAGTTTTATAGCTCCTCTAAACAGCAAAACTGTTTACAGCGGTGCTAACATAATTGCACAAGGGTTTTCAAGTGTTTTCTAATCATCCATTAGCCTTCTAACACAGTTAGCAAACACAATGTACCATTAGAACACTGGAGTGATGGTTGCTGGAAATGGGCCTCTATACACCTATGTAGATATTGCATTAAAAACCAGACGTTTGCAGCTAGAATAGTCAATTAGCACATTAACAATGTATAGAGTGTATTTCTGATTAATTTAATGTTATCTTCATTGAAAAAAACTGTGCTTTTCTTTCAAAAATAAGGAAATTTCTAAGTGACCCTAAACTTTTAAACGGTAGTGTATGTTTCTTCAAATTCTTCTTACATTTCCACATGAAATCGGGAAATAGGAGAGACATGTGGTAAAAGGTTATTTTGTTAGAAAAATGCCACATTAATAAATTTGTGTGGCATACAAAATAGAAGTGAAGCCGTGTATTCATAACGGATGCATCTTGCTATATACGTATTTGCCTGTACTTATGACTATGTCTTGCTACAGAAGCAGAAAATTGTGTGGTACGTTTCCAAACAGGGGTAGTTGCAGAGTCCTGGTAGAGATTGGCACATCGGGCAGTAGAAGCGACTATCCCTCCTCCTTCCATGCTTACCGCAAACCCGGCACCTTTTCTGGGGATATCTTAGCGTCTCGGTGGAAGGTACAGGGTGAAGAAGGTGGTGCTCTGCAAGTCTTCACACATCCTCAGACTCGTAGGGTTGTGCAGGGGCATTGGAGTCAAATAGGAGACGCTCAATAACCTCCTCCTGGAACTGAAGGAAGGTGAGCGCTCCTTGTTTTTTTTTTTATACAGCACAAACCCATTATAGGTAGCTGTAACGTCTATGGCCACGGTCTGTCGTTCTAACTTACCCCTCAACGACCGCGGCCATGGACGTCCTGCTGCTGTGCTGCGTCGTCCCCCTGTGAGACGCCGGCACTCACTTCCAGGTATTGAGCCTGCGTCACGCACGCACTCGTGACCGCTCTTATAGGGCCAGCACGCGCACCTGAAAATCATTATCAGCAACTCATGAATTCCTGGACTATAAGAGGGTCACTGCCTTTCTTATCCTCGCCTGAGTATTTTTGTTTTTTCCCTTAGTCTGTCTTGCAAATGGTCTCCTAAATGTCTTCCAGCTTCCCAGTGTTCCCCATACCTGTATCCTGTTTCCCGTGCTATCTGTACCATCCTGGTCTACTGCCGTGCTGAGCTGTTGTCGTGTTTTGCTGCATCTCCACGCCTGTTCTACTGCACCACGCCTGACGTCTACCTGCTGCCTGGTCCCTGCCGTGCCTGCCTCGCTGCTGTCTACATTGCCTCAGGTACCCTTTTCTGGACTATAGACTCTGTACCATACCTGTTTGGCCAGCTGCCGTCCCACTACGCGGTACGGCCCAGTGGGTCCACACCCCGCCTCGTGACAGTAGCAATCTGAATTAGGTAGATTGCTACTTTTTTGTACCAGGCCCTGGTCCTCCACTTCACCAAATACGGTTGAAGCACCTGGTCCAACAGATCTACACCCCCCATGAACTTATTGTAGTCTGTCACACAGACAGGCTTATGCTTTTTCACGGTGTCCCCCCTCTTTCTAACTGCCACTGTGGTGTCTGGATGCAGAGTGGACAGCATATAGACGTCCTTCTTGTCATTCCACTTTACTGCAAGTAACTGCTCACTTTCCACACGTCTGGAAACCAATTGCTTTGGGAATCCCACCCTGTTTTTACGGTTTGTCCCGCAGGCCCCTGTATTTGCAGCATGGAGGGATTTAAAAAGGGGGACACTGCTATAAAAGTTATCAGTGTAGACGTGGTACCCTTGGTGCAGGAATGGCACCATTAGGTCCCACACAATTTTTCCGGATGTGCCAATTGTGTCTGGGCAGCCTGGGGTAATAATTTGGCGGTCTTTACCTTCATAGATTAAGAAACCGCAGGTGTAGCCTGTTGTTATCTCGCACATCTTATATAATTTAATGCCATATTTGGCACGTTTGTAGGGGATGAACTGCCAGAATGAAAGACAGCCTTTGTAGCTCATCAGGGATTCCTCCACCGATAAATTTTGATCTGGGGTGTAGGATTTGAGGAAAGATTCTTGTAGGAGGGAAATTAACGGTCTCAATTTATTAAGGCGATCGTAGCCTGGGTCATTTCTTTGGGGGACTTGGGAGTCATCTGTAAAATTAATGAAGCGCATTATGGATTCATATCGGTGTCGGGACATAACTGCTGCAAATACAGAGGTAACGTGGACAGCTCTTGATGCCCAGTAGGAGTGGATAGTTGATTTTTTTGACCAACACCATATTTAGCCTACAAAAAATTAAGCTCAGGGACACTAGTGGGGGTCCATGATGAGTACATGGATGTGGGTTTACGTGCATTGAATTGTCTTGCAGATATATTTGTCTGTTGGACAAGCAACTCAAGGACTTGATCACTGACAAATATGTGGAAGAAGTCCAAAGGGGTATAATTAGCAACATCCATGTAATAGGGGGTGCTGGCTCTTATTTTTACCATTTCTCTCTTCTCTCACAGAATATATTCTGTGAGAAAAGAGAGAAAACTAACCGCCGCTGTTTTTACAGTGATTGCCGTTATTCGGTGAATAACGGCGATTACGTGACTGGGGACAGGACGAAACGGTCCTCGGTCTATGCTACAAGGCCTCAGCTACCTCCGTAGCTGAGTATACGGAGTTTAATCACCTCTGGGGGGCGCTATCTTATGCCAAAGTGCCACCGTAAAAAGGCAGTGCTCTGGCATAAGTACCCTTAATGGCCACCGTGAAAACACGTATAGGCGGTCATTAAGGGGTTAAAATGTAACAGTATTTTTTAATGCGGTTTCTTAGTGGCGCTTTGGTGGTGTGTTTATTATTCCATTTTGTACATGATATTTTTCTGGTGTTTGTGAAGTCCTATAGAGAAGCCTATGGGGAAAACGCCAGTAAAAATACCACTGACCACAAAATTGCCTTAAACCGCCACAAACAAAAAGGTAGTTGAGTGTAGTGCATTTGATATTTTACTAAAGACTTTAATGTAACATCTGGCCGCACTAAAAAAAACACATGTTATATCCAGTCTTAGGCCTCATGCACACAAACTTATTTTTTCCCTCCCGTAAATACTGGCGTAAATACGGGTCCTTGGTCACACGTATTCGACCCGTATTGCACCAGTATTTACGGACCCGTGCCAATAAATACGGGTCCGGTGTCACCAGTATTCCACCCGTATTTACGGGCACGTTTTCGCTGCAAAATTGCACTGCACTAATCGGCAGCCCCTTCTCTCTATCAGTGCAGGATAGAGAGAAGGGGCAGCCCGTTCTGAGGTAAAAGTAAAAGAAATTCATACTTACCCGGCCGTTGCCTTGGTGACGCGTCCCTCTCTTGACATCCAGCCCGACCTCCCTGGATGACGCGGCAGTCCATGTGACTGCTGCAGCATGTGATTGGCCTGTGATTGGCTGCAGTGGTCACATGGGCTGAAATTTCATCCCGGGAGGCCAGACTGGAGGAAGAAGCAGGGAGTTCTGGGTAAGTATGAACCTCTATTTTTTTTTACACGTTGATTTATATTGTGATCGGAAGTCACTGTCCAGGGTGCTGAAAGAGTTACTGCCGATCGTTTAACTCTTTCAGCACCATGGACTGTGACTATCCACTGACGTCGCCTACCAACACTCCCATAATTACGGGTGCACACACATAGTCACCCGTAATTACGGGAGCCCCATAAACTTCTATGGGCCATGCACCAGTGCCGTAATTACGGCCTAAAATTGGACATGTTCTATATTTTTCAACGGCCCGGGCACCTTACCGTAAGCATACGGGGAGGTACCCGTGGCCAATAGAAGTCTATGGGCCCGTAATTACAGGCCGTAATTCCAGCCCATGATTACGGGCGTTTTTACGTTTGTGTGCATGGGGCCTTAAACTGTATATAATTCCAGCCTTATATGTTTTCTCTTTGTAAGTTTCACTCCTGGCTTTGGCTTCCAAATACTGGTACACAATACTGGCCAAAATACCGCCATGTAAAAGTAACCTTAGGTTTCCTTCACACAATTTTTCTGTCAATTTAAACTGCATCAAAAAACGCTTTTAAAAATGCTAGCGTTATTAATATGTGGCATTTTTGGTGGCATTGTCCACTTAGTGTCAATTTGAATATGCTTTTTTTTTGGAGTTTTTGGGCGGGTTCACACATGGCGGATTTTCACTTAAATTCCGCTGCGGACACTCCGCAGCGTTAATCCGCAGCGGAGCCGTTTCTCCATTGACTTTCACTTTAATTTCGCAGTGTTCGTTTACACGATGCGTACAATTCCGCTGCGGAGCATAGGCTGCGGAGCGGAATGTGGTGTCCGCAGCATGCTCTGTCTGTTGCGGAGCAGTGGCGGACTGGTTGCGGACTCATGGCGGAATTTCTCCATTGACTTCAATGGAGATTCTAAGTTCCGCAATGAAGTCCGCAGCTGTCATGCACATGTTATGTGTGGTGCGGAGCGTATTGGTTTTTTAACATGACATTTCTTCATTCTGGCTGGACCTATGTATTTCTAGGTCTACAGCCAGACTGAGGAAGTCAATGGGGCTCCCGTAATGACGGGAGCGTTGCTAGGAGACGTCAGTAAATAGTCACTGTCCAGGGTGCTGAAAGAGTTAAGCGATCGGCAGTAACTGTTTCTGCACCCGGGACAGTGACTACCGATCCCAATATACATGTATCTGTAAAAAAACATATAAGTTCATACTTACCGAGAACTCCCTGTTTCTGTCTCCAGTCCGGCCTCCCAGGATGACGTTTCAGTGGAAGTGACGGCTGCAGCCAATCACAGGCCAAGCACAGGCTGCAGCGGTCACATGGACTGGCGCGTCATCCAGGGAGGTCGGGCTGGATGCTGAAGGAGGGACGCGTCATCAAGACAACGGGCGGTAAGTATGAATTTCTTTTACTTTCACTAGGGAAAGTGCTGTCCCTTCTCTCTATCCTGCACTGATAGGGAGAAGGGAAGCACTTTTCCTGCAGTCCGCAGCGGCCAGTCCGCATCAATTTTCTGCACATTTTGTGCAGATCCGCAGCCGTAATCCGCAACCCGGATTAGGTGCGGCATTGATGCGGACAGTTGCGGAGGAATTCCGCCATGTGTGGTCATGCCCTTTGAAGTCCAATAGAGAGGCCAATGAGAAAAACTCTTTAAGAAAACACCATGCCAAGAGCATGCTGCGTTTGAAAAGAAACGACACTGAATTGCCAAAATTGCAAAAATGTTTAAAAATGCTACAAACCAAAATGCAGTTGTATGAAGTGCATTTGATATTTAACACTTTATTGTAACATCTAAAAATATAATTGAAAAAGACAGCAAAAAATGCCATTAGACTTCAACAGTAAGAATAAATTCTGCACTAAAAATCGCAAGTTAAGTTATGTTGCAGTTTTGACACCGTTTCCAAAGCGGAATCGCAGTAAAAACCCCAAAAAATCAGAAGGTTCATATATACTTTCATATATTCAATGCCCCACACTAAATCCGCATATAAAACTGCTGCGAATTCTGCAGCAATATGCGCGGCAAAAGCCCATTATTTGCTGCAGATTTCTGTGGCAGATTTACTTGCGTTTATTTTATATTCCACTGCAGTTTTTTTGTTGCAGAAAATCTGCAGCGTACCTGCCTGTGGGAATATACCTTTAGGCTTTGATCACATTAAAGTTTCTCCTCACCTGGATCCAATTATGGTTTTGGCTTAAAACATGCAATCAAAATCAGCAGCAAATCTGCACTTCGTGAACAAGATCTTAGGCTGGGTTCCCACGTAGCATAATTTCTGCAGAAATTCTGCAACTGAATTCTGTTTGGAAAATCCACAGCATTTACTTTTATATACAAGAGAATGTTGGTCTGCTCATCGTACATATGACCTGGACACCTCATTGAGATTATATCGGTGTCATAGTGACATGTCCGAGCACTGAGACCCCCACCGATCGTTAAAACGAAACAGCAGAAGCGCTTGGGTGAACGCTGAGCCGCTTGGTTTCTGATCGGCTTTTCTAGGAAAGCCAATGTAGCGGTGTTTGGACTCAATAGAAAGTCTATGGGCCCGTACACCGTTACATCAGCTTTCTGAGAAAAGCCGTTTAGAAACTAAGCGCCTCAGCCCTCACTCAAGCGCTTCTGCCTCTTTGATTTAGTGATCGGTGGGGGTCTCAGTGCTCGGACACCCACCAGTCAAACCTTCTGACTAGAGATGAGCGAACCGGGACAACCGAACCCGGTTTCGGTCCGAACATCAGGAAAAGTTCGGTTCGCAGCGAATCTGAACTTCACCGGGTTCGGCCGAACCCGTTTTCACCGAACCTGGTCAAAAATATTATACAAATCGGCAGCCACTTGTCTCTATCAATCACTGATAGAGAAAAGAGGCTGCTGATTAAAAATAAAATAAAAAGCATTTCATACGTACCCGGTCGTTGTCTTGGTGACGAGTCCCTCTTCTTCCTCCAGTCCGACCTTCTTTTCTGACGCGGCAGCCTGTGATTGGCTGCAGAGGCCTCTGCAGCCTGTGATTGGCTGCAGAGGCCTCTGCAGCCTGTGATTGGCTGCAGCGGTCACATGGGCTGTAACGTCACCCAGGAATGTCGGGCCGGATGTCGAGAGGGACGCGTCACCAAGGCAACGGCCAGGAGACCGGACTGGAGGAAGCAGAAAGTTCTCGGTAAGTATGAACGTCTTTTTTTTTTGACAGGTAACTCTATATTCTGATCGGAATTCACTGTCCAGGGTGCTGAAACAGTTACTGCCGATCAGTTAACTCTTTCAGCACCCTGGACAGTGACTATTTACTAACGTCGCCTAGCAACGCTGCCGTAATGACGGGTGCACACGACCATAAAAACACCCGTTATTACGGGTCGTAATTACGACCCGAAATAGCGGGCCCATAGACTTCTGTTAGCCATGGGTACCTTCCCGTTTTCTCACGGGAAGGTGCCCGTGCCGTTAAAAAGATAGAACATGTTCTATTTTTTTATTTTACGGGCCGTGCTCCTATACTTTATAATGGGAGCACGGCTCGGAAAAACGACCGGCTGCCCGTGGCAGGCCGTGCTCATCTCCTGAAATACTCTGTGCTGCCTTAAACTCTGTGGACAGGTCAGGATCCTGTTTCTTTTAAATGCTGCTGGGGATCCCGCTCGATCCACTATATAAGGCTGCGCTACAGTGCAGCATTTAAAAGAAACAGGATCCTGACCTGTCCACAGAGTTTAAGGCAGCACAGAGTATTTCAGGAGATGAGCGTGCAGATTCAGTGCTGCTGTGAACTCTGCTCTTACATTACGTAGCTCTCAGTCTGTTACCTCTCCTCCACTCCTGTCCTCAATAACACCTTCACATGATTGGCAAGTCACCACGTAGTGGTAAGAGCAGAGTTCACAGCAGCACAGAGTATTTCAGGAGATGAGCGTGCGGATCTTGTGCGGGGTGGTGACTTGCCAATCATGTGAAGGTGTTATTGAGGACAGGAGTGGAGGAGAGGTAACAGACTGAGAGCTACGTAATGGTAAGAGCAGAGTTCACAGCATCACAGAATCTGCACGCTCCTCTCCTGAAATACTCTGTGCTGCTGTGAACTCTGCTCTTACCATTATGTGGTGACTTGCCAATCATGTGAAGGTGTTATTGAGGTCGCCTTGTCGTGGCAGGTGGGCAAACACTTTTTGATCAAAATGTGCACTAAGAACCTCCCTATTATAAGTAGATTTAGCTTTAGTGCATATTTATTTATATTTAGTGGTTTAGGTGGCATTAGTGTCGCAGTGTGCTGTCGCCATTCTATGTCTGATAGATATATATATATATATATATAAATATCTGTATATATATCCACTGACAAATTATATATTTAAATATATATATATATATATATATATATATATTTATTCACTGACACAAATTATATGTACTGTATATATATATATATATATATATATATATATATATATATATATATATATATATATATATATATAGACAGATGGATCCAGCAGCACCGGTATAGTGTGGGTGCAAGCCCAAAGGGATAGACCAAGATCCCAATTATATATAGAGCAAAAATCAGGCAGCACTCCGTTTGTGAAGGTGAAAAGAGAGGGTACTTTTATTGTCCCATAGGCTATGCCTATGGGACAATAAAAGTAGCCTCTTTTTTCACCTTCACAAACGGAGTGCTGCCTGATTTTTGCTCTATATATATATATATATATATATATATATATATATATATATATATATATATATATTTATTTATATTTGTATTTAATTGATAATTATGCCCTGTGTTTTGGGGCATATTTGGTGGCTTTTTCTCGGAAGATTTTCTTTGAGACAATACAGCTCAGAAGTTTTGTCCAGAAACTAGAGAAGGCCAACATTTATCAATATCGGCTTCTTTTGTGTCAGTATTAGGCCATGTTCAGACGTGGTGGAATTTTTCCGCTGCAGATGTCGGTGCAGATTTGGGGCAATTTCGCAACGAATCTGCACCAACATTTGCATATTCGACAGGTAATTCAGACGTTGCAGATATCACAGCGGACTTGCCACAGATTTAAGTTTTTACATTGCAAAGTCTGAAATACGCAGTGAAATTTCGCTTCGTCTCCGCAACGTCATGAACATGCTGCGGAGGGAAAATTCTGCACCGCAGGCTAAATTCTGCACAGTTATTTTCTGCAACGTCTGAACTAACTTTCCTAAAAATATATAGAAAGAAATGAAAAAAACGGCTCCTGCAGAATTCCACTCTGGACTGTCCGCAGCGGAATTCAACAGCAATTCCGCCACGTCTGAATGTGCCCTTATTTTTTTTTTCTACCAGTTTACTTTTGCAACAAATTTATGAAATGTCGTGCATTTTTTTTAAAATGAGTAACATTTTATTTACGAGAAGGTGTGGTGCTTTTTTCAGTTTTTTGTCACATTTTATTCATGTCTGCTGGTGGCAAAGCGATGCAAGTTTTTTTGCAAATTTTCTATATTCCAATTTCAAAAACATGGCTAAAAAAACATGACCACAAACATACCCACTTGGCTAACATAAATCACAATGTGGTGAACGGGGTGCAAATAGTAGCTGTTTTTGGAGAATTTACTTATTAAATAATGCACTGTAGTCTTTGGAAAATACACAAAAAAAGTTGTGCACCGAGGGTTGTTTTGAGTCTGTAACCATAGTATATTTTTGTGCCATGTGGTTTAAATTTTATTTTAGAGGCATTGCTATTTGCTGCCAATTAATAAAAAAAATCTGGTTTACTTTCAAAGAGCTAACATGTACATGTCTAGTCTTGCTTCATTAGTTGAAAGGTGGATACAATTGTTTTTGTTGTTTTTAAAAAAAAAAATCTATACAACATACTTATTGCCATAAACAGAGTTGTAGCTAGACTTATTCACCAGTTCAGTCTCCTAGTCCTATATCTAAATACCCAGGCCAAGGCAGAGTGACTTGTTGGTGCCCTCCTGAGATCCAGCACCTGGGACAAATGCTCCGCTAGCCTTTTCCTAGCTATGCAACTGGTCATTAATTGTCATTACCTCTGTATTATCAGCGTATACTAAAGTGCTATATGGAAGCTGTAGAAGACTATGTTATTTAAAACTGACTTCATATATCTGTCTGAAAATTACCTAAGTTCCTTTATTTTTAGCAAATCTGTAGGTAATAAAAAAAGATATAGAATATAGATATTTTACAAGTGTTAAAAATCCTTGACATTAATGCCATGTTCACATCACGCTATGAATGTAGCCATTGACCTCCGTCGGGGGCGAATTTGGCAGCTTAACGTATAAGACTGCACTTTTCTATAGAGTGGGCCACTGCAACAAAGGCAATATGCAGAAAATACCTTTTTTTTTTTAACATTAGGGACAATGGCTGACGTTTGCCACTGTATGGCTAAAAAGGGACACTCCTCTGAGGTATGCCTAGGTGAATACTTCTGACATATACCGCTGTCATATAGCCCCAGCGTGATGTGAACAGAGCCAAACAGAATTTGGAAGTTTAATTAATTAATTTTCTGCATACCATTTCCAGCCTAATTTAAACATAGGCTTTTTTTTTTTAAATAAAAAGCATTCTAATAGAACAGTAAAAGCATTCCCTAGATCCAACAATGGCTGAATTGGATGTAAGATGATGTCATACTAACATGCACATGCATTCCTTTCATTGTGACACATAATAATGAGCCCTTGTGTATAACATACATTTAATTGTTCCTTTCACTCCTAACAAATTGTGCTATAAATAATTATTACATTATTAGCAATCCGTATTTCATGCTAAGAACTCTGTATAGTTCAAGTAACAAAACTATGTAACTTAAAAATGCAATATTTGTTTATAGCTACCTTTCAGCAACTTTTCATCACTTGTTAATTTTTTGTAAAGATTACATAAAAATTCAAGTTTGAGGCTAAATCTCTGAGCCAATCAGAAATGTAGTCAAAAAATACTTCCTAGAACTAAAGAACCAGGGTGTGCGGAGCTTGTACATGCCACGTCAGGAAGCAACTTAGCTTTCTGGTTGTCATAAGTGAAAAATATATCATTATGATATGCGCAGCTCACGATTCATATGGGGTGGTGATTTTATGAAAAAAGTTCATCCTTTTACCCCACGTTAGCGAAAGTACAAAATCTCCTTCCATAAACGGTTATCAATAGTCCGCTCTGCCCCCTGATTGGCCTATGGAATATTAAATTTTGCAAAAAAAAATTCTAAAAGAAAAAAAAAACCTCTAACCTCCAATCAGAGAGCAGAGGTATGCTACATAAAGCAAAGTTCATGGAGCACACCGGTGAGGTCATGTTAAGGCTAAGTAGGCACGGACCAGGGTCACAGGCCATGGCCCTGTCCCTATATCCAGATTACAGCCTACACTGCTTACCCCCCCCCATACAGGGAGCCTTATGCTGCTCCCCACATCCCCTGCTATAACTCCCCCTCAATACTGTTGTACAGGTAGCCACAGCTCAAACTGCACTGTCCCCCCCCCCCTCCGAGCACTGCACAAAAATGCCACTTAGAGTTACAGCTCCATTTTGATCCTTGCTGAGAGTGATCAGCAACATATTGGTTACCAGATGGCTCCCTCATTTTAAAGCACTGAATCTAGGCTTTAAAATGAGTTTAAAATTGTGTTGTTTTTTATTTCACTTTGAAGTTTTGTATTCCTCCCCCCTGTACTATTTTTAAAGAGGGCTCCAATTGGCCGAAAAGGGACCTGTGGGAGCAATCGGTTCATTTTGAAGCGAAAACTCTGGAATCTCCTCTCACCTGGTCGCCCGATCACTCACAAAACCCCACGGTAGATAGCACAAACCCGCCTGTAGATAGCGCCACCTAAGCTCGCACTAGGAGCGGAATCCCCAGTCAGAGCACTCTGTCCAGGGATCCCACTCCTAGAGGGAGCCCCTGAAATCTCTCCATTCCCTCTGTAGATAGCACAATCCCCCTGTAGATAGGACCATCCCCCCTGTAGATAGTACAATGCCCTGCAGATAGCACCACCTCACTGTAGATAGCACTACCCCGCTGTAGATAGCACCATCCCCCCTGTAGCTAGTGCCACCCCCTGCAGATAGTACTACCCCTCCTGTAGATAGCACCACTCCCTGTAGATAGCATCATCCCCCTGTAGGTAGCACCCTCCACCCCGTTGATAGTGCCACCTAAGCTGCCACTAGGAGCGGAATTTTCAGTCAGAGCACTCTGGCCAGGGAGTTCGCTCTTTGATGGATCGCCTGATATCTCTGTCCATATATGGACTGTAGTGTCCACGGTCCCGGACCGTCAGGATTACTCACCCCCCGACGGCCGCTGCCATGGATCTGTGAGTGCTGGCCCGCATCTCTTTCCTAGGAGACACCAGCGCTCACTTCCGCTACATTCTGCTGTGTCCCATATAGTGCACATGCATGCTCGTGCCCGGCCTTACATGAAAGTAATGATCACCTTGGTCTATAAGAAGGGCACTGCCCCTTTACTCTTTGCCTGAGCGTTTTTGTGTTTACCCGTGTTAGTCTTGCAAATGGTCCCTTAGTGTTATCCTGTTCCCAGTGTTCCTGTACCTGCTACCTGTATCCTGTGCTACCTTTGTTCCTGTGCCTTAGAAAGTTGGAGTCGTGTTGTTCCACTGGTCAAGCCTGCTGTGTTACAACACTCCTTGTGTCTGCTGCCAAGGTCCCATCTGAGCCTAGCCGTTGCTAC
This sequence comes from Rhinoderma darwinii, assembly GCF_050947455.1. Taxonomy (NCBI): domain Eukaryota; kingdom Metazoa; phylum Chordata; class Amphibia; order Anura; family Rhinodermatidae; genus Rhinoderma; species Rhinoderma darwinii. The sequence continues at coordinate 155,720,967 of NC_134688.1, read as the reverse complement.
TGTCTGAACTGCTACAGGTACCCTTGTGCTTGGGCTATATATACATTGACTTGGTACACTGTCTGGCCAGCTGCTATCCCGCTACGGCGGTACGGCCCAGTGGGTCCACATACCCACAGATCGTGACATGGACTATGACAGCAGGGGCTCTCTCTAGGAGCGGAGTCACGGGCCAGAATGTTGCCGATACTCTGGCTGGGAATTCTGCTCCTAGAGGGAGCTCCTGATGTCACTGTCCGTATATGTGTGTGCACTATAGGCCACTGTCCTATCTACAGTGGGCACTATTTGGGCACTGGCATGTCAGAGACACAGGACCCGCTGACACTGAACCCGTCAGTGCCGCTGACCTAAAGGATACATATTTTGGCGCAAGAGACAATTGCTCTCTATACAGCTTACAAAGGAACTGTATCTCAAAAAGTTAAAATAATTTTTAATAAAAAGTATTTAGTAAGTTGCAGCAAACACACTATTTCAAAGGTGTATATAGTATTTAATCCCTTCCCGCAAATGGAGGTGCCTGGTACATCAGGATTGCATGTAACTTAGTGCAATCAGATGTACCAGACACGTCATAAAGATTAAGCGGGCACAGGAGCTGTGCTCGCTTTATCTTCAGCAGGTGCCAGCTGTAATATACCGCTGCAATGGCGGCGATCGCAGTTACCTCTGGTCGCTGCCGTTTAACCCCTTGAATGCGGAGGTCAATAACGACCACCGCATTTAAGTGGTTGACCTCTCTGTACCCCCCCACATGAGCGATTGCGGGTTACCGATGGTTGCTGTCGCAACCAGGAGGCCTAGCAATGGTTTCCTGGTTGGCCTTGTACGGAAGCCTATTAGGTCCTGGCAGGACCTAATAGGCTAATTGTCAGTTGAAAAATGCCAGTTGCAATACACTGCACTACATAAGTAGTTTAGTGTATTGTACAAGGGATGAGAAGATCAGGTCTTCAAGTCCCCTAGTAAGCGTTAAAAAAAAGTAAATAAAGTAAAAAAAATGTTTAAGAAAAATAAATATCGAAAAGTTTTAAGAAATAAATACACGAATCACCATGTTTCCCTGATCAAGTCCTTTATAATTGAAAAAAAAACGAAAACAAAACTATACATAATAGGTATTGGCGCGTTCGGAACGGCCTGAACTATAAAAAATATCATGTTATTTTTACTACACGGTGAACAATGTAAAAAATAAAAATAAAAAACCATGATAGAATTTATTTTTTTTGGTCATCTTGTATCAATTTTTTCAGTTTGTCATGTAAAAAAAAGCACTCCCACAGCAATAGCAACTGCAAAACGAAAAAAGTTATAGCTGTCAGAAAATGGCGACACTAAAACTTTTGTTATTGTAGGAAAGTAGTAAAACGTAAGTAAACACAATATACATTTGGTATCGCTGTAATCGGATTGACCCACAGAATAAAGTTAACATGTTCTTTATGCTGCAAAACAGTTCTAGAGTTACTGTTTTTTGGTCTCCTCGTCTCCCCAAAAATTTAATAAATAGTGATAAAAAAAAACGCATGTACTCCAAAATGGAACCAATAAAAATGACAGCTCGTTCCACAAAAACGAAGTCCTCACACAGCTCCGTCAACGAAAAAATAAAACGTTATGACTCTCGCAATGATACAAAATGATGCAAAATAATAGCTCAGACTAATTTTTTAGGACCAGTAGTTTTTCACTAAAAACCCCACATCATTTGCTAGAACCCACAGGTGGACCCCATAGATGCAGCGGAGATGAAGACACTTCTGCTGCTTATAGGGCTAGTAAAGAAGTCAAAGATTAGGCAATACTGGAGAGCAGATATTTTGTACAATATCCAAAAAACCCGGCCTGTGCATAAAGGATTGGTTCAAAGCGTACCACACCAATCCATGGATTATTATGTTAATATTCATTCACCCCATTATTACATCACCCTATTATGCCCTGATGTCCTCCGCCCAGCTTACATATACCCTGATGTACTCCGCCCAGCTTACATATACCCTGATGTACGCCACCCAGCTTACATATATCCTGATGTACTCAGCACAGCTTACATATGCCCCACATTATAATATGAAATACCAGTTAAACCCCCAAAAAAACTACTACCAAGCAAAATCTGCGCTCCAAGAGCCAAATGGTGGTTCTTCTGAGCCAGGCAGTGTGTCCAAACAGCAGTTTATGACCACATATGTGGTATTACTGTACTCTGGAGAACCCGCTTAACAATTTATGGGGTGTAATGGCAGGAAGGAGGTGAAGGGAACAAGTGAGCCCTAATCTACCCACCGCCCTGTCCCTGCCTACTTGCAACGACCCGCCCTAGGCGACGGGGTACAACTTGGCGGCGGTCCCTACGCTGTCTAAGTGCAAGGGAGTACAAACAGGGAACACGCAAGGGAAGGGCCGGTAGCCCACGGGACACCACGAGGAAACGGAGCGGTGAATGAGTCAGTCAGGATCAGGAGGTAGTGGAGTATACCAACGAGAGCACGGAGCAGGAAGCAAGCCAGGGGCAAAGCGAAGCAGGATAAGCGGAACTGAAGCAAGGCAGAAGCACGGCAGAAGCAGGCTGGAGCAAGGCAGCAGTGGGGCCAGGAATCCAAGAAGAATAACAAGCACTGAGGAAGATAACACGGCAGGTATAAATGGACAGGGGGCGGAGCTAACTCCGACTGACCAGGCCGCGATAGGCTCTCCCACTCCTGAGCCGGCCACCCTAGTTGGTGGGAGCCGGTGTCAGTCTAAGAGGTCTGGCCTCAGGTGTCGACTGATTAATCCCGGGAGTATACACAGACGTAGTACCTGGCAGATCCTTTACATGGGGTGTGTGTCTCCAGTGGCATCAGATGGGCACAACATATTGGGCACTGAAATGGCATATCTGTGGAAACATGGCAATTTTCAATCTGCAACAGCCACCGTGCACTAATTTCTGCAAAACACTTGCACGGTCAAAATGCTCACAATGAATCTAGATGAATTCCTTGAGGGATTTAGTTTCCAAAATGGGGTAATTTTTCGGGGGTTTCCACTGTACTGGTACCTCAGCCCAATGCAACTTGGTGTCAGAAAACTAATCTTGTAAAATCTCCACTCCAAAAACCAAATGGCGCTCTTTCCCTTTAGAGCCTTGCTGTGTGTCCAAATAGCAGTTTACAACCACATATTGGGTATTGCCTTACTCAGCTGAAATTGTGTAACAAATTTTGGGTTGCCTTTTCTCCTGTAGTCCTTGTAAAAAGAAAAAATTTAGATTTAAATTTTCACGGCCCAAGTCTAATAAAATCTATAAAACACTTATGGGGACAAAATGCTCACTACACCCCTAATTTAATTCCTTGACGGGTAAAGTCTCGAAAATGGGGTCACATCTGGGGAATTTCTACTGTACTGGTACCTCAGAAAGCTCTGCAAATGCGACATGGCACCCAGAAACCAATTCAGCAAAATATGCGCTCAAAAAGCCAAATGGCGCTCCTTCCCTTCTGAGCTCTGCCATGTGTCCAAATAGCAGTTGATCACATATGGGGTATTTCCTTACCCTGTAGAAGGTTGATTTACAAATGTTGGGGTGCTTTTTTTCCTTAATTTGATGAGAAATGAAAAATGTTGAGCTAAGGCTACTAATTGGAAAAAAATTAATTTTTCATTTTCACTGAACAATTCTAATAAAATCTATGGAACACCTGTGGGGTCAAAATGCTCGCTACACCCCTAGATGAATTTCTTGTGGGATGTAGTTTGCAAAATGGGGTATTTTTTTAGGTGTTTTCTTTGCTTTGGCGCTATAAGACCTCTTCTAACCTGACAAGGTGCCTAAAATATATTCCAATAAATAGAAGGCCCCAAAATCCATTAAGTGCTCCTTTGCTTCTGAGGCCTGTGTTTCAGTCCATTAGCACACTACGGCTACATGTGGGATGTTTCTAAAAGCTGCAGAATCTGGGAAATGAATATTGAGTTTTCTGTTAACACTTGATGTTTCACAGAAAAAAATTCTAAAAATTGAATTTCTGAAAAAAAAATATGAAATTCATAAATTTTACCTCCAATTTGCTTTGATTCCTGTGAAATGCCTAAGAAACCTTCTAAATGCTGTTTTGAATACTTTGAGGGGTGCCGTTTTTAAAATGGGGTAATTTATGGGGGTATCCCAAAATATAGGCCCCTCAAAGCCACTTCAGAATAGAACTGGTTCCTAAAAAAAATAGGCTTTTAAAATTTTCTTGAAAATGTGAGAAATTGCTGCTAAACTTATAAGCCTTGTAACGTCCAAGAAAAATAAAAGAATGTTCAAAAAACGATGCAAACTACCTGTCTTACAAGCAAATACACTTAAATTTTGAAAAATTCAAATTTTTGCTAATTTTCACTAAATGTTGTATGTTTGTTTTTTTTTACTAATAAGCAATGAATTTATCAACCAAATTTTACCCTTAACCCCTTAATGACCGGGCATGTTTGTACCTTAATGACCAAGCCAGATTTGTCAAATCTGGTATGTCTGACTTTATCAGAGAATAACTCTGTGAAAGTTTTGAATATCCAAGTAATTCTGACATTAAAATTACAATTTTCCCCTATTTTTAACTGCAATATGTCACATATGTACACACATACTGTACAATTTTTTTAATTAAATATATATTTCTATCTCTTTACTCCATTTTGGCAGCACTTTTGAAAAAATAAAATAAATTTTCAGCAATTTAGAGGACTTACAAATTGAATAATAATTGTATAAATTTTGAAGTACATTTTGTTTTCCTGCACCAAGCCAGGTTTTCAGAGGCTCATAGGTGTCAGAATGGTGGAAACTCCCACAAATGACACCATTTAGAAAACTAGACCCCTTAAGGTATTTACCTAAGAGTATAGTAAGTATTTTGACCCCACAGTTTTTTGCTAAATTTAATACATAGCAGGTGAAAAAAAAAATAATTTCACTTTTTTTCATAAAAGTATCAGTTTGAAGACTAATTTCTTTGTAAAGCGACCATGAGAATGAAGAAACACACCACAAAATCTATCACCCTGTTTCTCCTGTTTTCAAAAATACCAACATTGTGGCCCTAATGCGCTGCCTGGACACACGGCAGGACCCAAAAGGAAGGGAGCACCCGGAGGCTTTCAGGACTCATATTTTGCTTGAAAATGTTTTAGGCCCACTGTACATTTGGAGAGGCTTTGAGCTGCCAGAACGATAGAAACTCCCCATAAACGACCCCATTTAGAAAACTAGACCCCATAAGGTATTTATTTAGGGGTATAGTAATTATTTTGACCCCACAGTTCTTTGCTAAATTTAATGCATATCAGGTGAAAAAAATAATAATTTCACTTTTTTCATAAAAGTATTTGTTTGAAGATCGATTTCTTTGTAAAGTGACCATGAAAATGAAGAAACACACCCCAAAATCTATCACCCTCTTTCTCCTGTTTTCAAAAATACCCACATTGTGGCCCTAATGCGTTGTTTGGACACACGGCAGGGCCCCAAAGGAAGGGAACACCCGGAGGCTTTCAGGACTCATATTTTGCTTGAAAATGTTTTAGGCCCCAATGTACATTTGGAGAAGCTTTGACCTGTGAGAGTGATAGAAACTCCCCATAAACGACCCCATTTCGAAAACTAGACCCCTTAAGGTATTTATCTAGGGGTATAGTTAGCATTTTGACCACACAGGTTTTTCGCTAAATATATTGAAATTAGTCTGTAAGAATTAAAATGTACTTTTTTTCTGAAACAACATAGAAATTTTTATTATTTACAAGGAATAACGAAGAAAATGCACACCAACATTTGTAAAGCAATGTCTCCCGATTACGACAATACCCCATATGTGGTAATAAACTGCTGTTTGGACCCACAGCAGGGCTCAGAAGGGAAGGAGCGCCATTTGGATTTATGATTTTGCTGGAATGGTTTTCGGTGCCATGTCGCATTTGCAATGCACTGGAGGGACCAAAACAGTGGAAACCCAACAACAGTGACCCCATTTTGGAAAAACCTTCAAGGAATTTTTCTAGGGGTATAGTGAGCATTTAGACCCCACGGGTCTTTTGCAGAGTTTATTAGAATTAGGGCGCGAAAATTAATATCAACATTTTTTCCACTAAAATGTTGCATTTTCTCATTTTCACAAGGGATAAAGGAGGAAAAAAACAACCATTTTTTTATAAAGCAATTTCTCCCGAGTACGGAAATACCCCACATGTGGTCATACGTTTTTTCATTAGAAATGAATTAACCCTTTCAGGACTGATCCATTTTTTGCTTTCATATTTTAGATTTTCACTCCCCGCTTTCCAAGAGCCATAACTTTTTTATTTTTCCATCAATAGAGTGGTGTGAAGGCTTATTTGTGGCGGGACATTCTGTTGTTTTCATTGGAACCATTTTGGGGTACATGCGATTTTTTTTAATCACTTTTTATTAAATTTTTTTGCAATCCTGAGCAAAAAACAGGAATTCTGACACCGTTTTTCAGGGTTTTTTTTTGCGGCGCTCACCGTACGCTATAAATGACATTTTTACTTTATTCTGCGGGTTGGTACGATTACGGCGATACCAGATGTATATAGGTTTGGTCCTTTTTTTTAGCGTTTGCGCAATAAAATGACTTATTTATAAAAAAAAATAATTTCTGTGTCACCATATTCTGAGAGCCATAATTTTTTAATTTTTTAGTCAAAAAAGCTGTGTAAGGGCTTGTTTTTTGCGGGACGGATAGAAGTTTTTATTGGTACTATTTTCGGGTACATGCGACTTTTTGATCACTTTTTATTCTTTATTTAGGGAGCGGTGGTGACCCAAAAAATTGCGATTCTGTCGTAGTTTTTTATTGATTTGTTTTGGGGTGTTCATCGTGCGGGAAAAATAACATTATAGTTTTATAGTTGGGTTCGTTACGAACGCGGTGATACCAGATATGTGTACTTTTTTAACGTGTTCATTTTTTTTCTATAATAAAAGTCTTATTATAGGAAAAAAAGCATTTAGTGTTTATAGAACTTATAACTTTTATTTTAACACTTTTTTTAAAACATTTTTATTACTTTTTTTTACTTTTTTTACTTGTCCCACTAGGGGACACTTAGACTTGCAGCTTTGATCGCTGCTAGAGTACATTACACTACACACGTAGTGTAATGTACTCTAACTGTCATTGTGACGTGACTGTCACACTGACAGGAAGCAGAGGAGGAACGGCCGGAGGCTGTTCCTCCGAGGCTTCCGTGCATGGCAACCCGGAGGTCATTATCTGACCTCCGATTGCCGTGACAAGCATCGGTAGCCCCCACGATCACTTCATGGGGGCTGCTGATGTGCTTCAAACCACTTAAATGCGGCGACGGCAATCCGTCGCCGCACTTAAGGGGTGACCTGCCGAAATCAGCGGCGATGGTCCGCTGTCCGGCGAGACTGATGTCTCAGCTGTCGGGGACAACTGTCAGCGCGGGTCTGTCACTCTGTGTTTACACAGAGTGACAGTTTGAAATGCGGATGAAAATGAACGTCATGGTGCGGGAACTAGCAGCCGACCATGACGTTCATTTTCGTCCTTGGTCGTTAAGGGGTTAAAATAAAGTACAAGCATTTCAAAGTTATTCCACATAAAGTAACACATATCAGATATGCAAAAATCATCTGTGTCCTCAAGGTTAAAACAGGCTGTGTCTTTAAGGGGTTAAAGAAAAAAAATCTCAATGATCTGCAGTCAAAATTGGTCTTTTCAGTAATGAACAAAAACAACAACAATATTTATGGTCGTACTTACGATTCAGTCGTTTACCTCCTGACTAGTGCACTATCCAGACGGCAAGCTAATAACATACTGTAGATTTACATTGTTTTAAAAACATATTTTCAACACTGTTAAAGATTCTAAGCTATTAATAATAAATAATATATACAGTAATACATTAAAAAAAAGCTGAAACTGTACTAACATCTTACATTTATTTATGAATTCAATGCACAGATCATTGTTTGCTATAGTAACTGTTTTACAATCAATTTGTTGCAGAGAATGTTTTGCTAGCAATATAAACATCTATATACACTGCAGCTTTCAGGTCAAGGGTGAGAACAAAAACCTATAAGAAAAAAGACCTTTGTAATCCCTGGTTCAAATCCATAGGTTATAAAATGACATAAAACACAGTAACTTGAATTGTTAAATTGGATGTTATTCATAGTAACAGAACGTCTACAGATATTTCCAATTAAATTGTTTGGATGTTTTTATTTGCACTATATTGTATGTCTAGTTCCCCTATCTGTCTGTCTGTTTATTTCTAGCTACATAGCTAGATCATTATGTATAAGATGGATGGATGGATGGATGGATGGATGGATGGATGGATGGATGGATGGATGGATGGATGGATGGATGGATGGATGGATGGATGGATGGATGGATGGATGGATGGATAGATAGATAGATAGATAGATAGATAGATAGATAGATAGATAGATAGATAGATAGATAGATAGATAGATAGATAGATAGATAGATAGATAGATAGATAGATAGATAGATAGATGATTATGTATAAACTACATTTCTATATTTACACTTTACAATTCAGAGTCTACTTGTAGAAACAAAATCAGACATCAGAGTGACAAGTAATTAAAGGGGTTGTACGGTTTCAGCAAATTAATTTTTATTTTTTGTATATTTAAGTTATACAATTTCCCAATATACTTTCTGTATTAACCCCTTAGTGATCAGCCTATTTTAAGCCTTAATGACCAAGCTATTTTTTATGTTTTCCATCGTTACATTCAAAGAGCTATAACTTTTTTATTTTCCATCGACATAGCTGTATAAGGACTTATTTTTTGCAGGACAAGTCATATATATATTTTTTTTCTTTTTTGAAAAATAACATTTTATTGAAGTTTTACAGAGAGGAAATATGCAAACGACAGTGCGCATAGGAGCCACAGTACATCAAATAGCCGAGTAATTGTTAGAGTTCACAATAAGGAGGCTCGTATGTACATTACATTATAACAAGATGAAACAAAACATAGCATTCAAACTGAACCAGAAGGAAGTATGAGCATATTGGCGTAAATTCACGTCACTTGCACCAGCGTCAAGGGGGAGAGGGTAGAGAGGATATAGAGGGAGGGGATAGAGAAGGAGGGAAAGGAAACGTGCACGGAGGGAGCCTCCACAAAAATCAGATCTAAAGTGGAGGTGTAGGAACTAGTTTCCTGCCAGAGTGACCATCATCCTAGTCTGTACCCCATAAGTGTTGAAAGGAGCCATTTTTGCAAAATTCAAACCAGGGAGCCCAGATCCTCCGGTACTTGGCATGAGAGTGAAACTCAAGATGCGATAGCTCCTCCATTCTCGCCAGTTGGGTGCCTTTCCTAAGCCAATGATTAATAGGTGACATAGTCTCAGTCTTCCAATACAACGAGATTAGGGATTTGGCCACTGCGAAGAGATGTAACCATAGCTCCCTGGGCCCCCCCCCCCCCCCCGGGAATATTGGCCACAGATTAAGAAACACTACACGAGGGGAAATGGCAATAGAGGACTGAGTTATAGTGTTGAGGACATTTTCTATCTCAGCCCAGAAGGGAGAGATTTTCTCACCCTCCCACCACAAATGTAAATATGTTCCCGGGGCTTTATGACACCTCAAACAAACTGGGGAGATCTCGTTACACATTTTATGCAATACCCAGGGGGTCTTGTACCATCTAGAGGTCAGTTTGTATGAGGACTCCTGCAGTTGAATGCATCTCGAGGTCCCAAGGGAGTTCTGAAAAACTGCTCTTGTATCCTCTTCAGAAAAGGTAGTCTTAAGTTCCAACTCCCAAGCTTTAAGAAAGGAAGGCTGCACAGATGAGTTCATCTTAATGAGATTATTATAATATAGCGTAATCAGCTTCTTAGGTGTTTGCCGAAGGAGGAGGGTTGTTACCAACCAGGATAGTGGGCGTTCTATCGGTCCCTGCCTAAGTGCTCCCAGGTAACATTTTTTGAGATGCATGTAAGTGAGAAAATTGACAGACAAAAAACCCTGTTAAGACCGCAATTCATTGAGAGTAGGGACAGCCCCGTTAATCAATATGGAATCGTATGTGCTGCAGGATGCCTTCCCAGGCAGTGAAGAACAATCTCGAAACCTCTCAGTCTGCGACTGCACAATGTCACGGACCGTCATCAAGGGAGACGGGATTTGGTGCAGAGACTTCATCCCCTCACCTTTCATCCATGTCTGATAAGAGGCAGAGGTAAGGGAGTTGCGAGACAAAAACAAAGCTGCGTTGAGTTTGTCAATCCACAAAAGGGAGGTAGGGGACAGACCTATGGTTGCCTCCTCCACGGGAATCCCAAGTCTAGTAGATGTATTATCAAACCACTCAGTTATCCTGGCTAATTGTACGGCGTGGTAGTAGGATTCAATATCTGGGAGCCCTATCCCCCCTGAGCGTTTAGGTCGAATAAGAGTGTGAAAAGCTATTCTGGGTTTAGTATTATTCCAAATGTATTTATAAAATTGTCGTCTAATGGCAACAAAAAAGGCTCTAGGGAGGGGAATAGGGAGAGTTTGGAAAAGATAAAGGAGTTTAGGGAGAATAGTCATTTTTAGTAAGTTGGTTCTACTAATCCAAAAAATGTACGGGATATGCCAGGACAGGATAGTGGCCTTAATCTCAGAGAGTAAAGGTGTGTAATTGCATTGATACCAGTGTTCTGGCGAGGGAGTCAAATTAATTCCTAGGTATTTTATACTGTCTGTGCGCAGTAGGAAGGGGGAGCTAAGTTTTAGAGACTTTAATAGTGCCGGAGTACAGGAGATACATAGTCCCTCAGATTTGCTAGCATTAATTTTGAAATTGGATAGGTCACCAAAAAGGGTAAACAGCTCCTGAAGTCTGGGTAGGGCTGTGGAGGGATTGGTGCTAAAAATCAGCAAATCGTCGGCAAACGCCGCTGTGCAGTGCACTATGTCACCAATCGAGACCCCCGACAGAAGTGGCTCCTGACGCAGGCTCTGGATCAAAGTCTCAATTGTAAGGACAAAAAGGAGGGGAGAGAGAGGACACCCCTGTCTTGTACCGTTCTTGATCTGGAAAGGTCTGGAGAGGTGGCCATTTATTCTAACCTTAGCCTGTGGGGAAGTATACAAAGATAGGATTCTGTGAATAAAGATTTGTGGGAAGCTGAAATGGGATAGCGCCCTGACCATAAAGGTCCAGTCCACCCGGTCAAAGGCTTTTTCTGCATCCGTTGACAGCAGGACCAAAGGGATATTTCTTGACCTGGTGTACTGGATCAGATGGAGAACTCGCGTGGTGTTATGTTTACCCTCTCTCCCCTTAACAAACCCTGTCTACTCTGGATCAATGAGGAATGGGAGTAAAGATTGCATCCTATTGGCTATGATTTTGGCATATAATTTAATGTCCACATTCAAAAGTGATATAGGGCGATAACTAGCACATAGTGAAGGGTCTTTACCCTCTTTTGGTAATACCGAAATATGTGCTTCAAGCGCTGAGGGAGAGAAATGTTGAGAGGCGTTAAGAGAGTTACATACCCTGAGGAAGAATAGCAGCAAGATACCTCCAATTTGTTTATAGTATGAGGCCGGGAAACCATCAGGGCCAGGGGACTTATTAGAGGGCATACTGGAGAGTGCCGCCTTGAGTTCCTTAAGTGTAAAGGGGGCTTCTAGTCGGGTTTTTTGCATCCTAGTTAAGGATCGAAGAGAGAGGGAGTGCAGGAAAGAGTCAATCAGCTCAGTTCTGTCCGCGAGTTCTTTTGGCGTCTATCCAGGGCGTAGGTCATACAGTGTTTGATAGAAGGAGCAAAACTCAGCCGCAATGTCATTAGTGTCCTCAAGTACAACTCCAGGTGGAGACTTGATTTTGGGGATATAGTTCTGTTGTCTTCTCTTTTTAGCTCGGTAAGCCATGAGTTTGCTCCCCTTATCACCATGCATGTAGTGTTTGTGCGTAGCATAGATATATGCCTTTGCCTGCGCAAATTCAAACATTGCTTGAGTCTTTCTCTGGAGAGTATAAGCGAGGAGAGAACCCCTTGAGCTGAGGACCGTTTATGCTGGTTTTCAAGATCAGATATTTGGGAGAGAAGATCGTCAATCTCCTTGTTCCGCTCTCTCTTCACGAATGAACCTATGCTTATGAGTACTCCCCTGGCTTATGAGCTTCCCAGATAGTGTTAGCAGAGACCTCCTGCGTATCATTCTCCACAAAATAAAACTTCAGTGCTGCCTCAACTCTCTGCTTATTGCGTGACGAATAAAGGAGAGTTTCGTTAAGTCTCCAGTTGTATTGCATAGGCAAAAAAGTGTGTATGTTGAGGAACATGGACATAGGGGCATGATCAGACAGGAGAATGCTACCTATAGAGGGTGAATCTACTAAAGAGAGCTGACTATCCGTGATAAACAGGTAGTCTAGTCTTTGGTAGGAGTGATGAGGGTGGGAGTAAAAGGTATAGTCCCTAGCCGTGGGGTGGAAGGATCTCAACACATCCATCAATCTTAAAGATGTGAGGAGTCTGCGGATTTTTCGTAAGGCTGGATAGCTATGAGCGGAGGTTCCCGTGGAGGAGTCCAACAAGGGCTCAAGCGCAATGTTGAAGTCCCCCCCCAGAAGCGTTAGGCCCTCAGAGAACTGAGAAAACTTGTCTAAAGTCTCAGACAGCCAGGATATCTGGCCCGAGTTTGGGGCGTAGATATTACCAATTGTCGTCAGAGTATTCGCCACTTTACCTTTTATGAAGAGAAAGCGGCCTGCGCCATCAGCAATCTGGGAGACAAATTCAAAGGGGATGTCGGACCTTAGTGCTATACTGACCACATTACGTTTGCCACTATCATTGCATGAATGAAACCATGTAGTGTAAGGTGATTTAGGGAGGTTCGGGACTTTACCTTCCAAAAAGTGGGTTTCCTGGAGCAGCAGAACCGACGAGTCCATTTTCTTAAGGGAGTGTAGGACCTGAGAGCGCTTAGTAGGGGAATTGAAGCCTTTGACGTTCAATGTCGTAACCTGAATACGTGACATGTAGGCACCAGTACGAAGAGAGAGAGAGATGAAAAACACAGAAAAGAGAACAATAAGAAATAAACTGTTTTCAATCGTTGTAATAAAGATATTTGCACTGATCAACAGTGCGGTATTAGTCAGTGGGGCACTGACTAGTAGAGAGGCGTGGCGGTGGTGAGAGGGGTGAACGAGTGAATAAGAGTATGCACCCGTGAACCCCTGTCATCCCGGCACCCGAACAATTAATATTCAAGGCAGGTGATAACTAAACAAATTTAAAGCACGGATATAAAGCCACCTAAGGAGATAAAATTAAGACATCTAATCCGTACCCAAACGTATCATTATACAGACGTATAATATATGCAAATAATAAAACATTCGTAAGCAGGACCTCAATTCTATCATGGAGGATTATTTGCTGGTCTCTTCTTAGACGGACGAGGTCTGGGATTCAGCCAGACATCAGGCTTAGGTAGAAATGGAAGAGAGGCTACGTCTGTGTAAGGTTGCCAGAAGGGTATGGCAGTATGATCCAGGTCTAGTGGAGAGCAGGCATTCTCTAAATCCTCCGCTGATCGAACAATGAACAACCGACCCTGGAAATGATAGGATAGACCAAAAGGGAAGAGCCATATGTACGGTATTTTTAGAGATCGAAGGCGGTCCGTGACAACCCCCCAGAGACCTACGTTTGGATAGGGTAGTCGGGGAAATATCTTGAAAGAAAGTCAATTTATGTCCCTCGAACCGAAGGTCAGGCATATTGCGCGTCTTGCGGAGCTTCTTTAACAGGAAAAGACAGCAGCTTGCATACAATATCCCTCGGCGGTTCCCCTTCCTTGGGTTTCGGACGTAGAGCCCTATGAGCTCTCTCAATTTGTATGTCTGGAGGTGAATCAGGGCTGAGTACAAATTCTAGGATTTTCTTAGTCATAGACATGGTCTCATGTGGGGGGAAGTTTTCCGGGATTCCCCTAATCCTTAGATTATTGCGCCTTCCCCTATTGTCTTGATCTTCCAGGTAAGTGTGGAGAGAGTTCAGATGGGTTTGACATGCCTGAAGTGCCGAGGAGGTCGCATCTCCATGAGTAAGTAAAGCATTTTGGGTTTCTTCAAGTAGCTCAACTCTAGCTGAAATTTGGTGGACTTCCTGCTTAATATCGGCGAGTTCACGCATTATCGGCTGTAGGGCTTTCTCAATAATCTTTTGCAAGCCTTTAGTGGAAATGGAGACCATGGAAGGCGGGTCAGGTGTCACTTCACTGTAGGTCTTTGGGGGGAGCGCCTTTTCAAGAATTTATCCATTGTCGGTTGGGATTTTTTTTGTTTGGGAGTAGTAGGAGGATCTCCGTGTTTAGCCGGACCAATTTTCACCATCTTGCTATATATATATATATCCGAGGGAGCCGGGTATGAGGAGGACACAGTTCAGTCACATCTGCCAGCAAAAATTCAACAAATACGTGGGGGTAAGATCCGTTCGATCAAAGCAATGAAGTAAACGGTGTAAACGATAGGAGGGTACCCCAATAGCTAGGAGGTGAGGCAGCCCAGTAACGTATGTAGGCCTGTGAGGAGGTGCAATACGGCACTCTGACGAGTCCAGGTGGGGGAGGACACTCCTGGAGGTAGGAAAGGGCAGGGGTTTGCCCCTTGTATGGCGTATCAAGGTGTGGAGTCAAGGGTCTTCTGGGGAGTCCTCTTAGTTGGTAAAAAAAAGGGGGGTTGTTGCTTTAAACCCCTGGCGTGTAGGACTGGGTCGGTAAAGCTGGGGAGGCTAGTGTGTGACCCCAGCAGCCTGGGTCTCAGAGACCAGTCAAGCCTCCTGCCTGGTGCAAAGGGCCGGAGCAGCAGGCCAGTGCAATGGGGCCGGCGTAATCTAGGCCGGGGATCAGGTGTTCTTCTTAGGCCGCCTTTCCTATAAAGCTCAGATGGGCTCTGGGGAACAGCAGCTGGTGTGGGCTCTGGCGCCTGCAGAGGCTAGGCTTGTCTCCACGGGAGCCGTCAGGACCCGCCTCTCCGAAATCGAGGCCGGGGATCGAGGCATCCGTCTAGACCGTGCTACAATGGCCGCTCCAGTGGACTCCGGAGGACTGTAGCTGCTGGGGGAGATGCGATGGGGAGTGTGGCCTCCACCCCGTCCCGGATCTGCCACACACAGGGTACGTCCGCGCTGCAGCTATACTCGACGTCCCGCTGTCCCAAACTCAAGGGCGGGGACTCAGCTTCCCGGTCAGGCCGCAGCACTTCAGATGCTCGGAATCGTGCCTGCAATATATCGTTCCATTCCTCCTGATGTGGGGAGCACAGTCAGGTGGGAACAATTACTTTCAGGTGCGTTGGGAGAGCAGATGGCAGCTGATATTACCAAGCTTGCCGGAACTCCTGCACGACACATCCGCCCTCTCCAACATCGTAGCCACGCCCTCCAAGTTATATTTTTTAATAGTACCATTTTGGGGTACATATAATGTATTGATTAAATTTTATTAACTTTTTTTGGGGGAATAGAAAAAACCCTGCAATTTTGCCATTCCTTTTTGCACCCTAAATTTAAGCCATGTGGTATAAATAACATAACTTTATTCAGCGGGTCATTACAATTGAGACGATACCAGATTTATATAGTTTTTTTAATTTTCTACTACTTTTACACAGCACTATTTTATTTGTTTTTGTGTCGCAATATTTTAAGGGCCATAACGTTTTAATTGTTCTGCCAATGCAGCTGTATGAGGGATTATTTTTTTGCAGGACGACTTGTAGTTTTTATTGATAACATTTTGGAGTACATGCAACTTTTTGATCACTTTTTATCCAAAAAATTTTAAGGCAGTTTGAACAGAAAACATAAATTCTGACAGTGTTTTTTCTTTTATTTTTTACGGCGTTCGCCGTGCAGGTTAAATAATTTAATCATTTTATAGTTGGACTTTTTATGGACGCGACAATACCAAATATGTGTAACTATTTACTTTTTTTTCATTTTTCATAATAAAGCATTTTGTAAGGAGAAATGTGGGTTTTACATTTTTTTTACTTGAGATTTTTATATATTTATTATTGACTTTATTAACTTTTTAAACTTTATGATTTATTCCCACTAGAGGACTTTGCGATCATTTGATTGCTTTTATAATAAACTGCAATACTTCTGTATTACAGTGTATTATTACCTCTCCGCCTTTGTTAGGACCCCAGCTGCCATAGCAACCATCGCCCCCCCACGATCGCATAACGGGTGTGCCGATGGGGTGAGAGAGGGAGCCCACTCCCTCTAAAACCACTGACCGCCGTCGCTATTGCCTGCTGCATCTGAGGGGTTAAACAGGCGAGATCGATACTGATTTAGATTCTGCCCACTCGAGCAGATCTGCTGCAAGCTCTCAGCTACCTCTGGTAGCTGAGAGCAGGGAGCTTTAACTACTCCCGGCAGTGCTGCTTTATTCTGAGGCAGCACCATAAAAAATGCTAGTGCATCAGAATAAATCCTGTTAGTCACTGCCATGAAAAGGCGTATTGGTGGCCTCCAGGCCCTTGTGCAGCTGAACAGGTTGCACAGGCTATTTCTCAGCCCCAGATTAGGTGTGATGTTATAATTTGGTGTCATCAGTGTAGTTATTACTATATTGGGCGGAAAAACTGGTTTATTATCATGAGGTTTGCTCTGATTGGTTTTAGATTTATCCGAGTACAGGTATTCACTTCCCTTTTCAGAATTTCCAATTTATTTAGCCCGATTTAGAGTGGTAAGTGTATAAACCCTGGTTTTGAGTCTGTTGTCTATAATGTCACATTCATGTAGTATGGTTGGCAACAGGGGCGTAACTAGGAAAGACTGGGCCCCATAGCAAACTTTTGACTGGGGCCCCCCTCCCCTGGGTGTCACACAACCCCCCCCTTGTAGATAGTGCATTTTTTTACAGCCCCCCCCTGTAGATAACGCCATACAGCCCCCCTCTGTAGATAGCGCCATACATCCCCCTGTAGAGAACGCCATACAGCCCCTTGTAGATAATGCCATACAGCCCCCCTGCAGAGAACGCCATACAGCCCCCTGCAGAGAACGCCATACAGCCCCCCCTGTAGAGAACGCCATACAGCCCCCCCTGTAGAGAACGTCATACAGCCCCCCCTGTAGAGAACGCCATACAGCCCCCCCCTGTAGGGAACGCCATACAGCTCCCCCCCTGTAGGGAACGCCATACAGCGCCCCCCTGTAGGGAACACCATACAGCTCCCCCCTGTAGGGAACGGCATACAACCACCCGCCCCTGTAGGGAACGCCATACAGCCCCCCCTGTAGAGAACGCCATACAGCCCCCCCCCCTGTAGAGAACGCCATACAGCTCCCCCCTGTAGGGAACACCATACAACCACCCCCCCTGTAGGGAATGCCATACAGCCCCCCCCTGTAGGGAACGCCATACAGCGCCCCCCTATAGGGAACGCCACACAGCGCCCCCCCCCCCAAATGCGACCTATAGTGTGTCCTACAAATAACATGCATCCCCTCTCCACAGGAGCTCCACAGGATAGGGGATACATGAGTGATCGCTGGCAGCGATAGGGAGAACGGGGGACTGAAAGTCCCCTGAACTTCTCCATGACAAACCTCTGACTTCCGGCGTCTGCGCAGCTCAATAAAAATGAAAGGAGCGCTGGTCACGCATGCGCAGAAGCACGACCGGCGCTCCATTCATTTCTACAGAGCTGCCGACACAGACCCCGGAAGTCCGAGGTTTGTGATGGAGAACTTCAGGGGACTTTCAGCAGCACAGCAGCCCCAGTTACAGGGGAAATCAGCCCTCTCATAGTGACGATTGTCACTAATAGGGCTGTGCAGGGTCTAGTAAGACCCAGCAGCAGACTGTCAGTAACGGCACCCGGCGATCATGTGACCAGTCACATGATCACCGGGAGGAATAGAGACAGCGCCGCTGCTGCTGTCTCTATTCCTGTACACAGCGCGCATTCAGCGCTGTGTACAAGTGATCAGAGAAGACAGAAGCAGCGAAAGCCGGAGACCCGACATTCAGCTGCCCGATAGCGCAGGCAGCAAGTTAAAACCCGAGCCATAGAAAGTCTATGGCTCGGGTTTTAAGGACCTTGACCGCTGGCCGTAAAAATACAGCGAGCGGTCGGGAACCAGTTAATGGCAGAGCGGGGAGATACCTCCCTGCTCTGCCGTAGTGTTCAGTGGCGTCCCGCTGTAGCAGCCATAGCGGCTGCTAGCGGAGCCTCCGGCCATGGTGGGGGCCCGTGCCGGCGGGCAACACGGGCCCCCTCATGCCGCGGGCCCCGTAGCAGCCGCTACTGCTGCTACGGCGGTAGTTACGCCACTGTCCCTCTGTAAGGAGTCTGTCTAAAAATGGAATAGTTATACTATATGTATTGAATCTGAAGGACAGGTTATCCATGTTATAATTAATGTAAGTTATAAATTCTGGCAGGGGCGCTCAAAATATCATCTACGTAGCGCACAACCAGAGAATCTGAGACATAGATTATGTACAGTATAGATAAATTTTTCCTCCGACTATGTTACATACATGTCAGCTAACGATGGCGAGAATTTACCCCCATGGAACAGCGTTTGAGAAAGAACAAAACAAAATAGTTGTGACTTAGAATGAAATCTGTCACTATCAAGAAATATACTTTTAGTTTTTTCCAATCATTTATTTATTTCTTAAATTGCTCTGCAAGAGCGTCCAGTGTGTTTTTGTGTGGTATGGATGTATACAAAGCACTTATGTCACGTTATCCACACATTATCTTCTTGACATTACATTCTATTGTTAATCTTTAATATTTCTTAATAGTCTTTCACAAAAGTAAGGGTTCTGTGTACTAGTGGTTGTAATTAGTTGTCTAACCATTCTTCTAAATGTTCAGTAATTGATCCTTTGTCCAAGACAATAAGAATTGATTCTTATAGATTTTTGGGAGAGCGTGAAAAATTGGACATATAGGAAAATCCCTATTGATGAATTCAACCTCATTATTATTTAGAGGAGACAAAGATGATAAGGGGGAAGTAGCACAAGCATTCCAGTAGCTTGGAGATGAAGTAGCGATTAGAGGCAAGTCGGTAATTACCAGAGAAGGATAGGTAAATTAATTTTTTCCAGTAATTACTTTTTTAAGGTCTCCTCACAGAGTTTGTGTCTGGTGTTTAAACTGCACGTAAAAACGCCTGCGTTTTTTTAGATGTAATGTGATTTTGATGATGTTTTTTACATGCGTTTTTGATGGCTTTTTTTTTTATTAAGTGTCATTGTGTACCTATGTTTTTCTGGGCAAATTAATGTTTTTTTTTAGATATTGAAGCCTATAACCACCAGAAAAACACGATTTGTAGAGCATGTTTTACTTTGTTTAAAAACACCACTGACCATGAAAAATCTCTAAAATGCCAAAACCCAATAAATTTTGTATGTAGACATTGTAATTAAAAGGGGCTAATTTGCTTCATTCACATACATGGGGTCTGGATTGTCGTTGGATTTTGGCGAGGATTTTGATGCAGAGTCCAAGCTGTGATTCATGTCAAATCCAACACGTAAACAGTGCCTGAGTGATTTGCAGTTAATTAAATGCTAAGGTCAATAGCGACGGCGGCATTTAAACCATTCGAAAGAGAGGCGGTCCCCTCCAACAGCCCAAGGGCCCCCCATGAAGTGATCGAGTGGCACCAATGGTTGTCATGGCAGCCCGGTGGCCTAATGAAGGCCCCCGGGTCTGCCTTCTGTCTGCCTCTGCTAAGCCATGCCTCCGGCAGGGCTTAGCAGGAGCCTGTAAAACTGACAATATACTGCAATACATTTGGGGGCCTAATAAAAAGTGTAAGAAAAAGTGAAATACATTTTTCAGGAGTGTACAAAAAAAGAAAAAATATTACAAGTTAGAAAAAAAACCTCTTTCCATTTTTCCCAAAGCACAATGTAGAAAATAAACAAATTTGCTATCGCCGCATCCGTAAATGTCCGAACTATTACAATATACCATTATTTAACTCGCACAGTAAACGGCGTAAAAAATATAAATTTAAAACACCAGAATCTTTGTTTTTTGGTCACCTTAGCACTCAAAAAAAATAATAAAAAGTGATAAAAAAATTGTACCAGTATGAACTACAGCCTGTCCCGCAAAAAATAAGCCATCACACCGCTGAAACGACAAAAAAAATAAAACGTTATGGCTCTCAGAATATGGTGAAACAAAACAATTTTTTTTAACAAATAATTTTTTCTTTGGAAATCTAGTAAAATATAAAAAACCTATATAAATTTGGTATTACCGTAATCGTATTGGGCCGCAGAATAAAGTTAAATTGTCATTATTCCCGCATGGTGAAATCCGTAAAAACGAAACCCATAACACTATGAAGGAATTGAGTTTTTTTTCCAATTTCACACCACAAAGATTTTTTTTCCATTTCCAAGTACATTATATGGTACTTTAAATGGTACTAATATAAACTACAACTCCCCCTGCAAAAAAAATAAGCCCTCACAGCACTCTATTGATGAAAAAAAATTAAAAAGTTATGGCTGTTGGAAGGCAGGGAGTAAAAAACTAAAACTTAAAAACTAAAAATGTCTGGGTTTTTAAAGGGTTAAAGCGTTGTTCAGAATTAGAAAAACATGGCTGTTTCTTACAAAAATAGTGCCACACCTGTCCAGACACAACCCATGAAAAGGTCTGGCACTGTTCTGGAAGAAAAAAAAAAGCCATGTTTTTCTAATCCTGGACTGATTCAGAGAGTGTAAGAGTTTTCACATCCTCTCCTCCTCCTATCTCGTAATATATGCCCCCTCTTTCTTCTCTGGGAGTTCCCTCACTGCCTGGCTGCAGCGTGGACAATGAGAGAATAGGAGGGGTTGTGTACGAGGAGAGACGCGGCGGCGAGACAGTTAGGGAACTCCAAAAGACAAAACGCAGGGGTGTGGATGACGAGATAGGACGGCAGTGATGTCAGGGGCTTCCCCAGAGCCGGAGTCCCGTGCAGAGGGCTAGTATAGGCTCTGCTCTGAGACTCTGTGGAATCCCCTGACATCACTGTCCATATATGGACAGTGATGTCAGGGGCTTCCCCAGAGCCAGAATCCCGGGCAGAGCGCTAGTATAGGCTCTGCTCCGGGACTCTGGGGAAGCCTCTGTCATCACTGTCCATATATGGACAGTGATGTCAGGGGCTTCCCCAGAGCCGGAGTCTCAGAGCAGAGCACTAGTATAGGCTTTGCTCCGAGACTCTGGGGAAGCCCCTGACATCACTGTCCATATATGGACAGTGATGTCAGGGACTCACCCAGAGCCAGAGTTCCAGTGCAGAGCGCTAGTATAGGCTCTGCTCTGGGACTCTGGAGAAGCCTCTCACATCACTGTCCATATATGGAAAGTGATGTCAGGGGCTTCCCCAGAGCTGAAGTCCTGGGCAGAGCGCTAGTATAGGCTCTGCTCCGGGACTCTGTGGAATCTCCTGATATCACCTAGTATAGACGCTGCTTCAGGACTCTGGGGACCATGTGGACAGTGATGTCAGGAGCAGAGCTAGAATCCCAGGGAGAGCGCTAGAAGCGGCTCTGGTCTGGGACTCCGTCTCTGGCCAAACCCCAGACATCACTGTCCATATATGGACAGTGATATCAGTGGCTACCCCAGAGTTACAGAGCAGAACCTATAATAGTGCTCTGCTCCGGGACACCACCGCTAGGGTTGCCCCTGACATCACATTCTGGTCCAGGAGGATCCCCTGATGTCACTGTATGAACAGTGACGTCATGGGCTACTCCAGCATAGGAATTCCAGGCCAAAGCGACGGCAACGCTCTGGCTTGGGATTCCACTCCTAGCGGAAGCCCAAATGGAGCTATCTATTGGGTGTGTGTGTGTGTGTGTGTGTGGCACTATCTACAAGGGGTGTGTGTGGCATTATCTACAGAGGGCACTGTGGCATTATCTATATAGGACACTGGCATTATCTACAGAGGGCACTGTGGCAGTATCTACAGAGGGCAATGTGGCATTATCTATGGGTGGACGTGTGGCAGCATCTACAGAGGGCACTGTGACATTTTCTAGGCTGGGAGGCATTATCTACAGAGGGCACTGTGGCATTATCTATGGGTGGGTGTGAGGCAGTATCTACAGAGGGCACTGTGGCATTATCTACAGAGGGTACTGTGGCATTATCTATGGGTGGGTGTGTGGCAGTATCCACAGAGGGCACTGAGGTATTATCTACAGAGGGCACTGTGGCATTATCTATGGGTGGGTGGCAGTATCTACAAAGGGCACTGTGGCATTAGCTAAAAAGGGGCTGCCCAATCTTGATATTCTTGTGTCTGCCAAACTCTACCATCTGAGCAGCCAGACTGCATTTAGCGACATTTAAACTGGAAAACTGGATTGTTAAAATAAGCACATGTTTAAATTTAGCGGTATTATTATAGTAATGTAGTATTGTTATAGTAATGTAGTAATATTATTATAGTATTGTATTATTATTATAGTAATGTAGTATTATTATAATAATGTAGTATTATTTTAGTAATGTAGTATTGTTATAGTAATGTAGTATTATTATAGTAATGTAGTATTGTTGTAGTAGTTCAAATAAATAATTGATTAACAATAATTTTGTATTGTTTCAAATTTGAAAGTAATGCGGCCCGTCAACTTCACATTTTTTCTATGTGTGGCCCAATTACCTGGCCGAGTTTCAGACCCCTGCTGTAAATGTAGTTTATGACGTGCCATGCCTCTTCTCAGCCGGAAGTGCTTGCTGAGCAAAGACACGGAGCATCGTCTGTCAAAGTACACGCCCCCTCCTCCTCCTATCCCGTCAACCACGCCCCTCCTTCTTCTTCTCTCTTGGAGTTCCCTCACTGCCTGCCACTGCGACTCTCCTCGTACATGCCCCCTCTTCCTCTCTCATCGCCCCCACGCTGGGTTACATAAATACATGGATGATGGGGGTTATATAAATACAGGGATGATGGGGTTATATAAATACATGGATGATGTGGTTATATTCGGGGATGATGGGGTTATAAAGAGGAATGATGGGGTCATCATTCCTGTATATAACCCCCATAATCCCTGTATAAAAGTCCCATCATCCCTGTGTATAACCCCCATCATCCCTGTGTATTACCCCCCACATCCCTGTATATAACCCCATCTACCCTGTGTATTAACCCCATCATCCCTGTATATAACCACCATCATCCCTGTATATAACCGCAATCATCCCTGTATATACCCGCCATCATCCCTGTATATAGCCGCCATCATCCCTGTTTAGGATGTTGGGGGTAATACACAGCAATGATGGGGGTTATATACAGGGATTATGGTGGTTATATACAGGGATGATGGGGTTATAAACAGGGATGATGGGGTAATACACAGGAATAATGGGGGTTGTATACAGTGATGATGGAGTTATATTATCTCTGTGTATTACCCCATCATCCCTGTGTATTACCCTTAATATCCCTGTGTATTACCCTCAACATCCCTGGGTATATAACCCCCATCATCCATGTATATAACTCCCATCATCCCTGTATATAACCCCCATCATCCCTGCATATAAACCCATCATCCCTGTGTATTACCCCCATCATCCCTGTATATAACCCCATCATCCCTGTGTATAACCCCCATTATTCCTGTATATAACTCCATCTTCCCTGTGTATTATCCCCATCACGCCTGTATATAACCCTATCATCCCTGAATATAACACCCATCCTCCCTGCATATAACCCCATCATCCCTCTATATAACTCCCACCATCCCTGTATATAACCCTCATAATCCCTCTTTTTAACCCTCATCACCCCTGTGTGATAATTACTGTGTGTGTGTGATTGTGCAGGGAGCTGGGTGACTGTAATTAGAGCAGGGAATGACCTGTGAACATAGAGGGGTGTGGCAGTATGCAAATAGCTGAGATGCTGTGGAGGAAGACGGGGGATTTAAGCTGTCTCCTCAGATATAGCAAGGGATCATGTGTATGGTGAGTTACAAGACAGGAAACAGACATGATGATTCAGATCAAACAGAAACTGGTTAGAAGGTTAGTAGGGGGTTATAGGGAAGGCAAACCAATGCTGGAGGACACTTTTTAGAAAATATATTTTTCCTGGCCAACAATTGATGAGAATTTTTTTTTTGTAAGGGTAATGAGCTTAGAAGTGTCATTGTGGTTTTCTTATATCTACCGAGTGTATGTTTAAGGGAACTGAATGTAGAAAATGTGATCAACTTACTATGGGCAGTAGAAGTTTATTATAATTCATGTGCATTTAGCTGGACCTTTTTTCTTGGAACATCTATTTTTAACAGTGGCAGATGCTACATTATTTGTTTCTGTCTGTACTGCATGGGAAGGATGTAATGATAATTTTTCATTTCTGTTTCCCTGCATGGGAGCTGTTTCCAACGGCCTCTGCCAAAGTAATGCTTGCTACTTACGTATAAAAGTGGATTTTCACAGTAACAGATTATTTCTAAACATATTTAAATACTTTAAGAACTGAATGCCACACAACATCAGCACCATAAAAACCAGCCAATAATGGATCAACAAAATGCTTTGTTGAGAGCTTGGAGAATTTCTAATTGACTTGTGAAAAGCCATACTCTGAATCAAGACTTTGCTATTTTATTTGTCTATCAAAACCCCTAATGCTTCATCTCTCTTACTTAAAAATGCCATTGCTTTACAGTGGGTACTAATTTGTCTTCCTAATCTGTCTTTGAGAAGCTGTCATTACATAGAGAGGTTCCAAAACTGCTACTACCCATCCCTGAACGTTCACCACTTTTAAAGCGAGACAATCATTAGAACTTATATATTGGGTGCTTACGGGTACATTCTTTTGTTTTTGAATATCTTTTTTGATAATAAAAATATTTTAGAACATTGGGAGGAGCCGTAAACCCTAAATTTGTATCCCTGTATTCGTATCATGATCAGTTTTGCCTACGCATCCTAATCCATGTTTGTTATTGATTGCTTTTGTCTTATGTTCCAGACACTTTTGAAATGACACAAAGATTACATTAAAATAAGCAACATCTTATACACCTTTCTTTAAACTTTATAGATATGAGCGTTAGGTGTTCAATTAGCTCTGCCTAGTGTCACGTTAATGTGATTGCATTTATGACACAGTCACATGTATCCGCAATTCATACAATATATTCTTTACAGCTTTAGACTCTGTGCATTTCTGTGCTGGTAATAGGGTGTTTGTGTTATTATATTAAACTAAGGTTGTACTTGTCTCTTCTTTTAGATACAGGGTGCTTGATTAGCGGTGGATTCGGGGCAATATTCCTCACATTCATTTTGTGGACATCTATATATTCTTTGGAGCATAGGACATGATTGGTTACATCTTAATATGCATTATGTTGGATATATTAAAGAGGCTCTGTCACCACATTAAAAGTGGTCTATATTGTACATGATGTGATCGGTGCTGTAATGTAGATAACAGCTGTGTTTTTTTATTTAGAAAAATTATAATTTTTGATGGAGTTATGACCTATATTAGCTTTATGTTAATGAGTTTCTCAATGGACAACTGGGCGTGTTTTACTTTTTGACCAAGTGGGTGCTGTGGAGAGAAGTGTATGACGCTGACCAATCAGTGACCAATCAGCATCATACACTTCTCTCCATTCATTTATACAGCAGATAGCGATATAGCTATATCGCTATGTGCAGCCACATACACAAACACTAACATTACTGCAATGTCCTGACTATGAATATACATTACCTCCAGCCAGGACGGGATGTGTATTCAGAATCCTGACCACTTCTCTGCACGTCTCTGTGATTTACAGCATAGCAGGCGTAGTCTCGTGAGATTACTCTGCAAACTGTCATTTACAGCGAGATCTCGCTGTGCTGTGCTGTAAATCAGAGACGTGCAGAGTGTATGACGCTGATTGGTCACTGATTTGTCAGCCTCATACACTCCTCTGTATAATGCCCACTTGGCCAAAAAGTAAAACACGCCCAGGTGTCCATTGAGAAACTCATTAGCATAAAGCTAATATAGGTCATAACTCCGTCAAAAATGATCGTTTTTCGAAATAAAAAACACAGCTGTTATCTACATTACAGCGCCGATCACATCATGTACAATATAGGCCACTTATAATGTGGTGACAGAGCCTCTTTAACAATTCTTCATATATAGTCTCAAACTAATGTTGGAATATACACTATATGGACAAAAGTCTTAGGGCACACCGCTTAACCCCTAATGACCGCTGATACGCCTTTTCACACTTTATTCTGATGCAATAGCCTTTTCACGGCGCTGCATCAGAATAAATGAACAGAGCAGGGAGCCGTTAAATGTCCCTGCTCTCAGCTACCAGAGGTAACTGAGGACTGGGGGCAACGTTGCTCGAACGGGTGAGATCAATATTAGTATCGATCTCACCCGTTTAACCCCTCAGATGTGGCGCTTAATAGCGAGCGCCGCATCTGAGTGGTTTTGGAGAGAGGGAGGGAGCTCCCTCTCATCCGACTGACACCCAGCGATAAGATCGCCGAGTGTCTGTGTCTCCGATGGCCCCCAGGTCTGCCTGTAGTGAATGCCTGCTAGGTCATGCCGGAGGCATGGCCTAGTAGATCCCTGTGCGTTTTAAACGGATAGGCAGTAATCCACTGCAAAACAGAAGTATTGCAGTGTATTATAAAAGCAATCGGATGATCGAATATTAAATTCCCCTAGTAGGACTAGTAAAAAGTAAAAAAAGTTGAATAAAGTCAATAAAAGAAATGTGAAAAAAAATGAAAAACCTACTTTTTCTCGTTACAAAATGCTTTACTATTAAAAAAAAACAAAATAACGAAAAAAAGTTATACATATTGGGTATCACCGCATCCGTAACGACCCCGACTATAAAGCTATTACATTATTTAACCCGCACGGTTAACGCCGTAAAAAATAAAATAAAAAACAATGGAAAAATTAATGTTTTCTGTGAATTCTGACTTTAAAAAAATTTGATAAAAAGTGATCAAAAAGTTGCATCTACTC
This sequence comes from Rhinoderma darwinii, assembly GCF_050947455.1. Classification (NCBI taxonomy): domain Eukaryota; kingdom Metazoa; phylum Chordata; class Amphibia; order Anura; family Rhinodermatidae; genus Rhinoderma; species Rhinoderma darwinii. The sequence continues at coordinate 155,693,821 of NC_134688.1, read as the reverse complement.
CAAAATGGTACCAATAAAAACTACAGGTCGTCCCGTGAAAAAAAAGCCATCATACATTTGCATCGGCGGAACAATAAAAAAGTTATGGCTCTTCAAATATGGAGACGCAAAAAAGTGTTTTTACTGTGTAAAAGTAGTAAAATATACAAAATCTATACACATTTGGTATAGTTGCAATCATAACAATCCGTTGAATAAAGTTATTGTATTATTTATACCACACGGTAAACGGTGTAGATTTAGGAAGCAAAAAAGTGTGGCGAAATTGCAGGGTTTTTTTCTATTCCCCCCCCAAAAAAAGTTAATAAAAGTTAATCAATAAATAATATGTACCCCAAAATGGTGCTATTAAAAAATACAACTTGTCTCGCAAAAAAACAAGACCTTATACAGCTATGTTGACGCAAAAATAAAAAAGTTATAGCTCTTCAAATGTGACGATGGAAAAACTATAAAAATTGCTTGGTCATTAGGGCCCAGAATGCAAGCACGGTGAAGGGGTTAATCATTGATTTCAGGTGTTTCACTCAGTCCCATTGCCACAGGTGTATACAATCAAGCAGACCACGTAGAGTTACAGAGCGGGGTCACCGAGTGATGAGACGCATAGTGCATACAAGTTGGCAACCCTCTGCTGACTCAATAACTGCAGTGGTCCAAACCTCCTCTGGAATTCACATTAGCACAAATACTGTGCACCAGGAGCTTCATGGTCAAGCAGCTCCATGCAAGCCTCATATCACCAAGCATCATGCCAAGTGTAAAGCACGCCACCAATGTACTCTGTAGCAGTGGAAACGTGTTCTGTGGAGTGACAGTCTGATGGTTGAGTTTGGGTTTGGCGCATGCCGGGAGAACGTTACCTGCCTGACTACGTTGTGCCAACTGTAAAGTTTGGTGAAAAATGGATAATGCGATTGGGTTGGTCTAGGCACCTTAGTTCCAGTAAAGGGAAATCTTAATGCTTCTGCATACCAAGATATTTTGGACAATTGTATGCTTCCAACTTTGTGGGAACTGTTTAGGGAAGGCACTTTTCTGTTCCAGCATGACAGTGCCCCAGTGCACAAAGCAAGGTTCATAAAGGCATGGTTGGTTGAGTTTGGTGAGGAAGAACTTGACTGGCCTGCACAGACCCCTGACCTCAACCCCATCCTACACCTCCCTTTTGGATGAACTAAAACTGAGATTGCAAGCCAGGTCCTCTTGTCCAACTTCAGTATCTGACCTCACAAATGTTCTTCTGGATGAATGGACAAAAATTCCCACAGACACACTTCAAAATCTTGTAGAAAGTCTTCACAGGAGATTAGAAACTGTTTCAGCTGCAAAGGGGGGACCAACTCCATATTAATGTCTATGGATTTAGAATGGGGTATCATAAAAGCTCCTGTAGGTGTTCCAATACTTTTGTCCTAATAGTATATGTTCTTCTTCAGTGGGATATGGCTAGCATGCAGTTGGTGAAGGTCTAACATGCTGGTATAGATTAGATGATGCGTTATTTTTCAGGACTACTCGAGGACTGGCTTTATTTGACCCCCCCCCCCACACCTTTGTTTGTATATCATTATGTTTTTCCTCTTTAGCCCTATTTTTGCCTGTTTGTAGCGTTTTCATTGTTAGTTTTTGATGAATGTAGTACCTTCTTTATTATTATTTTTAAAACGCCCAACCCTTTTCTTATTCATTTGCACTAAACACTTAAAATTTGGAAAAATATGGTACATATGGTATGTGTCATATATTGACACTATGTTTACACAATTAAATTATCATTATAAAAAATGTTCCTCATATGCATCATTCATCATATACAGAGTTTTTATACAACCATTTGTAGTAGTATAAACTTTGATTACACTTACTTTTCGTGTAACACTTTAATCAAGTTTCACACGTCTTCATCACTGTTTTTCATAGTTGATACTTCATAAAAGTACTTCTACCATGCCTTTACTTACAGTAAACATTGAACTGCAATGTGTTATACAGATAGATACATTAATTATATTTTCTAGATTTATTTATACCATGAAATTATTGTTTATATTTACATATTTCTAAATGAAATGTATGTAGGTTACACATTTAATTATAAGATAAGTGTTATAGATGAATTCACATTGGGGTTTCATCATCTGCTATATATACACGCTGATTGTACTGTAACGACTTTATGCAATTATTATATATTATCTTTTTTGTATGTATCAATTTATGCTTGTATCTATTTATAAATTAATTATGTATACATATACATATATATATATATATATATATATATATATATATATATATATATATACTCATATATATATAAAAATGTCCTAGTGCTAAAATTCTGTTTCCTTTTAAGTTATTACATCACATTTATTTCTGACCCCCATTACCACACACAGTTCTGACACTTATGTACACAGTACTTATATACCATACATTTACACTTTTGCACTACACCAATACTAACACCCATGTATCATGCACTTTTGTGTAATAATAGCACTGAGTTGCCACTCCCCATCACTGTCACATAATATATATTATTGTACTATTGATTTTATTGTAACATTGAATGTATATGTACAATATCTTACTGCACTTTCTAATTACTTCTCATTATGCTAATGAAATTGACATTTAAATTGCACACATGTTGTTGTATCACCATGCTTGAAAAAGGTTCCATAGCAGGACAGAAATGTTGCGGTTGTGTTGGCTGAATAAACCACTCTTTTGGATTACTCTGGTGTGCTGTGGGATTTCTTCTCTTTATATTTATAATCCGTGGATCAGGATTACCCGCTTGCACCCAATCGCATGGTGGATTTCGGCTTAATGAACATTCAAACCACATACTCCTACACATATAACACTGGAGTCTTTTGCCCGCAGTTTTGTCCTTACTAAATATGTCCATGTCTACACAAGCTGCGATGTGATCATATGCCGATGGGACAGCCTGGATCTCATTGCGTCTGGCATGCGCAGTCTTGTTCTTCAGATGCCAGATTCGATGTGACACCGGTAATTGACATTCATTTTGGCTCTCTGTAATATTGTTTCACGATCAGAAATATGGGACATAGATAAACTTAAAAAAAACCAGAAAAGGCCATACTTACTGAGTGGGTAGGTAAACACCCGTTCCCAACAGGATGCAGACAGGTCAAAAATGCTAAAGAAGGAGAGTGCACAGGTGCATTAAATAGTAATAGCCATTCCAACTAGTCTTGAGGGGAGTGGCAACTCAGTGCTATTATTATACAAAAGTGCATAATACATGGGTGTTAGTATTGGTGTAGTGCAAAAGTGTAAATGACCGTTATATAAGTACTGTGTGTAGTACATAAGTGTCAGAACTGTGTGTGGTAATGGGGGTCAGAAATAAATGTGATGTAATAACTTAAAAGGAAACAGAATTTTAGCACTAGGACATTTTTTTTCTTTTGGAACAAATCATTAGAATATGAAAAAAATCTGTACAAAATACATATGCAGTATTAAGCAGAAAGGAAATGGAAGCAGTTGGGATAAGTGTGTCAAGCTCTTACAAATCGATAGCAAAATGTGTCACAGAGCTCATGCCAAGGACACCTTGTGCTCCTGTCACTGAAGAATTAAATGCTGCAGCTTTATCTTTCCACATATAAAGCACTACATTTTCTTCTGCTGTCTCTATCAAATCTTCTGACTAAATAAAGCAAAATATGATAATGGACTGCAATTGTGTGGTTAATGTAAAAGGATAATTTTATAAGTAGTGTATTGTGGAGTCTCTATTGTATGTTCATTTCTATATACTTGCCAAAACATTTCATAGCATTTGACTATTACAGCAACATTTATTTTAGCAGTGGAATGTGTAGGTCAGTATGTTGTAGCATCCTTAAAATAGCAGAGAGGAATATTTTAGAATCAGCAGTATAGTACCTGGGTAGTCCCAGAATTGACAATTATCACCTATCCACAGTATAGGTGATAATTGTCTGATAGCTGGGGACTCCAACGCTCACTCCTCTCTCCGCACCCCTTCTCAATGAACTTCCCACGCCATAATCGGCTGTTTCCATCATTCTCATAGAGTTTGAATGGATTGGCAGAGCTCATGCTTGACCGCCGCTCCAGTCAATGTCCTCCTTACTATGGTTGAGCAGTGGATAGGTGATAAATGTCAATTCTGGGACAACCACTTTAAAGAAAAATATTAGTTTTGCCATGACCTTTAGGCTTTATTCACACGACCGGGTGTTACATCTACCATGTAAAATGGCCATTTTTCATGGCCAATATGCACCCGTGCTGGACCCGCTTTTACAGATCCCTCATAGACTTGGGAACCGGGAAACCAGGCAAAAATAGGACATGTTTTTTCCCAGGCTGTTCACACGGTCCCTTAAAAAAATCGTCTGTGTGGATAGCCCCATAGAGAAGCATTGATTTTAATGCAGCCGTCTCACGGCTGATAAAAAAAACGCTTGTCACCTGCCCGATTATCCCTGTCATGTAAATAAGGCCTTACTCCTTCTTAACTCTTCAGCAATTCTTAATAACTGCATTGCTTAGCCTTTTTTTGTGTCTGCTTGCATGGGATTGGTGAAATTCCTTTTGTTTTGTCTATCGTGTATTGGAAGAGCAGCCAACATGTCTGTAAAAAGTAAGGAACTAAAGATGCTAGTGATGAAATTTTTGAACATTTTCTGCACATTGGAATATTGCTATATGACAGTACTTCTCAAACTAGGAGGTGGGCCTCAGCTGCTGGTAAGGAGCAGTTGGGAGGCAGTTTTGATAGGAGTGGTAACATACTAATTGCTCCTGCAGAACAGACCTTTCCTTGGATGCAGAAATCTCTGATTTTGCAATATAATTGACTCCTCCTGATATTATTTTGATGTTATAGAGGGTTCAGGAGACAAATTGATTATTAATTGTACTTAGGATCTGACTTTGACAACTTTTGAGTCCAAATTGTCACTGGCTGGTGAGGAACTAATAAAAAGTTTGAGCAGTTCTTGAAACCTCCATATTTTGTAAGTATAGCGTTTTCTATTTTACAGGCTTTCTACTCACATTTCTTTCATTCTGTAAAGGACTGTCAAAAAACAACACATACCAAGGATTACCATTCTTGATGAAACTAGAAAGAGGGGAGGAAGATTTTAATTCTGTGCTGCAATAATATGCACAGGTTATAGAGAGTGTCCCCTAGTAAATGTGTGCTAAAAGCAAGAAAATGCATCCCCTTTGCTTTTCCACAATAAAATAGATTTTCATGTTGAGAAAGATATTCTATTATTATTGTATGATATTCAAAGATTTCATTCAGAGATCAACACTCTTGTAGTAAGATATAGTTACATAGTGACAAAAACTTTCCACAACTTATAACTTTCCACTATATAGAAAAGTAAGAGTAAAACTTTGTGATATAGAGACAAATTTAAAAGTATGTTGGAGAGTAAACCATTCGTTCCTGACTCAAAATATGATGCAGACAGCTGACACAAATTAGTGTGAGAGGGCAGGGTTATTTGGGGAAGACTAATGATGTCACTGATGATGTCACTGCTCTTTCCAGTTACTGACTGCAGTCCTGGAATATAGAATAAAAGATACAGAGTTGTGCTATGTTCGATACTCTTCTTTACATCTGTGCTTTATCTGATGCAGATTTTTTTTATCTAGAATGCTCTCTTGCTTTTTATGCAGAAAACTTGTAACAAGCCCATTAACTGAGGGAGGAGGACATGGTCAGGATGATTTCTAAATGTTTCTAAATTTCTGAATGTAAAAAAAAAATGTTTACATTTCTTAATTAATTTGTTTCTTTTTAACTCGTTAGTGACCGCCCCATAGTATTTTTACGGCGGCCACTAACGGGCTTTATTCCGATGCAATAGCCTTTTTATGACGCTGCATCGGAATAAATAAACAGAACAGGGAGCCGTTAAATGTCCCTGCTCTCAGCTACCAGAGGTAGCTGAGGGCTGGGGGCATCGCTGCTTGAACGGGTGAGATCGATATTAGTATCGATCTCACCCGTTTAACCCCTCAGATTCGGCGCTCAATAGCGGGCGCCGCATCTGAGTGTTTTTGGAGAGAGGGAGGGAGCACCCTCTCATCCCACTGACACCCGGCGATAAGATCGCCGAGTGTCTGTGTCTCCGATGGCAGTCGGGGGCCTAATAAAGGCCCCCAGGTCTGCCTGTAGTGTATGCCTCTGGCATGACCTAGAGGACTGCTGTCCGTTTTACACTGACAGGCATAATACACTGCAATACAGAAGTATTGCAGTGTATTATAAATGCAATCGGATAATCGCATAGTGAAGTCCCCTAGTGGGACTAGTAAAAAAGTAAAAATAATTTTTATAAAAAGTGAAAAGAAAAAAAAAGTGAAAAGAAAAATGAAAAACCCACTTTTCCGCCTTACAAATTGCTTTATTATTAAAAAACAAAATAAAGTAAAAAAGTTACACAAATTTGGTATCGCCACGTCCATAACGACCCCGAATATAAAGCTATTACATCATTTAACCCGCACGATGAACATCGTAAAAAATAAAATAAAAAAACATGCAAAAATTGCTGTTTTCTTTGAATCCAGCCTTAAAAAAAATGTGATAAAAAGTGATCAAAAAGTGGCATCTACTCTAAAATGGTACCGATAAAAACTACAGGTCATACCGCAAAACAAAAGCCCTCATACAATTGCATCGGCGAAAAAATAAAAAAAAGTTATGGCTCTTCAAATATGGAGACACAAAAACAAATAATTTTGAAAAAAAGTGTTTTCACTGTGTAAAAGTAGTAAAACATAAAAAAACTATACAAATTTGGTATCGTTGCAATCACAACAACTCACTGCATCAAGTTATTGTGTTATTTATACCGCACAGTAAACGGCGTAAATTTAGGACGCAAAAAAGTGTGGCAAAATTGCAGGGTTTTTTTCTATTCCCCCCCAAAAAAAGTTGATAAAAGTTAATCAATAAATTCTATGTACCCCAAAATGGTGCTATTAAAAATTACAACTTGTCCCGCAAAAAACAAGACCTTATACAGCTATGTCTACGGAAAAATAAAAAAGTTATAGCTCTTTGAATGAGACGATGGAAAAACGTAAAAAATTTCTGAATGTAAAAAAAAAGTTTACATTTCTTAATTAATTTGTTTCTTTTTAACCCCTTAACGCACCATGACGTAACTGTACGTCATGGTGAGCAGTAAGTTTGCGCACCTTGACGTACAGTTACGTCAGTGCTTTGACAGTTAACCGCCGTGCGGCGCTACACCGCAGCGGCGGTTAACTGTGCAGGGTGTCAGCCCTGCTCTCCCCGTTGCCGATCAGTGGCCTGTTGCCGCTGATATCGGCAGTTAACCCCTTAATTGCGGCGCTCGATTTTGAACGCCACAATTAAGGTCTTTAGCGCCGATCGGCAGCCCCCATGTGAAATCACGGGGGCTGGCGATGGTACCCATGGCAACCGGACGCCAGACAATGGCTTCCGGGTTGCCATGTACAGAAGCCTATGAGGACCACCCCGAGGGTGGTCGTCGTAGGCTTCCTGTCAGTGTGACTGTCACGTCACAATGACAGTTGAAATGCATTACACTACGTGTGTAGTGTAATGTATTCCAGCAGCCATCAGAGCTGCAAGTCTAAGTGTCCCCTAGTGGGACAAGTGAAAAAAGTAAAAAAAAGGATAAAAATGTTTTTAAAAAAGTGTAAAAATAAAAGTTAGAAGTGATATAAACAAGAACTGCTTTTTTTCCTATAATAAGTCTTTCATTATAGGAAAAAAAATGAACACATAAAAGAAAAGTACACATATTTGGTATCACCGCGTTCGTAACGACCCCAACTATAAAACTATAATATTATTTTTCCCGCACAGTGAACGCCGCAAAAAAAATAAACGAAAAACAATGCCAGAATCACTATTTTTTGGTCACCACCCCTCACAAAATATGTAATAAAAAGTGATCAAAAAGTCGCATGTACGCCAAAATAGTACCGATACAAACTACAACCCGTCCCGCAAAAAACAAGCCCTTACACAGCTTTTTTGACTGAAAAATAAAAAAGTTATGGCTCTCAGAATACGGTGACACAGAAAATACATTATTTTCTAAATAAGTTATTTTATTGCTCAAACGCTGCAAAACATAAAAAAACGTATATACAAATGGTATCGCCGTAATCGTACCGACCCACAGAATACAGTATAATAGTCATTTATAGCCCAGGGTAAACGCCGTCAAAAATAAATAAAAATCATTGTCAGAATTGATGGTTTTTGGTCACCCGGCTTGCCGAAAAATTGAATAAAAAGTGATCAACAAAATCGCATGTACCCCAAAATGGTACCAATGAAAATTACAGATTGTCCCGCAACAAATAAGCCCTCACACGGCTCCGGTGGTGAAAAAATAAAAAAAGTTCCGGCTCCCAGATTATGGCGATGCAAAATGTGCAGAGTGTTCCAAAAGTGGATAAGATTGGGCACCATTTATCACTGCGACACTGGCCACATATCTGTGGATTATTATTTATTTACCCCATTATTATACCCTCTTATTATGCCCCTGATGTACTCTGCCCAGCCTACATGTGCCCCAACATTATAAACTGAAATACCAGCAAAACGCCAGAGCTACTACCAAGCAAAATATGCGCTCCAAAAGCCAAATGGCGTCCCTCCCTTCTGAGCCCTAGAGCGTGCCCAAACAGCCGTTTATATCCACCGATATGGCATCCTACCAAAAAATGGTACCAATAAAAACGACAGCTCGTCCCGCAAAAAATAAGCCCCCTCACCGCTCTATTGACAGAAAAATAAAAAAGTAGTGGCTCTTGGAAAGCGGGGAGGAAAAACGAAAAAGCAAAACATGAATCAGTTCGTAAAGGGTTAATTACTTTCTAATGGAAAACATTTATGACCACATGTGGGGTATAGCCGTACTCGGGAGAAATTGCTTTACAAACGTTGGGGTGCATTTTCTCGTTTATCCTTTGTGAAATTGAAAAAATGACACATTTTAGTGGAAATAATGTTGATATTAATTTTCACGGCCGAATTCTAATAAATTCTGCAAAAGACGTGTGGGGCCTAAATGCTCACTATACCCCTAGATAGATTCCTTAAGTGGTGTAGTTTCCCAAATGGGGTTACTTTTGGGGGGCTTCCACTGTTTCGGTCTCTCAGTGGCTTTGCAAATTCGACATGACACCCAAAAACATTCCAGCTAAATTTGAGCTCCAAAAGCCAAATAGCGCTCCTTCCCTTCTAAGCCCCGGTGTGGGTCCAAACAGCAGTTTATTACCACATATGGGGTATTTACGTAATCAGAAGAAATTGTTTTACAAATGTTGGGGCGCTTTTTCTCCTTTATTCCTTGTAAAAATTAAAAATGGCTACCTTTTTTCAGAAAAAAAGTAGATTTTCATCTTCACATACTAATTCAAATAAATTTAGCAAAAAAACTGTGGGTTCAAAATGCTAACTATACTTATAGATAAATTCCTTGAAGAAAAAAAATGAAATTTGTAAATTTCACCTCTACTTTGCTTTAATTCCTGTGAAACGCCTAAAGGGCTAAAATACTTTGTGAATGCTGTTTTGAATACTTTGATGGGTGCAGTTTTCAAAATGGGGTGATTTATGGTGACTTTCTAATATATAAGGCCCTCAAAGCCATTTCAGAACTGAACTGGTCCCTGAAAAAATAGCCTTTTGAAATTTTCTTGAAAATATGAGAAATTGCTGCTAAAGTTCTAAGCGTTGTAACGTCCTAGAAAAATAAAAGAATGTTCAAAAAACGACGCAAACATAAAGTAGACATATGGGAAATATAAACTAGTAAGTATTTTGTGTGGTATTACTATCTGTTTTACAAGTAAATACATTAAAATTTAGAAAAATGCTAATTTTTGCTAATTTTCTCTAAATCTTGGCGTTTCTTACAAATAAATATTGAATTTAACGACAAAATTTTTACAGTATCATAAAGTACAACATGTCACGAGAAAACAATCCCAGAATCGCTTGGATAGGTAAAAGCATTCTGGAGTTATTACCACATAAAGTGACACATGTCAGATTTGCAAAAATGGGGCTGGTCCTGAAGGCCAAAACAGGCTTAGACACTAAGGGGTTAAACAATGATGGCGTCAAATAATGATTTCTTGTAACGTAAATAAATAATAATTAGGCTTAATTGTCAAATTACTACATAACTTCCTGTACACTGAACTCTGAATTGTCTATCTTGGAGACATACTCTTACTATTCCTGACATTCCTGTCTAATTTCATTTTGATGTACAAATATACCATATAAATCGATTAATTTAAACAAAAATGTCTATGTAATGCCTAAATGTTTATTGATATTTGGTATTGACATTCTAAATACTTTATTTATTTGCACCTCTTAAATATTTTCTTCTTTAACATCATCTGCCAAGCTTACTACAATGCTACTTCAAGTGTATTCTTTTCTAAAGAACTAAAGGTCTTTTAAGTGCTTCTTCATTATTAGTACTAGTACCTCATATCATAATGTTGACACATTGCAAGTAGAGATAACATTGTTAGCTGACTAGCTTGTATTTGCTAAATGGATATGAAAAAAGGTAAGAAAAAGGTATTACAATTTTAGCGCAGGCTTATCTATTTAATAATGAAAAGTTATGTAATTTTTAAATTTGCCTTCTGTATCCTTTTCTTATGGTTTTCAAGATCTCTGCTTTCAGTTATTCAATGAGAATCTTCATTGTTTACGTCCAGTTCATAAAAACCAGTCTTGATTATGTAATTATCAGACAGGTGCTCAATTTATTACAAGGCAGAGATCTGATAACTGTACTGTAACTCTCAGTTACATAGTGAAATAGGATGAAGAAAGACACAGATCCGTTGAGTTCAACCTTTCTCAATCAATTACACGTCATTCATTGCTTGAATAATTGTAACTCTTAATGCCATTTGTCAGTAAATAATTATCTAGACTTTTTTAAATGCTAACATAGTGTCTGCCATTACTACCTCTTGGGGTAGGGCATTCCTTAGTTTGACTACTCTAACTGTAAAGAACCCTTTCCTATATTGATGTCTGAAATGTTTTTTTATACACATGCAATGAACGTGCCCTGGACCTGTGTAGAGACCTTGGAAAGAACAGATTATGTGCAAGTTATTTGTATTGACCACACATATATTTATACATGTTAATAAGATCACTTTTAAGGCATCTTTTTTTTCAAAGCTGAACAAGCCCAATTTCTACAGTCTTTTATTGTAAGGGACTCCTCCCATTCCATTTAATAATCTACTTGCCCACCTTTGAACTGTCTCCAGTTCTCCTACTGTATATCTTTTTTACAATTTGGAGCCCAAAACTGAATTTCATATTCAAGATGTGGCCTTACAAGAAATTTATAAAGGGTACTATTACATTTGAATCACAGGTTTTTAACCCTCTTATTATACACCCTAAAATCGTTTTTGCTTTTGCAGCTGCTGCTTGACATTGAGTACTGCTGCTTAGCTTATTTGATTTGTAACCAGAATACCCAGGTCCTACTCTTGTTCCGTTATTCCCAGTTTTATTCTAATTAATGTATAGTAGGCATTAATACCATTAATGCGGCCTGGGGACTGTCATCCAGCCAGATTTATTTTATGCCCACTACATCATAATCTTTATCGGTCAATAGAATCTCCAATGCGTCCATTTTATTTAGAAGACTTCTTGCATTCGCTGGCATACATTTCATCTTACCAGCACCTTTTCTTAGGTCCATATTTATTCCTAGTCACCTCCTTGCTTGACTAACCCCAGCCTTGACAATTCCCCATTAGCCCTTGCTGCCCCCCCCCCTCAATCTTACTTTAAATAAACTATAATAAGCTGTATCATCAGATTTTATTCTCTTGGAAATAAACTGGGGTTACCATTCAATGACCACAAAAAAAGATCTTGAAAGCTATGAGGAATTGATACAGAAAGTATATTGGAAAATCGTATAACTTTTTATTATTTAATGATTAATCTTTGCTATGAACCTTGATTCCCCTTTAAGAACTATGTAGCTCAATTAATCTATTAGCATCAATTAATTTTATAACATTAGTATAACATTTTCAGAATTTATGTGATGAGAAGTGGCACAAAGGGTTCAATTAAACAAAGATAGGACTCTATTTTTTGTGCCTAAATCCATCATATAATTGAAATAGATTTTCTTCCAAGAGAGTTAAACAAGGTCAGACAGGGTGAAGGTGACTTCATAATCATTCGAAAAGTTCATCGAAGTCATAATTCTGCAAAACTATCAATTAGTTTCTGTAAAAACACAACCTCAGCTAAAAATTTTTTAGAAATTCTGATTTATTCAACATTTTAAAAGAGAATATGGCCAAGCTTGAAGATTTACTTGGAAAATGAAAATAAGAGGTTGTCTGTTAATTGAGGCAAAAAACATAGAAACTTGTTATTCAATGAGTGGAATTTGGAAGAAAGGACTAAAGAATTAAAATGTGAGATATCCATCACATGTATATTTTTGGTCACTGAATGGAACAGATGTATAATCTTCATGTATGGACATATATCTGGACCACAACATAAAGAGGATGTTGCGGGGTGAAATAGGTCTTTTTCGGAAAATGTTAATTTCTCTCTCTCTGTGAAAGTTAAAGGGAAATGTACTGTTATAATTATTAGAAATAAATGGCTGGCCCTGTCAGGACATATGGGTGTCTAGAGGGGGGTTTCCCAGTTCGAGACCCCTGTCTATAAGCCATAATGAAAAGCTGCTCTACAAGAGCTGCTAGCGCTCTGGTGGACCTGGCCCGTCCATGCATTAGATTGATGGCCATTATTTGAATGGCCAGCATGTAACGTTATATTTTTCTGCAGTGGTTGCTGCTAAGCATAAGGCAATTCCAAGATAATTTTCTAAAGGTTTTTAGTGCCATTGTTGGGATTTATGTTTTAGTTAGGATTATATTTAGCTTTATTGATTGGACTGACCTCTCGTTTGTTATCTAGGTTTTCTTATTTGTCAGAGTTTGATCGTATTCAATTGTGAGACTAATTCACACAAAGAAAAAAGTCACTGGAATGATTAATATTTGTTTTTGAGATTTAAGTTCTGATGCCGTATTATTGAACAATGACTACCACATCACTATGATTTCAGACACTGTTGCTTTTACACATGTCTAAGCTTTGCTCCTGTAACCTATCAGTGAACCTAACCTAATGGAGCTTGAAATGGGAAGCAATGATCCCTAAACTAAACAGATAGCTCAGACACATGAATGTTTCAAACAGTGCATGATGGAACAAGGTTGCTCAGAAAGTTTCTTTTTTAAGCAAGTTCCTAGTAAAATAAATTTGCATATGTTCTAACGTTCTGCTTTAGAAGAGAACCATATTAGCTTTTATTAACACTAACATTCTAAATTGCAACAAGAGCTATATTCCTTAATTCTGTGTATTCAGAGCTGCAGTTTGATTTTGAGCTTGCATGCATTTCTTTGCATTTCCTAATATATAATATATACAATACATATGTAAAAAGTGTAATGGGCTGTCGAGGCTCATTGTTGTCTGTGTTTTGTGTCAATTAAACAGGTAAAACATTTTAAAGCTACATTTAACTTTTTTATGGATGGAAGACTAAAGACATTTGACAGGAAAACCATAGACTCACTCTAGGGCTGGTTCCACATGGCCGCAATAAGTCAATTTTGTAACCTCTATATTATGGCCGCAACGGACCCAACGCAGTTCTACAGAATTCAACTTAGATCACAATAGGGTTTCGTGGTGATCTAATTTGGTTCAGTGGAGCCGCAGGAAGTCCAGTGTTGCTTCCGTAATACAGACACTAAAATGATGGCTTATTACGCTTTTGTGAAACTTCATTTCATAGTTAATGAATGAGTCTTAAAAAGAGATCTATTCTGCTTGATTTCACAAAATGCTAATTAATCAGATTTTTAAGAATCTTGAACCTGGCAAATATACTATCTGTATAAAAATATATTAGGATTATACAGCAAGAACAATAATGAAAGACTCAAAAGTAAGTCTACATTTAACAACTTAAGGACGAGGCTTATTTTTTGGCATTCAGGACCTAGTGATTTCTTTAATTTTTTCATCAATGCATTCCAAGGTCTACTGTATAACATTTTTATTTCTCCATCGACAAAGCTATATGATTTGTTCTTTGACTTTATTTTTTGACTATAAAATGTATTGTTTAACTTCCATTATTTTTTTTTTACATGCAGAATAGCGAAAACAGCAATTTTGCCATTGTATTAGCATTTAAATAATGAGTTATCTTTTTTTAGGGGTTGTTACATTTGCAGAAGTACCTTATTTTCATTTTTTTCCAATATAAAAAGACAAAATATTTTTTTTAATAAATACATTTTTGGGGGTTATTTTTGGGAGGGGAATAGTTTTACTTTTATTAAATCTTATCGCTATTAGTTTCTCTTTTTTCTGTCCCTCTAAGGGACAAGGTGTTGCAAACTTTTGATCACTTGTATAATGCATTGGAACACTAAGTATTCCAAAGCAGCCTGTGGCGGTAAAACTGACAGGCAAACTATTAGGCTAGGCCTCTGCTACTGTCTAATAAGCTCTTACCCATGGCAGACCTGAAGGCCTTTGTTTGCCCTCCAGCTGCAGATGTAGCAATGTTTAACTTGATGTAAGACTTAACGTGTGTTACGACCAGCAGGTTTGTGTACCCAATGGGCTACTCCGCCAGTTTGGCTTATGGTCACCTCTAAGGGTGTTATCTAAGTAGCCTCTCCGGTCTTCACCCTTTAACCCCTATACAGGGATCTTGTCTTCACAGCAGGGAGGCTACCAGGTCACTACCTCTTAAGGGGCTACCTGCAGAGTAGCTGCTGACCAAACAGACAAGAAACTGGCAATGACAGATGGTACCTTTACCCCTTAACACACCTTGACAAAGTGCACGTTAAGGTGCAGGGGGAGAAGCATGGAGTGTGCTCACGCACTGAGTGTGCCCCATACGTTGCGGATGTCAGCTGTGTAATACAGCTAAGCTCCATGCACACGAACGTAAAAACGCCCGTAATCACGGGCCGTAATTACGGGCCCATAGACTTCTATTGGCCACGGATACCTCCCCGTATGCTTACCGGAAGGTGCCCGGGCTTTTGAAAAATATAGAACATGTCCTATTTTAGGCCATAATTACGGCACGGGCAGGCCCATAGAAGTCTATGGGGCTCCCGTAATTACGGGTGACTACGTGTGTGCAACCGTAATTACGGGAGTGTTGCTAGGCGACGTCAGTGGATAGTCACTGTCCAGAGTGCTGAAAGAGTTAACTGATCAGCAGTAACTCTCAGCACCCGGGACAGTGACTTCCGATCACAATATAAATCAAGGTGTAAAAAAAATAGAAGTTCATACTTACCCAGAACACCCTGCTTCTTCCTCCATTCCGGCCTCCCGGGATGACGTTTCAGCCAATGTGACCAATGCAGCCAATCACAGGCCAATCACAGGGTGCAGCGGTCATATGGACTGCCGTGTCATCCAGGGAGGTCGGGCTGGATGTCAAGAGAGGGACGCGTCACCAAGGCAACAGCTGGGTAAGTATGAATTTCTTTTACTTTTACCTCGGAAAGGGCTGTCCCTTCTCTCTATCTTGCACTGATAGAGAGAAGGGGCTGCCGATTAGTGCAGTGCAATTTTGCAGCGAAAACGTGCCTGTAAATACGGGTGGAATACTGGTGACACCGGACCCGTATTTACGGGCACGGGTCCGTAAATACTGGTGCAATACGGGTCGAATACGTGTGACCAAGGACGTCAATCGCGACCACAGCATCTGAGGCGTTATAGAGAGGGGGACAGTCCCCTCTGACAGCTCATCGTTGCCCCCACAATGCCATTGTGGGGAGTCGATGGTTGTCATGGCAGCCTAGGGGCTTAATGAAGGCCCCTGGGGACTGCCTTCATTCTGCCTCTGTTAAGCCCTGCCTGGGCAAAAATTACTATACACTGCAATACATTAGTACATTAAAGTTCAAGTCCCCCAGCGGGACTAACAGATTGTGTAAAAGAATGGTTAAATAAAGTTTTTAGTAGTGAGATATATATTTTTTTAAATTAAAGTTAAAAAAAATATATACTTTTCCCATTTTACCTCTGAGGTGATGTAAAAAAAATAAATAAATTCACAAAATTGCCATTGCTGCGTCCGTAAAAGTCAGAATTATTACAATATAGCAGTTTTTAATGCGCATGGTGAACACTGTAAATAGCAAAAAAAAATAAACCGCCAGAATCTCTGTTCTTTGGTCAACTTAGCGGTGAAAATTTTTTGAAGAAAAAGTGATCAAAAAGTAAGCCCTCACACCACTCAATCGACGAAAAAATAAAAAAAAGTTACAGCTTTCAGAATATGGAAAAAATATTAAATAGTCTTGGGGAGCACCAAGGATTGGTTTTGAATTTTTTGCATGCTGGCCCAGTAAGAAGTGGCCGGAGTACGCGCGTTTACTAGGAACAGTGCGGCCGCAACTGTGGGACACAATGAGGGACAGGCCGCTGGACAAGGTCCGAGACCTGGCTGCGGGGATCGCCGGCAGTAGTGGGACTTGCCGTCGGCATAACAACGTGATGTATGACTTAACATGTTAAATACAGTACAGTGTTGCAAGTAACTTTAACTTGAGATTTTCAATGTCTTTTCAATGGCTTTTGCTGTGTTATGTGATAAGTTATCACGCAACCGCAATTTTTTAGGGTCAAGTTAAAGATTGCTACATCTGTACACAGGCAAATACAGCACAGATGTTTGCAGGGCCACTTGAACTGTAGAGCAAACAGTGCTTCTGCAACGGACCCCTGGCAGTATCAACCCTTCCAACTGTATCTGCATATTTGTAACACAAATACAATTGCAAACTATGGCGGCAAGATGTAGTGATATCATTGTTCTTCCTGCGCTAGACCCCTGACATCCTGTGTTCTCAATGGCCCAGGACAGGTGGCGCAAAGACATCACTGCATTGCATGTGGGGACGAAAAGTAATGCGAGGAGTGGGGGCACAAACAGGAACATTATTGCTTTGTTGGGGCACAAAAGGATGCATTATTGATATGTGGGAGCACAAACGGGGACATTATAAGAGAAGCAAAATTACAGTGTGGAGCCTAAAAAGGGGCGCTATTGCTGTGTGGGACCTAAAAGGGGGAACTATTGTTTTGTGGGGCCTAAAAGAAGGCACTATTACTGAGTGTGGCACAAATTAAAGCTCTATTACTGTGTGGAGCACATTTTCTATGTGAAGAACAAAGCGGACACTTTTACTGTGGGGCACTGTTTACAATATATCTGGCACTATTGTTTTCAGGTGCAACATCAAGTCGTGGCTAGAAGAAGTTATCATGTTGGTCTGGGATAGATAGAGAAGAAATAAGAAAGAAGTTGATTTAAGAAAAAAGGAGGGATAACGACTACCAGCAAAGAAGATGTAATTAATGTTTCTAAATATGTTTCCTTTAACCCCTTCCCGCTTTGGCCACTTTTGACCTTCCTGACAGAGCCTCATTTTTCAAATCTGACATGTTTCACTTTATGTGGTAATAACTTCTGAATGCTTTTATCTATACAAGTGATTCTGAGATAGTTTTTTCGTGACAAATTGGACTTTATGATACTGGCAAAATTTGCTTGATACATTCAGTATTTAATTGTGTAAAACACCAAAATGTAGTGAAAAATTGCAAAAATTAGCATTTTTCTAAATTTAAATGTATCTGCTTGTAAGACAGGCAGTTATACCACACTAAAAAGTTGCTAATTAACATCCCCCCATATGTCTACTTTAGATCGGCATTGTTTTTTGAATATCATTTTATTTTTCTAGGACGTTACTTAGAACTTTAGCTGCAATTTATCACATTTTCAAGAAAATTTCAAAAGGCTATTTTTACAGGGGCCAGTTCAGTTGTGAAGTGGCTTTGAGGGCCTTATATATTAGAAACCCCCAATAAGTCATCCCATTTTAAAAACTTCACCCCTCAAAGTATTAAAAACATCATTTAGAAAGTTTCTTAACCCTTTAGACGTTTCAGAGGAATGAAAGCAAAGTAGAGGTCAAATGTACAAATTTCACTTTTTTTTTGCAGAAATTTATGTTCAATCCATTTTTTTTGTAACACAGAAGGTTTTACCAGAGAAATGCAACTCAATATTTATTGCCCAGAGTCTGAAGTTTTTAGAAATATCCCACATGTGGCACTAGTGCGCTAATGGCTGAAGCACCGACCTCAGAAGCAAAGGAGTACCTAGTGGATTTTGGGGCCTCCGTTTTATTAGAAAATATTTTAGTCACCATGTCAGGTTTGAAGGGCTCTTGCGGTCCCAAAACAGTAAAAATACCCCAAAAGTGACCACATTTGGGAAACTAGACCCCTCAAGGAAATTATCTAGGGGTATAGTGAGCATTTTTACCCCACAGGTTTATTGCAGAAATTATTGGAAATAGGCCATGAAAATTAAAATCGACATTCTTTAAAAAATTTTTTAGCTTTAGCTAATTTTTTCTTATTTTCACAAATGAGAAAAAGCAAACCATGTTTATAAAGCAATTTCTCCCGATTAAAACAATACCCCACATGTGGTCCTAAATGGCTGTTTGTACACAAGGCATGGCTTAGAACGGAAAGAGCGCAATTTGGCTTTTGGAGCAAAAATTTAGCAGGAATGGTTTGCGGAGGCCATGTCCCATTTGCAAAGCCCCCGAAGGTACAAAACAGTGGAAACCTCACACAAGTGACCCCATTTTGGAAACTACACCCCTTGAGGAATTCATCTACGGGAGTATTGAGCATTTTGACCCCAAAGGGGTTTCATAGATTTTATTAGAATTGGGCAGTGAAAAAAAAAAAAATCCTTTTTCTTCAATAAGACGTAGCTTTAGCTCAAATTTTTTCATTTTCTCAACAAATAAAAGAAAAAAGAAACAAAATGTTTATAAAGCAATTTCTCCTGAGTACGGCAATACCCTAATAAACTGCTGTTCGGACACACAGTAGGGCTCAGAAGGAAAGGAGCGCCATTTGGCTTTTGGAGTGCAGATTTTGCTGGATTGGTTTCTGGTCGCTATGTCGTATTTGCAAAGCCCCTGTGGGACCAAAACAGTGGAAACCCCCACAAGTGACCCCATTTTGGAAACTACACCCCTCAAGGTGCTAGGGGTGTAGTGAGTATGTTAACCCTGCAGGTGTTTTTCAGAAATTAGTGTGCACTCGATGTTGCAGAGTGAAAATGGGATTTTCTCCATAGATATGCCAATATGTGGTGCCCAGCTCGTGCCACCATAACAAGACAGCTCTCTAATTATTATGCTGTGTTTCCCGGTTTTAGAATCACCCTACATGTGGCCCTAATCTTTTGCCTGGGCTATCGACAGGGCTCAGGAGTGAAAGAGTACCATGCAAAACTGAGGCCTAATTTGGCAACTTACACAGTATTGGTTCACAACTGCAGAGGCTTTGATGTGAAATAATAAAAGAAACCGCTGAGAAGTGACCCCATTTTAGAAACTACACCCCTCAAGGCATTTATTAAGGGGGTAGTGAGCATTTTCACCTCACAGGTCTTTTCCATAAATGATTGCGCTGTGGATGGTGCAAAGCAAAAATTTAATTTTTTCCCCTAGATATGCCATTTCAGTGGGAAATCTGTCGTGCCCAGCTTGTGCTACTGGAGACACATATCCCAAAAATTGTTAAAAGGGTCTTCCCGGGTATAGCGATGCCATATATGTGGAAGTTAACAGCTGTTTGGGCACGCTGTAGGGTTCAGAGGGGAGGGAGCACCATTTGGCTTTTGGAGCATGGATTTTGCTTGGTAGTAGTTTTGTATGAGTATTACTAGTATTTCAGTTGATAATGTGGGGCATATGTGAGCTGGGCAGAGTACATCAGGTGTACAGTCAGGAGGAATAATAATGGGGTAAACAATAAAATAATCCATAAATATTTGTTACGCTGTGAAGCAATCCTTTATACGCAGGCCAGTGTCACACTGATAAATGTCCTTTCTTATCCCCCATTTGGTCCACATTCAGTACTTTTGCAGTTTAGCGAATTTAGCTGGGAAGTGTTGTCCTGGTATAATACGGGCACCAATGCCTCCAGCATATATATATTTGGGCCCTACCCTTCCTGGTTCCCTAATTTTAGGGCTTTGATAAATCGCCACTTGAAACAGAAGAAATGTTCCCCTCGGGCCTGCACAACTGCATATTTTTCTTTCCTGACTTATTGGAGCCTTAACTTATTTTATTTTTTTTATAGACATAGTGGTATGTGAGCTCTTTTTTTGCGGGATGAGCTGTAGTTTTTATTGGTAGCATTTTGGGGTACATGCAACTTTTTGATCACTTGTTATCCTTTTTTTGAGAGGCAAGGGGATCAAAAAACAGCAATTCTGGCCTAGTTTTTTAGTTTTTTTTATACAGCGTTCACCACGTGTCATAAATTACATGTTAACTTTATTCTGCGGGTCAGTACAGTTCCAGCGATACCTAATTTATGCCACTTTTTTATGTTTTACAACTTTTTGCACAATAAAATTACTTTTGTACAAAGAATGTTGCCAAGTTGTAAGAGCCATAACTTATTAAGTTTTCTGTCGATGGAGCTGTATGAGGGCTTGTTTTTTGCGAGACGAGCTAT
The DNA here is from genome assembly GCF_050947455.1 of Rhinoderma darwinii. NCBI lineage: Eukaryota > Metazoa > Chordata > Amphibia > Anura > Rhinodermatidae > Rhinoderma > Rhinoderma darwinii. Next base: position 155,673,057 of record NC_134688.1, on the reverse strand, counting down.
AATTTTTATAGGAACCTTTTTTGGATACATGCGACTTTTTGATCACTTTTTATTTCAATTTTTCGTTTTTTTCACGGCGTTCACTGCGCGGGACAAATAACATAATATTTTTATCGTTCAGTTCATTACAGATGCGAACATACAAAATATGTATGGTTTTATTTCTATTTTTCAATAATAAATGACTTGATAAGTGAAAAAGGGATTTTTTTTCCCAACTTTTAATTTTACTTTTTTTGACACTTTTTTGACACTTTTCTTTAGTCCCTGTAATGATGGGGTAGGGAGACAGACAAGTGAGCCCTAATCTACCCGCCACTCAGTCCCTGCCTACTTGCACGGCCCGTCCTATGCGATGGCATACAACTGGGCGACGATCCCTACGCTCAATATGTGTTTGACAGACAAACAGACAAGGGTACACAGAAGCTAAGGGAAATGGGAGAGTTGCCCACGGCAACACCGTGAGCAACAAGAGTAGTGAATGTGCCGAGTCAAACCAGGAGTGTATGAGGTACCAAACGCAGAGCAGGAGAGTAGTCAGTAAAGCCTGGGTCAATTTGAAGCAGAGGTCAATAGTACTAGCAGGAAACCAGACAGAATCACAGGCAAGGAAGAACAGGAAATGAAGGTATAAATAGACCGAGGGCGGGACCTAGCTCCGTCTGGCCAGGCTGTGATAGGTTCTCCCACTTCTCAGCCTACCAGCCTGAGTGGTAACAGATCGAGTCACTCTATCAGACCTAGGAGCAGATGCAGTCTGATTAACCACGGGAGTCAACACAGAAGCGGTGTCTGGCAGGTCCTTTACAGTCCCACTAGGGGACTTGAAAGTGCAGCTGTATGATTGATGTTCTAATGCATGCATTAGAACTGTCAGTTGTCCACCTACAGCGAGCTGATCAGGCACCGGCTCCAGTCGGGGGCCTAATCGGCTTCCGTAATGGCAGACAGGAGGCCATTGTTAGGCCAATCGCATGGCAGGCTGCCAATTTGCTACAAACCACTAAGGTGTAGCGATCGCATTGGATCGCTGCATCAAAGGGGTTAATGGCAGGAATCGGAGCTAGCTCCGGTTCCTGCCAATACAGCGGGGTGTCCGCTGGAACATACAGCGGATACCCACTGCTGATGATACCGGCTCAGCTTCTGAGCCGAATGCTGAGCTGGCGCCATCTTGCTGATTGTACCGGAAGCCTTTTAGTCCCCGCCGTCGAGCGGGGCATAGGAGGCTTCCATTGCTGGCTCACCGGGAGGTCAGTATTAGGCTTCTGATTACCATTGCAGCCACCGGCAACCCAGCTGGAGTGCCGGTGGCTAAGAACTCCTCACATGCTGAGATCTCTATTGAACGCAGCATCTGAGGGGTTAATCGGCCGGATCGGATGCTAGCTCCAGTCCTGGCCGTTACTTCATGGTGCCAGCTGTAACATACAGCTGGCACCCAACGGTGAAGGTGCGGGCTCAGCTCCTGTGCCCGCACTATCACTGCAATGTAATAGTACTGCAGTTTGCGGGAAGCCCTGCCCGACAACGCCGTGTATATATAAGGCAGATGTCGGGAAGGGGTTAAATAGATATAATTGTTTTATCATGTTTAATTGAATGTGTAGACATTGTAAGCAATTTCACCATTTTCAGGTGGGGGACCATTCAGGAAACCATTGCACTGGGCGAACCAAAGTGTTAAAACGACCCTGGATATATGCACTACAAGGGTTAGGGGAAAAAAAACAAAGGTATAACATAAACAGAAACATATGATATTTGACACTCAAAGTAGTAAAGAACAATAAGAGAAAGACACAAGGACCATCCTTAGAGTGACCTTAGAACCTAACTCTGGGTTTACACATTGTGATCAAAATAAGATTTTTGCTAAACTTTGAAGCAAAAACATGATTTTATAATTGCATTTTGACTGTGAGGTTTAGACGCAGGATTAAATAAGTGGGATTATCATTCCAAATAGGGTTGCCCCACATTTATACCTAATGGAACCCTAACAAGCCCTACTAGAAAAAAGATTGTCTGACAATAAACACTGTGGGCAAAGATGTAGACGAAGAATAAGTTGGCATAGGCTACCATAAATCACTTACAACACTTTAAAGGAAACCTGTCACCAGCATTTCACCTATTGAACTCTACTCAGCCCTCGCTGGCCGTTGCTGTCAAAAGTTCATTGCCGTTATCCCCTCTCCTAAACTTCTCCTCCGACTGTAAATAACGGTCTGCAAACATTTTGCGCCTTTTATGGTAATAATCCGGCGGTCTTGTTCATTCCTCTTCTTATGCCGGCTCACCATCGAAAACTGGCCCGCCCTGAATGCTGTCAATCAAAAGTAAGCTGTCACTCAAAAGTAAGGATGTGGAGTTAACTCTGGAAGGCTTGAGGAATCAAGATATGACTCTTTTCGAACTGAGATATAACTCTTTTATGCTCCTTAGCATACAGAGAAGGAACACTAAAAAACGGAATACTAAAAGGTACAGAGTCGACTTAGAAGATAAGTATAAGTTACATAAACATGATTTTCAACCACTTCGACCAGGTATTACTGGTTTAATAGGTGAAACTCTGGTGACAGGTTCAGTTTAAGGCATGTGCAGACACAAATGCAAACATACACCTTACCGCTCAGACGATGTTCGTATATAATATTGGTATTGATGAACTCTTCGAGGAGTGTTACTTCACATGTACAAGATAAAGACAATCAATGCTTTACATCGTTGTGTTGCGTTGTGTTAGTCTGCTTATCTCTATAGTTCTCCAGGGCGGTGGAACCTTCAAATCCAAGGACCTTCCTGTCCACAGATGCTAGAGGTAGCGAGAATAACTTGCCATCGTGTAAAACTATAACCACTTTAAAGGAAACTGCTTTTATTATACTCATAGAGTTTGACCCAGACTTTTTTTTGCTTTATCTTATATTTAACATTAGTAGCTTTGAACACAACAAAAATAGATTTTCTTCTGCTTCATTCATAACCGATGATAATAAAAATGTGCTCAGTGCAGAGAACAAACATTAGTTAGATGTGAAGTATCACTAAGAACAATTCCAACCAGATTCCTCCCAAACATGTCTTGCCCTTTAATAAAGGCAAAATTCATAAATCACTTGATACTGTACCATTGCCATAATCTGTCAAACATAATATCTAATATCTAATATCTGACAATATCATATCAATATTCTAATTTCACAATATCATATCATAATTTCACAATATCATATAAAAATCAAAATCTAACACAGTGGTTCCCAACCAGGGGTGCCGCAACACTCTTCTTATCCACAGCCCCCAGAATCAAATAACAAAAAAAAAAATCCTCCAATACTTCTTTCCTTTTTCATCCTATGCTTGTAGCAGACGTGAGGCACGCGCGTCTACTACAAGTACCGCCCCGATGCTTCCCGCCAGAACAATCTGATGGAGAGGAGTGCGGGCCCCTTTAACGTTGTGTACCTAGGCAGCGTAAGTATCTGATTCCTTCCCCCACAGTAAGCACACTTTTGTGACGTTACAATCATATCTCTATGATGTGATTGCAGCGCCGTTATAATGAAATGGGAAGAAGGAAAAAAGTCTGGCACTGCTAAAACCGCACAATCGGAATAGGAATATGGAAAGTGGCTTTCTTTCTATTTGGGTAGTTGCAGGTAAGTTGCCACGGAGTTGCTCATCGAAAGTGTAGCACAACCAGCTTTATATAGTATAGAAGAATGATCGAGGCACTCACCGGAGCTGGCAAAACAGTTCCTTTATTACAAAAAGATCTCGGTCAGGATGTGGAATTGCCTACGGCCGTTTCACGTGCGTACACACTTTCTCAAGGCCCTGGCGTCACTTCCTTCACCTGCCCTTTTATTTACATATCAGTGAAAATTGTTACATAACAAGTAAAAGTTAAAAAAGACAGGAAAATGCACAGTATACTTTTGTGACTCATGCATCTGATACATATTCATCTTAGAATGACAATACTTTAGTTATTAAATTTTATTACTTTATCTAAAAACAGCAAGGTTCATGTTAAGAACGAACTCAGATTGTTCCGGTCATTGAGACCGAGCGGTCCTAGCGCACCTGTCTGAGAAATTATCTCTGCCTCTCTTTGTAATAGAGATTTGTATCTGTCTCCTCCTAACACCGATGGCTTAATGTGAACTATGCGCACAAATCGCATACATCGAGCGTTATTTTCATGTTTCTCCTGCATGTGTTGTATCAACCTAGGGCATCCCTCGCATGTAATTAATGATTGTATATGTTAGCAAAATCTTATGTACATAGGTCGTATAGTTTTTCCTATATAAAATCTACCACAATTACAGATCACTGCATATACAACATATTGGGTCCTACAGGTTATTAATCCATTGATTTCAAACGTAATGTCCCCTAAAGTCAGGTTCCTTGTACGTATTATGGAATTGCAATAATTGCATTGTCCACATTTATGATTACTCTTTGGACTATTAGCTGTCAACCAATTTTCATTACCCTTTTCTTTTTGGGAAAAACGGCCCCTGACCAATATGTTTTTTAATTTCTACATCTATGAAAACTGCAATTGACGTCTAACAGCCTGTACACCGGCATCCTGAGGGATCCTGAGGGATACGGGTGTATAGGCTCTCGACGTCAATGCTAGCCAATTTAAAATTTTGCCAACCAAAATCAATTATTATTGACAGGAAATCTTGTGTATCCTGCAAATAGGAGGGAATATTCTTTAATAATGGGCGCATAACCCAATCCAAATAGCGTGAAAGTGGCTCAGTAACTGATCCAATTCCCGCTATGATTGGACGGCCCGGAGGACATTCAATTGATTTATGTACCTTTGGGATGAAATACCAATATGGTCTGTTAGGGAATGGTATAATTAATTTCTCTCCGAAACTTTCAGAAAAGAAACCACCCTCGACCCCTTTTCTCAATAGTGATCTCAATAACCTAAGATATAACGATGTTGGTTCCTGTTTAAGGATTTCATAAACCATATTATCATCTAGCTGACGATGGGCCTCCTGAATATAATATTCTTTGGACAATAATCCTATGTTACCTCCTTTATCTGCCGGTTTTAAAATAACATTCTTGTTAGAACTTAGCCATTTCAATGCTTTCCTTTCATCTACTGATAGATTAGGAGTGGCTAATGGATAAATCAAACATTTCACATCACGTAAAACTTCTTTTTGAAATAAATCCAATTGTGGACCGGCAGGCAAAGGAGGGTTGAAAGTGGATGGTTTCCCACCCTGAAATTTTTCCATGTTATACAATTGTGATTCATAATCCACTTCTTCTATAGGAACATCCATTAGAATATGTAACATTTTTCTATCTTCAGCAGAAAAATTGTCATTTAGACTAAAACCAAGAGTACCCACAGTAACCTTCCTTTCTCCAATGGGAGGCAGTTTTGTAGGGATATTACCAGAAAATACCCGATGCAAATTCATCTTACATATTGATTTATAAAGATCTATTTCAAATTTCGTATAATCAAATTCGGAATTTATACAATAATTGAAACCCTTTGAAAGCAGAGAAAGGCAATCTGAAGTTAAAGTGAGATCAGACAGGTTAATCACAGTGACTACATTGGTGGAAACAGGTACATCTAAACTAGATATAGGCATTGCATTATTGGAAGAGCAGTCTCTTATTGTCTCCAAGAGACCTGCTTTCGCTTGACACCTGCGTTGTTGCCTCTTCTGCCTTTGGCGACCCCTTCTGATGTTCCTCCTAAAGGGTTGTTGTTCCCTTCAGTTACAGGACTAGTACAAATATCCATCAACGGACCATGCCTGGTCACCTCTTCTCCATGGCTAGAATCTGATCCTGAATCAGTAGTCCAGTAATCAGTTGGTTTATGCTGGGTCTTCTGACGTCTAAATTTTCGTATCCTCCGATTACCCCAACTGAAGATATGACCGGTATCAAAATCTCCTTTGTCTCGGATAAATGTATCTTTCTTTCTTTCTTTCCTTTATTTCCGACTGAATTGGAATAATCTTCTTGTCAACTTTTTTAATAAACATTTGGAATTGTGTTTCTGTTAATCTTGTTTTTAATTCCATTTTTGCTTTTCCAAGTTGTTCCTTTATAGATGTATATTCTTTTTCGGTACGGGTCAGTATTAACTCCGTTAAATTTAGTGAATGTTGTACATGCAGTTGTTTCCACCGTGCAGCAAATTCCACATCATCTTGATACTGCGAGATCTCCTTGTATATACGCAAGCCTCTGGGTGATCTGTTGCAATCTTTGTAAGATTGTAAGGAGTTGACAGTCCAGAACAGTTTAACTGGTTGCCGACACAGGACAAGTATGCTCGTCCTGAGCAGCGAGCACTTCGCGCATTAGGACGAGCATACTCGTCCTGTGTGACAGCAGTCTCTGCCGTCTCTGTGTGTGCGATCGAGAGCGGGGCAACGGCTGTAATACACAGCCACGGCCCCGCTCTGACAGCGGAGAGGAGAGAAACATCTTCTCTCCGCTGTTAACCCTTTGAACGCCGCGATGACAGCTGATCGCGGCGTTCAAGGAGAGGGGACTGCACATTGATCGCGTCACAGAATATAACTGTGACGCGATCAAAGCCAACAACTCGTATGGCCAGACAGCCCAGGGTCCAGTGAAGGACCCCAGGGCTGTCTGAACATATTTCCTGTTGTTAGGGCATACTGAGGTATGCCCTAACAACTGCCTGTGTACGATCAGTAACAGGCTAATGTACTGGCATATAGATCTATGCCAGTACATTACAGTTACAAAATCAAAATCAAAATGATAAATCCCTTTATGGGATTAAAAAAAAAAGTTAAATGAATGTAAAAAAAAAATAATGGTAAATAAATAAATAAAAAGTAATTAAAATACACAGAAACACACATTTTTTATAATAAATCAACTTTTTAAAATATAAGTCCCAAAACACAAAATAATATAGACATATTTGGTATCGCCACGACCGTAACAACCTGTACTACAAATGTATACCATTATTTATTATGATCGGTGTATGGTGTAAAAAAATAAATATTAAAACTGCTGCACAACTGCTTTTTTTCTGCATTTTAATCTAATTAAAAATTTATAGAAATTAAACGATAATGTATTTGTACCAAAAAATGGTACGTACATAAAGTACAACTCGTCCCTCAAAAAACAAAGTCTCATACAACTACGTCGTACAAAAAATAAAAGCGTTATGAGCGTCGGGATGCAAAGAGGGAAATTTACAAAAAATTGCTCTGTCCTCAAGGCTAAAATTGGCCGTGTCCTTAAGGGGTTAACTTCCTTTTCAGACAGAAACATGACCTTGTTCTCAAGAGCTTTTGTGCCCATCACCTGCAACTCATCCTAGAGATTGCATTGTGCAAAAAACGCATCCACATCCATACAACCTGTGATCAACGCTGCTGAATCCAAAGTAGCCAAGGACTCCACATGATCCACTGGGTTATTTTCCATGGCTGGTTTTTCCAGCGTGCTCTAGCCCGAAATACACTGTATTCAATGAAATGGGAAGAAGGAAAAAAAGTTGGCACTGCTAAAACCGCACAATCGGAATAGGAATATGGAAAGTGGCTTTCTTTCTATTTGGATAGTTGCAGGTAAGTTGCCACGGAGTTGCTCATCGAAAGTGTAGCACAACCAGCTAAATATAGTATAGAAGAATGATCGAGGCACTCACTGGAGCTGGCAAAACAGTTTCTTTATTACAAAAAGATCTCGGTCAGGATGTGGAATTGCCTACGGCCGTTTCACGTGCATACACGCTTTCTCAAGGCCCTGGCGTCACTTCCTTCACCTGCCCTTTTATTTACATATCAGTGAAAATTGTTACATAACAAGTAAAAGTTAAAAAAGACAGGAAAATGCACAGTATACTTTTGTGATTCATGCATCTGATACATATTCATCTTAGAATGACAATACTTTAGTTATTAAATTTTATTACTTTATCTAAAAACAGCAAGGTTCATGTTAAGAACGAACTCAGATCGTTTTTAACTTTTACTTGTTATGTAACAATTTGCACTTATATGTAAATAAAAGGGCAGGTGAAGGAAGTGACGCCAGGGCGTTGAGAAAGCGTGTACGCACGTGAAACAGCCGTAGGCAATTCCACATCCTGACCGAGATCTTTTTGTAATAAAGAAACTGTTTTGCCAGCTCCGGTAGGTGCCTCAATCATTCTTCTATACTATAAATGCAGCGCCGTTATAATGTGCTTACTCGGGGGGGAAAGGAATTAACTTCTGTCTGTGGATGTGGTGAAGCTCAGAGGGTGAGTCGCAAGTGAAGAGATCATTTTCTGCCTACCCTTTATCATGTGCTCTAACTTGGAGTGGGGGATGGTCTTGTCCATAGTGATGGTTATTTTACTGTGGGTGCGCTGATGATCAATTTACTGTGGGGGGGGGCTGAAGGTCACTTTACTGTGGAGGGTGATGATCAATTTACTGGGGGGGCTGATGGTCAGTTTACCGGAGTTCGGATGGTCACTTTACTGGGGGCCGATGGTCACTTTACTTGGAGGGGCAGATTGTCACTTAACTGGGGTGGTTGATGGTCACTTTACTGAGAGGCTGATGAGTAATTTTACTGATTGGGCTGATGATCATTTTACAGTGGGGGGCTGATGGTCATTTATAGAGGGCGGGGACTGATGGTCATCTTACTGTGTGGGGCTGATGGTCATTTTACTGTGAGTGGGGAGCTGATGTTTATTTTACTGTGGGGAAGGCTGATGGTCATTTTACTGTTGGGGGCTGATGGTAATTTTACAGTGGGGGACTGCTGATCATTTTACAGTGGGGGCTGATGGTCATTTTATTGTGTGGGACTGGTGGTCATTTCAGTGGGGGATGATGGTCATTTTGCTGTGAGTTGGGGGGCCTGATGGTCATTTCCTCATTGTTGAAAGTCTTTTGTTTGGGGGTGTGTTGTAATGTAAAGGTGTAGCAAAGTATAAATATATTTGGTAGGGTTGTCCCGAAGATTTTTTTTCCCCAGGTGTGTCTCGAGCCTGAAAAGGTTGGGAAACTCTGATTTAACATAATCTGATTATAACCACAATACAATAGGTCTAAAGGACCGTTAGAACAGTATTTTAACTTCTATTTTGTATAGGTGAACTGCACAGCCTAAAAGTAGAATCATCATGAGAATGTAAACTATACAATTATATTTTTCCTAACTACGTAACCCCTTAACGACATGTCACATACTGGTATGCGGTAGACATTAAGGGGAAGTATGGAGCGGGCTCACAGGGTGAGCTCTCTCCATACTCAGCGGGTGACGGCTGTGTTATAAGATCACTTTAATTCTGCCCGTTTAACACCTCAAATGTCGCGGTTAATCGCGACCCCGGCATTGTTAGAATTAGTTGGGCGACCCCTCGAACACGGCATCGTGCCCCCGCTCGACGGGATGGGCCGGTGACGACGGTTGTTATTGCAGCCTGGGGGCCTAATGAAGGCCCACAGCTCTGCCATATTTGTACTCCTTTGAAGCCCTGACTCTGGCAGGGCTTCAAATGAGACTGTCAGTATCACGATAAAGTCCCTAGAGGGACTAATAAAAAAAGTAAAAAACAGTTAAATAAAGATTTTTATAATGTTCCAAAAAAATCTATAATAAAAGTTTAAAAAAAAAACCTTTTCCCCATTTTTTCCCTAAAGCAATGTTAAAAAAAAACTAAAAGTTAACATAACTGGTATTGCCGCATCTGTTAAAGTCTGAACTATCACAATTTAGCATTGCTTAACCCGCTCGGTGAACTACGAAAAAAAAATAACAAAAACATGCAAATTGCTAATTTTTTAGGTCACTTTAGCGCTCCAAAAAAAAGAAATAAAAAGTGATCAAAAAGTCACATGTACCACAACATGGTATCGGTGAAAACTTCAGCTCGCCCCGCAAATTTTAAGCCCTCACACCTCTAAATTGATGGAAAAATAAAAAAAGTTATGCTCTCAGAACATGGCGACACAAAACTTATTTTTTTTTTAGCAAAAAGTGGTAAAACATAAAACAAAACATATAAATGTGGCATCGCCATAATCGTATCAACCTGTACAATAAGCTGAATATGTAGTTTTTACCGCCTGATGGACCCCGTAAAAACAAAACCCCCCAAAAAATGGTGTAATCGCAGTTTTTTGCCCATTTCACCCCACAAATAATTTTTTTTCAGATTTCCAGTACATTATGCGGTACAATAAATGTTGCCATGAAAACCTACAATTTGTCCTGCAAAAAACAAGCCCTCACATGGCTATGTCTAAGAAGAAATAAAAAAGTTATGGCTTTTGGTAGGCGTAGAGGAAAAAATAAAAAAACTCAAATTGGCCTGGTCTTTAACCCCTTCGTCCTCAGCGACGTACTATTCCGTTGTGCTAAGTGCATCGCTCGCGCTCATCGGCGGAATAGTACGTCGTGGGAGGAACGGCTATTTCGGCCGTCTTCCCGACACATGCAGGAGCTGCGACAGCTGCTGTCTCGTAAAGCAGTTGCTGCAGCTCCTTCAGCGGGGACCGATCACTGTGTCCCCGCTGATTAACCCCTTAGAAGCCGCGTTCAATAGCGATCACGGCTTCTTAGGGGGTTAAGCTACCATTGTCGACCCGCTAAACAATAGCGGCCAGCAATGATGGCTATGGCAACCGGACGCCTAATAATGGCGCCCGGCTATGCCATCTACAGTGGGTCCTGACCAAGTTAGCACCCACTATGCTTGCTGTCAGTGAGTAGCTGACAGCTTTAATACACTGCACTACGCATGTAGTGAAGTGTATTAGAATAGCGATCAAAGACTCCTGCCCTCAAGTACACTAGTGGGACAAAGTAATAAAGCTAAAAAAAAGTAATTGGTATTGCCGCGTCCGTAACGGCCTAAACTACAAATGTATTGTAAAAGAACGCCGTAAAAGAAAATAATAATAAACCATACTGGCATCACAATTTTTTGGTCACTTCACTTCCCAAAAAATGGAAAAAAAAAAGATCAAAAAGTCGCATGCACCTAAAAATGGTGTTGATCGAAACTGCAATTCGTTACGCAAAAAACAAGTCCTCACACGGCTTTCTTGATGGAAAGAAAACCCCGTTATGGCTCCTAAAATATGGCAACACAAAAAGTAAATGATTTTTAATAAAAAGTATTTTATTGTGCAAACGCCATAAGACATAAAAAAAACTATAAACATATGCTATCGCCGTAATCATTATCTCCCCACAGAATAAAGTGAATATGTTATTTATAGCGCACGGTGAACGCTGTAAAAAAAAAAAAATTGAATAAAAAACAATAGTAGAATTGCTGTTTTATAGTCACCATGCCTCTTAAAAATAGAATAAAAACTGATCAAAAAGTCGCATGCACCCCATGAAAACTACAATGAAATCCTCAAGGCGTTTAGTTTCCAAAATAAGGTCACTTTTGGGGGGTTTCCACTGTTTTGGCACTACAAGACCTCTTTAAACATGGCCACATGTGAACTATTTCTCAAAACTAGAGAATCTGGGCAATAAGTATTGAGTTGTGTTTTTCGGGTAAAACCTTCTGTTTTACAGAAAAAAATTGAATAAAAAGGATTTCCTGACAAAAAAATGAAATATGTAAATTTCACCTCTACTTTGCTTAAAATTCCTGTGAAACACCTAAAGGGTAAATAAACTTTCTAAATGCTGTTTTGAATACTTTGAGGGGCCTAGTTACTAAAATGGGGTGTTTGATATGGGTTTCTAATATATAAGCCCCTCAAAGCCACTTCAGAACTGAACTGGAACCTAAAAAAAAAAAAGAGTTTTTTTCTTATACCACACCCCAATGTACCGCATGACCGTGTCCAGGATGTGTTATGAGGTAATACTTTGCTTCTTACATTATACTAATAATGAGCAGTGCCCACCCCAGTTTTGACAGTTTGTATAAATGGAGACCCCTATTAGACCATTTCAGTGCCCGGTTTTCCAAAGCATTCACCCCCGAGAATTGTATTTCTATTGATGAGTCCTTGGTACATTTTAAAGAGAGGCTTCAATTCCGCCAGTACCTGCCGAGTAAGAGGGCAAGGTATGGCGTGAAGATGTATAAGCTGTGCGAGAGTGCATCATAGTATACTTACATATTTAGGATATATGAAGGGAAGGCCACCAGTATTCAGCCCCCAGAATGCCCCGCCCCCTTACTTGGAGTTAATGCAAAAATTGTGTGGGTTTTGGTGCACCCACTGCTGGACCAGGATTACCACCTCTACCTGGATAATTTTTATACCAGCGTCCCACTCTTCAAGTGCCTCGCTTCCAGAAGTACTGCGGCATGCAGCACTGCTAGAAAAAGTCTGTGAGGCCTCCCTAAGACTCTGTTTGGGCAAACAAGAAGGGGTGAGAGCAGGTCACATTCAAACATATTGTGTGTCAAGTACAAGGACAAGAGAGATGTCCTTGTATTGACAACAATACATGGCAACACCAGTACCCATGTACCTGTACGAGGAACCAGTACAGAGACCCCCAAACCAGACTGAATCCTGGACTACAATAGGTACATGGGATGGGTGGACTTGTCAGATCAAGTCCTGAAGCCCTACAGCGCCATGCGGTGTGGTATAAGAAGCTGGCCGTACACATCATATAGATAGCATTGTACAATGCTTACGTGCTACATCGATGTACAAGCCAGACGGGAACTTTCCTGGAATTTCAAGAAGTGGTTATCAATGACCTAATCTTTAGGGACCAAGAAGGGGGGCACCCAGTACTTCTGGAAGCGAGGCCACACACATCGTACCAGGGCAACACTTTCCAGGAGAAGTTCGCCGAACTGGCAAGAAAGGAAAAAGTCAAAAGAGGTGCAAAGTCTGCTATAAGAGGGGGATAAGGAAGGACACAAAATATCAATGTGACACATGTCCCGAAAAACCAGGGCTCTGTATGAAAGTGCTCTAAAATTTATCTTACATCACTTCATTTTCAATCTACCCCAGTTTTACTTACCCTGATGCACTCGGCACAGCTTATCCCCTTATCTTTCCCCTCTGGGCCCTGCTGTGTGCCCAGGCAGCTGTTAACAGCCACATTGAGGGTATTGCCATACCCGGGAGAACCCACATTACAGTTTATGGGATGTATGTCTCCTGTGGCGCATGCTGGGCACAATATATCGGACACTGAAATGGCATATATGTATAGAAAATGGCAAATCTCACTCTGCACCATCTGATGCACATTATCTTTTACACAATACCTGTGGGGTCAAAATGCTCACTACACCTCTAGATGCCTTAAGGGGTGTAGTTTTTAAAACGGGGTCACTTCTCGGGGGTTTCAACTGTACTGGTACCTCAGGGGCTTCTGCATACATAACTTAGCACCAGAAAATCCACAGTAGGCCAAATGGTGGTCCTTTCATTCTCAGCCCTCCCATGGGCCCAAACGGCAGTTTATCACCACAAATGGGGTATTGCTGCACTCAGGACAAATTGGGCAACAAAATGAGGTAGTTATGCCTTGTGAAAATAAAAAATTTTGAGCCAAAACTACATCAAATTGGAAAAAATATATATATTTTTTAATTCCAAGCCAAAATCAAATAAATTCTGTGAAAAAACTGTGGGGTCTAAATGGTCACAACACCCATAAGTGAATTCCTTGAGGGGTGTAGTTTCCAAAATGGGGTCACTTATAATGGGTTTCCACTGCTTTGATACCTCTAGGGCTCTGCAAATGTGACATGACACCCGAAAACCAATCCAGCAAAATCTGGACTCCAAAGAACACATAGCGCTCCTTTCATTCTGAGCCCTCCCATGGGCCCAAACAGTAGTTTATCACCACAAATGGGGTAATGCCGCACTCAGGACAAATTGGGCAACACAATGGGGCATTTTGTTTCCTGTGAAAATAAGAAATTTTGATCAAAAATGACATCTTATTGGAAAAAATGTCATTTTTTTAATTTCACAGTCCAATTCAAATACGCGCTGTGAAAAAACTGTGGGGTCATAATGGTAACAACAATCATAAATTAATTCCTTGAGGACTGCAGTTTCCAAAATGGGGTCACTTTTAGGGGATTACTACTGTTTTGGTACCTCAACACCTTTTCAAACCTAGCATGCTGCCTAAAATATATTCTAATAAAAAAAAAAAAAAAGAGGCCCCAAAATGCACTAGGTGCTTCTTTGATTCTGGGGCTTGTGTTTTAGTCCACGAGCACACTCGAGCCACATGTGGGACATTTCTAAAAACTTTAGAATCTGGACAATACATATTTAAATAAATCCTATATACAGGGCATGCATGCTGCATCATCTGGCAAAATATATATGTATATTCCCTTATGACTTGCGACTGTACTCCCAAAATATATTAAACCGAGCAAAGAAAGAACCAAGGAGTCTTTAAGTCAAAAAATACATGTAGTCTTTTTATTCAACAATATTACACTATTTATACAATATGAATTTCTAAAAATGCATCACAAATAAAAGCATGGCCGCCACATGAGTCAAATATTGGTCAAAATATACTCATGTGAGTAGGTATACACCTCAAGACAAAAATGTAAACTAACATAATGAAAATGAGGTGAGATGTACAAGCTACAGGTAATGTGTTAAACTGCTTAAAAAGTGGGTGAAAGGGATGTAACTCACAAACATGCAAAGTACAATTGAGACAGGACTAATACACCAAATCATATAGTGTCCACAAAAGACTGATGCATGTATGAATACTGGGATGATACCCATATGCGTATTAGAACCCAGACAGCAACCAGCAGCAAGTAGTAAAAGACGAAGTACTAACAGAGTACTAACCCATGTAGCTAAGACTCCACGAATGGCGGCCGGCCCCAACGCGTTTCGGCTTCCGCCTTCGTCCGGGGGTGGCATCTACAAGTATAATTATAGATAAGTGTTATAGTAATATGAAATATAATAAATTTAATAAACTTTAAATCATTCTTAAATAGATATATGCATATATACGTGCACAAAAAATACATGATAATAAGTTATATACAAAGTGAATGTGGAAATAAACATATATTATATGGTGGTAAACAATTATTATCATACTACTACATATATACGTGCATAAGACATATAAACATATGATCAAGTGAAAAAAAATAAATATATATATATATATAAAATATATAGAGAAACTAGTGCTAATATTATAAAAACATAAAATATAGAAAAATATATACATATAGGTGACTAAAGTGCAGTAGTGCAAAAATTCCTAAAATGTAAAAATTATTTGTTAAAAATTGCGCATTTCATTACTTTGTTTACACTGTCGTATATAGGCTATTATAGAAATTGAAAACATATAAACCGCAAGTTACTCAATATATATATATAAATCAATGTGGCACATCGCTTGAGCATGATTGTTGTCTTTCACTGCAGAAATGATACATCACTGAATATCGATGGTATTTCATACACGTATATATCTGATAAACTAGGAAGGAAAAGAACAAATATGTTAAAATCACAAAAATATTATTACATTACAAAAATTAAAAAATATGCCACACAAACACATACACAGTGATCAGAGAAACGAAGCATACACATGCGATTCGTTTAAGCCTCTCGGCTGCATGGTCTTCAAAGTCCAGATCCATTTACTTTCCAATCTTAATAATTTCTTCATCAAATCTCCACCTCTTATGTTAAGTTCGACATGATCTATTCCTCGTACCTTCAATAACCTGGAATTACAGTTGTGATGTTGTTTAAAATGGCGTGGAATCGTTTTTAATTTTTCTATTTTATCAGCATCATGGACCTCTTTTACGGATTCAATATCTCGCACATGTTCACGGACTCTAATTCGGAATTTGCGTGTGGTCAGTCCTATGTACACTTTATTACATGGACACACTGCATAGTATACCACCCCGCGTTCTGCTTCAGTGAACTCTTCTGCGCGTTCGATATTGGGGCATGAAATGCACCCTCCGCAGGGGGAACACCCCCATTTGGGGCCCTTAGTTCCAAAGAATTTCATTCCCTGTGGAACTGGGGTGTAAAAACTTCGGACCAAATGGTCTTTCAGATTTTTAGCACGGCGGTAGGTTACAGACGGAAATGTGGGCAATATTTTATTGAGTATAGGATCGGCTTTCAGAATTGGCCAGTATCTCTTTAAATGATCCTTCATCTCTTCCCAGCAGGAATGATATGGCGTGATAAATCTCACCTCATTACTTTTATTGTTCTTTTCCTTCCTAGTTTATCAGATATATACGTGTATGAAATACCATCGATATTCAGTGATGTATCATTTCTGCAGTGAAAGACAACAATCATGCTCAAGCAATGTGCCACATTGATTTATATATATATATTGAGTAACTTGCGGTTTATATGTTTTCAATTTCTATAATAGCCTATATACGACAGTGTAAACAAAGTAATGAAATGCGCAATTTTTAACAAATAATTTTTAAATTTTAGGAATTTTTGCACTACTGCACTTTAGTCACCTATATGTATATATTTTTCTATATTTTATGTTTTTATAATATTAGCACTAGTTGCTCTATATATTTTATATATATATATATATATATTTTTTTTCACTTGATCATATGTTTATATGTCTTATGCACGTATATATGTAGTAGTATGATAATAATTGTTTACCACCATATAATATATGTTTATTTCCACATTCACTTTGTATATAACTTATTATCATGTATTTTTTGTGCACGTATATATGCATATATCTATTTAAGAATGATTTAAAGTTTATTAAATTTATTATATTTCGTATTACTATAACACTTATCTATTTATCCTATTATTTCACCATGTCACATTCAACACAAAATATATGTATGTATATATTTATTTATGTGTGTGTCTTTTAAACACGGTATACTTTGTGTGAATATGGTCTATGCCACATTTACCGATTATTGAATAATGTCTATATGTTGTAATATAAAGTGATGTTTTTAAATTCATTGCGCATTCCTTTGGAAATCGTGTGGTGTATATGAAAAGGACTCTTTTAAAATTAAAAATTAATTATAAATTACATATATATATCTTTATAGATCGCTATGGGTACTGACATACTTATAAATATTGAACACTTATTTCTCATTGCATGGAGTACAATTTTTCGTT
The DNA here is from genome assembly GCF_050947455.1 of Rhinoderma darwinii. Taxonomy (NCBI): domain Eukaryota; kingdom Metazoa; phylum Chordata; class Amphibia; order Anura; family Rhinodermatidae; genus Rhinoderma; species Rhinoderma darwinii. The sequence continues at coordinate 155,655,856 of NC_134688.1, read as the reverse complement.
ACACGTATATATATTGTATCTGGTTGAATTATCATTAACGTACCTCAATTTAGTGCGCATGCGCTGGCGTACTTAGCAACTCACTACGAGTCGGCATCTGAATGTGCGCGGGATGAAGGGCGCCGCTGTGACATCATCACGCGGCGCACCCATCACGTATCCATGATGCCCACACCATGTGATGACTGTCTATTGACAAACGCGGTCATGACGCCACAGCTGATTGAGGTAAATGTATGGTATAATACTTTCACCTGGCCAATCGACTTCTGATTGGTCGTCATCTGAGATTAATAGGAGGGTTATACTTGTAGATGCCACCCCCGGACGAAGGCGGAAGCCGAAACGCGTTGGGGCCGGCCGCCATTCGTGGAGTCTTAGCTACATGGGTTAGTACTCTGTTAGTACTTCGTCTTTTACTACTTGCTGCTGGTTGCTGTCTGGGTTCTAATACGCATATGGGTATCATCCCAGTATTCATACATGCATCAGTCTTTTGTGGACACTATATGATTTGGTGTATTAGTCCTGTCTCAATTGTACTTTGCATGTTTGTGAGTTACATCCCTTTCACCCACTTTTTAAGCAGTTTAACACATTACCTGTAGCTTGTACATCTCACCTCATTTTCATTATGTTAGTTTACATTTTTGTCTTGAGGTGTATACCTACTCACATGAGTATATTTTGACCAATATTTGACTCATGTGGCGGCCATGCTTTTATTTGTGATTCATTTTTAGAAATTCATATTGTATAAATAGTGTAATATTGTTGAATAAAAAGACTACATGTATTTTTTGACTTAAAGACTCCTTGGTTCTTTCTTTGCTCGGTTTAACATATTTAGTAGTGTTTCTCTTGTAAAACCTTCTATATTACAGAAAAAAAAAATAGAATAAAATTGAAATTCAGCAAGAAAAATGAAATTTGCAAATTTCCCCTCCACTTTGCTTTAATTCCTGTGAAATGCCTAAAGGGTTAAAAAAAACTTTCTAAGTGCTGTTTTAAATACTTTGAGGGGTCTAGTTTTTAAAATTGGGTGTAACGTCCAAGAAAATAAAAAGAATGTTCAAAAAACGATGCCAATCTAAAGTAGAGTTGTGGGAAATGTGAACTTGTAACTATTTCGGGTGGTATAACCATCTGCTTTACAAGCAGATGCATTTAAAGGGGTTTTCCGGAAGCAAAAAAATCACTTTTACTTAAACTAAACAATGGAAAACATATAACTTTGTAATGTACTTACGTTTGATTAGATGAATATAGCGTCATATCCCCTCTTCCATCACGTGACCGCTTGGTAATGTAAAATTTGCACTTCCTGTGCAGACCCGTCAATTCGCTCCGCTACCTAACTTCCGGTTTCCGGCTTTCACAATTTATGACATAACTGTACCATGTGTTTCCCCTTCTGCTTAGAGCATGCGTAGTTTACACACTCCACCACGCATAATCTGTTAAATGATATGGCTGCGTTTTCAGCAGCTGTGTATGTTCCATTGTGCATGCGGAAATTTTAACTATGTGCTGAGGATGTGTAGTGTGGCGGTCGTGTCTTCCGTCACCCATTCTCTCCTTCTTCTCACAGTGCGAAGCGCATGTGAGGAGGAGGAGGAGGGTGTTTTTTTGCTCCCTGTAGGAGCGGAATCCCCAATCTCCGGACAGTTTTGGCAATTCTGTGGCCGGGGATTGGGGATTCCGCTCCAGGAGAAGTCCCTGACTTCACTGTGTCCATATATGGACACAGTGACGTTAGGGACATCTGAAGTGGAATCCCCGGCGATGTGGCCGGGGATTCCGCTCCAGGAGAAGTCTCTGCCTTCACTGTCCATATATGGACACAGTGACGTCAGGGACTTCTGAAGCGGAATCCACAGCGATGTGGCCGGTGATTCCGCTCCCGGAGAAGTCCCTGCCTTCGCTGTCCATATATGGACACAATGAAGTCAGGGACTTCTGAAGCGGAATCCCCGGCGATGTGGCCGAGGATTCCGCTCCAGGAGAAGTCCCTGCCTTCACTGTCCATATATGGACACAGTGACGTCAGGGACTTCTGAAGTGGAATCACCGGCAATTAAGCCGGGGATTCCGCTCCAGGAGAAGTCCTTGCCTTCACTGTCCATATATGGAGACAGTGACGTCAGGGACTTCTGAAGCGGAATCCCCGGCGATGTGGCCGAGGATTCCGCTCCAGGAGAAGTCCCTGCCTTCACTGTCCATATATGGACACAGTGACGTCAGGGACTTCTGAAGTGGAATCACCGGCGATTTGGCCGAGGATTCCACTCCAGGAGAAGTCCCTGCCTTCACTCTCCATATATGGACACAGTGACGTCAGGGACTTCTGAAGCGGAATCCCCGGTGATTTGGCCAGGGATTTAGCTCCAGGAGATGTCCCTCACTTCACTCTCCATATATGGACAGTGAAGTGAGGGATTTCTCAGAGAGCCGTCCCTGACAGGAAAGTAGGGGGGTGACTATGTACAAGGGGGCTGTGTAGCATTACCTAAAGGGGGTCTGTGTGGCATTGCCTACAGGGGGGCTATGTGGCCTTATTTACAGGGGGCTGTGTGGCACTACCTACAGGGGGGTTGTGTTGCACTACCTACAGGGGGGGCTGCGTGGCACTAACTATAGGCAGGATGTGTGGCACTACCTACAGGGGGGGCTGTGTGGCACTACCTACAGGGGGGGGCTGTGTGGCATTATCTAAAGGGGGCTGTGTGGCACTACCTACAGGGGGGCTGTATAGCACTACCTACATTGGGGGCTGTGTGGCATTACCTACAGGTGGGCTGCGTGGCATTACCTACAGGGGGGCTGTGTGCATTACCTACAGGGGGGCTGTGGCAATATCTATAGAAGGTAGTGTGTGGCATTATCTACAGAGGGCAGTGTGTGGCCGAAAATTGACAAATGAAATTCATCAGTTTTTAAAACGGACCAGGAAAAAAACGGGTTAAAAACAGAAGCATGGCCCGCAACGGATGCAAAATGGCCGAGAAAACGGACCGAAACCCCCGTTTTTATCGGTCGACACTCGGACCATGTCGTGTGGATAGAGCCTGAAGGTAGTTGATGACGCGCCATGTCTCTACACAGTCGGAAGTGCTGTCTTAGCAAAGACATGGAGCGTCATCAATGATAAAACATGCCCCACTCCTCCTATCTCGTCATCCACACCTCCTCTTCCTTCACTCTAGGATTTTCTCTCCTCTAACACGCACCCTCCTCCGACAATCTCGTCGTCCACGCCTTCTCATCCTTCTTCACACTTGTAGTTCCCGCACTGCCTGGCCACCTTGTCTCTCCTCTAACACGCCCCTCGTGTGTGTGTGTGTGTGTGTGTGTGTGTATATATATATATATATATATATATATATATATATACATACATATATATATATATATATATATATACAGGGTGGGCCATTTATATGGATACACCTAAATAAAATGGGAATGGTTGGTGATATTAACTTCCTGTTTGTGGCACATTAGTATATGGGAGGGGGGAAACTTTTCAAGCTGGGTGTTGACCATGGTGGCCATTTTGAAGTCGGCCATTTTGTATCCAACTTTCGTTTTTTCAATGGGAAGAGGGTCATGTGACACATCAAACTTATCGAGAATTTCACAAGAAAAACAATGTTGTGCTTGGTTTTAACGTTACTTTATTCTTTCATGAGTTATTTACAAGTTTCTGACCACTTATAAAATGTGTTCAAAGTGCTGCCCATTGTGTTGGATTGCCAATGCAACCATCTTCTCCCACTCTTCACACACTGATAGCAACACCGCTGTAACGGCAGGGGGTAGGGAGACGGACAAGTGAGCCCTAATCTACCCGCCACTCTATCCCTGCCTACTTGCAACGACCCGCCCTAGGCGACGGGGTACAACTGGGCGGCGGTCCCTGCGCTCAGTAAGTGCACGACAAACACGACAAACATACAAGGAACACAAGCAAGGAAAAGGGTCCGTTGCCCACGGCAACACCGTGAGCAACCAGAGTGGTGAACGAGCCGAGTCAAGCCAGGAGTGTGCGAGGTACAAAACGAAAAGCAGAAGAGTAGTCGGTAAGCCAGGGTCGGTATGGAGCAGGATCAAAAATAGCAGGAGCTGTAGCTGGGCCAGGAACCACAAGGAAGGAAACCAAAGCAATAACAAGCACCGAGGGACAGGAAGTGCAGGCTTAAATAGACCGAGGGCGGGAGCTAGCTGAGTCTGGCCAGGTTACGATAGGCTCTCCCACTCCTAAGCCTGCCAGCCTGAATGGTGGAAGCAGGAGTCAGTCTCAGGGATGTATTCTCAGGTGCTGACTGATTAGTTCTGGGAGTTAACCCCGCAGTGCCTGGCAGATCCTTTACAACCGCAGAAGAAATGCTAGCACAGGCTTCCAGTATCCGTAGTTTCAGTTGCTGCACATCTCGTATCTTCACAGCATAGACAATTGTCTTCAGATGACCCCAAAGATAAAAGTCTAAGGGGGTCAGATCGGGAGGCATTTCTTCTGCGGTGTTGCTATCAGTGTGTGAAGAGTGAACTGTATCTACCTGTCAGTACATTTGACTTTTTCTATTTATTACTGTAATCGTGAATGCTTGCTCTAGTGTTGGGGAGTTCTTAGAGCTGGATGTGTGGTATTGAGCTTCATTTTTCCCAAAGATTCCGGTAGGAAGTGATATCTTGTACCTTTGTGCTGATGATTAATCGACGCATCGGCGGAAGAACACTTCGTGAGACCTGAGACTTCTGTATCGTGTATGCGGATGTTCTCCTGTCCCAAGGGACATAAGGAGTTAAATGTTGAAAAATCTACTACTTATATGTATTTATAGCTCTTACATACTTCGCCTGTAAATCTAGGAGCATGATATTCACGACTTTAATTTAAGTCGTAATTATAGTCTGACCATTGATGTTGTATATTGGCATATTTGCCCTTATTTAATATGGCGTAATTTAAAGCTCTGTACCTTAGTGCGACTGCGTGAGATCTTGGTCTCCAAGCAGTGACGTATTCGGGTCAGCTGTTGCGTCTATGTGCGTTGTCATAGCTACCTAGTACACACATGGTAGTATTATCCAATAGACGGTTAGTGTTAGAGCATGCGCAGATCGGCGATAGTGAGACATACTAAGGCCTCATGCACACGACAGTAGCCATGTGCACGGCCGTGATCTTCTACACCCGCGAGACGCCCGCAAATCGCGGGCCGTGCATATGGCCGCATTCATTATGTTCTATGAGGGAATTGCGCCCACAAAAGCACGTTCGTGTGCTTGGGGCCTTACATACATTTATAGTAAATTATGTAAAAAAATAAAAGTTTTACCATTGTTTGGAGTAGTGTTTGGTGTTTGCTTCACTGTAAGGCCCTGTTCCCATAGAGTTTTTTGCAGGCAGAAAATTCTGCCTCAAAATTCCGCTTGAATTTTGAGGCAGATTTTGATCTGCCTGCACGCCGTTTGCTATGTTTTTCATGGCGTTTTTCGCCCACGGCCATTGAGCGAAAACGCTGCGAAAAACGCTTTCCCTGCCTCCCATTGATGTCAGAGGGAGGTCAGAGGAGTAAACGCCCGAAGATAGGGCATGTCGCTTCTTTTTCCCTCAATGGCCGCGGGCAAAAAACGTGCAAACGGTATGCAGGCAGGTGAAAATCTGCCTCCAAATTCAAGACAGAATTTTGATGCAGAATTTTCTGCCAGCAAAAAACTCATACAGGATCTCTTGGAACAGATCCAGCAGCAGGTGAGGAAAATGTGCTGACTGGATTGTGTGTACCAAGATGTCTGACATAGGTGGAGTGGGCAGACTTACATTTATCAGGCTGTGAAAGGGGTGGGGGAGGGAGATGGGTGCCTGTACTTAGATCAGGGATAGATGGAGGCACAAAGGATAATGATGATTATTACTGTGTAAGACAGTGTGTAGGGAGGGAGCTGTCTGCCTGTAATCTGTAATTAGAGCAGGGAAGAACCTGTGACCATAGAGGGGCGTGGCAGTATGCAAATAGCTGAGATGCTTTGGAGGAAGGGGGGGATACAACTGTCTCCTCAGATGCAGCCGGGGATCATGGGTATGGTGGGTTACAAGACAGGAAACAGACAGTAAGGGATGTAAACAAACAGCAAGGGATGTAAACAAACAGAAAGAGCAGCAGTGACCATGGAGATCAAACAGAAACTGGTTAGACGTTTAATAGGGGAATAGGGAAGGCAAATCAAGGCTGGGGGACACTTTTTAGAAAAAAAACATTTCCTGGACGACCCCTTTAATACCTTAGTGACCAACAATACGCCTTTTTACGTTCGTCACTAAGGGGCCTTAAGCTAGGCTGACGCCTTTTCACGTGAGCCTAGTCTAAGTCCTGCACGGGTCTCCCGTGCAGGCTGGAGCCGGGGCTCAGCTGTCTGATGACAACTGAGCTCCTGCTCCAACGCCCGCGATCGAAGTTTACTTAGATCGCGGCCGTTTAACCCGTTAAATGCCGCTGTCAATAGCGACCGCGGCATTTAACTTCGTTTACAGAGGGAGTGAGCTCCCTCTGTCACCCATCGGCGGCCCGCGAATGCAATCGCGGGTCTCCGATGGGTTGTCATGGCAGCCGGGGGCTTGATGAAAGCCCCCCAGGTCTGCCTTGGATAAATATGCACGTTAGGACGCGCCGAAGGCACGTCCTAACAGATTGCCTGTCAGATTTACACTGACAGGCAATAATGCTCTGGCATACGAAGTATACCAGAGCATTATAGCAGCGATCTGAAGATCGCACAGTAAAGTCCCCTAGTGGGACTAATAAAAGAATTCATCAATGTGAAATAAAGATTATTAATAAAAAAAACAGTAAAAAAATAAATAAAACCATTTTTTTCCATAAAAAGTGGTTTTATTTAGTAAAAGTGTAAAAAAATAAATAAAAGTACACATATGTGGTATCGCCGCGACCGTAATGACTCCATTAATAAAGTTAATATGGAATTTAAACCGCAAGGTGAACACCGTTAAAAAAAAAAACAATGGCGAAATTGCTATTTTTTTCCATTGCCCCCCAAAAAAGTCATAATAAAAATGAATCAATAAGTCCCATGCACCCCAAAACAGTACCAATCAAAACTACGTCTCGTCCCGCAGAAATCAAGTCCAAAAAATCACTACATTGATGGAAAAATAAAAAAGTTACGGCTCTTGGAAAGCGACGATGCAAAAACAAATAATTTTAGTTCAAAAGTGTTTTTATTGTGCAAAAGTCGTAAAACATAAGAAACCTCTACATATGTGGTATCGCCTTAATCGTACCGACCCATAGAATAAAGGTAACATATTATTTATGTCGCACAGTGAACGGCGTCAATTTAAAAACGCATAGAACAATGGCGGAATTTCAGGTTTTTTTTATAATCCCCCCAAAAAAAGTTAAGTTAATAAAAAAATTATATGTACCCAAAAATGGTGCTATTAAAAAGTACAACTAATCCCGCAAAAAACAAGTCCTCATACAGCTATGTAGACGAAAAAATAAAAAAGTTATTGCTCTTTGAATGCGACTATAGAAAAACGAATAAAATAGTTTGGTCATTAGGGCCTAAAATGGGCTGGTCACTAAGGGGTTAAGGCCCAAACTAGACTGCGTACTTAAGGGGTTATGGTGTTAACCTGTTAGTGACCGGCCCATAGTGTTTCTACGTCGGTCACTAACGGGCCTTATTCCGATGCCATAGACTTTTTACGTCGCGGCATCAGAATAAGTAAACAGAGCAGGGAGCTGTCGAATCTCCCTGCTCTCAGCTGCCAGAGGCAGTTGAGGGCTGGGGGCGTCCCTGCTCGACTGGGAGAGATCAATATAAGTATCGATCTCACCCGTTTAACCCCTCAGATGCACGCTATTCAGCACCGCATCTGAGTGGTTTTGGAGAGAGGGAAGGAGCTCCCTCTCATCCAACTGACACCCGGCGATAAGATCGCCGAGTGTCTGTTTCTCCGATGGCAGCCGGGGGCCTAATAAAGGCCCCCAGGTCTGCCTGTGGTGAATGCCTGCTAGGTCATGCAGGAGGCATGACCTAGCAGATGCCTGTCCGTTTTACACGGACAGGCATAATACACTGCAATACAGAAGTATTGCAGTGTATTATAAATGCGATCGGAGGATCGCATAGTGAAGTCCCCTAGTGGGACTAGTAAAAAAGTAAAAGAAAAGTTTAAAAAAAGGTGAAAAAAAAAAGTGAAAAAAAAAATGAAAAATCCACTTTCCCCCCTTACAAACTGCTTTATTATTAACAAACAAAATAAAGTAAAAAAGTTACACGTATTTGGTATCGCCGCGTCCTTAAAGACCCCAACTATAAATTACATCATTTAACCCGTACGGTGAACGTCGTAAAAAATAAAATAACATGCAAAAATTGCTGTTTTCTTTGAATCCAGCCTTAAAAAAAAATTTGATAAAAAGTGATCAAAAAGTCGCATCTACTCCAAAGTGGTACCGATAAAAGCGACAAAAACAAAGCCCTCCTACAATTGCATCGGCGAAAAAATAAAAACGTTATGGCTCTTCAAATATGGAGACACAAAAACAAATAATTTTGAAAAAAAAGGATTTTCACTGTGTAAAAGTAGTAAAACATACAAAAACTATACAAATTTGGTATCGTTGCAATCGCAACAACCCGTTGAATAAAGTTATTGTGTTATTTATACCACACGGTAAACGGCGTAAATTTAGGACGCAAAAAAGTGAGGCAAAATTGCTTTTTTTTTTCTATTCCCCCCCAAAAAAAAGTTAATAAAAGTTTATCAATAAATTCTATGTACCCCAAAATGGTGCTATTAAAAAATTACAACTTGTCCCGCAAAAAACAAGACCTTATACAGCTATGTCGACTCAAAAATAAAAAGTGTATAGCTTTTTGAATGAGACGATGGAAAAACGTAAAAAATGGCTTGGTCATTAACGTCTCAAAATAGGCTGGTCATTAAGGGGTTAAATATCTACTAGTCTATTAAATTATGAAGTTTAAATCACACGTAATGATGATGTATTGTTTGAATACTTACATTTTAGAGGTGACCTCATGGACAAAATCTATAAAAGTTGCTTCGTGTGGATGAAAAACGTGAAATCAGGTTTTTTTTTAATAGCTTATAAATTTACTATGTTATTAGTAATTGAACTTTAAGGAGCAAAGCATGCAGTTGCTCTTCTTCCAACTCAAAATGACAACATTTTCAATTCTCTTCTCTGGCCTTGTGCCATAGGCATTGTTTATATTGTGCATACTTTTAATAGACATCGGATCCATAAAAGTGGAGTTGCGTCCTCCTATTTCTTTTCTCTAAGATCCATTACTTGGGTTTTGCTTTTCTTTAAGAAAATAAGCAAAAAACATCAAAAACTGTACCAAACTGTACTATTAGGCCAGGATCAAACACACAGGGCAGAATTTAGACTGTTGCTTTATATGCCAGTCTTAATAGAAGGAGCAGTTGGAGTAAACACCTCTTTACAAACACCTCTTAATAAATGTGTTGCATCTTTCGCTGCCCGGCGTCATTACCTTGTATAAGTGCGTTGAGATGATGACGAGGTCGGAGGGGAGAAGAGGAGCAGAGAAGTAAGTATATTTCTCAAGCATGAGAAAGACCCCATTGAGTAGGGTTGAAACGTCGCAAGGGGTGATTAAAGTTATCCTATCTATCACTGAATTTGGAGTGCTGTCTTGTCTTTTGGAATTGTTGCTGGCTATTTGGGACACTGGTCGTGTGTCTGAACAAGAACCTGTGCACCCGATACTAAAGAAAACGGTGCTGCTTCTACTTTGTTTTTTATATATATATATATATATATATATATATATACATATATATACATATTTGATTTTTTTTACATTTTATCTTTCATTTAACTGTCCATGGGGGAGGGGCGGGGATTAGTCTGATCGGGGGGCAAGGTAAGAGGTCCAGCTCGGGCCTATTTCTTGCTACACCCCATAAAGTGAAATCTACACCAGCTAGGATTTGATGTAGACTTCCACTATAATTTGCGCCAGTTTTGTAGTGTAAATTCTAATACATTTGTTGGGTTACGGTGGACACACTCCCTTACCGAAGCCACGCACATTTCCCAAAAGTGGTGAGGGTGGTGCAAAATGGCCAAAAGTCACAATTCAAACCACAAATTGAGACTTTTGGGCAGCTTTGATGCAGTTTTGGGTGCAGTTTTTTTCACTTAGTTTTTTGAGCCACAGCCAGAAGTGAATCCAAAAGGAAGGAAAGTTTACATCTCATTTCATTTGTGTCTACTTTTGTGTTTTGCTGAAAATGCCGAGCTAAAAACTGCAACAAAAACTGCATTATAGCTAGGTAAATAACATCTAGATAAGTATAGTTTACCGTAGTTTAGATAAGACCTCATTTACACAAGTCTGTATGACTTCAGCATTTTGGAGGACCTGAATATAGATCTTATGTTAATCAATGCATCTATTTATACAGCTATTTTTATGCCAATATTTCAGTTATGTAGCATATTTTATTGGTATATTATTTTCCTATATAAATCAATAGAACATAAAAAATACAATCTCTTCTTTTGATCCGTGTTCACATTTTTAGTTTCTCACCAGAGCATTTGATCTTCTAAGCCACAATCAGTTTGGCGCTGACTAGATTGGGTGACAGATTCTAAGGAAGCTCGCTGTTCTTCACCCTTATTTCCAACAAGAAGGTATGGACTTTCCAGTCTGATTCCCATTGCTGTGATCTCCATAAAAGTCACCGTTTGGCAGCGGGAATGCAGCCAGCGGTCGTTAATGTCACAAGTAGAGATGAGCGAACTTATCAAAAGTTTGGTTCGGCTAGTTTGCCGAATTTCCCGAAAAAGTTCGATTCGGACCGAACCTGTAATATCCGTGCGCCGAGCATGCTACTGTCCAGGGTGCTGATAGAGTTAATGGGCTGCACTAACTCTTTCAGCAACCTTGACAGTACATGCTCGGCGCGCGGAAAATACAATTTTAATGTAATAAAAAAATAATAATAATACGTTCATACTTACTTTCCTCCTGTCCGGCCTCCAGAGATGACGTTTCATCCATGTCGCCGCTGCAGCCAATCACAGGCTGTAGTGGCGGTCACGCAGGTCAGGATGACGTCAGAAGGCCGGCCTCCAGGGATGACGCTTCATCCCACGTGACCGCCTCTGCAGCCAATCACAGGCTGCAGCGCACTCTACACTACATTACATGCGTTGTGGCGCAGATGACGTAATCATATCAGGCACACGTGATTACGTCATCTGCGCCCACCGCTCTGTTATTGTGAATGGGAGCAGTAAGAAAAGTGACGGGACCGTTCAAATCTTTGTGGGAACATCTTAGGTGAGTTTATTTATGTATGTATGTATGTTGTCATGTATGTATGTTGTCATGTAGGTATGTGTATATGTGCATGTATGTTTGCATGTATGTATGTTGTCATGTATGTATGTGTATATGTGCATGTATGTTTGCATGTATGTATGTATGTATTGTGAGGGTTTAGCATCAGGAGAGGTTGGTACAGCGGTTTCTTTGTAGCCAGAGACAGGGACACCGTGCATTAAAAGTCATAACAGGGCTTGCCTGTGTTTTATTCTTGTCAAAGAAACAGCCTCTTGTACAACAAGGCAAAATACAAAATAAATCCTGCTCGTCTGAGCACTAATTAAACAAGTTATTATCTAACTTTACCGAGTTCCTTCCTACCAGGCACTGGACACAAAGTAACACAGGTTTTTACTCACATAGAATACAGGCTACTCCAGCCTTAGTAGTCTCCAGTCTGAGTCAGGGGTGAGACTCACACACTCTGTGTCTCCACCTTTTTATACACAGGCTGCAGGTGCAGCTAATTGAGCAGCAGCCTTGTCCTACAAACAGAGATGGACTAGGGATTGGGGAACCCGCCCTGCTCTTCTCCAATCCAACTCCAGGCCCTTTTTCCGGCTTTACCTTAAGCCGAGATTGGAAAGCTAGAGCTTTCTATTGCAAAAACTACTCATTCCCTGGAGCCTAGGATACATATGACAGGATTCTAGGGGAAATGTACCTTCCCTCAATGACTTTACCTGTCACTGTCTCACAGTATGTATGTATGTATGTATGTATGTATGTATGTATGTATGTATGTATGTTTGCATGTATGTTGGCATGTATGTATATATGTGCATGTTTGTATGTATATTTGCATGTATAGATTTGCATGTATGTATGTATGTTTGCATGTATGTATGTTTGTATGTATGTATGTATGTTGGCATGTATGTTGTCATGTATGTATGTGTATATGTGCATGTATGTTTGCAAGTATGTATGTTTGCATGTATGTATGTATGTATGTATGTATGTTGTCATGCATGTATGTATGTATGTTGTCATGTATGTATGTATATATGTGCATGTATGTTGGCATGTATGTATATATGTACATGTTTGTATGTATATTTGCATGTATATATTTGCATGTATGTATGTATGTTTGCATGTATGTATGTTTGTATGTATGTTTGCATGTATGTATGTTTGCATGTATGTATGTTTGCATGTATGTATGTTGGCATGTATGCAAGTACGTATGTATATATGTGCATGTATGTATATTTGCATGTACGTTTATATATATGTGCATGTATGTAATTATGTTTGCATGTACATTTGTGCATGCTTGTATATATGTATGTATGTATCTTTGCATGTTTGTTTGTATGTATGTATTCATGTGTGTGTGTATGAATGCATGTATGTATGATAGTTTGCATGTATGTATGTATGTATGTATGTATATATGTGTGTATGTTTGCATGTATGTATATTTGCATGTATATATGTACATGCTTGTATATATGTATGTATGTATGTATGTATGTTTGTATATATGTATGTATGTATGTTTGCATGTATGTTTGTTTGTATATATGTCTGTATGACCATGTATGATAATGTCTGCTGGCGCCCTGTATCTAAGTCAACTTCGCGGCAGGCTTCTATACATGGTATAACAGTCAGTATCACACATTAAACTGAATCTAAGCCTACAACATGTTTTATTCCATTTTTTTTTTTACAGGTTTCGTGTTTGTACTACGTCGGTTTCGAGGACTACTTAGATGACTTTTTTTTCTACAATAAAATGGTTAATGAGGGTTGTGTTGGGGGTGCTTTATTTCAATAAAATATTTTATCTATATCTTTGTCTTTTCTTTTCAAATTGTATTACTACCACTTTAGTAATGGCCGCTGTCTGAGTGACAACATCCATTACTAAGGCGAGGCTTAGTGTTAGCCGGTGCAGAGGCTAACACTAACCACCATTATTACCCCGGTACCCACCACCACCAGGGGTGCCGGGAAGAGCCAGGTACGATTCAGTACCCGACCACCTGTTGTGATGGTCGGGCTCTGGGGCGGCCGCATGCTAGTATTATGAGGCTGGGAAGGGCCAAAAACAGTGGACCTTCCCACCCTTGTAATGGTAGGCTGCTGCTGCTGTGTTGTATCTGGCTGGTTATAAAAGTGGGGGGGACCCCACGTCATTTTTTAAAATTATTTATTTATTAATTTTTTCTTTTTTTAAAAAAAGACATGGGGTTCCACCCAATTTATCATAACCAGCCACATACAACACAGTGTTATTAGCTTGGGAATGGACAAAACCAGTGGCCCTTCCCACCCATGTAATGCCAGACTGCTGTGGCCTTGTATATGGCTGGTTATTAAAAATGTGGGGGACCCGTCTATTGTTAAATTTGTTAAATTCAAAAAAAAAACCCGACGTGGGGGTCCTCCCCATTTTTCTAACCAGCCCAATACAACACAGCAGCAGCCTAGCATTACAAGGGTGGGAAGGACCACTGTTTTTGGCCCTTCCCAGCCTCTTAATACCAGCCTACGGCCGCCCCAGTACCCGACCATCACAACAGATGGTCGGGTACTGGATCGTACCAAGCTCTTCCCGGCACCCCTGGTGGTGATGGGTATCGGGGTAATAATGGGTGGTTAGTGCTAGCCTCTGCACCGGCTAACACTAAGTACCGCCTTAATAATGGACGCTGTCAATCAGCCAACTGCCATTATCTAGGCACTAATAAAGTTTAAAAAAAAAACACAAAGACAATTATTTTTTATTGAAATAAGAAATCCTCAACAAAACCCTCATTAACCATTTTATTAAAATTAGAAAAAACGTAGATCTACGCAGTAGTCCAACAAATCGAAGATGTAGTCCAATCGGTACATCAAAATCTGCAACAACATAAAAAAACAGTTATCAATGTGAACAATAACAATACTTCTACTCACCTACACACATATATACACACACACACAAACAAACAACCATACACAAACACACACATATATACACAAACACAACAAGATATACACACACACACACACACACACACACACACACACACACACACACACACACACACACACATAAACAGACAAACACATATACACATATACACAAACTCACACATATACACAAACACACACACATATACACAAACACACTCACACACATATACACAAACACATATACACAGTTATACACAAACACAACAAGATATACACAAACACACACACACACACAAAGAGACAAACACACACACATATACAAACACATATACACAAACTAACACATATACACAAACACATATACAAACAAAAACACACATACCCAAACACACACATATACACAAACACACACATATACACAAACACATGTACACAAACACACACATATACACAAACACATGTACACAAACAGACCCATATATATACACAAACACACACATATACACACAAACACACACACACAAACATATACACAAACACATATACACAAACACACCCATATATACACACACACACACACACACACACAAATAAACACACAAACACACACCCATATACACACATATACACAAACACACATATACAAAAACACACACACACAAACATCTACACACACACACACACACACAGTTCACAGCAGCACAGAGTATTTCAGGAGATGAGCGTGCGGATCTTGTGCGGGGTGGTGACTTGCCAATCATGTGAAGGTATTATTGAGGACAGGAGTGGAGGAGAGGTAACAGACTGAGCTACATAATGGTAAGAGCAGAGTTCACAGCAGCACAGAGTATTTCAGGAGAGGAGCGTGCAGATTTTGTGCTGCTGTGAACTCTGCTCTTACCATTACATAGCTCAGTTGTACCTCTCCTCCACTCCTGTCCTCAATAACACCTTCACATGATTGACAAGTCACCACCCCGCACAAGATCCGCACGCTCATCTCCTGAAATACTCTGTGCTGCTGTGAACTCTGCTCTTAAATTCACTGTAATGAACGATACATATGATTTGTGCTCCCACAAAATATGAAAGAATTGTAAATTCACTGAAGTGATATATGAGTAAAATATAACTTTATTTCATAACTCTCTAAAAACAAGGGTACAATCACCACTGTGAAAAGCCCCCACCGTGTGTATTAAAAACATATTAAACAATTACTCCACTTCCTGATTCAGCTGGAATCAGCGTTTAAACATTGGTGTAACAGTGGTATAGACCCTCGAACACACCGGAGCCCGGGATAACCGCACCACAAACTCCTAATGCTCAGGTACACAACAATGCCACTGTCCCCTACGCTAAAATTCCTCACTTGAAACCAACCCTACGCGTTTCTATACTTATCATCAGGGGTCTGTAGCTTGGTCACTCTGGCCAGGATGCCAGCGATATTACTTCAACAGCAGATATTCTGCTGTACACCACGGAAGCATGCTCGCATAGATATCAGCGGCATGCTTCAATACGGGACTCTGAGTTACTATAACACATAACTCCTCCCCCAGGCCTCGGCGGTGCACTCCGAGCCAGCCAATCACACTCACCCACCAGATTCGTGACGCCTGACCATGTGACTCCCGGCTGTCATCTGACATACCCGGAAGCAACATAGACAACATCAGAACGAACGCGCAGGCGCAGTGGAGGCTGTAGGAACATCTCATTGCCGCACAGGAGCTCATTGTAATCGGGGATGGAGTATAACAATAATGATAAATTTGGATAAATATTGCGGATCAGCTCAAAACCGCAACTGGACTACCATCGATAAAGCACCATCCCTGTAAATACATATTGTATGAATGATTGAGCGATACAATGTCTACCACGCTTTGGAATTTTGACTCACTTACTGAAACGAAGAACCATGCCTCTTAACATTAAATGACATAATGCAAGCTGCTATACAAGGACTTGGCACAGCGGCCATAAATCTGCCTAGAAAACCCTCATGATATACAAACGATAAGGATGCATATATAGATAAAACAGGCATAATTTGTCTGCTCGTTTAACCCTTCAGGCTGTACACATTCCAATCTATAAATCCATTGGGCTACTTTACGCAGAATAAGGTTGTCCCAATCCCCTCCCCGCTTAGGAGGACGTATTAGTTCAATTGCCTGAAATTTTAAACATTCTGCTCTGCCCTGATGTTTATCATGTACATGTTTGGATATAGGAGTATCTCTCAAGTTAACAACATCACCAACATGTTCTCTCATCCGGCGCCGAAACTGCCGCACCGTTTTACCCACATAATTCAGGGGGCATGGACATGTTATTAAATAGACCACTCCTGCTGTTTTACAATTCACGAAGTCTCGAATATCATACTCCACCTTAGTAGTAACACTTCTGAATTTTTTTCCACTCTGGATAAAATCACAAGCTTTGCAACTGCCACATCTATGTGTGCCCGGTACCTGCCTGTCCAGCCAAGTTCCTTTTGGTGTAATGGGGTCAAAGCAACTCTGCATTACCCTGTCCCTAATGTTTTTACCTCTACGGAACGTTACTGAGGGCCATTGTGTGATCTGATCCGCCAAGTCTACATCAGCACTTAGGATACGCCAATACCTTTTTAAAAAACTCTGCTCTTACCATTACGTGGTGACTTGCCAATCATGTGAAGGTGTTATTGAGGACAGGAGTGGAGGAGAGGTACAACTGAGCTATGTAATGGTAAGAGCAGAGTTCACAGCAGCACTGAATCTGCACGCTCATCTCCTGAAATACTCTGTGCTGCCTTAAACTCTATGGACAGGTCAGGATCATGTTTCTTTTAAATGCTGCACTGTAGCACAGCCTTATATAGTGGATCGAGCGGGTTCCCCAGCAGCATTTAAAAGAAACAGGATCCTGACCTGTCCACAGAGTTTAAGGCAGCACAGAGTATTTAAGGAGATGAGCACGGCCGGGCGCGGGGAGCCGGTCGTTTTTCCGAGCCGTGCTCCCATTATAAAATATATTACCCGTAATGACGGGTGGCTACATGTGTGCACCCGTCATTACGGCAGCGTTGCTAGGCGACGTCAGTAAATAGTCACTGTCCAGGGTGCTGAAAGAGTTAACTGATCGGTAGTAACTGTATCAGCACCCTGGACAGTGACTACCGATCACAATATAGAGTAACCTGTAAAAAAAAAAGACGTTCATACTTACCGAGAACTTTCTGCTTCCTCCAGTCCGGTCTCCTGGCCGCTGCCTTGGTGACGCGTCCCTCTCGACATCCGGCCCGACCTTCCTGGATGACGATACAGCCCATGTGACCGCTGCAGCCAATCACAGGCTGCAGAGGCCTCTGCAGCCAATCACAGGCTGCAGAGGCCTCTGCAGCCAATCACAGGCTGCCGCGTCAGAAAAGAAGGTTGCACTGGAGGAAGAAGAGGGACTCGTCACCAAGACAACGACCGGGTACGTATGAAATGCTTTTTATTTTATTTTTAATCAGCAGCCTCTTTTCTCTATCAGTGATTGATAGAGATAAGTGGCTGCCGATTTGTATAATATTTTTGACCGGGTTCGGTCAAAACGGGTTCGGCCGAAACCGGTGAAGTTCGGATTCGCTGCGAACCAAACTTTTCCTGATGTTCGGACCGAAACCGGGTTCGGTTGTCCCGGTTCGCTCATCTCTAGTCACAAGTAAGTAGCAAACTAGAGAATGAGTGAACTGTATTCAGGACTGACGTCATCAGCGGGTGCCGGTTGCTCCGGCAACCCAACGCTGCAGGCTGTGGTGAAGAGAAAAGCTGTGACCAAATACATCAGAGCCATGACTGATGACGGGACCAGAGGAGGAGTTGTCTAGTTTCCTAAAATAGGCACAGCCATTGGCAGGAGCTGCATCTGCTCACCGTCACTCATCGCTGGAGCCGGGCGAGGTGAGTAACAGTACCCTTGCTCTTAGGGTCCCCACCCTAAAGGGGTTCCAAGAGGCTTAAACTGATACTTTAAATGAAACTTCTTGTGGAGCTGTAGAGCATAGACATCTTCCTTAGGAATCCACGTTTTCTCCTCAGGACCATTTCCTTTCCAGTTGATTAGATAATAGTGTCTCCCACGAATCTTCTTATAATCAAGGATTTACTAAACCTCAAAATCTGATGAGGACTCAAGAGCAGGGCAAAATAAGTCTTGAACTTTATAGAAAACCTGCTAATTACCAAGGGTCAAAGAAGAGTGATATGGAAACTATGGGGAATTTGGAGAGACAGCGGCAACTTCAAGGTTAAGGTAACTTGGTTAATCTGCTTAAGTAAATGGAATGGCTCAATGAAATGTGGACAAAGTTTATGATAATGGTACTTTAAATGGGTTATTCTTCATGGACAGCCAGTCTCTATTTCTAAGAACAATTTTGGGACCCGGATGCGGGGTGCTTATCACCACCACCACTATTGGCCTTAGCAGTAGGCGCCAAACTCCTGTGGATATCTGTCCAGCTGTCCTAAAGAAGAATATTTGGATTTCAATCACAGACTGTGTCAAATGGAGATTTAACTGACGACTCAGAGATGCGGTTCTTTGAGTAACACCACAAAGTTTAATCTGTTTTACTGGCTGGAAACTAGAAAAAAATATAAAGCTTAAAATATTACTGAAATATGGCTATAAAAATAAATATGTATTGTACTGTAAAATATATTTACAAATGAAAATTGATTTATTCACTCCCTAATTATAGAGCTTTAGCCATAGGACATTTCTGTACGATTTATATAGAAACAGTTAGACTTACCTAAATTACATCAACCTGCCCTCGATCTCCCAAGGCCAAGTGGACGAACTCAGCTCCCCTATAACTTAAGGCGAGATCCTCTGGGTTGTACATAATGTCCCAAAGAACAAATGTGCTATTTCTGATGACCTCCTCCTTATTAATATCTAACCTTTAAATCCACTCTCCTACCTTATCAAAACTTTTTAATGAGGCCCTAGCATTTCCTTCTCCCAACTCTCATGGCTCATGTCTCAATCATTCACAAGGAAAGCAAAGACCCAAACATATGCAAATATTGTAGACCAATATCCCTTCTCAACACAGATTTTAAATTATTTGCAAAAATTGTTGCATTACACCTACAACCTATTCTCTCTACCTTAATTAACCTAGAACTAGCTGGATTCATTCCAGGGAGAGGAAATATAACACTTTTTAAATGTTACACTTACCGCACCTAGCGAAGGTTAATATCCCAACTGTGCTCTTAGGTACAGACGCAGAAAAGGCCTTCAATAGCGTCAACTGGGTCTTCATGAAAGTGGCAATGCTAAAATATACATTTCAACCCAAACTAGCAAATATATTTTTGCAATGTACCACAGACCCTTAGTCAAAAGTCACTGTAAATGATGTCCCCTTCCTTTACAATATCAAATGGCACAAGACAGGGCTGCCCCTATCCCTCTTCTCTTTATAGTAACCATTGAAACGTTACTACAAAAAAATTAGACAATCAACAATAATACAGGGAATCAAGTGTGCAGAAGTGAAGTATAAAATAGCTGCATTGGCAAATGATTTACTTATTGATATTTCCAATCTTCAATAAGCGTTATTTTTTATTCATCCCTATTTTCTTTTTTTGGACACATATCCAACATTACAATTAATATGAGTAAAACTCATGTACTGAACATTTCCATCCCTGCAGTTCAAAACTCTTGCCCAGTGTTCTCTTCTCCCTTTGATTGGTCCAGTAACCATCTACAATATTTAGGTATACACATACCTTTTAACCAGTCTGTGCTGTATGGAAACTATTGGGAATTTGGAGTCAAGGTGGCAACTTCAGGCCTAAAGTAACTTGATTAATCTGCTTAAGTAAATGGAATGGCCCCTATGAAATGTGGAGCAAGTTTATAATAATGAGATTTTAAGTGGGTCATTCTTTGTGGACAGACAGACTCTATTTCCAAGAGCAATTTTAGGACCCGGAACTTGGTGCTTATCAGCACCACTATGGGCCTTAGCAGCAGGCACCAAACTCCTGTGGACATCTGTCCAGCTGTCCTAAAGATGACTGCAAACTTTCCCAACATACACAAAAGAAAAAGCAGAGTTTATAGCCAAATTTCTAAAAATGTAAATATTTTATTGAGCACATATAACAAACAATGTATTAAAAACATACATAAGGACAAGACTCCAGTAAGATAGATGGAGCAAATGGTCAAAAAATACAGAGTTGACCATTTTCTCCATCTATCTTACTGGAGTCTTGTCCTTATGTATGTTTTGAATACATTGTTTTTTATATGTGCTCAATAAAATATTTACATTTTTAGAAATTTGGCTATAAGCTCTGCTTTTCTTTTGTGTATGGTTTATAATATGGAGCTGTGGTAAATGATGGGGGGATGTTTTTGTTGCAAACAGTGCCCAGCCCGCATTATAACTGCTTTTGGAGTTTATATAGTGATTTAAACTTTCCCTACAGCAGGTACCTGAGGTTGTGCTGTGTTCAAAAGAAGAATATTTGGACTTCAATTACAGAACGTGTCAAATTGATATTTACCTGACGACTCGGAGATGTGGTTCTTGTGGGAAACATCTGCCCAAGGTAGCATCTCGGGACAGTTATCCTGATGAGCAATAACATAGGTTCAGATACTGCTCGAGGACCTAGTTGATCCATTCCATTTGAACATTACTCTGAGAAAGGTTACTAGAGGAAAAGTCCAGAGACATATTTTAAGCTTTACACAGTACAGAAGACAGGACCAAAGGAGGAGTTGCTTAGCAACTGGACATGGCTGTCGGCAAGAGCCGCAGCAGATCACAGGGACTCGTAAGTGGAGCCGCGCAAGATGAGTAACACCACAAAGTTTAATCTGTGTTACTGGCTGGATACTAGAAAAAAAAATAAAGCTTACAATATTACTGAAATATGGCTATAAAAATAAATATGTATTGTACTGTAAAATATATTTACAAATAAAAATGGATTTATTCACTCCCTAATTATAGAGCTTTAGCCATAGGATATTTCTGTACGATTTATATAGAAAAAGTTAGACTAATCTACATTACATCAATCTGCCCTCGATCTCCCAAGGCCAAGTGGTCGAACTCAGCTCCCCTATAACTTAAGGGGGGGCTGTGTGGCACTATACACATGGGGAACTGTATGGCACTTTTACAAGGGGGTGGGCTGTGGCTCTATCTACGGGGGGCTGAGTGTGGCACAATCTACAGGGGTCTGTGTGTGTCACTATCTACTAAGGGGGACTGTGCTGCACTATCTACTATGTGGGGGGCTGTGTGGCACTATATACAGTGGGAGCTGTATAGCGTTATATACAGTTGGGGTTTATGGCGATATCTACAGGGGGCTGTATGGCAATATCTACAAGGGGAGGTGGGGCGCTATCTACAAATGGGGTGTGACACTGTCTATAGGCGAGGCTATATAGCACTGTCTACAGGGGGGCTGTATGGCACATTCTACAGGGGGCACTATTTATATGGGGGCTGCTTGTGGCACCAGGGGGTGGGGCCCAATCAAGAGTTTGCTATGGGGCCCAGTTTTTCCTAGTTACGCCCCTGGACACAGCCTGTTTTCACCTAATGGACCAGGCCATTTTTTTCAAATCTGACATGTGTCACTTTATATGATAAGAACTTTGGAATGCTTTTATTTTTTCGAGCGATTCTGAGATTGTTTTCTTGTAACACATTGTACTTTAAGTTAGTGGTAAAATTTGGTCGATAAATTCAGTGTTTATTTGTGAAAAATACCCAAATTTTGAAAAAATTTGCATTTTTCTAGATTTAAATGTATCTACTTGTAAAACAGATAGTAATACCACACAAAATAGTTACTAGTTAACATTTCCCACATGTTTACTTTATGTTGGCATTGTTTTTTTAAACATTCTTTTCTTTTTCCAGGACGTTAAAAGGCTAAGAACTTTAGCAGCAATTTCTCATATTTTCAAGAAAATTTCAAAAGGCTATTTTTTCAGGAACCAGTTCAGTTCTGAAGTGGCTTTGAGGGCCTTATATATTAGAAAACCCCCATAAAAGACTCCATTTAAAAAAACTGCACCCTCAAAGTATTCGGAACAGTATTTTAGAAAGTTTCTTAACCCTTTTGGTGTTTCACAGGAATTAAAGCAATGTGGAGGTGAAATTTACGAAAAAAAATCTGCTTTAATTAATTTTTTCTTTAACACGGAAAGTTTTACCAGAGAAACGGAACTCCATATTTATTGCCCAGACTCTGCAGTTTTTAGAAATATCCCACCTGTGGCCCTATTGTGTTACCGGCCCATTTTATTAGAATATATTTTATGCACCATGTCAGGTTTGAAGAGGTCTTGTGGTGCCAAAACAGTGGAAACCCCCCCAAAAAGACAGCATTTGGCAATCTACACTCTTCAAGGAATTTATCAAGGGGTATAGTGATAATTTTAACCCAGCAGGTTTTTTTGCTGAATTTAGTGGAATTAGGATGTAAAAATGAAAATCTAATTTTTTCCAATAAAATGTAGAAATCTTCAATATTTACAAGGCATAAAGGATAAAAAACACCCCAACATTTGAAAATCAATTTCTTCCAATTACGGCAATACCCCTTATGTGGTAATAAACTGCTGTTTGGACACACGGCAGGGCTCAGAAGGGAAGAAGCACCAATTGGCTTTTGGAGCTCAAGTTTTGCTGGAATGATTTTTCGGGTGCCATGTCGCATTTGGAAAGCCCCTGAGGGACCAAATCAGTGGAAACAACCCAAAAGTGATCCCATTTAGGAAACTACAACCCTGAAGGAATTTATCGAGGGGTATAGTGAGCATTTTGACCCCACAGGTTTTTTTTCTGAATTTAGTGGAATTAGGCCGTGAACATGAAAATCAATGTTTTTTCCAATAAAATGTTGTTTTAGCTCAGATTTTTACATTTTCACAATAGATAAAGGAGAAAAAAGTACCCAAACATTTGTAAAGCAAACTCTTTTGAGCACAATACCCAATATGTGGTGATAAACTGCTATTTGGAACCACGGCATGGCTTAGAAGGGAAGGAGCACCATTTGGCTTTTGGAGCACAAAATTTGCTGGAATGGTTTGCAGTGCCATGTCACATTTGCAAAGCCCCTCTGGGACCAAATCAGTGGAAACCACCCAAAAGAGATCCCATTTTGGAAACTACACCCCTGAAGGAATTTATCGAGGGGTATAGTGAACATTTTGACCTCAAAGTTTTTTTGCTGAATTTAGTGGAATTATGCTGTGAAATTGACAATTACTTTTCTTCTGATAAAACATGAAAATTGTAAATTTTTACAAAAAATAAAGGAGAAAAAGCACCCCAACATTTGAAAATAAATTTGTCCCCATTGCAGAAATTTCCCATATGGGGTCATAAACTGCTGTTTGGACACACGGTAGGGCTCAGAAAGGTAGGAGCGATATTAGGAATGCAGATTTTACTGGCTTGGTTCTTGGGCGCCATGTTGTATTTGCAAAACTCTAAGGTACCAGAGTACAATGGAAGCCCCCAAGAAGTGACCTCATTTTAGAAACTACACCCATCAAGGCATTTATCATTTGCCTGGACATAAGACAGGGCTTAGAAGTGAAGAGCAGCATGCGCATTTATGGTCTAGTTTTGTGATTTTCACACCATTGGCCCAGAATTGCAGGGCTCTGAGGTCAAATAGTAAAACAAACCCCCAAGTAGTGACCCCTATTTTGGATACTACACCCCTTAAGGAATTTTAGTGAGCATTTTGACCCCACAGGTGTTTTTTCATGAGAAATTAATACGCAGCAGATAGTGCAAAGTGAAAATTGCAATTTTCTCCTGAATTTAAGTGGGTTCTCCCGGGTATGGTGATGCCATATATGTGGACATAAACTGATGTTTGGGCACGCTGTAGGGTTCAGAGGGGAGGGAGCGCCATTTGGCTTTTGGAGCGCAGATTTAGCTTGGTAGTAGTACTGTTTGGGGTATTTCTGATATTTCAGTTTATAATGTGGGGGCATATGTAAACTGTGAGGGGTACATCAGGGTATAATAAAAGGGTATAATAATGGGGTAAATAAATAATAATCCGAAGATATGTGGCCAGAGTCGCACTGATAAATGGTGCCCGATCTTATCCGCTTTTGGAATGCTCTACACCTTTTGTGTAGCTATTTTCTGAGAGCCAGAACTTTTTTATTTTTTCTCCAATGGAGCTGTGTGAGGGCTTATTTTTTGCGGGACAATCTGTAGTTTTCATTGGTACCATTTTGGGGTACATGCGATTTTTTTTATAACTTTTTATTCCATTTTTATGGCAAGCAAGGTGATCAATAACCAGCAATACTGACAATGTTTTTTTATTCCTCTTATTTAGGCCTCATTTACACGAGCGTGTGCGTTTTGCGCGCGCAAAAAACGCTGCGTTTTGCGCGCGCAAAAGGCACTTGGCAGCTCCGTGTGTCATCCGTGTATGATGCGCGGCTGCGTGATTTTCGCGCAGCCGCCATCATAGAGATGAGGCTAGTCGACGCCCGTCACTGTCCAAGGTGCTGAAAGAGCTAACTGATCGGCAGTAACTCTTTCAGCACCCTCGACAGTGAATGCCGATCACAATATACACCAACCTGTGAATAAAAAAAGATGTTCAAACTTACCATGAACTGCCTGCTTCCTCCAGTCCGGTCTCCCGGCCGTTGCCTTGGTGACGCGTCCCTCTCTCGTCATCCGGCCCCACCTCCCAGGATGACGCCGCAGTCCATGAGACCGCTGCAGCCTGTGATTGGCTGCAGCCTGTGCTTGGCCTGTGATTGGCTGCAGCCTGTGCTTGGCCTGTGATTGGCTGCAGCTGTCACTTGGACTTAACTGTCATCCCGGGAGGTCGGACCGGAGTTATCGGTAAGTCAGAACGTCTTTTTTTTTTTACAGGTTCATGGATTTTCGGAGCGGAAGTCACTGTCCATGGTGCTGAACCAGTTTAACGCTTTCAGCACCGTGGACAGAGACTGTCTCCTGACGTCGCGTACCCGAACATTTTTTACCGGTTTCGGTCAAAACGAGTTTTGCCGAACCCGGTGAAGTTCGGTGCGCTCATCTCGAATTTGACACTCCGTTTGGATGTTTGTAAACAGAAAAGCACGTGGTGCTTTTCTGTTTACATTCAGGAGTTTGACAGCTCTTGCGCGAATCACGCAGTTCGCACGGAAGTGCTTCCGTGCGGCATGCGTGGTTTTCACGCACCCATTGACTTCAATGGGTGCGTGATGCGCGAAAAACGCACGATTTTAGAACATGTCGTGAGTTTTACGCAACGCACGCGCGCTGCGCAAAATTCACGCATCGTCTAAACAGCCCCATAGACTATTATAGGTGCGTACGA
This sequence comes from Rhinoderma darwinii, assembly GCF_050947455.1. NCBI lineage: Eukaryota > Metazoa > Chordata > Amphibia > Anura > Rhinodermatidae > Rhinoderma > Rhinoderma darwinii. The sequence goes on along the minus strand of NC_134688.1, from coordinate 155,630,102 downwards.
CACGCGTGAAAAGCACGCGCGTCGCACGCGCGTATAATACGCTCGTGTAAATGAGGCCTTATGGCGTTCACCGTGGGCTATAAATGACAATTTTACTTTTATTCTGCCTGTCGATATGATTACGGCAATACCAAATGTATATAGTTTTTTTTAAGTTTTGCAGCGTTTGCGCAATAAAATCTATTTTTTTTAATTGTATTTATTTTTTGTGTCACCATATTCTGAGAGCCATAACTTTTTTATTTTTCAGTCAAAAAAGCAGTGTAAGGGCTTGTTTTTTGCAGGACCAGTTGTTGTTTTTATTGGTACCGTTTTGATCACTTTTTATTCCATGTTTTTGGAGCAGTGGTGATAAAAACAATAGCGATTCTGGAATTGTTTTTTGTTGTTTTTTTGTAAAAAATTTATTTGGAATTTTAAATGAAGGTACAAAGGGGAGGGAGAACGGAAGACCTGGGTGACCAGTTAGGTAAGGGATGGGAAGAGAATGACAAAACAGGTACATAAATATTAAATACAAACATCAACAATCAAAATTTCTGCTAATCATGTTAAGTTGCAATTTTCCAAGTACAATGTTAGTAAAATGACGTATAAGTATTACAATCATTACAATATCAAAAGTACATATGTAAACTGACTTTGCATGAGTTTATTAGGAAATTGAGTCCCAATCAGTAGAAGTAGAAAACTGCATCCAAGCTACCCCAATTTTCAGATAAATATCAAATTGATGGTTTGCTGTCCATTTAGTCTTCTCATATGAGCTAATAATAGTAATTTCTCCCAACCATTCTGGAACAGTTGGAGGATCTTTATGTCTCCAATGTCTAACAATGAGAGCTTTCGCTGCATTAACCCCTTAATGACCGGGCCATTTTGCACGTTAATGACCAAGGATTTTTTGTTTTTTCACGGTCGCATTCCAAGAGTCGTAACTCTTTTTTTATTCCGTCTACATAGCCGTATAAGGGCTTGTTTTTTGCGGGACGAGTTGTATTTTGTAATTGTACCATTTTTAGATGCATATAATATACCGTATATGTCGGCGTATAAGACGACTGGGCGTATAAGACGACCCCCAACTTTTACCCTTAAAATATAGAATTTAAGATATACTCACCATTTCGTGCAGGAGCGCTTCACTATGGCCATCGGCGGCAGGACCCAGGACTCTCTGTCTCTTTGAACTCGCGCATGCGCAGATAGGCTGCTTCATCGTGCGAGATCTGAGAGGCAGGGAATGAGAGGAAAGGGCGGGCCAGAGGATCTTACAGAGATGTTCCCTGGCGGCTAATACCGGCTTCCCTCAGATCCGTGGCGGATTCCGTGCATCCCGGGAGCCTGTGTACCGGACTGCAGGCTCACAAGGTAACACACAACCTGTGTGTAGACAATATGTAGACTAGGGATGTCACGATACCAGAATTTGGACTTCGATACCGATACTTCGTTTAGTATTGCGATTTCGATACCAATTTCGATACTTTTGCCAACAGTAATAAAAAAAAAAATCTTCCGTTTTCTGATGTGAGGCGCGACGTGTGATGAATTTTGAACGCGCCTCACATTAATAGTAATTAATCCCATCATGTTTCTCAGTCATATTGGGTTAATGTGCGAGGTACATGATGGGGTTAATTACTATTAATGTGAGGAACATGGAGGGTAAATTCATCGCACCTCGCGCCTCACATTAATAAGTGAATGAAAGCCGTGTTTATTTCATTTTTTTTACAGCGTACACATCATAAATGATGCAAAAACATTGTTGTCCGCGCCATTACTGAATGTGTGTATTTTATGTATTGAGACTTATTTTAATGTTTATTGTAAAAAAGGTGAAGGTGTATTTTTTTAAAAATGTAACAATACTTTGTTTTTACTTTATTTTTAAACTTTAATGTACTGACATATATCAGATATATCCCAGTACATTAACCTGTGGACAGATAGCACACAGGCAGTTGTTAGGACATACTTGGGTATGTCCTAACAACATGAAATATGGTAAGACAGCCCTGGGGTCCGTCAATAGACCCTGGGCTGTCTGCCCATATATGGTATGTGACGCGATCCAGGGGCATCCCCCCTTCTCACTTTCCCCTGAATGCTGCAGTCAGCTGTGATCGCAGCATTCAGGGGAATAACGGCGGAGATGAGCGGTTTCTCTGATCTCCGCGGTTATAGAGCGGGGCTGCGGCTGTGTAATACAGCCATTGCCCCGCTCCTGACAGGAAGTGCGCGCGCGGTCAGCATGAGGTGATGCGGCCGGCGCTGTACTAATGAGCGGCAGTTCAGGCACTGAAGACAGAACATGGGGGTGTTTTGTAGCGCGCCTGCCATGTTCTGTCTCCAGTGGCCGCATTGCATCATCCTGACCCCGCGAACTTATCATGACTCAGGAGCGGGGCTGTGGCTGAATTACACAGCCGCAGCCCCGCTCTCATAGTCATGTGTACTATACTGAGCTGTGCGGCTGCAACGTGCATCCCTAATGTAGACAATATCCGGCATATAAGACGACCCCACACTTTTGACATTTTTTTAAGGGTGTAAAAAGTCGTCTTGTACGCCGATATATACGGTATTGATTAACTTTTATTAACTTTATTTTAGGAGAGAATTGAAAATAAGCAGCTATTCCAGCATTAATTGTCACGTTATAAATTTACGCCGTTTACTATGCAGCGTAAATAACATGTTAACTTTATTCTATGGGTCGGCACGATTACGGGGATACCAAATATGTAAAGGTTTTATATGTTTTTCCTACGTTTGCACAATAAAAAGCCTTTTAGAAAAAAATTACTTGTTTTTGCATCGCCGCGTTCCAAGAGCCGTAACGTTTTTATTTTTCCGTCGATGTGGCCGTATGTGGGCTTGATTTTTGCGGGACAATGTGTAGTTTTTATTAGTACTATTTTGGGGTACATAGGACTTATAGAGCAAATTTTATTTTATTTTTTATGGGGGGAATGGGAGAAAAGAGAGAATTTTGACGTTGTTTTTTGCGTTTTCTTTGGACGCCGTTCATCCGGCGGTTTAATTAATATGTTCATTTTATTGGTCAAGTTGTTACGATCGCGGGGATACCATATATGTGTATGTGTGATTTGTTTTGACCATTTTACTAAATAAAACCACTTTTTGGGCCAAAAAAGTAGTTTTATTTGACTTTGACTGTAAATATTTATTTATTTTTTTCACAAACTTTATTTAACTGTTTTACATTTTTTTTTTTTAGTCCCACAAGGGGACTTCACTATGCGATGTGCCGATCGCATATATAATGCTTTGGTATACTTAGTATACCAAAGCATTATTGCCTGTCAGTGTAAAACTGACAGGCAACCTGTTAGGTCATGCCTCCGACATCGCCTAACAGGCAGATGCTGAAGGCAGACCTGGGGGTCTTTGTTAGACCCCCGGCTGTCATGGAAACCCGACGGCGACCCGCGATTTGTTTGCGGGGGCGCCGATCGGGTGACAGAGGGAGCTCCCCCCTCTGTCAAACACATTAAATGCCGCTGTCACTATTGACAGCGGCATTTAATGGGTTAAACTGCCGGAATCGGCGCGCGCTTCGATTCCGGCAGTTGCAGCAGGAGCCAGGCTGAGTATAACAGCCGTGCTCCTGCCGCTGATCGCGTGGGTACAGTCTCAGTACCCGCGCCATCACAGGATGGATATATCCGTCCTCCTGCGTGAACTAGCAGCTGCAGAGGACGGATATATCCGTCCTTCGGCGTTAAGGAGTTAAGTATATGAGGGTCAACCGAGAATTTATCTTTAGTCACATTCTCGCCGTCTAAATTTAGCAAAACCCACTCAGGTGTAAGGTGGATCGTTTTCTTAAGGAACCTTCTCAGTATGTCTTGGATTTTGTTCCAAAATGGTTGGATGCGAAAGCAGTTTAACAACATATGTAGCAAGTATCCTTCAGTGTAATTACATCTCCAGCACAGCAGTGAATAATTGTCGTTTATCCTGTGTAATAGGGATGGTGTCTTATAACCACCTAGAAATTATTTTATAATTAAGCTCTTGTAATCTGGTTGAGATCGTGTAAGAGTGTTAGTTTTTCAGTATGTCTCTTTTTTGTTGATCTGAGAATTGTACAGACAATGCTCTCTCACAACCATTCAGAAAAGATGGTTTAATTTTATTAGAGGTAAAAAATTTATATAACACCGAGGTTAGGTGAGGTATTAGTTTCTTTTGTGAAATACTCACAAAAATAAAATTTGTTTCCTCTGGTCTGGATAATCCTGGCAATAAAAGTCTAATCACTGCTATGTTTTTAATATCTTCCCCATCAATTGTATTCTCATTTTGTAGATCTAACAGTTTTTGATCATTCAAAGAATCAGCCTTATTTAAAACCTCCCCAATCTGCATTTTGTTAAGGAGATCATCCGCTAGGACTCTTTTTTTGAGTGATCTGAATTTGTTCGGAATCATTGTAACCATAGGTGTGTATATGCCTATATTCTGTAAAAATGTTCGTTTTTTATTTAGTTTAAGCCAAATTCTTAGTGAGGTATTTGTAAGAACATTTCCTATATCAGAATATTTAAATTTGTTATATGGAGTAGGCCAAAGGTAGTTACTAATGTCTTTCCTCAAATCCTCTTGTTCTAGGTCAACCCACAGCTTGTAATTAGATTTAGTTTACCATACTATTAAGCGTTGTATATGGGTCACATCTCTAGATGTCTTAAAGTCTGGGAGACCTATCCCTCCTATCTTTTTACTCATAATCAAAGTATTGTATTTGATTGTAGGTCCTTTGGATTGCCATATGAACTTCGTTATCAAATTCTTCAATTTATGGAAGAAGAGCTTTGGCAATTTTATAAGTAGGACATTAAACATATAAAGTATTCTTGGCAGGATCATCATTTTTATTAGATTATTCCTCCCGAACCAAGATATCTGAGAGAGGTCCAGTTATTAATATAATTCTCATTTTTTTTTAGAAGAGTTATGAAATTCAAATCATACAAAACCACCAGTGAATTGCAGATCTTAGTTCCCAAGTAAGTTATATATGAGCAGGTCTTCTTAAAAGGGGAGGCTTTATTTAAGAGATTCCAGTCCAGCAAAAAGTTCAGATTTTTTTTAAATTAACTCTAAAGTTAGATGTGGAGCCGTATATTTAAAATATGTCCATTACAGCCTTGAAAGAATTGCATTGATCAGTAATAATTAGCAGGATGTCGTCTGCATAAGCAGCCGATTTATGTGTTATCTCCACTCCCTTGAGACCTGGAATATCATTATTTTCCCTAATCATTTGTAAGAGTACCTCCATCGTTAAAACAAATAGTAAGGGGGAAAGAGGGGCACCAATGTCTTGTACCGTTCTTAATTTGAAAGTCCGAGATTAAACACCATTCATTTTTATGTTAGCTGAGGGATTATTATACATTATATAAATTATTATATCTTATCGACCAGTCTCTTTGGGAAACCAAATTTCTAAAGGGTTAATTCCAGAAAAAGTCAGTCTACTCTGTCGAAGGCCTTTTCCGCATCTGCCGACAGTAATGCTAATGGAATATTTTTCTTCTTGCCAGATTTAATAACGTTGAGGATTCTAATAGTATTATCCTTTGCCTCTCTACCTGGAATAAATCCAGTTTGTTCTTTATTTATCAGAGAAGGGCGTCCTTTTAGCAATAATTTTAGTGTAAATCTTGATGTCGTTATTAATTAAAGATATTGGCCTATAGTTATTGCATAGTGTTGCATCTTTCCCCTCCTTATGTATAACTGGTATGTGTGCAGTTAGTGATTCGGGCCTAAAGTGAGAATCAATATTAATATTGTTAAAGAAATCCGTAATATGAGGAACAAAAATCTCTTTGAAGGTTTTGTAATATATTATGGTATAGCCATCCCTCCAGTGTTTTTGCCATTGGGTACGCTTCTAAGAGCGTCCAATATTTCTTCCTCAGTAAAAGGATTATTTAAGGTTTCCTGTTGAGAAGGGGAGATACTCGGCAGGGATATAGAGTTTAGTACTTTGTTGATCTCTGGAGACCTACCAAATCGTCCTTGATCCACTTTAGCTATATTATACAACTCTGAATAATATTCACTAAATTTTTTTGCTAAATTCTTTGTTTTACATTCAAGGTTATTCTGTTTATTACTATTTTTTTAAATATATGTGGACTCACTTTGTTTCTTAATAAGCGCTGCTAGTTTCTTCCCTGATTTATCTCCAGGGACATAATGTTTTTATTTTGCAAAGAAAATAAGTTTCTCAGAGTTCACGTTCAGTAATTCCTTAAGTTCGCATCTCAGCTTGTTACGTTCTCTTTCAGAATCTAGAGCCTCAGAGAGTTTGTGTGAATGTTCAAGCTTTTTTATTCTATCGAACAGATCTTCCATTTTTTTCCTCTCTTTTTTTTTCCTAGATCCCAACTTTATGAGAACTCCTCTTAAGACCGCTTTATGCGATTCCCATAAGATATACTTACATATACCATCTGTTGTATTACATAGTTAGTACGGCTGAAAAAAGACACATGTCCATCAAGTTCAACCAAGGGACGGGAAAAGGGAAGGAAAAATTTCTATACATAGGAGCTAATACTTTTTTGTTCTAGGAAATTATCTAACCCTATTTTAAAGCCATCTACTGTCCCTGCTGTGACCAGCTCCTGCGGTAGGCTATTCCATAGATTCACAGTTCTCACTGTAAAGAAGGCTTGTCGCCTCTGCAGGTTGAACCTTTTTTTCTCCAGACGGAGGGAGTGCCCCCTTGTTTTTTGAGGGGGTTTTACATGGAACAGGATTTCCCCATATTTTTTGTATGTGCCATTAATATATTTATATAAGTTAATCATATCCCCCTTAGTCGTCTTTTTTCAAGACTAAATAGGTTTAATTCTTTTAATCTTTCCTCATAAATTAAATTCTCCATGCCCCTAATTAGCTTCGTTGCTCTTCTTTGTATTTTTTCCAACTCCAGGGCATTCTTTCTATGAACTGGAGCCCAGAACTGAACTGCATATTCTAGATGAGGACTCACTAATGCTTTGTAAAGTGGCAATATTACATCCCTGTCCCGCGAGTCCATGCCTCTTTTAATACACAACAATATCCTGCTGGCCTTTGAAGCAGCTGATTGACACTGCATGCTGTTATTTAGTTTATGATTTACAAGTACACCCAGATCCTTCTCAACAAGTGAATCCGCCAGTGTAGCTCCCCCTAGGACATATGATGGATGCAGGTTGTTGGTACCCAGATGCATAACTTTACATTTATCTACATTAAACTTAATCTGCCAAGTGGACGCCCAAACACTTAGTGCGTCCAAATCAGCTTGCAATTCATGAACATCTTCCATAGACTGAACTATATTACATAGTTTGGTGTCATCTGCAAAAATAGAAATAGTGCTATTAATCCCATCCTCTATATCATTAATAAATAAGTTGAATAATAGTGGTCCCAGCACTGAACCCTGGTGTACACCACTTATTACCGGGGACCATTCAGAGTAAGAATTATTGACCACAACTCTCTGGATACGGTCCTTGAGCCAATTCTCAATCCAATTACAAACTATATTTTCTAAACCTATAGTCCTTAATTTACCCATTAGACGTCTGTGGGGGACAGTGTCAAATGCCTTTGCAAAGTACAAAAACACTAAATCCACAGCGGCCCCTCTGTCTAGGCTTCTGCTTACCTCTTCATAAAAACAGATTAGGTTAGTTTGACAACTTCTGTCCTTAATAAAACCGTGCTGGCTGTCACTTATAATACTATTTTTTTTCACATAATCCTGTATATAGTCCCTCAATAGCCCCTCAAACATTTTCCCCACGATGGATGTTAAGCTTACTGGTCTATAATTACCCGGGGAAGACCTAGAGCCCTTTTTGAAAATAGGCACCACATTTGCCCTGCGCCAGTCCCTTGGCACTATACCAGTCACTAGAGATTCTCTGAATATTATGAAAAGGGGGACAGAAATAACTGAACTAAGCTCTTTAAGAATTCTAGGGTGTAACCCATCTGGTCCCGGGGCCTTGTGCACATTTATTTTATTTAATTTAGCTTGGACCATATCTACATTCATCCAATTCAGTATATCAACTGATATATTAACAGCACTGGCACCGGCTACATCAGCTGCTCTTTCTTCAGTTGTATATACAGAGCTAAAGAACCCATTTAGTAACTCTGCCTTCTCTTGATCCCCTGTGACCAACTCCCCATTACCATTATCTAGGGGTCCTACATGTTCAGACCTTGGCTTTTTAGCATTTATATACTTGAAGAATTTTTTGGGATTTGTTTTACTATCCTTGGCCACCTGCCTTTCATTTTGTATTTTTGCTAATTTTATTACATTTATACAGATTTTATTAAGCTCTTTATATTTTACAAAGACTACAGCTGTACCCTCAGATTTGTATTTTTTAAATGCCCTTTTTTTGTCATGTATTGCCCCTTTCACAGAAGGTGTAAGCCATGTGGGATTTAATTTGAGTCGTTTATACTTGTTACCTATAGGAATAAATTTTGCACTATAATAACTCAAAGTAGATTTGAAAATCTCCCATTTATCATTTGTCCCATTATTTGACATTAGTTCTTCCCAGTCTATATCCTGAATTGCAGCCCTCATCCTGGGGAATTTGGCTTTCTTAAAATTAAATGTTTTTGCCCTCCCAGCCTGCGTTTGTTTTTTACAGTATATGTAAAATGTAACTATATTGTGATCACTGTTACCGAGGTTTTCACGAACATTGACATTCCCAACACGATCTGCATTATTAGAAATGACCAGATCCAACAGAGCTTCACCTCTAGTCGGGTCTTCCACAAACTGGCCCATATTCTCTTCAAAATAATTTTGAAAATGTGTGGCTATATGCTTTTTGTCTTTTTTTTCATTCATTAAATTTCCAATTATACCGAGTCCACATTCCTTGGGAAAGTTTAAGTGTAACGAAAAGTGGTGCATGATCTGAATGTAGGATCGAATCATATTTTGTTGAGGCAGTATTATCAGATGATGAGGGATAAATAAATAATCAATTGTGGAGTATTTTTTGTGTACAGGAGAGAAAACAGAATAATCCTTGTCAGTGGAATGTGTTATTCTCCAGGCATCAACGAGTTGTAAGTCTGCTAAAGATTTTTTAATAGTCTTCAATTTCTTGTAAGAAATTGTCGAAATACCATAAGAGGTGTCCAAAGTTGGATTTAAAAGGGCGTTGAAGTCTCCTCCAATTATTATATTTCCTTCCGTGAATTTAGATAACTCATTTAATGTTTGAGAAATATATTTTTCTTGATTAACATTAGGTGTGTAAATGTTTGCAAAGGTACACAATTTGTCATATATCATACCTTTAAGGAAAACATATCTTCCTTCATTATTAGTCTCGACGTCTTTAAATATAAACTGTATTTTTTTTATTTATTATAATAGTAACACCTCTTTTTCGTTTTATTGGTGAGGAAGAACTATACCAAATTGTAAATGTTCTGTTTTTTGTCACTGGTGTATACGATTTTTTTTTAAATTAGTTTCCAGTATAAAGGCTATGTCAACCTTCTCCTCTAAATATTGTAAAATCTGTAAAAGTTTTTGAGGGACATTTATACCTTTGACATTAAAGGTTGCAATTTTTAAATCAGCCATTTGGTGTACGGTCAAAACTAATCCAGTTGATAAGTTTGTGAATCAACATAGATTTAGTAACTCGGGGGGGGGGGGGGGGGTGAAATTGGCAACTAGGCGTTTTAACATTTTTAACTGATTGTGGAAAATTTTAAAAGGTATGCTGAAGGACAAGGAATGGTGACAAAAAAAATTACCCAGTCCAGAGTTATAAGCATAAAGTTAACAGGTCAAGGGGGACGTGGACCTGTGTCAAGCAGAGTATATTGTATCTGCACAACCATGAGAGTCTTTACATTTAGGATACAGTAAATAAGTATAACATAGAAATATAGTCCATGAACACCTCCCAGAGAGGCCTTAGGAAAGAAAAATATTGGTTATATAAAATAAGCAACAAAATAGGGAGAAAACAAGTACACATATCCTTGATTAAATCAATATATGCAATAATAACCAAGGGTCAGGATACAGAAGTAGGCAAACATTGGTCGATACTCTATTCAACAGCCAATAAGAAGTTCACCAGTCTGTTTATCCATTGCCTTTCTTCTGCGTTTTCCCTGAATCCATGTCAGTTCTTTTTTTGTTTACTTTCCCGGGTGTAGCGACATCCCATTTGTTGATACTTGGCAAAGGTGGCAGATCGAGTTGGTCTTCTGTCAAAATCCAGTCCAGAATCTGAATATGAATGAGATATAATCTACATAGAACAAAAGGCAGATAATGAGGGGTTTTAACTGGTTCCCGACCACTGGCTGTGTTTTTACGGCCAGCGGTCAGGGTCCTTAAAACCCGAGCCATAAACTTTTTAAGGCTCGGGTTTTAAATTGCTGCCTGAGCGATCGGGCAGCTGAATGTCGGGTCTCTGGCTGTCAGTGACTGCCGGGGACCCTGAGGAGAGGATAGAAGCAGCTTTCGCTGCTTCTGTCTTCTCTGATCACTTGTAAACAGCGCTCAATGAACGCTGTGTATAGGAATAGAGGCAGCGATGGTGCTGCTGTCTTTATTGCTCCCGATGTTCATGTAACTGGTCACATGATCGCCGGGTGCCGTTAGTGACAGACTGCTGCTGGGTCTTACTAGACCCAGCACAGCCCTATTAGTGGCAATTATCACTATGAGAGGGTTGATTTCCCCTGTAACTGGGGCTGCTGTGCAGCTCCAGTTACAGTGGAAAAACATGGTGTAAAAGAAAGAAAAAATATATATAAAGTTCCCCAAAGGTCTTTTTTGACCTTTGAGGGACAGACCATAGTAATAAAAAAATAGTAAAGTAAAGTGCAATTTTTTTTTTATAATAAATACACATAAAATACCCATGCAAAAAAAAAAAGTCCCCCCCGCCAATTATTGTTGTAACGCTAGCGCTGACCCAATTACCCTAATACATGTAATATATTAAAATTTACGGTAGACAATAACGATCACAAATAAAAGGTCTATTTTAGAGTAAAACTATGTTATTACCAAAAAAATAAAAAATAGCTGAAACGTAAAAAAGCTTATTTTTTTTACTATTAATTTAAAACTTTAAGAATAAAAATTCTAAAATAGCAAAAAGGATGTGTATAAAAATGATAAAAAAAAGAAACCTGCATTGTCTACGGAAAAAACATCGCAAAAATCACATCGTCAGCGCAACAAATAAAAATGTTATAGCCATTTAACTAACACATGCTAAAAAGGGCTAAACGGTGTCTGGTCCTGAAGGCTAAAAATAGCCCGGTCCTGAACTGGTTAATAATCAGGGTCTTGTTTGGCAGATTTATAGTGATTCCAAATGGGAACATCCATTTATACGAGATGCCTTTTTCTCTGAGGGCTCTTGTTAATGGTTGGAGTTGTCTTCTCAGATCTAGGATTAAACGTGAAATATTTTGGTATATTTGTATCTCATTTGCTTCATAATTTTTACATATCTGGCTTTTTGAACAATTGCGACTTTTGTTTTAAAACTCTGTAAACAGCAAAGCATATCTCTCGGCTTTTCTGGTCCCAACGATTTTGGTCTATGAACTCTGTGAACCCTTTCCAAGTGCAGGTCAGTTGTTTCTTCTTGACCTAATAGCTTGGTGAATATTTGACTGTGTACTGAAGTGATTTCTATGTCCGAAACACTATCTAGAATTCCTCTCATACGAAGGTTGTTCCTTCGGGATTGGTTCTCTAATTCATTAATATGCAATTTTTGTAAATACATTTCCTTATGTTTTCCAATCAGTACCTCAGACAGTTTTTTTGAGTGATGTATAACCTGAGAGCATGTTTCTTTCAAAGAGTCCACGCTGTCAAAAACTTGTTTCATATCGTTCCTAAGTTCAGCGATATCGTCCTTGACTGTTTGCCTTAACTCCTTAAATAAACTCTTTATGCAATCCGTGGTGGGCAAAGCTTTAAGGTATTCCTTAATATCTATTACATCCGTTTGTATTTCTTCTTCACAATCAGACCAGTTTGTGGCCTGAAATCTCTCATGTTGTTTCTCATATTGTATATCACTTTTCATCTTGGTCCCAAGATCCTGCTCAAAAAGCAATTTTTTGCCAGGTTTGTAATTTTCGTTGTTTTTTGTGTGCTTTTGAAATCTTGCAGTATTCTTCCTGTGGAGGCTTCGTCGTTTTCCCCATCTCATCGCTACTCTCAATATCACAATGCTGGGAGTTGTAGTAGGGGTGTTAATGCATTAGTATCATACTGTATTCAATGCTCTATTCATGCAAGTGGATAATACATTCTCAATCCTCCATAAGCTAAGATAGTGTTCTCTTTGAACAAGCAGGTTAACATTGCAGATATATGCAGGCGTATTACAGAAGCTTCACTGGTAGTACTTAGAGAGAGTATACTTCAAAGTCAATTATCAGTAAGAATGTTATATCAAATAGTCAGATAGCTCGTTATATGTAGCACAATGTTCATATTCTCTTGTTTCTGTGTCTATGCCAAAGGCTTTAAGCTTCCTCTGCAGACGGATGTGTTCTCTCTGTATTTACTCTGTGGTCCACAGTCTGGATCTTAGTATTACTCTAGCTCCCTGCTTTTTAGGCCTCTGTGGGCTACAGTATCTTTTGGTGGAGTCCCAGGCCTGGGATCTCTAATAGTATTGTCCTCGTGTTACACAGTGTGTAGGCGGGAGAAAATTGGCGGCAGCACTTGCGGTTTTTACTCTCCCAGGAGGGACCCTTTCCCATCTCTCACAGTCACAGAGCTAATGGGAGCAATGCCCAGTATCTCCTCACCTTAATAGAAGTTGGGGTCGAGCTGTGGGCCGTGTAGCATTGCCGTCTGCTTTGCGGGAAGTGCGGTCCGCGAACTTCCGGTATTAAATTTAGTCCGTGGATCCAGTTTTCACTGAAGGCTGGAGCTTGAAAGTACGCCAAACCAGGCCAAAGCAGGGATAGATTGTACCGTCTGACAGTGGGAGTGCAGTAAGGTGTTGGCTGCAGAGGGGAGGATGTGCTGAGATTGATAATGGCTACAACGGAAATCACCAGGTAAGCGTCCTCACTCCTTAGTGTCCGGTCACGCCACTATCTGGCATTATTTTTATTTTTATTTGCAGTATTTGTGGGAAAAATAGTATTATAGTTTTATAGTTTGGGTCGTTACGGACGCGGCAATACCAAATATGTGTGCCTTTTTTAACGTATTCATTTTTTTCCTATAATAAAAGTCTTATTATAGGAAAAAAGCCAGTGTTTATTTTTATTAACTTTAAACTTTTATTTTTACACTTTTATTCAACTATTTTCAACTTTTTTTTTGTCCCACTAGGAGACTTGAGGGCCTGCACTTCTGACCTTTACTCTAATGCATTGCACTACCCACGTAGTGCAATGCATTGGAGCTGTCAGTCATTCACTGACAGCAAGCCTATTAGGTCCCGTCTCTGGGCGGGGCCTAATAGGCTATTGTACGTGGCAGACCAGGAGACCATTGTTAGGCCTCCGGTTGCCATAGTAACGATTGCATTGTTTCGATCGCTACAAACCACTAAGATACCGCAATCGCTTTTAATCGCGGAATCTAAGGTGTTAATGGCAGGGAATGGAGACTTATGCTGTCTATTGTCTTAATCACCGTTTTATCATGATTGGGCTCTGCAAGCCTTTATATACCTACAGTTTGATGTGTGTTTTATGCTTGAGAAAGCTCATGTTGGACTGAAACGTTGCACGGGGGAATAAATTGCTGATAGTTTTTGGAAGTGCTGCCTCTGTCCATTTCTTGTCTGCCTGATATTGAGGACCGTGGACCAGCTCCAAATTGAGGCGTCCACCCAGTTTCGGTCCTGTGCTGTGGAATCTCTTTGTTTTGTGGTTTTTAGTTGGCCATTGTTAGGCCTCCGGTCTTCCAGAACATCCATCGGAACCCTGCGATTTGCATTGCAGGGTTCTGACCTGATAGGAAACACCATAGAAGCAGCGCTCGCTTTTGAGCGGTGCATCTAAGGGGTTAATCGGCCAGATTGGAGGCTAGCTCCAGTCCTGGCCATGCAGCAGAGTGTCAGCTGTAATATACACCTGACACCCGCTTGCGATAGTGCAGGCTTAGCTTCCGAGCCTGCATCAGCAACACAGCGTATCAGTACATTGTGTTGCGTTGAGTTCTTAATGACAACGACATACTATTACGTTGGATGTCGTTAAGGGGTTAAAATATTTGAGAAAATTGTTGCATTACATCTACAACCTATTCTCTCTAACTTAATTAACCCAGAATACGCTGTTTTCGTTCCACAGAGTGGAAAGATAACACTTTTTACATTTTAAACTTACCACACCTAGCGAAGGTTAACATCTCAACTGTGCTCTTCGGTACCGACGGAGAAAAGGCCTTCAATAGCCTCAATTGGGTCTTCATGAAAGAGGCAATGCTAAAATATACATTTTTACCTAAACGATGATATTTTTGCAATGTACCACAGACCCTCAGTCAAAGTCACTGTAAATGGTGTCCCCTTTCTTTACAATATCAAAAGGCACAAGACAGGGCTGCCCCGATCCCTCTTCTCTTTATAGTAACCATTAAAACTTTATTACAAAAAAATCAGACAGACAACAATAATACATGGAATCAAGTGTGCAGAAGTAAAGTATAAATTAGCTGAATTGGCAAATTATTTACTCATCAATATTTCCAACCTGCAATAAGCTTTGTTTTTTATTCAATCCCTATTTTATTTTTTTGGACACATATCCAACATTAAAGGAACAGTGTCATCACAATTTTTTTTTTTATATGTTAAAGATGTTAGTGCTTTATTAAAAACGTTTATATTTATTTGTGTGTTTGTGTTTTACTTTTTCTTATTTTTACACTTTTTCTTCTCTATGGGGGCTGCCATTTTTTGTTCCATTTCTGTATGTGTCGATTAACGACACATACAGACATGGAATACGGCAGCCACGGTCCCATAGAGACTGCGAACGGGTCCCGTCCCATCCACTTCTGTGTACGCCGTCTGTGTGGGAACTGCGCATGCGCCGCTCCCACACAGTCCAACTTGAAATTGGCGCCGTCCGGCGCCATTTTCCTGTGGACCGGAAGTCGCGGCCGGACAGTAATATTACTACTTCCGGTCGCGGCTTCCGGACTTGTGCACTTGGACCAGCGGCAGCAGACGGAGCGGACGGGCCGGAGGGAGCCGCGGCGGCAGGAGCAGGTAAGAGATTTCAATGTATGTTCGTGTTTGTGTACGTTTACTACTGTATTTAAACCTACTACACTGTGTGTTAGCTAAAAAAATGGCGACACACAGTGTAGGAGGTTAGACCGTTCAAACCCCTCGTTTATCCCGGCACTAGCCAGGATAAAGGAGGGGGGATGCTGAGAGCTCACTAGAGCGAGGGCTTTTTACCCAATTTTGCAATGCTGCAATTTTGGGAATAGCTCCATCTAGTGACCAGCAATGGGAAATATTATAAATTAGAATTAATTTATAATATTTCCTGACTCGTGAAAAAAATAAAAAAAATTTGAACAATGTTTAATCACCTACACACTAAATGTTTAATTTAAAAAAAACAAACATGTTTTTCTGGCAACACATTCCCTTTAAAATTAATATGAGTAAATCTCATGTACTGAACATTTCCATCCCTGCAGTTCAAAACTCTTGCACCGTGTTCTCTTCTCCCTTTGATTGGTCCAGTAACCATCTACAATATTTAGGTATACACATACCTTTTAACCAGTCTGTGCTGTATGTGAAAAACTACCCACCCTTACATTCTACAAATGCCAAAATGTTATCTTTCTGGTCAGTCCCCTTTGTGTTCTGAATAGGATGCAAAATGTTAGTGCTTTACCATACTAAGGCTCCTCTACCTTCTCCAAGTTCTACCTTTATCTATTCCAAATTTCTTTTTTTAACTCTCAAGAGACTGATGGGCGCAAAACCAAGATTAGCCTACCACACTCTCACTAAACATGGTAATAGGGGAAACATACTGTAAGTCTTCCTGACGCACCAGCATACTACAAAGAAGTCCCTGCTACTATAGTTTTCGACTGGCTTAGGCAACACCCTATTAAACTTGCACACTCAACACTACTCCATATCTACAGATATATATATCCGTATCCCTCTTGCCCATCCCCTCATGTGTGCAATTTAGAGGATATGTTCCAGAAGCCATTCACTCTTCCAACTATTTTTGTTCCCATCTCCTTTATTACAAATTTGGGACTCCTTTCTCTGCAAAGAAAGACAATGGAACACTTTTATATCAAAACGTCTTCTGATAAACCCCTCACCACTGGACTCACTTCTAGCCAATGGTCTAATACCGAACAAGGAAGAAACTCTGTCACTTTTAGGGATTCAAACCATCAGCATTTTTTTTTTTTATAATAAACTCTTATCATTCCCCCTAAGAAGAAAATTTCACTTCTCAATAAATATTTGCTAACATCAAGCACGGACAAAGCATATGCACTTAACTGTATTACTACATGGGAAAATAATGTAAACATTACCTTCTTACCCCCTCAAATTATTTATCTACTGGCAGCACCAAAGCGCACCTCCAGATGTATAAGGCTCCAGGAAAATGGACATAAAAATGTTATTTAGTTATTTGTTGCCCCCGATGACACTCTCCAGATATGCCCGGCCCAGAACGGATGCAAACCGTCCTGGAAAAATGGCGGGTTTTATCGGCCGACACTCGGACTCGGTCGGGACCCTGTCGTGTGAATAAGGCCTAAGGCCCTGTTACAAATAAGAAGTACAAACCCCCCGATCCCCTAAGAATTAATTATCACTGCACACTATGCTTCTTCAAGAAGTACTCAACACCCGCCTGTTTCTCCACACACCTGTTTTCATTTTTGAAAATAGTTTATTACTCTACCAAATTATCACAAGGCGATCTTTCCAACTCTGCTATCTTGGTTTGGATTCAGATTTAAGCAGCTTTTTCTTACCTGACATAAACTTCCCAGAGTTTGTAGACGCTAAATGGTCATTACACTCTCCTCCTGCTCGGTGTAGATCGTATGTATGCTTCATTTGTTGTATTAGATATAATATTTTGTACAATGCTCAAAATCAAAACAAATATATACCATATGTATAATGCCTGAGATAACACTCTGACCTGAACCATAGTCATAATATTTAGTAACTTAATTTTTTTATGAGACCTTTTTCTAAAATTGTTTTCCTAATACAAATCTATTTGCCCATTATAAATATAAATATGAATAGGAGATGTAGACAATATCTGAAGGATTCATACCAGCATATTATGTCTCCACACAATCTCTGAGTTGTATGGAGCCGTAATACAGTACCTAAAGCAATCTATGGGGCCCTACTGTTCCTCTGTATGCCTGATATTTTATACAGAGGCATTCAGAGGTTTTTTTGTCGGATTTCGTATCAACAAAAAAAATGGTGACATGATCCATTGAATGCCCTGTTACTGTGGTATTATTTCCTAGAAACATTGCAACAAGGCGAGAATATCTCTGTAATATGTTAGCATATCTCTGTGTCTCGATACAGGCTCTGTGCACACTGTTCTGCCATGTACAAGGTGTCTAATTGTTAAAGTTAGTATTGCTTCTACTATTGCAGTTTTCTAGATTTACAATAACCCTCCACTGTAAATGTTCATGTTTAAATCACTGGAAAAAAAATAGAACATTTATTTAATGCATATTATATATGCATACAATATTTTACAATAGTTAGGGCCATATTTACAGCTCATGCTATCCTAGGAATTTAGACTGAATGTGTTGGATCTGGTCTTATCTAATAGACCTGACACAATAATCAGATGTGCAGGTCCAGGGAGCACATGGGCAATAGTGACCACAATATGGTAAGTTTTAATATAATTTTCAATAAAACAGTACGAAGGGGAGCTACAAAAACCTGGAATTTTAGGAAAGCAAAATTCAATCAACTGAGCGAAGCACTAAGTCTTGTTGACTGGGATTATATAATGGTAAATAGGAATACTGAAGATAAATGTGAAGTTTTTAAAGATATATTACATGAATTGTGTAGTAAGTTTATAACCACTGGTAACAAAATGTCTAGGAATTAAAGGTGACCAATATGGATGAATAGGGAATTACTGAATATAGTAAGACAAGAACAAAAAGCATTCAAAACATTGAAGGCTGAAGGCTCAGCAAAACCATTCCAGACTTACATAGATCTCAATAGAAAATGTAAAAATGAAATCATTTTAGCAAAGTTATCTGCAGAAAAACAAATCTAGAATGACATTAAAATTAATCCCAATTTTTTTTATACATATATTAATGCCAAAAATAAAAAATCTGATAATATTGGCCCTCTTAAAGATGAGAATGGGAATATAATTGTAGAGGACAAAGAGATGGCTGAGAAATTAAACATGTACTTATGCTCGGTGTTTACTAATGAGATGCCAGATATTCAGGGGGACAGTAATAAAGGTTCCCCACCCAATATTACCTGCTCAACACAGGAGGAAGAACAGCAGCATCTGAGCAAATTAAATATTGATAAATCCCCTGGCCCAAATGGCATTCATCCAAGGGTATTAAGGGAATTGAGTTTAGTAACGAAGAGACCATGGTATCTCATCTTCTTAGACTATCTTGTAACAGGATCAGAGCCAAAGGATTGGAGGATGGCTGATGTTGTAACAATATTTAAGAAGGGTAAAAAGGTAAAACCAGGTAACTAACATCCAATAGTTTGACATCTGTGGTATGCAAAATATTTGAGGGTATTCTAAGAGATCAACTGCAAAAGTATATAGCAGAGAAAAGACTAATAACTGATAACCAGCATGGATTAATGAAAAATAGGTTGTGCCTAATTAACATGCTCGGTTTCTATGAGGAGGTAAGTGCAAATCTGGATGTTAGTCATGCGGCTGATGTGATTTATTTGCATTTTGCAAAAGCATTTGAAACTGCTCCACACAACAGTCTTGCTCTGAAACGAAAGATACAGGACTGGGGAACCATATATGCAAGTGGATAAATAATTGGTTAAGGGACAGAAAACAAGGAGTCATTATAAATGGAAGTTTCTCAAAATGGTCTGAAGTCAGCAGCGGGGTACCACAAGGATCGGTGTTAGGCCCAATTATTTTTAATCTCTTTATTAATGAGCTTGTGGAAGTGGATTGATAGCAAGTTGTCAGTTGCTGATGATACAAAACTTTGTAGGGTACTTAAAACCCAACTTGACTATAAAATATTACAGAAAGACCTAGATAAGCTGGCAGCATGGGCAAAAACATGGCAGATGATATTTAATCTTGATAAATGTAAAGTAATGCAACTAGGACGCAAAAATAGCATTAATTCATGTACATTAAATGGAATGAAACTGGGGATAATGGAACAAAAGAAGGACCTGCGTATTCTGGTAACAAATAAGCTAAGCAGCACTTAATGTCAAGCAGCAGCTGCAAAAGCAAGTAAGATTTTAGGGGGTATAAAAAGATATTTAAAAACCTGTGATTCAAATGTAATATTACCCCTCTATAAATCCCTTTTAAGGCCACATCTTGAATATGGAAGTCAGTTTTGGGCTCCACATTGTAAAAAGGATATAAGAGAACTGGAGAGGGTTCAAAGTCGGGCAACTAGATTATTAAATGGGACAGGTGGTATCACCTACAATGAAAGGATAGAAAAATTGGGCTTGTTCAGCTTGGAAAAAAGACGTCTTAGGGGTGATCTTATTAACATGTATAAATATATGTGTGGTCAATACAGAGAACTAGCACATGATCTGTTCCTTCCAAGGACTCCACAAAGGACCAGGGGACTTCCATTGAGTGTGGAAGAAAGATGTCTCAGACATCAATATAGGAAAGAGTTCTTTATGGTTGGAGTGGTCAAGCTATGGAATGCCCTGCCCCAAGAGGTAGTAATGGCAGACACTATGTCAGCATTTAACCCCTTGACGACATACAGCGTACTATTACTGAAATGTCGCCAAGGGGCTGTATGGAACACGCTCACGCGCTGAGCACGCTCCATACTTGGTGGGGGACGGCTGGGTTACACAGCCGACACCTAACTCCAGTGGGCGGAGTCAAAGTTCACTTTGATTCCGCCCATTTAACACCTTAAATGCCGCGGTCAATTGTGACCGCGGCATTTAAATTGCTAGAATCAGGGGGCGCCCCCTCAAACATGCCATCGCACCCCCCCCCTCACCACGGCGCGATCGGCCATTTACAAGGGTTGTTATGGCAGCCTGGGGGCCTAATAAAGGCCCCCAGGTCTGCTATTTTTGTACTCATTTGAAGCTCTGCCTCTGGCAGGGCTTCAAAGGAGACTGTCAGTATCACGATATACTGCAATGCATTAGTATTGCAGTATATCATGCAAGCGATCACTGGTTCAAGTTTCCCAGGGGGACTAATAAATAAAATGAAGAAACAGTTAAAGGTTTTTTTTATGTTTAAAAAAACAAAGTATTAAAAGTAAAAAAAAAACATATTTCCCATTTTCCCCCATAGTAATGTTAAAAAACTGGTATCAACACGTCCGTAAAAGTCCGAACTATCACAATATAGCATTGTTTAACCCGCTCGGTGACCACCGTAAAAAGAATAATTATAATACACGCAAATTGCTGTTTTTGGTCACCTTAGCTCTCAAAAAATATGTAATAAAAAGTGATGAAAAAGTCGCATCTACCGTAAAATGGTATCGGTGAAAATTACAGCTCTCCTTGCAAAAATTAAGCTCTCACGTCGCTAAATTGACAGAAAAATAAGGAAGTTATGGCTCTCAGAACATGGCAACACAAAACATTTTTTTTAGCAAATATTTTTTTTTTTTAAAGTGGTAAAACATAAAACAAAACATATAAATTAGTAAAACAAGGTGCACATGTAGTTTTTACCACCCGATGGACACCGTAAAAACAAACCCCCCCCCCCAAATGGCGTAATCGCTTTTTTTTCCCCTTTCACCCCACAAATATTTTTTATTCAGCTTTCTAGTACATTATGCGGTACAATAAATGGTTCCACGACAAACGACAACTTGTCACGCCAAAAACAAGCCCTCATACGGCTATATCGACAAAAAAACAAAGAAGTTATGGCTTTAGGAAAAACAAAAATGGAAAAACTGAAATTGGCCGTGTCTCAACTAGATGCTTATTTATTGACGAATGGCATTGAGGGTTATAATTAATCAATTGAGAAAGGTTGAACTTGATGGACTTGTCATGATTGTCTTTTCTGAGCAATCATAATGATAATTGGCCAGTGTTAATGAAGGAAACGATCAGCAATAAAACCATTGTTTATCATGTTTTAAATATCTTTATTATCTGTTAATTATCTAATAAAATATAGAATACAACCCTACCCTCTTAACCCTCCTCAGTACATATGCCTTCTTAAATTGTAAAATAAGACCAGTTTCCCGCCTGGTGTTCAGTTATGTGGCCTTTGTTCCCCAAGAGTTGTGTGCTCTACCGAGAACACTATGCTGTACCAAAATCTAGAATCTCTAAGTATATTTTGCTCTACTCTAAAATTATTTTAATTACAGTGACTAAATATTAGCACAAAACAGTGACTGAATAATACCATCATACTGTAACAGAAAAAAACACCAAACTGCTACTAAATAATACTACTATACAGTGACTAAATAATACCACCATACCGTGACTAAATAAGTGCTCCATACTATTATCAAATAATGTCACTATACTGTCACTGGATAATACCATCATACTGTGATTTAATAACACCACCATACAGTGACTGAATAATACCTTCATACTGTTTCTAAATTATCCCACCATATGTTTATCAAATAATACAATTATTCTGTCACTGGAAAATATCACTAGATCATGACTAAATTACACCACCATACAGTGACTGAATAATACCTCCAAACTATTGCCTCCATACTCACCTCTGCAGATTGTGATGTGCAGATATCTGGGGCTCCATGGTTTTACGGGCCATTCCCACCATCTACGTAAACCCCACCGGCTGCTGCCCTCTTTTTTTATGCCATCCTGTTGTTACCAAGAATGGTGTCTGCTGTGCTGCCCAGTGTCCGCAAATTACTACTGTAAAAGCAGTGCCTCTGTAACGACGGGGGTAGGGAAACGAACAAGTGAGCCCTAATCTACTCGCCACTCTGTCCCTGCCTAATTGCAACGACCCGCCTTAGGTGATGGGGTACAACTGGGCGGCGGTCCCTACGCTCAGTAAGTGCACGAGACAAACATACAAGGGAATACAAAGCAAAGGGAAAGGGGCAGTTGCCCACGGCAACACCGTGAGCAACCAGAGTGGTGAACGAGCCAAGTCAAACCAGGAGAGCATGAGGTACCAAACGCAGAGCAGGAGAGTAGTCAGTAAGCCAGGGTCAGTATGGAGCAGGATCAAAAACTTGGAGCTGTAGCTGGGCCAGGAAACCACACGGAAAGAATCACAAGCAAGGAGGAAAGCTGAGCTAGCTGAGTCTGGCCAGGCTGCGATAGGCTCTCCCACTCCTAAGCCTGCCAGCCAGAGTGGTGGAACCTGGAGTCAGTCTCAGAGACATAGACTCAGGTGAAGACTGATTATCTATGGGCGTTAACCCCGAAGCAGTGCCTGGCAGATCCTTTACAGCCTCACAATAAATAGCATCATACACATAGTGCCCCCCCAAAATGTGCAACAGTAAAGCAGCACCATAACCCTTTGGTACACTTATCAGTCTACCGTGCTGCTGCTCTCCATGTGTTTGTCTGTATGTTTATCATATTTCATGTGATACCATGAATTGTTATATATTAATAAAGATTTATATACTCTTTTACAATACGTGACTGTTATATATATATAATATCATTTATTGGGGTGTTTTGTCCCCTGTGCTTAAGTGCTCCTAGGTTGTCTCTATAGTCTTTGGGGGACCCCCTGCTTCTTCCCCTTTAGAGGTCTCTTGTAGGTTTACTATGAAAAGTAATTAATCCATGAATAGTGCCCCAATAAAAATGTGTGTTGTGTATAGTGCCCCACTGAAAGATGAGCCATAAATAGTGCTCCATATATAGTAACCTATATAAAATTGTGCCATATACGGTGCTCCAAATAAAGTTTTGCCATAAATAGTGCCCCAAATAAAATTTTCCAAGTACAGTGTCCCAATTAAAGTAGTGCCATAAATAGTATTCCATATATAATGCCCCATGTAAATCTTTGCTATGTAGAGAGTAACCCCCAATAAATAGTTGCCAATATACAATACTTACCTACCCTCGGTCCCACAAGGAGTCCAGTGCTGCCTCTATTAGCAATCTGCAGCTTCAAGTTCGCCTGGCGTGATGATATCATCACATCATGCCAGTGAGCGTGCAGCAACGCAGGGCACCACATAAACTGCTGGCTGGTAGAGGCCAGCAGCCTATGCACTGTATGGAGGGGCATAGAGCAAACAGTTCCCCTCTTACCATTATAGAGCTCCTGCCCTTGACAAAAACCTGGATCTGAGTGAGAGGCAGTAGCGGCATTTAAAAAAAATGAAGAATAAAATTGCTTTACCCCTGCTCTGACAGTAGTAGCATTTTAAACCATATATAAGTTATATGTGGTTATGATTTCCTGTGTATTTTATATTCATGAAAGGATTTTCAGTACAATTCACAAATGCCTTCAAGATACAATTTATTTTACTTCCATTTGCACTTCCTTTTATCACTTCACTAGCATCAAGGTTCAACTGAATAGACAGTTAGAGAATGAGGCAGATCATGAGACTCATGCAGTAAAGTAGATATGTCCATTTTCATTAGTTAATTCGCATTGCTGTCTGCAGGAGTAAATGCCAAATGTGCTTTACTCATCAAAGGTTCAACTAGACCTCGGAGTTTCTGGTACAGAGGTATGAAGTCTGTAAACACATAAATATAACATCAAGAAGAAGGAATTGTAACCAGTGTTTTTTTATTATAGGTTTTAGGAAGCCTCTCTGCTTGTTGTTTAAAGCTAAAACATCTGTAAACATATGAATATAAGAGCAAGAATTGGTAGTACATGATGTACATTTTCCTGGATAAATAACTGGCATATATTCAAAACTGAATGTTGCCAGTGGTATGGTATTTTTTTTTTTTTTTTTTGGGGGGGGGGGGGGGGGTTGGGGGGGATATATATTGGTTTTCTTCATGATTAGTTTCAAGTAATTTCTAAAATTCTTACCAAGCACTGATGGCAGCTGGTTTTGATGTTTTGGAAATTAATTCTGTTAGTTATAGAACACTGTGACCAATTTTAATACAGGGAGATTCCAGTCCATATGTTACTTGATACAATAACCTCACAAATATCTTAGTAAAATGCTCAGATTTTGATTATTTGCTGTTTGAGATGAATCTGATATTAAATTGTAAGCATGAATTTAATGAATTATCAAATTGCTCCTTTCTATGCTTTAGCACAAATCATATTGAATTATATAATAAATATACGGCCATGTGAAAAAGGACATCCCATGTAAAGATGGGGTTTTTCTTTAGTTTTTTTATTTTAAATGTCCATATGTGCACATATCAGTCTTTAATCTTCATTTAATCAGTATATAAAAATAAAGCAGAGGTAACTAAGTAAAAAATACAACAATTTGAATTTGCATTAATGTATTAAACAAAAAATTAATTACACCCCATATTGTTATTACCCCTTCGGTAGAAATAATTACAGCAGGTGTTTCTTATAACTGTCTACCAGTCTCGGACATCAACTAAGGGAAATATTGTTCCATACAATTCTATTGAGAATTTTTTTCCTGCAATGTTTGATGGATTTCTTGCCTCCACATCATCTCAATGAGATTAAGATCTGTGCTTTAAGCCGTTAAAGAACCCTCTGTTTCTTTTTTTTCTCAGTCATTTCTTTATGGATTTACTGGTATTTAAAGGATCAATGTCATGTTTAAAGGTCCACTTTCAGCCGAGCTCCAATCTTCTAACAGATGGTCACGGATTATTTTCAAACACGCTTTGGTACAATTACTAATTCATAGTGAATTCTATGATCGTGAGATGCCCAGGTGCATCAACACAGGCCAAAAAAATAACATTTCCTTGACAATGACAATTTTGCCGCCATTCACAGGCTGCAGCAGTCACATGGGACAGCTACGTCATAACAATGTTTTGCCCCATGTGACACAGGCTTCAGCGGTCACATGGGCCCGCTATGTCATCTCACCTTCCGGCAGGGACACGTCCTTACGGAAGACAAGGGGAGGTGGTGAGTATGATATATACAGTATATATATATATATATATATATATATATATATATAATATTTTAATCTCCTCTTCTCCCCCTTTTTTCTATAATCTGCAAAATGGCGGCCGTAACTCTTATGGGAAATCGGACGAATTTGATTTGTGCCGAATCGATTCGCTCATCTCTAGTATCAGGATCTGGTAAAATGCTGACTATAGCTTGAACTAAACAGGTCTCCTCGTGTTATGGCCAAATAACTTTATCTTTGTCTCATCTGTTCAGAGAACATTGTTCCAGAATCCTGCTGTTTGCCTAGATTTTCATAAGCAAACTTTAGTCCTGCTCTAATGAAGGTTTCCTTCTGTCATACCTCCCATGTAATCATTTTCTACTAGTGGATTTATGCATATTGACATCACTAGTGACAATAGCTATCTGTAGGTACGGTGGTGAAATTTTTAGAGACTTCTTTAAGAATCTGAGGTTTAAAGTCACTGTCATTTCAACTAACATTCCAGAAAATAATAGTACAAGATAAGAATCTTTGTAATATTTCTTGATACAGAAAAATGCTTCTTTCTCTACTTATCAAACTTTTCTTTCCCTTTTCCCTTGTCTCAATCACTGATTGTTTACTCTCAATTCACTGGTAAAATCTGCCTTCAGTGAGGCTATGATGAGACGGAATATCAGCCTCACTAAAAGATCAGGAAAAAGCTGCTGCCCATAGATGTCCAAGGAGAGGGGAGGGAGGAGTAGGAGGAGAGAGCTGTTGCAGAGAGACAGAGGTAGAGAAACACACATATGTAAGAGGTGGTGCCGTGGGTAGATTTATTTTCCTTTTAATAAGACCTTACTGAACTTGACTATACAAAAAGCATAGTGGCTACAGTTCACTTTAGAAAGGGCACAAGCTTGGTGGTTGAAGTTCACTCCAGTTGGCGCTGTTGCTTGTAGGCTGCTGGTCACTCTGGAGAGCAAGGACGCTTGAAAGTTCTGGAACCCAACACACATACATCCTTTATTACCAGACTACCGACTGTCCCACAGAGTGCTACTGATAAGAAACGTCTGTTCCTTTAAGATAGCCTTGACTACTGGTCTAACTTTTGGGCGGTTCTGGTTTTACATTGAGCCTATCGCTCTTCTCTGTCTTTCTCCTTGTTAGAGGTAAGGGTGGAGTATTTATACCTGGCTTCCTCCACTTGTTCTTTGCTTATGATTTACTCGTCTTCAGGTGTTTGGATTAAGCTTCTGACAATACCCTATACCTCTGACTTCTGGACTTCCTGGAAAATTACATTGCTTGTCTCTGGATAACCCCTTGTTTACTGATTCAGAATATCTGCTCCTGGCTGGTTTTGACCTCTGATATCCACTTGCCTTCTGATTTGGATTTTCTGTTTATCCTCTGGTTGTCTGGTTATTCTGTTCAGGTGTGTCTGCATTGCACTTCTTGTCCAACACTGAACTCTGCTAAAACAACCAGGGTTCTATGCAGCAAAAACCATCCTGCCTTGCGGTCGGCTCTGTCGAAAACCATAGAGTAGCCTTAGACTCTGTTGATCAGAGTTGTGATAGATTTGAGGTTGTGAATTCATTTGCACGCTCACTCCTTACAGTCTCCTGCAGCCTTTGGGGAATCACTCGCATAGCAACTCCATGACAGCTACTACTTAACATAAACCTCAAAGGCCACTGTTGGCTTCACAAACACCACTGAGCAGTGTTCCCTTCACACCGTCCACTCACTTTCTCACAGAAACAACTCAGCATTACACGCTCAACATTACTTTCTGTACAAATACTGGAGGAGAGTCACTCTACTTCCGGCTCTGATCTCAACCGTCTTTCTACCGTTCCCTCCAGCCAAATATCGGTTTGGCCAAATAGTTCAGTCCACGATGTGCCTGTTCCGAACTTTCCGAAGTATAGTTTGGATCAAAGAGTTAGTCTCACTCTCCAGGCCATGACTTCAAGGGCTTTTTCGATCTTGGCTACAGTTTGTTCCATCTTACTGCCCGGCCTCTAGCCTCTCCCGCAATGGACAAGCCACTCCAGCCCACTAATGCCTTTCTAGGTAAACAAGCCCCCTCTGGCCTATAGTTCATAAATTATGCCCCTGATGGACAAGACACATTCCACATTACTTTCCCTGGTGCCAAAACCACTTCCACATGCAAATACCTTCAGCAGAATCAGACTCCAACAAAGCATGTGCTGCCACAGACATCCACTCCTAAGGGAAAGGCATGGAGGTGCCACCGAATACAGCAGCCTACTCTCTCAACACCGACCCAATCCACAATGTGCCCGAATATTGCAAAGCATAGCACAACACAATATGTCATGCACACCACACACATGCAGCACACACACCAGACTGAAACTCTAAGTATTCCTCTTTATCAGGCCCCTTTTTAGGGATAGACTTCATGCCCCAGTATAAGTATTGACTTTCAGCTCAGTACAGGGAACCACTGCACACTATGTAGCCCCGGCTACAGACTGCCCATCTCTCTCTCTCTCTGTATATATATATATATATATATATATATATATATATATAACTCTTCACAAAGTTAAAATTTAGTGACAGCAGGCAATACTGCAATACTTATCCCTACACATTGAACTATATACAAACAGGGTGTGGCACAGTAAGACACAGTATATATTCAAGACATATATACGTTTACCCCTTTATACAAAGAGGCTGCTGCTGCTTCTAGTAAGTTTCTTACAACCTCACCCCAGAGCTGGATCCACTTTAATACTTGCTTCTCTATATTATCCTCCATGCTGCATCTCTATGTGTTGTGTGTATTTGGGATAGAGAGATAGGTTGGCTGTATATCCTCTTGTCTCTTTGTACTGTGTATTTTTCAAACGTATTTTGAAGTGCATTTTGAGGAATATTTTGTAAGCGTTTTTTCGTAGTTTCAATGCAAAATCAGCTTGTAAAACGCTTCAAGACGTGACATCTCATTTATTTTTTACAAGTCATATTATTACGCCTTATATATATTGCACAGTGTATTTCCTAATGAAATCAATGAGAAACTGTTTGCAGGCATATTTTACGTGTATTTTGGAGCAAAATTCAAGCGTTTTATACTCTATCTGTCTATACTATCTGTGAGTACTGTGTGCAGAATCCCCAGCATATTTCTATGAGATGCTGCTTCTCACTGCCCCCTGTATAAAAAAAACTGACACAAGCAGAAGACAGGCTAAGAGCCTGTTCACATCACGTTTGCCTTTTGTTTGGCCTTTCCGTTCTTCTATTCCTTTAGAGGAACAGATGAACGGAAAGTATTGTTTCCATTTGCAATAACATTTATTTCAATGGTATTTATTTTCTTTCAGTTAGTTTCAGTTTGTCTCCGTCCTGCTAGGTTTCCAGTTTTTTTTTACAGAAAGAATAGTGTGGCACACTACGCTTTTTGAGGCCTCTGGGGGAAAAAAATCTAGTGTAAGCACACCATAATTATTAATTATTTTTTAAAAGGCGACTGTAGAATACAAATATTGTAGATTATTATTGTTTGGCGATTTTGCTATCAGAACCACAAAAAAACAACCCATTCATCAGACTACAAACTGAACGCAGACCCAAAACCAAAATATATCCAGACCTCAAACGCTAAAATAATTTTAGCCCCCAGACCAGACCTTAGACTTTAAAATTAATTCAGACCCCAGAATAAATTCAGACCCCACAGCCCAAAATAATTTCAAACATCAGATCAAATCCCAAAATGAATTCAGATCCAACTTAAAACCCCAGAGCAGTCCCCAAAATTAATTCAGAGACCAGACTAGACCGCAAAAATAATTCAGACCCTTAAATAAATTCAAACCCAAGACCATATCACAAAATTAATTTAGACCCCAAGCCAGGCCCTAAAATTAATTCAGACCATAGTCCGGACACTAAAATTAATTTAAACTCCAGACTCCAAAATTGATTCAGACCCTACAATGAATCCAGACCCCAAATTTGATTCAGACAACAGATTAGGCCAATTTATTTACTTACCGCTCCTCATTCCAGAGTACCGCTACCTTAGGTCCTGATGTAGTCTAGTATTGGGGCCTTGTGTGTGGTACTGGATGGCATCAGGACCTAATGCAGCAAAACTGGGAAATGAAAAGGTCCTGGGAGTGAGAAGCATTCAGTAATTGTGGTCGTTATGAATTGAATTTGATTTGCATCACTTATGCAAATCAAATTCAATAGAAAACAGCCAGCACTGGACCCCCTTGAGGCTATCTGTACTGTAGCAGCCAAAGCAGCTTGTATAATTGTGGCATCTTCCAGCACACTGAGCTTCGGCCCATCTGGAATTTGCCAGAACTACACTACACAGACGCTACACAAACACTACATACACTATATCCAGAGCACTCACTACACACTCTGAATATACTACATATATTATATACACATACACTACATATACACTCTTACCATTTTAAGCTTCTTCCTTTGCCTGGATACAGGAAATTGATCATGTGACCATGATGTTACTAAAGGTCCTGCAGCCCCTAGTTGTGGTTTTGCAGAACATTGCATCAAAAACCCTGGAGATTTGCAAAATTTTTTGATAATTGCTGTTATTTTGTTGCACTTTTTAAATTGCACCAAAACCATATCAATGTTGCTGTGATTTGTTGAAAAAACATATTGTATTGGATCCAAATCTGTTTTGCCTCTTGTGGAGGCCCTTGGTTCTCTAACTATAATTCAGCCCGAAGAAGGATCACTCCTTGCCGAAGGCGCTCCTGCACAAGCGTTGGAAGTGTGCTATGTCCCCAGTAACGGAAAGTTCTCTCAGTGGGTGATAAAAGTTGATAAAAGTTTTACAGTAATAATCTAAAGAATAAAATACAGTACATGTAAACTATAAAACAATGTTAAAATTATGTTAAGACTGTACAAACCAATTAAAATACATTTTGACAATAAAACGTTCCATGTCTGATTAAGAGCGACAGTGTTCCTTCGTAAATTCTGATATTATGTGCTAACACATACTGATATTTATCTGCGTTTTTCACAAGAAGATAAAGGGAATTTGTGTTTCTCAGAAATAAACAACATAAGGTAGCAGAACATGTTATATGTTATCTGTAACAAGAGCGTCTCTATTGTCATAGAGACGCTGCTAGAAAGTGCTGAAATACTGGTCAGCTCCGTCTATTCTGAGCCGGCATACCCAGGAAGACCATACTGCAAGGTGCTGAAAAGCTGGACAGCTCCTTACACGTTTACATGTACTGTATTTTATTCTTTAGACTATTACTGTAAAACTTTTATCAAGTACTTGCAGAGGAACGGAAACTAACCACTCCTACTATGAACTATGACCTGTACCTTTGACCCAAATGTGGTTCTCTGTCGAGTGAGCATTTAAAGAATGCATTCCGTTGTTTTTTTATAAACCTAATGAAGACCTAAGTATTAGGTCGAAACGCATAGCTTCCAGAATCACATATAGAGACATATGCTTTTCAATACACATGTCTTTTTAAGCAATAAAGCTGTTTTATACTTCACGCACTGAGAGGCCTTTCCGTTACTGGGGACGTGGCCGACTTTTAACGCTTGTGCAGGTGCACCTTCACCAAGGAGTGATCCTTTTTCACGTTCCATTGGCCTGTTTTTCCAACATCGGATCCCGCTGATTATTCAGTCACCGGTATCCACTCCGAAGGTGAAGGCCAGCAGAATGCCTAAGTATGGAGCTCAATGGCTCCACATGCTATATGATCAAGTTGTGCCGACCTTCTAGCACAACCACAATAGGTGAGTGTATTTTTCCAAAAACACCTTTGCTAGTACCATCTGTCTATGAATCTACGGTATCACCTTAGAGGAGCGCACTGTCTTTTTTTTCCCCATATCCCTGTCATATAATCCAGCCCCGGCTGTAATTTGTAGCAATCAATTGAGGGCAGCAAGTGTTTATTACTCCTCCAGCACAACCACAATGTGGAATGAAGCATTAAACAGTTCTAATTGAAATTCAATGGGTTTTCAAAGTAATGCATGGACATGCCAGCTTATCCAGTGCAAGAGATGCTTCTTGTAACTGCTCTATACTCTATTACTCTGCTCACAGCTAAAGGTCTTGAATGGGAGACTCCTCTCTATTAAATCAGAATTCCCAGATAAGATATTTAAATACCCCATGCGTGTTATTTTGATAATGTATCAATAGGAAGTAGCATCATTTTTGTTGTGCAATCTTAAATGAGCTGTTTTTAGGATTATATTGTGCTTACATTGTGGGGGTATCAGCAAGCTTCAGAGTTTTGAGAAACGATTGCTATGATGATGTCCAATGATTTTCATAAAAGGAAAACAATGGGGGTAAGACACAAGGGTTTTCTAGTGGAACATATAAATGAATAAAGTATATATTCATTTCTGGATGCAATAAGTGTGCACAACTCTGAAGTGGAAAAATAAAGCATTTTCAAATAAAGCAAAAATAGTTACAAGTAATAGTATGTTAACCGTAGTAAACTTTAAAGGAGTTAGGAAATATTGGTTTGATTCTATTGATTTCTGGGCTGGTAATATTATATAGTATATCGAGTTCCAGAGATATGGCCCACTGTTCTGTTGGCTCCCTCTATGCTAAATTGCTGTAGTTAGCCAACAAGGGGGGAACTGCCCTCAAGCTGCCTTGCGGTGATTGGTCAGCATCAGAGGCAGGGAAGCTAGCTCTTGAATGGGAGATCTAGGAAAATAAAAAACAACAACGCTGGAATCAGAGAGACAGCACAGTTTAGGTCAGGTAACCAGTTTAACTTTTATGACCTAGAGACAGGTCCTCTTTAAGTTTCAAGTTAAAGATTGCTAAATCTGTATATACTGTACCATCAGTGCTGAATATGATCTTCTGTTATTTTCAAATAAAAGTGCTCCTGATGAGGCACGGAATGATTGGTCTGCTGAAACACATAGAGGTCAGCTAAGATCAGTGAATGAATGCAGCAATCAATGCTGAGTAGAATATGATCAAGAGAGCAACATATGTATTAAGTAAATATTAGAAAGGAATAAGGTGATCAAGGCAGGAAAGACAGAATTGGAAAGAGCACTATTAGTCAGAACTGGATAGGGAAAGACTAATGTTCTTTCTGATGTAATCTTTATTCTGTCAGATTTTTACCCCCTCCATTTCTATTATAACCAGGGCTGCATAGAATTTATGGTAAGCATTTATAAAATTGTAATGTTTAAAATAATCAGCCTATTTTTTTTTTAATAGTAATTAATAAAAGTTAAGTATTAGTTCCTTTACGAACTCTGGTGTGATACAATTTGGGATAAAAGATTGAGGAGCCCTATTTCTTGCCTTTGCAAGGGTTGTCATTGAATAATGCATAACTATAACTTATAAACCTATAATAATGAATACACATGTATTTATTGAAATATGAAAGGAAAGCTATTTTTAGAAGAAAACAACAACATTAAAAATAGTTGAAAAGAAAGTAATAATTAAATTAATACATAAATTCTCTAATCAAATATTCACATGTAAGTATCAGTCTAGTCTGGGTGCTGAGAGTCACACAAACTGGAGAAATAAAGGGACTCTACAGAGCACTACGACCCTTCAGCTGACATTGGCTTCCCTTAG
Source organism: Rhinoderma darwinii (assembly GCF_050947455.1). Taxonomy (NCBI): domain Eukaryota; kingdom Metazoa; phylum Chordata; class Amphibia; order Anura; family Rhinodermatidae; genus Rhinoderma; species Rhinoderma darwinii. The sequence continues at coordinate 155,597,052 of NC_134688.1, read as the reverse complement.
CTTCACTCGGGAAAGGCACTGCCAGGTCTTTATATTCTGTAGCCCGACATGGTCTCTCCCAAATGCAGCCTAGTGAGGCTGAAGCAAGTTCCACTGTAACCCTGTCCCGTATATTTTAAGTACAGGCCACCCTGCCACATCAAGCGCCTGTCAGGGCCTACAGGCACAATTGTGTGCAGCAGCACAATTTAGGGGTCTTGTCTAAGATCTGAATTAATTTATGGGTTTGGTATGGAATCTTAATTAATTTAGTAGTCTATTCTAGGGTCTGGATTTATTTAGGAGTCTGGATTGAAGTCTGAATTAATTTAGAGATCTGGTCTGGGGGGAGGCATTAAAAAGTTTCTATGGGGCCCAGCACTTTCTAGTTACGCCCCTGTATACTGATATATCTTGAACTCTTTATGAAGCCACTTACCATGTCAATGAGTGTGAGCATCCCTGCTTATGAACCCTGTCTCAGAACATTATGCAGGATAATTGATCCCAAATAAGACTCCCATCTCCCCTGTTTGGCATATGTGCTATTTTGGCTATATTTTCACAGAAGACCTCTTTCTCAGTATATCAACATCAAATTTGTAGCACTTGTGCTCCTTTTGCAACCCTTCCTTTGTCTTGGCTGTACTTTGCTTCTAGCTGCACTGGTTACCTTGCAGTATCCACTGCCTGTCGTCAGGCAGGCACCAGTTAATCACAGGGAAGTTCATTCATTCTGATTCACTGTCAGTATGATCTCTACCCATGAAAGCACATCAAAGAGGTTAGGCTGACAGCATATCAGGTTCAATAAATAACTTTTTAAGGATGTATCTCACACACAGGTACAGTGGTAACTGTAAATTTTCTATTTTCCTTAATCACCTCCACCTTTAGTCATTGTAAGTAAGATGACAATATCATTATTTGTTCAAAAATCTGTCTTACTTCCAATACCACAGTCTTATGCACCCTTTGTAAAATTACGCATTCTGTTGATTTATCTGTTGAAGTAAAAAAAAAGGTTAACACGACTTCTGTAAGAAACAAACCCCTACAAATGTATGGGTTTCTTTACAGTTGATCCAATCGTGTCATTATTATTTATTTGTTAGGCATTAGAACTTAATTAATTCAGTAAACCTTTAGACTGTGTTCACACGTTGCAGTAAAAAAAACACCTCAATTTTGCAGCAAAGTGTAAACACTCAACAGCCATAAGTATCTGAAAAGAAAATCTGTTCAAAGCAGAAAAGGCTATAAGAAGATATCAGGGGCTGTGTTCACATCAGCGGTCCGTTCCGCTGAAGGGTTCCGTCAGAGGTTTCCATCGGGTTAACCCCTCAATGGAAAGGCAAACTGAAACCTTAGCTTCCATTTCCCTCACCATTGAACTCAATGATGACGGAAACCTAGCTCATGGTTTTCATTTGCTACCGTTGTGACAGAGTTCCGTCGTTTTGACGGAATCAATAGCGCTGTTGACCCGATGAAAACCTCAGCGGAAAGGAACACTGATGTGAAAGGGCCCTAAAGACTTTTAACTTGTGATTTCCACTGGTCAAAATATCATTAAGAAATTGAAGTTAATGGTAAATTTTGTCAAGACAGATCCGGAAGATCAAGTAAAATATCTAAAAAAAAAGCTTGCAGAAATGTTTGGCAACCATAAGAGTAATTGCTTGCACAAAGATGATCTGCATGCAAAATTATCTCAAACATCCCATACCACACAAGTTAAAGAGTTTTACCAGCCCCAGAATTTGTTTGTAATCAGTTATGATATAAAATGAGTTAAATGTTTCACTGGTCCCCCGCAAGTCTTGATTTACCTGGCTCCTGCAATGATGTGCCGTCATGACATGTGACCAGGGCTGGCCTTTGGGGTGTGCGACCTGTGTGATCGCACAGGGCACATCCCTCCAGCAGGAGGAAGGGTGCGCTATGTTGGCTCCCCTCCTCATGCGTTTCTGAAGCACCCGGCAGTAACATTTATGAGCTGGGCGGCACTGGCCCCCTCATGCCCGGTGGCGTCACTAGCACTGGAGACGGCCCTGGTGCTAGCGACTGCCGCATTCATTTGTATCTGCATCCTCAGGACGCAGATACAGTTGAATAGATTAGGCTACAGGCCATGTTAGGCCTGCAGCCTATAAGACACTGGGACAGGACCCTGCACATGCCGGCGTGATGGAGTCACTGCATCACGCTGGCCTACAAATGTGTCCTGTCTGGAGGACATGGATCGCCCCGTCCGTCGTGGGAACGGGGCTGGGATAGGGGGCGGAATGCTGTGTGTGGCACTGTCAACAAGAGGGGGACTGTGCATCTAAAATGAGGGAGATTACTGTGTGGCACTATCTACAGGGGGGCTGTGTATCTAAAACGGGTGGCATTGCTGTGTGGCACTTTCTACAAGGGAGGCTGTGTGGCACTATACAGGGTGGAGGGCTGTGTGGAACTATCTACAAGGGGGGTGTTTGACACTATACAGGGGGCTGTATGGCACTATACAGGAGGGGAGGGCTGTGTGGCACTATACAGGGGTGGGCTGAGTGGCACTATTCAGGTAAGGGCTTTATGGCACTACAGGAGGGGGGTTGTATGGCACTATCTACAAGGGGGAGTGTGTGGCACTATATACAAGGGGAGGTTTTGCACTGTCTACAAAGTGGGGGCTGTGTGACACTATACAGGGGGGAGGTTTGTGTGGCACTACCTACAAGAGGGGGTCTATGTGTCTGGTGCTAGCTACAGGGGACACCGTGGTGCTATCGACAGGGGGCACAAAGGGGATATTATTACTGTGGGGGCATAAAGGGGGCACAAAGGGGGCACGGTTACTGATGGGGCAAATTTGTGTTGAGCACTGAGGATTGCGAGTTTGTTTAGAGGATGAGGTACTGAAAAAGTGAGAAACCAGCATGTCCGTGTGTCAAATTCTGCAGAGTCATGGCTCGAATAAGCCGTCACATTGGTCTGGGGAATGTCAACGACTCTAATCAGAGAAAACATCACCTGTGAGTCACTAGATATAAATGTAATAACTTTGATGGTCTGGAGTGCTCCTGTGTGTAACGGCATCTATCACTATATGGTGGTAATATTGGTCTTTGTAAATTGGATTTTATTCAGTAACTGTATGGGGGCATTATTCAGTTACTATGTGGTATTATTCAATAACAGTATTTACTATTATTTATTTCAGTTACTTATATTACACAGTGCTGTACAGAGGTCCTCTTTTACTGTCCCCATTGGGGCTCACGATCCAAACTCCCTATTGGTATGTTTTTCAGGGTGTGGGAGGAAACCCACACAAACACAGGGAGAACATACAAACTCCATGCAGATGTTGTCCTTGGTTGGATTTGAAACCAGGACCTCAGTGCTGCAAGGCAACAGTGCTAACCACTGAGCCACCGTGCTGGTTATGGTGTGGTGGTATTATTCAGTTACAGTATGGGGGTATTATTCAGTCACTATGTGGTTATGGTGTGGTGGTATTATTCAGTAATAGTATAGGGTATTATTCAGTCACTATGTGGTTATGGTGTGGGGGTATTATTTGGATCTTATATTATGGTTATTTACAAGTTTCTGACCACTTATAAAATGTGTTCAAAGTGCTGCCCATTGTGTTGGATTGTCAATGCAACCCTCTTCTCCCACTCTTCACACACTGATAGCAACACCGCAGAAGAAATGCTAGCACAGGCTTCCAGTATCCGTAGTTTCAGTTGCTGCACATCTCGTATCTTCACAGCATAGACAATTGCCTTCAGATGACCCCAAACATAAAAGTCTAAGGGGGTCAGATCGGGAGACCTAGAGGGCCATTCAACTGGCCCACGACGACCAATCCACTTTCCAGGAAACTGTTCATCTAGGAATGCTCGGACCTGACACCCATAATGTGGTGGTGCACCATCTTGCTGGAAAAACTCAGGGAATGTGCCAGCTTCAGTGCATAAAGAGGGAAACACATCAACATGTAGCAATTTCAGATATCCCGTGGCCTTGAGGTTTCCATTGATGAAGAATGGCCCCACTATCTTTATCAGAAACTTGTAAATAACTGAAAGAATAAAGTAACGTTAAAACCAAGCACACCATTGTTTTTCTTGTGAAATTCTCGATAAGTTTGATGTGTTACATGACCCTCTTCCCATTGAAAAAACTAAAGTTGGATACAAAATGGCCTACTTCAAAATGGCCGCCATGGTCAACACCCAGCTTGAAAAGTTTCCCACCTCCCATATACTAATGTGCCACAAACAGGAAGTTAATATCACAAACCATTCCCATTTTATTTAGGTGTATCCATATAAATGTCCCACCCTGTATATTCAAGTCTAAACTGTTGCTGGATCTACTTGTCAGTAAACAATAACACATTGCATTCAGTTACCTCCATCAGTGGATAGTGTAATTATTACTGAATAACTTAATCCAACCTCCAATTCAGAAGTTGAACCTATGAATATAGTATTTTCATTAAAACATATAAAGCCAAAAACAGGGGGTGGGGGTGAATAAACACAACCCTTTTTTTCACAATCTTGAGTGCTACCTCTGTTTTTCGCTTTTTGTCGCAGAGGATTTATTTGCACCCACCTACTGGAGCAGCGCTACTTTCTTTTATATACAAGGTTGGCTTGGCCTAGCAGCAGGGGTGCTTCTGGGCCTCTGGGTTGCTCTCTTTGCGGGTGCAGTATTGTGGTGCTGCAACCAATAGAGTAGGGACCCACTTAAAGGAGGAACCTGTGAAGTGGCAAGTGGGCTTATACAATTTGATCAAAACATTAACTAAGAACCTCATGTTCATATATTCACTGATTAATATTGTGATTGTGCGGTCCTCAGTTTCCCTTCTTCAAATTCAGTAATATCATACAGTCTTTCCCCTTTTTGAAATTTCTGGTAGCAGCACTCCACGCTTTTGTCCCAGCTAATTTTAATTAACCCCTTCAGGACTGAGACAATTTTTTATTTTCGTTTTTCACTCCCCGTCTTCCAAGAGCCATAACTTTATTATTTTACCATCAAAAGAGTGGTGTGAGAGGTTATGTTTTGCTGGAGGAGTTGTAGTTTCTAGTGGTACCATTTAAATGACCACATATTCTACTGGAAAACTGAAAAAAATATATTTGCGGGCTGAAATAAGAAAAAAACTGAGATTCCTTGATAGTTTTTTGGGTTTCGTTTTTACAGCTTTCACCGTGAGGTAAAAACGACAACTTAACTTTATTCTGTGGCTCAATATGATTCAGGTGATACCAAATTTCTATAGTTTTTTTAAATATTTTACTACTTTTAACCCCTTCCCACACCTTGACGTATCTGCACGTCAAGGTGAGCAGTAAATTTGCGCACCTTGACGTGCAGTTACGTCTGGACTGTGACAGTTAACCGCGGCGCTACACTGCAGCAGCGGTTAACTGTGCAGGGTGTCTGCTCTGCATTCTCTGTTGATGATCAGCGGCCCATCGCCGCTGATTTTGGCAATTAACCCCTTAGATGCGGCGGTCGATTGCAATTGCCGCATTTAAGGGGTTAAGAGCAGATCAGCAGCCCCTACATGAAAAAGAGGGACAATGGCCTCCGGGCTGCCATGTACGGAAGCCTATGAGGACCACACTGACAGTTATAATACATTACACTATGTAGGTAGTGTAATTTATTTTAGCAGCGATCAGAGCTGCAAGTCTTCTAGTTCCCTAGCATGACAAAAAAAAATGTAAGTAAAAATGTTTTATAAAAGTGTAAAAATAAAAGTTATGAGTTACAAAAACCAAAAATGCTTTTTTTTCCTATAATAATAATCTTACTATAGGAAAAAAAAATGAACACGTTAAAAAAATACACATATTTGGTATCACCGTGTTCGTAACGACCCAAACTATAAAACTATAATATTATTTTGCCTGCATTGTGAACCCCGAAAAAAATCATTATGCCAGAATCACTAATTTTTTCCGCAAAAAAAAAAGCCCTTAAACAGCTTTTTTGACTAAAAAATAAAAAAGTTATGGCTCTCAGAATATGGTGACACAAAGAATTATTTCATTAAAAAAAGCCAAATGGCACCCCCTCCCTTCTCAGCCCTGCAGCATGCCCAAACAGCAGTTTACGTCCACATATATGGCATCGCCATACCCGGGAGAACCCGCTTAATATTTTATGAGGTATTTGTCTTCAGTTGCACAAACTAATCACAAAATATTGTGCACTAAAATGGCATATCAGTGGAAAATTTAAATTTTCACTCCGTACCATCTACTGCGTATTAACCCCTTCGCGCACCATGTCTTAATAGCATGTCGTGGTGCGGACAGGAACAGTGATCGCTACAGGAGCCTGTAAAAATGACAATATACTGCAATACATTAGTATTGCAGTGTATAGTACCAGCGATCTAATGAAGTCCCATACGGGGGCTAATAACGTGTAAAAAGAATAGTAAATAAAGTTATTATTAGTGAAAAAAAGTGTAAGGGTATGTGCACACACAAAATAAAAAACGTCTGAAAATACGGAGCTGCTTTCAAGGGAAAACAGCTCCTGATTTTCAGACGTTTTTTAAGCCACTCGCGATTTTTGCTGCGTTTTTTACGGCCATTTTTGGAGCTGTTTTTCTCTGTATATGAAAAACGGCTCCAAAAACGGCTGAAGAAGTGACATGCACTTCTTTTCTTCGGAACAGAACGCAGTTTTTCCTATTGAAATCGACGGGCAGATGTTTGGAGGCATTCTGCTTTAAATTTTTCAGCTGTTTTTCAGGACGTTTACGGCCCACAAAACTACTGAAAACACTCCGTGTGAACATACCCTAATAAATATTTCAAGTCCAAAAAAAAAACCCGTTCCCTCTAAAGTAATGCAAAAAAAAAAACAAAAAAAACACAAAATTGGTATTGCTGCGTCGGTAAAAGTCCGAACTATTACAATATACCATTATTTAACTCACACGGTGAATGCCATAAAAAAAAAAAGGAATTTAAATCAGTTTTTTGGTCACATTAGCTCTAAAAATATGTAATAAACAGTGATCAAAAAGTTGTATGTACCAAAAAATTGTACCAATTAAAACTACAGCTTGTCCCGCCAAAAAATAAGCCCTCACACCACTCAATCGACCAAAAAATAAAAAAAGTTATGCCTCTCGGAATGTGGTGAAACAAAACAAATAGTTTTTACTTTGTTAGGCCCCATGCACACGACCGTGGCCGCAATCACGGCCCGCGATTGCGGGCACGGCCGGCCGCTGACTGACAGCCGCATTTTCGTGCCGTGCTCCCATACAAAGTATGGGAGCACGGCCCGCAAAATGCGAAAGAACGGACATGTTCCATAATTCCCAGAGCATTTCCACGGCACTGACACCCTTCCGGAGGTTTTTTGCTGTCGTGTGCATGGGGCCTAAAAGTAGTAAAATATAAAAAAAATATATATAAATTTGGTATCACCTTAATTGTATTGAGTCGCAGAAAAAAATTAAGTTGTCGTTTTTACTGGATGTAATTTTTACACGGTGAAAGCACTAAAAACGAAACCCAAAAATACAATGGAGGAATCACAGTTTTTTCCCATTTCTGCCTGCAAAGATTTTTTTTTTCAGTTTCCCAGTACATTAAATGGTACTTTAAATGGTGTCAATAGAAACTACAACTCCTCCCTCAAGAAATAAAGAATCCCACACTACTCTATTAACAGAAAAATAAAAAAGTTATGGCTTTTAAAAAGCTGGGAGGGAAAAACGAAAAATAAAAAAATGGATCAGTCTGCAAAGGGTTAATTAATTTCTAATAATAAAAAAAACATTTATGACCACATGTGGGGTATAGCCGTACTCGGGAGAAATTGCTATACAAATGTTGGGTGGCTTTTTCCTCCTTTTTTTGTGAAAATGAAAAAAATTCAACATATTAGTTGAAATAATGTTAATATTTATTTTCACGGCCTAACTCTAATAAATTCTGCAGAAGACCTGTGGGGTCTAAATGCTCACTGTACCCCTAGATAGATTCATTAAGTGGTGGTTTCCCAAATGGGGTTACTATTGGGTGGTTTCCACTGTTTTGGGCCCTCAGGGGCTTTGCAAATGCGACATTACACCCGAAAACCATTTTAGCCAAATTTGAGCTCCAAAATCCAAATAGCGCTCCTTCCCTTCTAAGCCCTGCCATGTGTCCAAACAGCAGTTTATTACCACATATGGTGTATTGCCGTAATCGGGAGAAATTGCTTTACAAATGTTGGGGTGCTTTTTCTCCTTTATTCCTTGTAAAAATTTAAAATGTATAAGTTTTTTCAGAAAAAAAGTAGATTTTCATCTTCACAAACTAATTCCAATGAATTCAGCAAAAAAACTGTGGGGTCAAAATGTGAACTATACCCCTAGAAAAACTCCTTGAGGGGTCACTTTTGGACTGTTTTGGTCCCTCCAGTGCATTGCAAATGCGACATGGCACTGAAAACTATTCCAGCAAAAGCAGCGATCCAAAATCCAAATGGCGCTCCTCTTTGGAGCCCTGCTGTGGGTCCAAACAGCAGTGTATTACCACATATGTGGTATTGCCGTAACCGGGAGAAATTTCTTTACAAATGATGAGGTGTTTTTTCTCCTTTATTCATTGTAAAAATTTAAAATTCTAATTTTTTTCATAAAAAAATTTAGAATTTTATCTTCACAGACTAATTCAGATACTTTTAGCAAAACAACTGTGGGTCAAAATGCTAACTATACCCCTAGATAAATTCATTGAGGGGTGTAGTTTCCAAACTGGGGTCACTTTTGTTTTTTTTTTACTGTTTTGGCACCACAAGACCTCTTCAAACCTGACATGGTGCCTAAAATATAGTCTAAAAAAAAAAGGAGGCCACAAAATCCAGTAGGTGCTCCTTTGCTTATGAGGCCTGTGTTTCAGTCCATTACCACACTGGGGCCACATGTGGGATATTTCTAAAAACTGCAGATTCTGGGAAATAAATATTAAGTTGCATTAAAAACTGTGTTACAGAAAAAAAACTGTATTACAAATGAATTTTGGCACAAAAAAATTTAATTTGTAAATTTCACCTCTACTTTGCTTTAATTCCTGAGAAACGCCTAAAGGGTTAAAACACTTTCTGAAAGCTGTTTTGGATACTTTGAGGGGTGCAGTTTTCAAAATGGGGTGATTTTTTTGGGACTTTCTAATATAAAGGCCCTTAACCCCTTAAGGACGCAGCCTAGTTTTGGCCTTAAGGCTCAGAGCCCATTTTTCAAATCTGACATATTTCACTTTATGTGGTAATAACGTGGGAATGCTTAAACCTACCCAAGCGATTCTGAGATTGTTTTCTCGTGACACATTGGGCTTCATGTTCGTGGTAAAATTTGGTCGATATATTCAGTGTTTATTGGTGAAAAATTGCAAAATTTAGAGAAAATTTTGAAAAAATAGCATTTTTCAGAATTTAAATGCATCTGCTTGTAAAACAGACGGTTATACCACCCACAATAGTCACTAGTTCACATTTCCCATATGTCTACTTTAGATTGGCATCGTTTTTTGAACATTTCTTTATTTTTCTTGGACGTTACAAGGCTTAGAACATAAACAGCAATTTCACATATTTTTAAGAAAATGTCAAATGCCTTTTATTTAAGGTACCTGTTCAGCTCTGAAGTGGCTTTGAGGGGCCTATGTATTAGAAACCCTGATAAAACACCCCATTTTAAAAACTAGACCCCTCAAAGTATTCAAAACAGCATTTAGAAAGTTTTTTTAACCCTTCAGGCATTTCACAGGAATTAAAGCAAAGTGGAGGTGAACTTTGCAAATTTCATTTTTCTTGCGGAATTTCAATTTTATTCATTTTTTTTTCTGTAACACAGAAGGTTTTACCAGAGAAACACTACTAAATATGTATTGTCCAGATTCTGCAGTTTTTAGAAATGTCCCACATGTGGCTCTACTGCGCTCGTGGACTAAAACACAAGCCCTAGAAGCAAAGAAGCACCTAGTGCATTTTGAGTCCTCTTTTTTATTAGAATATATTTTAGGCAGCATGCCGGGTTTGAAGAGGTGTTGAGGTGCCAAAACAGTAGGAATCCCCCAATAGTGACCCCATTTTGGAAACTACACCCCTCAAGGAATTCATTTATGGTTGTTGTTACCATTTTGACCGCACAGTTTTTTCACAGCACCTATTTGAATTGGGCTGTGAAATGAAAAAAATGTCATTTTTTCCAATAAAATGTCATTTGTGATCAAAATTTCTTATTTTCACAGGGAACAAAATACCCCATTTGGTTGCCCAATTTGTCCTTAGTGTGGCAATACCCCATTTGTGGTGATAAACTGCCGTTTGGGCCCATGGGAGGGCTCAGAAGGAAAGGAGCGCTATATGTTTGTTGGAGTCCAGATTTTGCTGGATTGGTTTTCGGGTGCCATGTCGCATTTGCAGAGCCTCAGGGGTATCAAAGCAATGGAAACCCACCAAAAGTGACCCCATTTTGGAAACTACACCCCTCAAGGAATTCATTTATGGTTGTTGTTAGCATTTTGAGCACACAGTTTTTTCACAGCACCTATTTCAATTGGGCTGTGACATTAAAAAAATGAAATTTTTTCCAATAAGATGTAATTTTTTAGCAAAATTTCTTATTTTCACAGGGAACAAAATGCTCAATTTTGTTGCCCAATTTCTCCTGAGTGCAGCAATACCCCATTTGTGGCAAAAAACTGCCGTTTGGGCCCATGGGAGGCCTCAGAAGGGAAGGAGCGCTGTGTGTTCTTTGGAGTCCAGATTTTGATGGATTGGTTTTCGGCTGCCATGTCGCATTTGCAGAGCCCCAGAGGTATCAAAGCAATGGAAACCCACCAGAAGTGACCCCATTTTGGAAACTACACCCCTCAAGGAATTCATTTATGGGTAATGTGACCATTTAGACACCATAGTTTCTTCACATAACTTATTTGAATTGGGCTGGGAATTAAAAAAATATATATTTTTTCCAATAATATGTCATGTTAGCTCAAAAATTCTTATTTTCACAAGAAATAAAATACTCCATTTTGTTGCCCAATTTGTCCTGAGTGCGGCAATACCCCATTTGTGGTGATAAACTGCCGTTTGGGCCCATGGGAGGGCTCAGAAGGAAAGGAGCGCTGTGTGTTCTTTGGAGTCCAGATTTTGCTGGATTGGTTTTCGGGTGCCATGTCGCATTTGCAGAGCCCCAGAGGTATCAAATCAATAGAAACCAATCACAAATGACCCCATTTTGGAAACTACACCCCTCAAGGAATTCATTTATGGGTGTTGTGACTATTTTGACCCCATAGTTTTTTCACTGAATTAATTTGAATTGGGCTGGGAATGAAAACAAAATTATTTTTTTCAAATAATATGTAGTTTTGGCTGAAAATTTCTTATTTTCACAAGAAACAAAATACCCCATTCTGTTGCGCAATTTGTTCTGAGGGCCGCAATACCCCATTTGTTGTGATAAACTGCCGTTTGGGCCCATGGGAGGGCTCAGAAGGAAAGGACCACCATTTGGCCTACTGGGGATTTTCTAGTGCGAAGTCATGTATGCAGAAGCACCTGAGGTACCAGTACAGTTGAAACCCGCAAGAAGTGACCCCGTTTTAAAAACTACACCCTTAAGGCATTCATCTAGAGGTGTAGTGAGCATTTTGACCGGAGACCTACACCCCATAGACTGTAATGTGGGTTCTCCCGGGTATGGCAATACCCTACATGTGGCTGTTATCAGCTGCCTGGGCACACAGCAGGGCTCAGAGGGGAAAGACGAGGGGGGATAAGCTGTGTGGAGTGCATCAGGGTAAGTAAAATTGGGGTAAATTATAAACCAAGGGATGTATGATAAATTTTAAAACACTCTTTCATACAGAGCTCTGGTTATTCGGGACACGTGTCACATTGATATATTGTGTCATCCCTTATCGCCCTCTTATAGCAGACTTTGCACCTCTTTTGACTTTTTCCCTTCTTGCCAGTTTGGGGAACTTCCCCTGGAAAGTGTTGCCGCCCTGGTACGATGCGTGTGGCCCCGCTTCCAGAACTATTGGGTGCCCCCCCCTTCTTGGTCACTAAAGATTAGGTTCTTGATAATCACCTCTTGAAATTCCAGGAAAGTTCCCGTCTGGCCTGCACATCGACGTAGCACGTACGCATTGTACAAAGCCATCTGTATGATGTGCACGGCCAGCTTCTTATACCACACCGCATAGCGCTGTAGGGCTTCAGGATTTGATCTGACAAGTCCATCCCTCCCATGTACCTATTGTAGTCTAGGATGCAGTCTGGTTTGGGGGTGGCCTTTCCTTCATATATCCTAAACCTGTAGGTATACCCTGATGCACTCTCGCAGCTTATACATCTTCACGCCATACCTTGCCCTCTTACCCGGCAGGTACTCGAGGAATTGAACCCTCCCTTTAAAATGTACCCGGGACTCATCAATAGAAATACACTTCTCGGGGGTGTATGCTGGGGAAAACCGGGCACTGGAACGGTCTAATAGGGGTCTCCGTTTATACAAACGGTCAAAACTGGGGTCATCTCGGGGTGGGCACGGCTCATTATCAGTATAATGTAAGAAGCGAAGTATTGCCTCATTTATTTATTTTTTTAGGTTCCAGTTCAGTTCTGAAGTTGCTTTGAGGGGCCCATATATTAGAAACCCCTATCAAATACCCCATTTTAGAAACTAGACCCCTCAAAGTATTCACAACAGCATTTAGAAAGTTTATGAACCCTTTAGGTGTTTCACAAAAATTTAGAGCAAAGTAGAGGTGAAATTGACTTTTTTTTTTTTTGTCAGAAAATCCTCTTTATACCATTTTTTTTATAACACAAAAGGATTTATCAGTGAAACGCAACTTAATACGTATTGCCCAGATTCTGCAGTTTTGAGAAATATCCCACATGTGGCCCTCGGGCGGTAATGGACTGAATCACCGGCCTCCGAAGCAAAGGAGCACCTAGTGGATTTTGAGGCCTCCTTTTTATTAGGCACCATGTCCGGTTTGAAGAGGTCTTGTGGTGCCAAAACATTGGGAACCCCCCAAAAGTGACCCCAATTTGGAAACTAGACCCCTTGAGGAATCCATTGTAGTTTTCTTGGGGTGCATGCGGCTTTTTGATCAGTTTTTATTCTATTTTTAAGTGGCGTGGTGACTAAAAAACAGCAATTCTACTATTGTTTTTTTATTCTTTTTTTTTTACTGCGTGCACCGTGCGCTATAAATGACACATTCACTTTATTCTGCGTGGCGATACGATTACGGCGATACCAGATGTTTATAGTTTTTTTTTATGTCTTATGGCGTTTGCACAATAAAATAAGTTTTATAAACAATCATTCACTTTTTGTGTTACCTTATTCTAAGAGCCAGAACGTTTTTATTTTTCAATCAATCAAGACGTGCGAGGACTTATTTTTTGCGTAACGAACTGTAGTTTCGATCAGTATCATTTTTAGGTACATGCGACTTTTTGATCTCTTTTTATTCCATTTTTTGGGAGGTGAAGTGACCAAAGAATTGTGATTGTGGTACGGTTTATTATTATTTTATTTTACGGCGTTCATCGTGCGGGATAAATAACGAAATAGTTTTGTAGTTCAGGCCGTTACGGACGCGGCGATACCAATTATGTATAGTTAATTTGTTTGTTTATATATTTTTATTAATAATAAAGGACTGATAAGGGAAAAAGGGGGATTTTTACTTTTATTACTTTTAAATCTTTTATTTTCTTATTTTTACACATCTTTTTTTAACTTTTTTTTTACTTTATTACTTTGTCCCACTAGGGGACATGAGAGCAGGAGGCTCTGATCGCTATTCTAATACACTGCACTACATGCGTAGTGCAGTGTATTAGAACTGTCAGCTACTCACTGACAGCAAGCATAGTGGGTCCTGACGTTGTCAGGACCCACTAGGCTTCAGTCTATGGCATAGCCGGACGCCATTGTTTGGTGTCCGGTTGCCATAGTCACCATCGCCGGCCGCTATCGCGTAGCAGGCCGGCGATGGCAGCTTAACCCCTAAAAAGCCGCGATCTCTATAGAACGCGGCTTTTAAGGGGTTAATCGGCGGGGACACAGCGATCGGTCCCCGCTGTAGGAGCTGTGACAGCTGCTGAACAAGACAGCAGCGTCACAGCTCCTGTATGTGTCGGGAGGACGGCCGAAACGGCCGTTACTCCCGTGACGTACTATTACGTCATGGAGCGCGAACGATACAGCTGCCATGACGTAATAGTACGTCAAGGAGCGGGAAGGGGTTAAAGCCACTTCACAACTGAAAAAATTGCCTTTTGAAATTTCTTTGAAAATATAAGAAATTGCTGCTAAAGTTCCAAGCCTTGTAATGTCCTAGAAAAATAAAGGGATGTTCAAAAAACGATGCAAACATAAAGTAGACATATGGGATATATGATATAGTAAATATTTTGTGTGGTATTACTATCTGCAGATACAAGCAGATACATTTAAATTTAGAAAAATGCTAATTTTTGCACATTTTCTATAAATTTTGTTTTTTTTCACACATAAATATTTAATTTATCGTCTAAATGTTTTTATTACCATAAAGTACAATATGTCACGAGAAAACATCCTCAGAATCACTTGGATAGGTAAAAGCCTTTTCAAGTTATTGCCACATAAAGTGACACATGTTAGATTTGAAAAAATCGGCTTCGTCCTCAAGGCCAAAACAGGCTCAGTCCTAAAGGGGTTAAAGAAAAATAGATTTTAGTTAAAAAATTGTTTTGTGTGGCCACATTCTGAGAGGCATAACTTTTTTATTTTTTCATAGATTGAGCGGTGTGAGGGCTTATTTTTTGAGGAAGGAGCTGTGGTTTTTATTGGTACTATTTTTTGTTACATACTCGTTTTTGATCACTTCTTATTAAAAAATTGTAAGCGCTATGTTGATAAAAAAAACCTGTGATTTTGGCGTTTTAAATGTTTTATTTTTACGGCGTTCCCCATGTGCGGTAAATAACGCTATATTGTAATAGTTCAGAGTTTTACGGACACAGCAATACCAATTTTGTTTAATTTTATATTCTTTACATTACTTTAAAGGAAAAATGGAAAAACATTTTTTTTTTATTTTTAATATTTTTTATTTCTTTTTTTACTATTACAAAATTGATTTCACTTTTTTTTAAACAGTTTATTAGCCAGCCTAGGGGACTTGAACCAGCGACAGTTAGATCACTGGTACAATACACTGCAATACATTGTCATTCTTACAGGCAGGCCTTAACACAGGCAGAGTGAATGCAGTCCTGGGGGGCCTTCATTAGGCCCCTGGACTGCCATGACAACCATTGTCAACCCCCGATCTCATTGCGGGAGGGCAATGAGCTGTCGTGATTGACCGCAACATTTGTTAAACAGCCAGGAACAGCGTGATTGCTGTTCCTGGCTGGTAGTCCCAGGTGTCAGCTGTAAAACACAGCTGACACCCGCAGCATATGGAGCGAGCTCAGCAGGTGAGCGCGCTCCAAACATCACCCCCTGCACGTAATGGCAAGTCCGGGTGTGCGAAAGGGTTAAGGAATGACATTATAAGTGTTTCTTCTCTTGTGCTCTCAGTTGGCCATTCCATCTTTTCACTTGTTGTGGTGTTGTGGGGTGGTGTCTGTTGCTGTGGTGCTGCACTTGTGAGGGGACGAGGCCCAGAGCCAAGGTTGGCTTGGCCTAGCAGCAGGGGTGCTTCTGGGCCTCTGGGTTGCTCCCTTTACGGGTGCAGTATTGTGGTGGCGGGCAATGTGGTATTGCAACCAATAGAGTAGGGGACTTACTTAAAGGAAGTGGCAAGTGGGCTTATACAATTTGATCAAAATATTAACAAAGAACCTCATGTTCATGTTTACTGATTAATATTGTGGATGTGCGGTCCTTGTTTATCTTCTTTAATTTCATACATATATATATATATATATATATATATATATATAGGCATATATATATATATATTATTTTTTTTTTTAAATAGATATCTAGAAAAAAAATAATATATATATATATATATATATATATATATATATATATGTATCTATAGATATCTATATCTATAGATATATATCCATATATATATCTATATATATATCTATAGCTAGATATATATATATATATATATATATATATATATATATATATGTATATATATATATATATATATATATATATATATATATGTATATATATATATATATATATATATATATATATATATATATATATATATTTATATATACATACATACAGTGAAGGAAATAAGTATTTGATCCTTGTTGATTTTGTAAGTTTGCCCACTGTCAAAGACATGAACAGTCTAGAATTTTTAGGCTAGGTTAATTTTACCAGTGAGAGATAGATTATATTTAAAAAAAAAACAGAAAATCACATAGTCAAAATTATATATATTTATTTGCATTGTGCACAGAGAAATAAGTATTTGATCCCCTACCAACCATTAAGAGTTCAGCCTCCTCCAGACCAGTTACACGCTCCAAATCTACTTGGTGCCTGCATTAAAGACAGCTGTCTTAAATGGTCACCTGTATAAAAGACTCCTGTCCACAGACTCAATTAATCAGTCTGACTCTAACCTCTACAACATGAGCAAGACCAAAGAGCTTTCTAAGGATGTCAGGGACAAGATCATAGACCTGCACAAGGCTGGAATGAGCTACAAAACCATAAGTAAGACGCTGGGTGAGAAGGAGACAACTTTTGGTGCAATAGTAAGAAAATGGAAGACATACAAAATGACTGTCAATCGACATCGATCTGGGGCTCCATGCAAAATCTCACCTCGTGGGGTATCCTTGATCCTGAGGAAGGTGAGAGCTCAGCCAAAAACTACACGGGGGGAACTTGTTAATGATCTCAAGGCAGCTGAGATCACAGTCACCAAGAAAACCATTGGTAACACATTACGCCGTAATGGATTAAAATCCTGCAGTGCCCGCAAGGTCCCCCTGCTCAAGAAGGCACATGTACAGGCCCGTCTGAAGTTTGCAAATGAACATCTGGATGATTCTGAGAGTGATTGGGAGAAGGTGCTGTGGTCAGATGAGACTAAAATTTAGCTCTTTGGCATTAACTCAACTCGCCGTGTTTGGAGGAAGAGAAATGCTGCCTATGACCCAAAGAACACCGTCCCCACTGTCAAGCATGGAGGTGGAAACATTATGTTTTGGGGGTGTTTCTCTGTTAAGGGCACAGGACTACTTCACCGCATCAATGGGAGAATGGATGGAGCCATGTACCGTCAAATCCTGAGTGACAACCTCCTTCCCTCCACCAGGACATTAAAAATGGCTCGTGGCTGGGTCTTCCAGCATGACAATGACCCGAAACATACAGCCAAGGCAACAAAGGAGTGGCTCAAAAAGAAGCACATTAAGGTCATGGAGTGGCCTAGCCAGTCTCCAGACCTTAATCCCATCGAAAATTTATGGAGGGAGCTGAAGATCCGAGTTGCCAAGCGACAGCCTCGAAATCGTAATGATTTACAGATGATCTGCAAAGAGGAGTGGGCCAAAATTCCATCTAACATGTGTGCAAACCTCATCATCAACTACAAAAAACGTCTGACTGCTGTGCTTGCCAACAAGGGTTTTGCCACCAAGTATTAAGTCTTGTTTGCCAAAGGGATCTGTCTATATTGTTTGTCTCTCTCTCTCTCTCTATATATATATATAATTTTAAGGCTAGGGCTAAAAATATAATTTTTTTTGTAGTACACAATAAATTGCTGTCCATTGGAGTGCATTAGGCTAGACCAATTTATCTCACTACATAAATCACTGTGATATCGCTTTGATAAATCGCTGTCCATAGGAATGCATTGAGTAGCTTGAAAATCTCTTCAAAGTCGCTCCAGACAGATATGTTTGTAATCGCTAGATTTTGGGATTTCAGAGCAACACACATTAATAGATTACTATTAATACATTAATAGTACTACTCAATGCATTCCTGTGGACAGCAATTTATCACAGCGATATCACAGCAATGTTTTTTGTAGCGAGATAAATAGCCTTAGCCTGATGCATTCCTATAGACAGCATTTTATCACTCACAACAAAACAAAAGTCTAGCTCTAGCCCTAGCCTAAAACCCACTGGTTAATATATTCATAGTTTTCTAGGAGGAATAACAGAAGAACGGCACAATGCAGAGTTCTAAGAAAAATGCTACAACATAGTTTCATGGGGAATAGAAGTATTTACTCAAATAGACGTGTCAGGAGAGGTGACATGTTTTCTTTAAAGGCATATCCTTAATGGCATATTTCTGGCATATTCACAGGATATGAAAGAAATGTCTGATAGCTTGAAGTCACAGCTCTCGGGAGAATGGCTGTTCCCTGATTCCATTCTGTCAGGCAACATGGCCAGCGGCAGCTGTTAGCTGCAGACTGAATGGAGAGATGAACGTGCATATTGCAAGCTTGCTTGGCTCTTTCATAACTCCAACAAACTTCTGTGGCCACCTCCCCATTTAGTCTGGGGCTGCACGCGGCTGTCTCGTCTGGTGAAGGCGCATGTGCAACTATTATTGTATACATGGTATAAAATGTGCATAATCCATAAATGTCTGAGATGGGCACTATATCCAAATGCATAATGTACAAACATACCCATACTTTGTTATACTCATGCATTCATCAGCCATAAAAAACAAACTGCAAAAGTATGCCAAAAGTCTGTGAATACTGTACCGTAAACATCTGGATCCTTTGATTTTTATTTCCAGATGTATACTGTCAACTGTTTTGCCAAACATGGTGTGAATCGAGCCTAATACTATCTATAAGTTCTAGGGACTATATATGCTAATCGAATTGCTGTTTACTAGCTTACATATTTATTGCTTTATATACTTTTGGGCCACTAGAGCCTTGTTATTACAGTTTCATTTTTTATACATAAAATAATTACACCTATTATTGCCTCTTGCTGCTGATGAATCTATGTCCATTAAAGTGCAAAAGAGCTACATTAGCTGTGCACATTTTGCTTTATTACGTTACCAAAATAATTAATTGCACCACCTGTTCTGAAATTTAAGTAAGATGATTTCCTATGGGAGTCTTGATCGTTGATCGACCAAGCTGCAGTGACTAAGTAAAACTAAACACAGCAGAAACAAAGTAAATAAATTGAAAGTTGGACATATATTTTCATTGCTATCAGCAATCACTTTCTGATTAGAGAACATAACAAGGCTTTGTTGGGAACCACATCACTAAAGGCCCTTTTACACCGGCCGATAAGCAGTCGGTGCAGCGAGCGCCAATCAACGAGACATGTCCCCATCTATTATTATCATGTCTGTAGCACGTCTTCCTGTTTACTCATGGAGATGTGCTGCCGACAACGATAATGCTTCACTTTTTTAAAATGATACGACCAGCAGATTATTGAGCGTTTGCTCGTTCATCTGCTGATCGTTCCACTGTTTACACAATTACGCAATTATCGGCAACGAGCGTTATATGAACACTCGTCTGCCCGATAATCGTATTAACCTTTGTAAAACCCCCTTAAAGGAACAGTGTCACCAAAAAATGTTTTTTAATATGTTAAAGATGTTAGTGCTTTATTAAAAACGTTTGGATTAATTTGTGTGTTTGTGTGTTACTTTTTTTTATTTTTACACTTTTTCTTCCCTATGGGGGCTGCCATTTTTTTTTCCATTTCTGTATGTGTCGATTAACGACACATACAGACATGGAATACGGCAGCTCCAGTCCCATAGGGACTGCGAACGGGGCCCGTTCCATCCACTATCGTGTACGCCGCTGTGTGGGAACGGCGCATGCGCCGCTCCCACACAGTTCAATTTGAAATGCGCGCCGTCCGGCGCCATTTTCCTGTGGACCGGAAGTCGCGGCCGGACAGTAAGATTACTACTTCCAGTCGCGGCTTCCGGACTTGTGCACATGGAGCAGCGGCAGCAGACGGAGCGGATGGACCGGAGGGAGCAGCGGCGACTGGAGCAGGTAAGTTATTTCTATGTATGTTCGTGTTTCAGTGTGTGTTTACTACTGTATGTAAACCTACTACACTTACTACACTGTGTGTTAGCTCAAAAAATGGCGACACACAGTGTAGGAGGTTAGACCGTTCAAATCCCTAGTTTCTCCCGGCACTAGCCAGGATAAAGGAGGGGGGATTCTGAGAGCTCACTAGAGCGAGGGATTTTTACCCAATTTTGCAGCATAAAGCAATGTGGTTGCTTTACCACATGCAATGCTGCAATTTTGGGAATGGCTCCATCTAGTGACCAGTGCTGGGAAATATTATAAATTGAATCCAATTTATAATATTTCCTGACTCGTGAAAAAAAATTAAAAAAATTAGAACAATGTTTAATCACCTACACACTAATTGTTTAACTAAAAAAAAGAAAACATGTTTTGCTGGCAACACATTCCCTTTAAGGCCCCTTTGGGTGAATTCACACATTAACAGCTCTTGCACATGACCGAGATCGGGCGATGAAGAATTTCCCGGCCCAACCACATTACAGGTGAACAGGACTCCTGGCATCAAATACATTTATAATGCTAGGAGTCTGACCCCCACCGATCATATACTGATGTCCTATCCTGTGGATAGGTCAGCAATATGAAAAACAGTCCTATGCTTCAAGGGGTTTAACAAAAATATTGCTTTTAACTGTTTCAGTAATTTTTACATAGTCCCTCTGATATCACAAGCTCCAAATTAATTGACAAACTAACATAATAAGTATTTCTGCACCTTTGTTTCAGCAACGGTGGAGGTCTCAGCATCCGGTCACACACTGATATAAACTTTTATCTCTTTGACATTTTAAAAGTTTAATGAAAGTGTAGTTACAATTTTAATAATTTAGTGATCATCCTCTTCAGTTGTCTTTTGACCTTTTGTGTTGTTTAGATCACCAGTGCATTTTTCTTCTTTTCAAGAATGTACCAAATTGTTAATTTTGCCACTCCTAAAGATTCTGCCATCTCTGTGATCGGTATATTCTGTTTTTTTCAGCTCAACGATGGCCTCCTTCACTTGCACTGACATCTCTTTGGACCACATATTAAGAGTTTCCATAAACAGAATGAGTGAATTCCTAAATTAATTCCTCAAGGGGTGTAGTTTCCAAAATGGAGTCACTTTTAAGAGGTTCCCCCTGTACAGGTACCTCAAAAGCTCAGAAAATGTGACATGGTGCCCAGAAACCATGTCAGTAAAATCTACGTGCCAAATAGTGCTCCTGCTTTTCTGAGCCCTGCCGATTGTTCAACAAGCAGTTTATGGCCACATATAGGGTATTGCCATACTCGGCATAAATTAAATGTTGGGGTGCTTTTTCTCCTTTATCTCTTGTGAAAATGAAAAAATTCTAAATTTTAGTGGAAAAAATGTTGATATTCTTTTTCAAGGTCTAATTCAAATAAATGGTGCAAAACACCTAAGGGGTCTAAATGCCCACTATACCCCTAGATAGATTCCTCAAGGAGTGTAGTTTCCCAAATGGTCCCTCAGGGACATTGCAAATGTGACATAGCACCCGAAAAAACAATTTTATTGAGCTCCAAAAGCCAAATTATTCTCCTTCCCTTTTGAGCCCTGCTGTGTGACCAAACAGCAGTTTATGACCACATATGGGGTATTGTCGTAATTGGGAGAAATTGCTTTTCAAATGTTGAGTTGCTTTTTTTCCTATGTGATTTTCAATTTCACAGCCTAATTTCACTAAATTCAGCAAAAAAACCTGTGGGTTATAAATGTTCACTATAATCCTCGATAAATTCCTTGAATTTAGTTTGCCAAATGGGGTCTTTTTTAGGGTATTTCCTTTGTTTTGGCACCACAAGAGCTCTTTAAACCTGATATGGTGCCTAAAATATATTCTAATAAAAAGGAGGTCCCAAAATCCACCAGGTGCTCCCTTGCTTCTGAGGCCGGTGCTTCAGTCCATAAACACGCTAGGGCTACATGTGGGATATTTATAAAAACTGCATAATCTGGGCAATAAATATTGAGTTGTGTCTCTCCGATAAAACCTTGTGTGTTACGGAAAAAATTTAATACAAGGGATTTTTTGCAAAAAAAAAATGAAAATGGTAAACTTCACCTCCACTGTGCTTTAATTCCTGTGAAATGTCTAAAGGGTTAAGAAACTTTCTAAATGCTGTTTTTAAAATGTGGTGATTTATAGGGGTATCTACTATATAGACCTTATAAAGCCACTTCAGAACTGAACTGGTCCCTAAAAAAAAGGCTTTTGAAATTTTCTTGAAAATGTGAGAAATTGCTGCTAAAGTTCTAAGCCTTGTAACGTCTTAGAAAAATAAAAGAATGCTCAAAAAATGATTCCAACATAAAGTAGACATATGGGAAGCTATTTTGTGTGGTATTACTATCCGTCTTACAAGCATATACTTTTAGATTTCCAAATTTTCTGTAAATTTTGCTATTTTTCACAAATAAACACTGGATGTATCCACCAAATTTGACCCCCAACATGAATTACAATGTGTCACGAGAAAACAATCTCAGAATAGCCTGGATTAATAAAGGCATTCCAAAGTTATTACCACATAAAGTGACACATCACTGTGTCATTAAAGGGTTAATGGTTAATGCAATATTTTTGTTAAACCCCCTTGAATTAAAGCTAAAAGTCTACTCTTCAATTGCATCTTCATTGCTTTGTTTCAAATCCATGCTAGTGGTGTACAGAGGCTAAATGATGAAAATGTTGTCACTGTTCTAACATATCTTGACCCAATTAAATGGTAATCAATATGCCATTTACGGATCAAAGTAGAACAACAGAGATGATCAAATCTAGCTTTTCAGTATTGTGAATGTAAATTTGATACATTGTTATATACTTTCCATTGGAGCACAAGATCTTGGTTAGTATAGTTAATGCTTTAGATCAGGCCACATGTCTAAAAAATTTAAGTGGGTGTGCACAAGCTTCAACCACGTAAACAACACCTGCCTTAACCCCTTCCCGCTCCTGGACGTACTATTAGGTCATGGCAGCTGTATCGTTCGCGCTCCATGACCTAATAGTACGTCTCGGGAGTAACGGCCGTTTCGGCCGTCCTCCCGACACATACAGGAGCTGTGACAGCTGCTGTCTCGTACAGCAGCTGTCACAGCTCCTACAGCGGGGACCGATCGCTGTGTCCCCGCTGATTAACCCCTTAAAAGCCGCGTTCTATAGAGATCGCGGTTTTTTAGGGGTTAAGCTGTCATCGCCGGCCTGCTACACGATAGCGGCCGGCGATGGTGACTATGGCAACCGGACACCAAACAATGGCGTCCGGCTATGCCATAGACGGAAGCCTAGTGGGTCCTGACAAGGTCAGGACCCACTATGCTTGCAGTCAGTGAGTAGCTGACAGTTCTAATACACTGCACTACGCACGTAGTGCAGTGTATCAGAATAGCGATCAGGGCCTCCAGCCCTCAAGTCCCCTAGTGGGACAAAGTAATAAAGTAAAAAAAAAGTAAAAATAAGATGTGTAAAAATTCGAAAATAAAAGTTTTAAAAGTATTAAAAGTAAAAATCCCCCTTTTTACCTTATCAGTCATTTATTATTAATAAAAATATATAAACAAACAAATAAACTATACATAATTGGTATTGCCGCGTCCGTTACGGCCTGAGCTACAAAATTATTTTGTTATTTATCCCGCACGGTGAACGCCGTAAAAGAAAATAATAATAAACCGTACCACAATCACAATTGTTTGGTCACTTCACCTCCCAAAAAATGGAATAAAAAGATATCAAAAATTCGCATGTACCGAAAAATGGTAATGATTGAAACTACAGTTCGTTATGCAAAAAATAAGTCCTCGCACGGCTTTATTGATTGAAACATAAAAAAGTTCTGGCGCTTAGAATAAGGTAACACTAAAAGTGAATGATTTTTTACAAAACTTATTTTATTGTGCAAACGCCATAAGACATAAAAAAAAACTATAAACATCTGGTATCGCCGTAATCGTATCGCCACGCAGAATAAAGTGAATATGTCATTTATAGCGCACGGTGAACGCTGTAAAAAAAATTGAATAAAAAAACAATAGTAGAATTGCTGTTTTTTAGTCACCACGCCACCTAAAAAAAGAATAAAAACTGATCAAAAAGCCGCATGCACCCCAAGAAAACTACAATGGATTCCTCAAGGGGTCTAGTTTCCAAAATGGGGTCACTTTTGGGGGGGTTTCCAATGTTTTGGCACCACAAGACCTCTTCAAACCGGACATGGTGCCTAATAAAAAAGAGGCCTCAAAATCCACTAGGTGCTCCTTTGCTTCGAGGCCGGTGCTTCAGTCCATTACCGCACTAGGGCCACATGTGGGATATTTCTCAAAACTGCAGAATCTGGGCAATACGTATTAAGTTGTGTTTCTCTGATAAATCCTTTTTTGTTATAAAAAAAATGGTATAAAGAGGATTTTCTGACAAAACCAAAAATGTACATTTCACCTCTACTTTGCTCTAAATTTCTGTGAAACACATAAAGGGTTCATAAACTTTCTAAATGCTGTTGTGAATACTTTGAGGGGTCTAGTTTCTAAAATGGGGTGTTTGATAGGGGGTTTCTAATATATGGGCCCATCAAAGCAACTTCAGAACTGAACTGTAACCTAAAAAAATAAATAAATTAGGCAATACTTCGCTTCTTACATTATACTGATAATGAGCCGTGCCCACCCCGAGATTACCCCAGTTTTGACCGTTTGTATAAACGGAGACCCCTATTAGACCGTTTCAGTGCCCGGTTTTCCCAAGCATACACCCCCGAGAAGTGTATTTCTATTGATGAGTCCCTGATACATTTTAAAGGGAGGGTTCAATTCCACGAGTACCTGCCGGGTAAGAGGGCAAGGTATGGCGTGAAGATGTATAAGCTGTGCGAGAGTGAATCAGGGTATACCTACAGGTTTAGGATATATGAAGGAAAGGCCACCCCCAAACCAGACTGCATCCTGGACTACAATAGGTACATGGGAGGGGTGAACTTGTCAGATCAAGTCCTGAAGCCCTACAGCGCTATGCGGTGTGGTATAAGAAGCTGGCCGGGCACATCATACAGATGGCTTTGTACAATGCGTACGTGAAACGTCGATGTGCAGGCCAGACGGGAACTTTCCTGGAATTTCAAGAGGTGATTATCAAGAACCTAATCTTTAGGGACCAAGAAGGGGGGGCACCCAGTACTTCTGGAAGCGGGGCCACACGCATCGTACCAGGGCAGTAACACTTTCCAGGAGAAGATCCCCAAACTGGCAAGAAGGGAAAAAGTCAAAAGAGGTGCAAAGTCTGCTATAAGAGGGCGATAAGGGATGACACAATATATCAATGTGACACGTGTCCTGAATAACCAGAGCTCTGTATGAAAGAGTGTTTTAAAATTTATCATACATCCCTTGGTTTATAATTTACCCCAATTTTACTTACCCTGATGCACTCCGCACAGCTTATCCCCCCTCGTCTTTCCCCTCTGAGCCCTGCTGTGTGCCCAGGCAGCTGATAACAGCCACATGTAGGGTATTGCCATACCCGGGAGAACCCATATTACATTTTATGGGGTGTAGGTCTCCGGTCAAAATGCTCACTACACCTCTAGATGAATGCCTTAAGGGTGTCGTTTTTTAAAACGGGGTCACTTCTTGCGGGTTTCAACTGTACTGGTACCTCAGGGGCTTCTGCATAAATGACTTCGCACTAGAAAATCCCCAGTAGGCCAAATGGTGTTCCTTTCCTTCTGAGCCCTCCCATGGGCCCAAACGGCAGTTTATCACCACAAATGGGGTATTGCGGCACTCAGAACAAATTGCGCAACAGAATGGGGTCAAAATGGTCACAACACCCATAAATGAATTCCTTGAGGGGTGTAGTTTCCAAAATGGGGTCATTTCTGGTGGGTTTCTATTGCTTTGATACCTCTGGGGCTCTGCAAATGTGACATGGCACCCGAAAACCAATCCAGTAAAATCTGGACTCCAAAGAACAAATAGCGCTCCTTTCCTTCTGAGGCCTCCCATGGGCCCAAACGGCAGTTTATCGCCACAAATGGGGTATTGCTGCACTCAGGAGAAATTGGGCAACAAAATGGAGTATTTTGTTCCCTGTGAAAATAAGAAATTTTGATAAAAAATTACATCTTATTGGAAAAAAAATAAATTTTTTTCATTTCACAGCCCAATTCAAATACGTGCTGTTAAAAAACTGTGCGGTCAAAATGGTAACAACAACCATAAATTAATTCCTTGAGGGGTGTAGTTTCCAAAATGGGGTCACTATTGGGGGATTCCTACTGTTTTGGTACCTCAACACCTTTTCAAACCTAGCATGCTGCCTAAAATATATTCTAATAAAAAAAAAAAAAAGAGGCCCCAAAATGCACTAGGTGCTTCTTTGCTTCTGGGGCTTGTGTTTTAGTCCACGAGCGCAGTAGAGCCACATGTGGGACATTTCTAAAAACTGCAGAATCTGGACAATACATATTTAGTAGTGTTTCTCTGGTAAAACCTTCTGTGTTACAGAAAAAAAAAATGAATAAAATTGAAATTCAGCAATTTCAGCTCCACTTTGCTTTAATTCCTGTGAAATGCCTGAAGGGTTAAAAAACTTTCTAAATGCTGTTTTGAATACTTTGAGGGGTCTAGTTTTTAAAATGGGGTGTTTATGGGGGTTTCTAATACATAGGCCCCTCAAAGCCACTTCAGAACTGAACAGGTACCTTAAAATAAAGGCTTTTGAAATTTTCTTAAATATATGAGAAATTGCTGTTTATGTTCTAAGCCTTGTAACGTCCAAGAAAAATAAAAGAATGTTCAAAAAACAATGCCAATCTAAAGTAGACATATGGGAAATGTGAACTAGTAACTATTTTGGGTTGTATAACCGTCTGTTTTACAAGCAGATGCATTTAAATTCTGAAAAATGCAATTTTTTCAACATTTTCTCTAAATTTTGCAATTTTTCACCAATAAACACTGAATATATCGACCAAATTTTACCACGAACATGAAGCCCAATGTGTCACGAGAAAACAATCTCAGAATCGCTTGGGTAGGTTTAAGCATTCCGACGTTATTACCACATAAAGTGAAATATGTCAGATTTGAAAAATGGGCTCTGAGCCTTAAGGCCAAAACTAGGCTGCGTCCTTAAGGGGATAATCACTAAAAATACGATCCTGAAAAATGCAGTCTATACTGCACTTTAATTTCACCATTTTTTTTGTTGACATATTACTCTTTGTGGTTTGGAAAACACAATACTTCTATTATTACACCAGTTGAAGAATTTGCCTTAGGCTTCGTTCACATCTGCGTCAGGGCTCTGTACAGGCCTTCCGTCTGAGCTTTCCGTCAGAACGGAACCCTGACTGAAACAAACGGATACCAAAGGTTTCCGTTTGCATCAGTATTGATTTCAATGGTGACGGATCTGGTGCAAATGGTTTCCGTTTGTCTCCGTTGTGCAAGGGTTCCGTCGAGCACATTTGAGCACCTTGTGTGACATTGAGCACATTTAATGTACAGATGTAGCCAAGTTTATCTTTACTATGATAACATGCTGCAGCATGATATCACACAACAAAGTCATTGAAAATGTCATGTTAAAGTTTCTTGACTGTGTATTTAATGCATTAAAGGTCAATATAAAGATGGCCACATCTGTATGCTATGTGTGTTCTGCTTTTATTTGTTGTTTTTTTTTATTTGCAAAGCACCCAGTAAAGTCTATGAAGAATGTTTAATATATGAAATCACCTATATATTATTTGGATCTGGAAGAGAAGATCTTAATTTTAAAAAATTTACCTTATTGAAAATCACTAATTTCACATAAATATAGACCTATTTATAGCACAAGAAAAGGCTGAACATAAATGCAAATACAGATACAATACATTTATTATATGATCAATAACTCCATAGTCCATTATCCGTATACCAAAGCATATGTATATGTGAATTGGCCTTATAAATACAACCCTTCCAATTGTCTTTTAGATCAAGCGAAAACTAAGGACGATTTCGCGCACAGTATTTTTATCTGTAGGAAACTTAGGGCTTATTCACACAGACGTAGAATACGTCCGTGTGACGGCCGTTAAAACAGCGCCCGTCACATGGACACATGTATTTCAATGGAGATGTTCACACGGCTGTTGTTTCAAAGGACCATGTGTAGGGTCCGTTGAAACAAATAGAACATGTCCTATTTTCTTCTGTTTTTAAGGATCCCTCAATAGACTCAAGTCTATGAGGGATCAGTGAAAACGGGACCCACACGGGAACAACTCAGATGTGAAAAACTACAGTTTTTCACGTCCGAGATCGAACTCGTTCGTGTGAATCTGGCCTTACACAAATATAGGTAGAACATATGAACTCCAAGCAAAGGTTGGAGCCGGATAAAAGGTTGGTACATAAAATGAGAATGTTGGGACTGGGGGGAAAATGTGTCTAAGTGGGCATGTAACTAGCCCAGTCATAGGAAACAAAGTTCATACTCAGATTTGGGCACAGCTACTAGTGGGGTGCCAGAGAAGTTAGTTTTGGGCTCTATTCTCTTTAATATATTTATTAACAATCTTGTAGAGGGATTGCACAGTAAAATTCCAATTTTTGCAGATAATAATAAAATGTGCAAAATAATTCACACGGAGGTCAGAATTATATTACAAATGGATTTGGAGAAGTTGGAGGCCTGGGCAGAGAAGTGGCAAATGAGGTTTAACACTGATAAATGTAAGATTATGCACTTGGGAAAGAAAAAAACATATCACCATTACATACTAAATGGGAAAACACTGGGTAAAACTGACATGGAAAAGGACTTAGGAATTTTAGTTAAAAGTAAACGTAACTGCAGAAACCAGTGTCAGGCAGCTGCTGCCAAGGCAAATAAGATCATTGGGTGCTTTAAAGGGAGCATAGATGCACTTGATGAGAACCTAATTCTACCACTGTATAAATCACTAGTCAGACCGGAATATTGGGGACCTGTGCACAAGAAAGACATGTAAACTGGTTCAAAGGCAACCAAAGTAATAAATGGCATGGGCAAACTTCAGTACTCAAAAAGATTATTAAAATTAAGGTTATCTAGTTTAGATGAAAGACCGCTGAGGGGTGACCTAATAACTATGCATAATTATATCAAAGGTCAATACAGAGATCTCGCTCATAATCTATTTATTCTACGTCTATAGAAAAGAAGGATCCTCCACAAACATAGAAGGGGATTTTCTAGTGTAAGATCAGTGAGACTATGGAACGCTCTGCCAGGGGAAGTTGTTATGGTGAATTCACTAAAGAAGTTTAAAGTGGCGTGGATGTCTTTATTAAGTGTAATGATATTACAAGTTATATGTACTAGATTACTGGAGATGGCTGGTCAGTACAGGGATTTATTCTTATTGTCATATTGGGTAGGAATTTTTCCCCTAAGATGAGAAAAATTGTCTTTTGCCTTCCTTTAGATCAAAATTCTAGGATAATGAACTGGATGGACTTATGGTTTTTTTAGCCTTACAAACTACATTACTATGTTGTCCTTGGTCAAATGTAAACCAAAGCCCTCAGCGTTGAGAGGAAACAGTGCAAACCACTGCCACCCGAGTTGCATTATTGTATTAGTTTATCGTTTATCTCCGTCTTGCTCAATCACATACAGTTACGTCGCTGCCACCAGGCGGTCAGTGCTGTGTCACGTAACTGTACGTGACACTGATGGATTGGGCTCAGAAACTGAGCCCATGTCATCACCAGCGGCTTTCATCGGGATATTACAGATGACACTTTGCTGTAATGCCAGTAATGTGAAACTGACAGCTTAAATATGTTGCACTATGTAGGTAGTGCAATTTATTAAAATCACAATCAGGGCTTTAAGCATTCAAGTCCCCTAGTGAAAGTAAAAAAAAAAAGTTCAAAAAAGTGAATAAGAACGTTGTGCAAAATAAAAAAAATAAAAATTTCTAGTTAAAAAACAAAAAAAATTGCCTTTTGGTCTTTTATTATAGGAAAAAGTTAAAACATTAAAAAAGTATACATATTTGGTATCGCCAGGTCCATAACAACTCGAACTGTAAAAAAATCATGTTATTTTTCTCACACAATGAACACCATAAAAAAATGATAAAAAACAATGCCAGAATTGCTGTTTTATGGTCATTTTGCCTCCCAAAAAATAGAATAAAAAGTGATGTACTTATGTACGCCAAAATGGTACCAATAAAAACTACAGCCTGTCTCGCTAAAAACAAGCCCTTACACAGCTTTGTTGACGCAAAAATAAAAAGGTTATGTCTCTTATAATTTGGCGACAAAAAAAAGTAAGAAAAAACAACTATACACATATGGTATCGCCTTAATCGCATTGACCGGCAGAATACGGTAATATGTAATTTGTAGCGCATGTTGAACGCCATAAAAAAATAAAATAAATAAAAACACCTTGCTTCCCAACAAATGTAATAAAAAGTGATCAAAAAGTCGCATGTACCCCAAAATGGTACTAATAAAAACTACAGATTGCCCTGCAAAAAAAGCCGTTTATGCCCAGATGTTTATGTCATTACCATATATGTAAATATTTGCTTAACATTTTATGAGATATTTGTCTTCAGTTGCACAAACTTGGCAGAAGATATTGTGCACTAAAATGGCATATCAGTGGAAAATTGCAATTTTCACTTTGCACAATTCATTTCTGGTAAAAAAACAAACAAAAAGAAACACCTGTGGGAAATGCTCACTACACTTAATAAATGCCTCGAGGGGTGTAGTTTGCAGTATGGAGTCACTTCTTTTTTTTTTTGTTTTCACTTTTTGACCTCAGAGCCCTGCAATTGTTGGCTAATGCTGCGTAAATCACCAAAATAGGCCTCAAATGCACATTGTGCTCTTTCACTCCTAGGCCCTGTCATATGTCCAGGCAAATGATAAATGCCTTGAAGGGTGTAGTTTTCAAAATGGGGTTTACTTCTTGGGTTTTTAAACTGTGCTCTGGTACCTCAGCGGCTTTGCAAATGCGACATGTCGCCCATACTCCAATCCAGCAAAATCTGCGCTCCAATAGCCAAATGGCGCTCCTTCCCTTCTGGGCCCTGCCATGTGTCCAAATAGCACTTTAGGGCCGCATATGGGGTATTGCTGTACTCAAGATAAATTGAGTAACAAATTGGATGGTGTTTTTTTCTCCTATTACCCCATGTAAAAATTAAACATTTGGAGCTAAAACAACATATTTTTTTTTAAAGATATTTTTTTTTATTTTCACTGCCTGATTCTAATGAAATCTATGAAACACCTGTGGGGTCAAAATGTTGACTACACCCCTAGATGAATGCCCTGAGAGGTGTAGTTTTCAAAATGGAGTCACTTCTCAGTGGTCTATACTGTACTGGTACCTCAGGGGCTCTGCAAACCAATCCACCAAAATCTGTGCTCCAAAAGCCAAATAGCGCTCCTTCCCTTCTGAGCGCTGCCTTGAGCGAAAACTTAATTTTATGAGAAAAAAATATGTAAATTTGCTTTTTACGGCCTAATTACATTAAATTCAGCAAAAACAAAACAAAACAGTGGGGTGAAAAGTTTTACTATATTCCTAGACAAATTCCGTGTAGTTTCCAAAATGGTGTCTTTTTGGGGATGTTCCTAAGTTTTGCATGACTAGACCTCTTCAAACCTGATATAATACCTACAATATATTCTACAAACAAGGCCCCAAAATCCCCTAGGTGCTCTGTGGCCTTTGTTTGAGTCCAGTAGCACACTGGGTCCACACATGGGATATTTCTAAAAGCTGCAGAAACTGGGCAATAAATATTCAGTTGTGATTCTTTGGTAAAATATTCAGTGTTACAAAATTTTTTATTAAAATTGAATTTATGCAAAAAAAATAATTACATTTGTAAATTTTATTTCCACCTTGCTTTAAATTCTGTGAAAAGGTCAAGAGCATGTTCACACGTGGCGGAATTGCTGTGGAATTTCGCTGCGGACAGTCCGCAGTGGAATTCTCCAGCGGACGTTTTTTAAATTTGTTTCAATACATTTTTAGGCAAGTTAGTTCAGACATTGCGGAAAACTCCTTTGTGGACCATTGGCTGCGGTGCAAAATTTTCCCTCCGCAGCATGTATGTCTGTTGTGGAGAAGCAGCGGAATTTCACTGCGGATTTGAGCCTTTGCAATGCAAAAACTGAAATCTGTGGCAAGTCCGCTGTCTTTTCTGCAACCTGTCAAATATGAAAATGTTGGTGCAGATTCGTTGCGTAATTGCTCCAAATCTGCACCATCATTTGCAGCGGAAAAACTCTGCCACGTGTGAACATGCCCTAAGAATCTTTCCAGATGCTGTTTTGAATACTTTTAGGGGTACAGTTTATAAAATAAAGTGGTTTATGGGGGTTTCTAATATATAGGCCCCTCAGAGCCACTTCAGAACTGAACAGGTCCCAAATAAAATAGATATTGGAAATGTTCATGAAAATGTGAGAAATTGCTGCCAAAGTTATAAGCCTTGTAACGTCCTAGAAAATAAAAGGATGTTCAAAAAATTATACCAACATAAAGTAGACATATGGTAAATGTTAACTAGTAACTATTTTGTGTCATATTACTATCTATCTTACAAGCAGATACATTTAAATCTAGAAAAATGAAAACGTTTTCAAATTTTCTCTGAATTTGGGGTTTTTCAAAAATAAACACTAAGGGCACGTTCACATGTGGCGGAATTGCTGTGAAATTCCGCAGTGGACAGTCCGCACTGGAAATCCGCAGCAGATAGTCTGTCCGTTGGTTTCCACACTTTTTAGTTATCGTCGTGCAGACGTTGCAGACAACTCTGCTGCGGACCATAGGCTGTGGTGCGGAATTTGGTGTCCGCAGCATACACTGGCTGTTGCGGACTTGATGAGTACTTGTGGCGGAATTTCTCCATTGACTTCAATGGAGTTGCAAAATTACGCGCTGAAATCTGCAGATGTTATGTGTGTTGTGTCGCGGATTGCATTCGCGAACAGGATATTTCATCATTCTGGCTGGACCTATGTGTTTCGAGGTCTATAGCCAGACTGAGATGTAATGTTTTAAAAGAGAGCAGGATGTACTCCGCAACGAATAATTCGCAGCATTTTACTTCACATTTTAGGCAAAGGCGCAACGGAATCTGCAACGCAGATTATGTGCGGCATTGATGCGGACAGTGTCTGCAGAATTCCGCCAACAATTTATCAACAATTTGTTTCCGCTAGCATAAAGTACAGTGTGTCACGAGAAAACAATCTCTGAATTGCTTGGATAAATAAAAGCATTGCAAAGTTATTACCACATAAAGTGACACATGTCCGATTTAAAAATGGGGTCTGAGCCTTCAGGCCCAAACTAGGCTACATCATTAAGGGGTTAAGGATGACAATCTCTCTTTTCGGGTTGGTTTTTTTTACTGATATCTTGCCAATTTAAGCAAGGGGTTACTAATTATTTACCTATTCCGCAAACAAAAATGTTCTGTGAAGGTATCTTATGCACCAATTACAATGTGTTTGTATTTTGTGTTGCCAAATATTTCTCTTCCTTTACTTAATCTGCAAGTTAAGTAAAAATACATCACTTTGCAATTTTTCACCAATGATAACAACGTGAAAAATTACCACAATATCATGGTTCTATCAACCTGTTGAGGACCAGTGCCCCATAGAAAATATTATGCCATGTGGTCCTGAGCTTTAAACCCACAGCATTGTAAATGTACAGTGCAAGTTTACAGATCCTACTTCTGCAGACTAAGGGTATGTGCACATGCTAGCTACCTTTTACGTCTGAAAAGACAGACTGTTTTCAGGAGAAAACAGCTGCGTCGTTTCAGACGTAAAAGCTCCTCCTCGCATTATGCGAGGCGTCTTTGACGCTCGTAAATCTTGAGCTGCTCTTCATTGACTTCAATGAAGAACGGCTCAAATTACGTTGCAAAGAAGTGTCCTGCACTTCTTTGCCGAGGCAGGCAATTTACGCGTCGTCGTTTGACATCTGTCAAACGACGACGCGTAAATGACAGGTCGTCTGCACAGTACGTCGGCAAACCCATTCAAATGAATGGGCAGATGTTTGCCGACGTATTGTAGCCCTATTTTCAGACGTAAAACGAGGCATAATACGCCTCGTTTACATCTGAAAATAGGTCGTGTGAACCCAGCCTAAGAAGAACAAGTCCAGTGCATGGCCATCAGAAACAGCCAGGGACCCTGAGAAGTAGATAGTAGCAATTTCTCTGTCTTCTCTATTGTAGCTTACACAGAGCTCAACTCTGCTGCCTCTATTGGATCTGTCAATCACATGATCGCTTGGTGCTCCCCCAGCAAGGCAGAGCTGCTAGGTCTTAGTACCCAGATCAGCTCTCCCAGTGATGCAATATTGAGCTATTTCTCCATGTAACTGGAGCTCCTATAGATGTCACAGTTGCAGTGTAAAACAAAAAAACAAAAATTATAATATATATATATATATATGTATATACACATATCTAAAGATAGATAGATATTAATAAAGTCTATCTATCTATCTATATGTATGATGTACATGTCCCCCAGAGATCTTTTATGACCTTATAGGTGGACATACTATGTAAATAAAGATACAAAAATAGGTCAAAGCAAACGTAAAAAAAACACACACACCACCCACGCCATCCCTAACCGCCATGATAACCACATCAATCAGCCGAGACTATACTTACTATATATACATTTTTGTGCAATTTACCCCTTATAAAACTCAAAAAGAAAAAAATACAGTATATTACTAGAAAAAGGTGTGAGAAATTAGCCCTTAGTGTCACGAAAAAACAATGCAAAAAATTATTTTGTTAGCTTAACATATACATTAAAAAAGGTAGGACTTTTTAAACATCACTTGTGCAAAAGAACTAAAAAGTGTCTGGTTGTTTGGGACCAAAACAATCTGGTCATTATGGGGTTAAAACATCAGACTTTAATCTAGCTATTTTTTATTTTCAATATTAAAAGGAGCAAAAGGCAGCCATACAAATAAATATTAATAATATTACAATAGTAACAATAACAATGCAAATCAAAGTTTGCTATTGTGACTACTTATTAGGGCTCATGCTTTACGGGGGAATATCTCTGTAAATACGGCATCTCATGGAACATAGCACTTTTTTTCCCCATTAGGCTTGGTTCACACGTACACGTCCATTATGGCTGAAATTATGGAGCTGTTTTCAGGAGAAAACAGCTCCTGAATTTGAGACGTAATGGCATGTGCAGGCGTTTTTCGCAGCGTCCGTTACGGACGTAATTGGAGCTGTTTTTCTATGGAGTCCATGGAAAACGGCTCCAATTACGTCCCAAGAAGTGACAGGCACTTCTTTGACGCGGGCGTCTTTTTTACGCGCCGTCTTTTGACAGCGGCGCGTAAAAAAAATGACCGTCGGCACAGTACATCGTAAAACACATTCAAATTAATGGGCAAATGTTTGCCGGCGCTTTGGAGCCGTATTTTCGGACGTAATTCGAGGTTAAAACGCCCGAATTATGTCCGTTAGTAGGTCGTGTGAACCCAGCCTTAGAATCAAATAGTAAAAACTCTTCATGCCTCCGTATGAAGCTGGAGGTATACAGAAACACAATATGTACTCAAAGACCCATAGTCATGTGCATGACGCTTTTAAGAGCCCTTCAAACTCCCTGGATGTGCTGATCCCCACCATGTGAGTAAGTTTTCCCAGGTATGTCTTTATTATGTTTATTTTGGCCAATTTGAAGCAGACACAGCGGGGGATTGCTGATAAAGATTTTGTTTCACCATCTGAGTTTTTATTTTTGAAGAAGATATTTTCGCAAAATTCAAACAAATCTCTAACAACATCTGGTCCCATACTTGGGGCCAATAGACCCCTTGCCACAAAGGAACAGCTGTGCTATATTTGCAGAGGGATAACAAGGTAATAAGCTAATATATGTGCATTTCACTATACAATTGTTATACAATGTATTATCATCTTATACCTATACATATCTATATATATATATATATATATATATATATATATATATATATCTATATATATAAATATATAGATATTTATATATATTTTATATACAGTGGAAATGTAGCGTAACATGCTGGCCACTATTGACCATCCATGTAATGCATGTATGTGTTGTATCTACCGGAGCTGTCCTGGCACATAGAGGCAGTTCCCAAGTGGGGGACCCCCATTTATTACGTGCATATGCCCTTATAGGACATATAAATCGGGGTACTTGTCATGTGATAAACATTTATTAGATTATGCTCTGTAAACATAGCAAATGTGTTACTTCATCTGCTTAAACATGCATTAGGAATACAGCAGTAATAGGTATTGACCTAGCGCATTTTAGGTTTCTGCCACATTAGGTTAGCACAGTTTATTTAAAGGCTGATCTGGCATAATTGTCCTGGCGCCATTATTAACAGAAGCCATGACACTAACCCTTTAATTTACTGCTTTAATTTCTAGTCACAACAGCCATTAAGTACTTATAAATTTTTGAGCGTCCAAAGTAAAAAAACAGGAAGCATATATTTATCATAAAATCAAACAAACGCCTCTAACACAAAATACAACATCATATTCATGGGTTTTAATATTCTTTAATTTGTGCACTTTACTGCGACTTTAAGGTATACCACCAATTATAGAAAACTTCAGATAGGTCAGAGACCCTCACTAATAGTTTTAACAAAAGGACTTCTCTTTGCTTCATTTTGGAGAGGTGAAAAAAAACTAAGGATTGTAATGTATGTAGACGTAGACGTAATGGCACATCCTGGTGCAGGGATGATCTATGGAGCGGGCTCACGCCCTGAGCCCGCTACATACGCTGCGGGTGTTAGCTGTGTATAACACCTGACACCCGGGACTAACGGCCAGGAACAGAGACCATGGCCAGGAACAGCGACCACAGCATCTGAGGCGTTAAAAAGAGTGGGCGGCGCCCTCTGACGGCTTTTTCAGCCTCCCCGCGATAATGGGGTGCCTATAGTTGTCATGGCAGACGAAGGGCCCTAGGTCTGCCTTTACTCTGCCTCTGTTAAGCCTTGCCTCTGGCAGGGCTTAACAGAAGCCTGCAAAAATGACAATTTACTGCAATTCATTAGTATTGCAGTGTATTGTACCAGCAATCTAATGATCGCTGGTTGAAGTACCCTAGGGGAACTAATTAAATCTGTAAAAAAAAAGTTAAATAAAGTTGTTAGTAGTGAAACAAAAAAAACAACTTTTCCCACTTTTCCTCTAAAGTAATGTCAAAAATAAAAAAACATAAACAAAATTGGTATCGCTGAGTCCGTAAAAGTCATAACTATTGCAATGTACAATTATTTAACTCACAAAAATTAAAAATTAAACAAAATTGGAATTGCTACGTCCGTAAAAGTCATAACTATTACAATGTACCATTATTTAACTCACAAAAATAAAAAAAATAAACAAAATTGGTATCGCTACATCTGTAAAATTGAGAACTATTGCAATGTACCATTATTTAACTGTAAATGTTGTAAAAAAAAAAAGATTCGCTGTTTTTTTGGTCACCTTAGCTCTAAAAATAAAAAATTATCAAAAGTGATCAAAAAGTTGTATGTACCAGAAAGTTGGACCAATAAAAACTACAGCTCGTTCCGCAAAAATAAGCCCTCACACCGCTCAATTGACGAAAAAATAAAAAAGTTATGGATCGCAGAATGTGGTGAATATTTTTTTTAACGAATCGTTTTTTCTTTGTAAAAGTAGTAAAATATAAAAAAATTAATTAGGTATCCCTGTAATCGTATTGACCAGCAGAATAAAGTTAATTTGTCGAACGGTGAAAGATGTAAAAACAAAACCCAAAATAAAATGGGGGAATCACAGTTTTTTCCAATTCCACCCCACTTACAATTTTTTTTCCGTTTCCCAGTACATTATATGGTGCTTTAAATGGTGCCAATAGAAACTACCACTCCTCCAACAAAAAATAAGCCATCACACCACTCCATTGATGGAAACATAAAAACTTTATGGCTCTTGGAAGGCGGGGAGTGAAAAACGAAAATGAAACAGAAAAAACTGGCTTAGTCCTGAAAGGGTTAAAAAAAAATGAGACTTCGAAAAACTGTGCAAGACCTGGGGCAGACCACAAAAAGGATTTGTAGCTATCAATAAGCTGTTACTGAGTGAAGAAAATATAATAACAAGTAAGGTTTTATGGACTGATGAGTCCGTAAAACTATCACAATGCTGTATTTATGCCAACAAAGCAATGAAAATCTCATTGAACCACATATTCAACTATCAGTTAAAGGGGAATCCCATCTCAGACTGTGAATATTCCATAAATGTCTGATAGATGCAGGACCTGGGACCTGAACCTATCTCCAGAACACACGTGTGGCCTTATTTGCCTTGACTCGACATAGCAGATTGGGGTTATTGTGTGCACTGTGCTGGAGATAGGTGTGGCTCCCAGAGTTGGGACCCACATTTATCAGACATTTAATGGCATATCCTGTGTTGCGAATAACCCTTTAAGCATGGTGGAAAATCAGTACAAGTTCTGGGATAAAACAACATGTGGAGTTGAAGGTAAATGTTTGATTGAGACAAAATACATTTGACGGCAATGTATTGACTTTACTGTGCAGATCAAAACAAAGAAGCTTCTGGTTTTCGAACAATAGATTGGCCACCCCAGAGCCCAGACCTCAACATTATTGAATGTTTGAGATTGTTTGGATTCTAAGAAGCAGAAAATGCCCCAATTAAGTAACTCTGGGGGGGTTAACATGAAGAATAAAAACATATTCTAGTAGATTTCGTTGAAAAACTGAAACCAAATCTTTTGAAAAGAAAGGAAGCTGTAGTAAAGGATGGACACAAGAATACTGACTTATTTAATAACATTTTATAAATGTAGATGTTTATACCCAGAAAATGTATTAAACATGTTTCGCATTATGTTATGTTCTCTTTGATGATACTAGTCTTGTTTGTTACATGTATTAAAACTAATGCTGAAACACATCACAATTTCAATATTGACTTTTGACAGTTTTACTTTTTAATTTGCCCATTTAACTATGGAAATCTAATAGATGCCTTAAGAAAAACATAATTTGGAGTGCCACAAGAAAGAGAAATACATTTAGCATTATTTTCAGCTGATTGGGGGAACCACATGACTTAATCTTATGTTAAATGGGTCTGTCCTGGTGACAGAATCCCTTTAACCCCTTGAACACCATCCATCGTGCATGTACGTCATAGGGGGAGGGTGGTTGCATGGAGCTGAGCCTGCTCCATACGTTGCATATGTCAGCTGTATATTACAGCTGATACACTGCTCTAACTGCTGGGATCGCAGATTACTATGATCCCAGCCATTTAACTTTTTAAAATGCTGCTGTGAATAGTGACTGCAGCATCAAAGCTGTTGAAAGTGGGGGGTGACACCCTACAACTGCCCATCGCCCCCTACGACAGCCCATTGCGGGGTGCCGATGTTGTCATGGCAGCCTGGAGGCCTATTGAAGGCCACAGGTCTGCCAGCTCTGTGCTCCTATTAAACCCTGCCAATGGCAGGGCTTCATAGGAGACGGTAAAAATCACGATATACTGCATTACATAAGTATTGTGCACTACATGTAACTGTGCGACTGGCACACTTATAGAAGCCTTATATGTGTGCAATGACAATACTAATCAGCCTCTTTCCCCTTGTAAATGGTAGGTGTGAGAGTTTCTGTTCCTCAGTATTTTGCACCTGTGCAATCTTCCTCTATGTAGCATTGTGGCTTGTCTGCATCCTGTTGGGAACTGGTTTTTGATCCTGCCCTTCTGTGATTTTAAATATAGTTATTTTTTTCAGTGATTTGTTTGTAATATGAGTACAGGGACTTACAAGACGATGAGGAGCCTCGCGGGTTGCGAGCTTGCGTATTTTGGCCAAATTATCAACTAATACCACATGTTTATCATGGATATTTTTTCAGGATGCAGCCAGGCCTTCTAATGTTGGAGGAGAATAATGTGTCAGTATTTAGTGTGGTACACTTAGATGGTACTGGACAGCCTGCCTGATCTAATAGTATGGGCGAAATGAATAAGCTGTAAGCGAGCATGGTGAACACGTAACGATGTGACTGGCAACATTATAGAAGCCTTATCTGTGTGCAATGATAGCTGGTTCAAGTTCCCTAAGGGAACTAATGAAAAATAATGAAATAAAGTTTTTCTTATGTATATAGAAAACAAAAATGTAAAAGTGTGAAAAAACATCCTTTTCCCATTTTCCCTAACTATTATAATATAACATCATTTAACCAAAAATTTGATCAAAAATTAATATGTACCCCAAAATCATATCAATAAAAACTACAGCTTGCCCCCCGCAAAAAAACAAGCCATCAAACCATTCAATCGACAGAAAAATAAAAAAGTTATGGCTCTAAAATTATGGTGACACAAAAGAAATGTTTCTATTTTGTAAAAGTACTAAAACAAAAAAATAACTATATAAATTTGGTATCGCCATAAACGTATTGACCCACAGAATAAAGTAAACAAGTCATTTTTACCACGGGATGAATGTTATAAAAACAAAAAAAAAAACAATGGGGAAATTGATGGTTTTTTTCCATTCCTCTTTACAAAATAATTTTTCAAAGATTCCCAGTATATTATATAATATATTAAATGTGAACAGTAAAAACTAGAACTCGGCCCGCAAAAATAAAAATAAAAAAGTCCTCATACGGCTATGTCAATGGAAAAATAAAAAAAAGTTATGGCTTGGAAGGAGAGTAGGAAAAAATTAGCCTGGTCATCAAAGGGTTAAGGCAAATGTTTAGAATATTGTGAATTGGAAAATTAACTCTTTCTGTGTCCTCTAGAAACTAGGTATATATTCCAATAGAAAAAAAAAACATTTAGCTTTAACCTTCTGTTCACTAGGGTATGTGCACACACAAAATCAAAAACGTCTGAAAAAATTGAGCTGTTTTCAAGGGAAAACAGCTCCTGATTTTCAGATGTTTTTTAAGCCACTCGCGATTTTCTTGGCGTTTTTGGAGCTGTTTTTCTATAGAGTCAATTAAAAATGGCTCCAAAAACGTCCCAAGAAGTAACATGCACTTCTTTTTCGCGTGCGTCTTTTTACGTGCCATTTTTGGAAAACGAGGCGTAAAAAAACCGCCCCGTCGGAACAGATCGCCGTATTTCCCATTGAAATCAATGGGCAGATGTTTGAAGGCGTTCTGCTTCCGTTTTTTCAGCCGTTTTTCGAGAAGTAAACGCCCTGAAATACGCCTGAAAACACTTTGTGTGAACATACCCTTAGCTGAAAGAGATTTTCCCACAAACACACTTCCATGGTATATCAACCAGATATCAGCAAGTGCCTAGCTGGCAGAAAAGTGGCTATAGATGTGTGAACTGCCAACTCCAATAAATTGATTTGGAAATACAGAAATAATCCCACTCATTACAATTTTTGTCTTATCTAGTGAATAGGAACTGTGGAAAAAAAATTAGATTTTTGGGAATATTCACATGCGGCAGATTTGTTGCAGAAAGTTCTGCACCTGTCTCATTCATCTGGATGGGGCTGGCAGAAATCCATGTGCTTGCCACCAAAAAATACCAAAACATTCACATGAATGGAACTGAATTTCTGCAACAAATCTGCAACACATAGTCTTGAGTCTATTTAGAAATGGAAGTCCTGGTGACTCGGAGTTATCATAAGGACACTGGCCTTTGAATCAAAAAGTAAGAAATTTGAAAGAAAGATTGTTTTTTTGCTATGTGGCATAAGAGGTAGGGCGGGTTCACACATAGCGGAATTTCACTTAAATTCCGCTGCGGACACTCCGCAGCGTTAATCCGCAGCGGAGCCGTTTCTCCATTGACTTTCACTTTAATTTAGCAGTGTTCGTTTACACGATGCGTACAATTCCGCTGCGGAGCATAGGCTGCGGAGCGGAATTTGGTGTCCGCAGCATGCTCTGTCTGTTGCGGAGCAGTGGCGGACTGGTTGCGGACTCATGGCGGAATTTCTCCATTGACTTCAATGGAGAGTCAAAATTCCGCAATGAAGTCCGCAGATCTTATGTGTGCTGCGGAGCGTATTGTTTTTACTACCATGACATTTCTTCATTCTGGCTGGACCTATGTATTTCTAGGTCTACAGCCAGACTGAGGAAGTCAATGGGGCTCCCGTAATGACGGGAGCGTTGCTAGGAGACGTCTGTAAATAGTCACTGTCCAGGGTGCTGAAAGAGTTACGCGATCGGCAGTAACTGTTTCTGCACCCGGGACAGTGACTACCGATCTCAATATACATGTATCTGTAAAAAAAAATATAAGTTCATACTTACCGAGAACTCCCTGCGTCTGTCTACAGTCCGGCCTCCCAGGATGACGTTTCAGTGTAAGTGACGGCTGCAGCCAATCACAGGCCAAGCACAGGCTGCAGCGGTCACATGGACTGGAGCGTCATCCAGGGAGGTCGGGCCGGATGCCGAAAGAGGGACGCGTCACCAAGACAACGGGCGGTAAGTATGAATTTCTTTGACTTTCACTAGGGAAAGTGCTGTCCCTTCTCTCTATCCTGCACTGAATAGGGAGAAGAGAAGCACTTTTCCTGCAGTCCGCAGCGGCCAGTCCGCATCAATTTTCTGCACATTTTGTGCAGATCCGCTGCAGAATCTGCAACGCAGATTCTGTGCGGCATTGATGCGGACAGTTGCGGAGGAATTCCGCCATGTGTGGTCATGCCCGTAGGAGAGCAAAAGTGCAGAAACTGTTGTCTTAGGGACATATATGGATAGTTATAAGTTGTCTATAACTTCAAATACTCAGAACTGCCCATCAACAAGATGCTGAAAAAAAATCAAAAATAAATTGAAAACACAATAAAGGGGCTTTAACAAGTATTTCTCCTGTGAAAACCCTCTTATAATCAATGGCTTCTGTATTACCTAGTATATTTATTAAGAAAAAGATGCGGTTGTATATGCTGAGCAAAAAAGTGCTGCTTCTTTACTGTAATCTATTCTACCCGTTTTCATTTAGCGGGGGGATAAATTGTTGTACATGTAGAACAGAAAGATTAATGGACTTGTCATAGTTGGCAGCTGTATGTAGACACGTTCATTGCCATCAATTAAAAGTAAAAATAAAATATTAAATTGTTTGATATTTGTCTTATAAAAAATAAAAATGGAATACAGGGATATTAAAGCAAAAAGCTTAGTCTAATTATACATCAATGTTTTTGCTTCAGGTTTTTTTTTGTATACAACTGATGCAAATCAATAAGACAATTGATGCATAAAAGTGCATTAATTTCCATCAGTTTTTTCAAACAGTATTTATGATTTAGCTGCATTTGTCTACCTAAACATGTTGGAAAAGATCCTTAATGAATTATATTATGAACGGAACCATATAGTGCCCCATATCGCGGGCCACTTAGTTCCAAGAGATATTATGTCTCACAGATCAGGTTTCCTCTAGGAGAACTAAATTCAGCTCTTCTTGGCGAGAAATCAATCTGATAAACCGCATTAAAAAAAAAAAAAAAACATTTTTTTATACCATATTTTGGTACAGTAACACCTTATTTGGGATCCATGTGATATACCGTAGATTCAAAATACATTAGGTGCATACAGAGGTGAAATATCTATGAGAGAGAACAGAGTGAATGTACTGCTATGCCCTTCCGACTCGTAGCTTAGAGATTTCTATATTTGGCTCTCTATTGACTCCAATGTGCAATTGTGGGGTCCCAGTGCCCACACCCCAACCACTGCTATCTTCTGACATATCGAAGTAGGCCCGAACATTCAATGTCTGGCGTTTCACAGTCAGACAGGCAAG
Source organism: Rhinoderma darwinii (assembly GCF_050947455.1). Classification (NCBI taxonomy): domain Eukaryota; kingdom Metazoa; phylum Chordata; class Amphibia; order Anura; family Rhinodermatidae; genus Rhinoderma; species Rhinoderma darwinii. The sequence continues at coordinate 155,553,049 of NC_134688.1, read as the reverse complement.
TCAACATTCACACAAGTATTTGCCTTTTTTATGACATTTTATTCTATTTTATATAATAGAAAAATAAATATCAGAAACAATACATTGACAGATCCTATCATTTCTATATACATAATTTTGCATTCGTTTAGTCAGGATCTGTCATGGTCATGAAGCTAAAAAAAAATTAAAGATCTAATGCAAACTATTGTAATATAATTGTATGTATATATAGCTATATATATATATATATATATATATATATATATCAGTTGCTCAGTCTGTTCAATTATTTTAATAAAAAAATACAGCAAAACCTCCTCAAAGAAAAAATATTATGAACACAGAACAACAGAGACTTTTTGTAGCATAACAATGCCAATTCCAGTTCATAAAAACGCATTGAGTTACATGTACATGCTACTTTCCTGAGATATTCATGCAACTGTCGCGGGGTAAATTTGCCAATAAGAAACGCACATAAGGCTCTGTTCACACAATATTTGAGCCCTATGTTTAGCCTATTAGCTGTAAAGAGCTACTGGCGTATACGCCAAACATATCTATAGGGCTCCATTCACCCGATGGATGTCAAAAAAGTGTCCTTTTGACGTCCGTCGGGCTGGTATACATCAGTATCTCTTCTTTTTGCTGCAAAGAAAAACATACACTGTTCAATACAGTAGCATACTGCGATAAATACGTCTGCATGCCTATACAATGGCAATATATGTCCACCCTTACTTTTGCATGAATTTGGCTAAGGACTCCGATTTCTCATGAAATTAATTCAATACAATACCGCAACATTGCAAACTACAATTCTCATCACAACCACTGGGTGGCCACACATAACAGATTTAGCATTGACATCTCATGACAGATTATAGCAAAATCATGTTGTTGTTTTTTTCAAAGCTGGTCATCTCACGCCACACATTTTAGGATCTATTGAGATAAGGGAAAAGCTAAGGAAGGGAACATCTGTATGCCAGAGCCTTCTGTCAAAGGTACACGTGGGGCTATACTCCCCATGTACATGTCTGCTGTAGGGCTTAAATACAGAGTGAACAGACCGGAACAAAAAATCTTATGACAGTTGCTGTTGAAGCTGTGGCATGTTAAACGTGTTAGATGAAATAGTCAGTGGTCGATACGTGGTCAGTGGCCCCAACCTTAGGATGTTGTTGATGTTTCTGAATTAAATGCACAGCTTATCTCACATTTTTGCTTTGTCCATTGTAGACTACTATGTTCCCCCTAGCATCTTTTTTTAAAATGAACTGTATCTTTTTTGGGACTGTTTACCAATCATTGCTCCATTGACTTTAATATGAAAAACCGGCAAAAAAAAATCATCTCTCCAGTAAAAGTGGATGTTCTATACATTTTTCTCATATATAATTAATTGGAGTATGGTTTGAAGAACCAATATAAAAAGATGTGAATTTGCCCCGATAACAAAAGTCACCTCAATTCTACCAGCTGGGATGAGAACAACTCTTTAAAAAAAAAGTCCCATAAAAAAGAAAGTGAACCTAGGGCCTTAGAAAACATAACAGAGCTGCAAGCTGTAAGGCAGCAAATGGAATACCTGTAGCGTCAGTCTACGGAGATGTAGGCACTCCATGTGGTGCAATATCAGTGTTATTCTCCATATACTTCCATACTAAGGCACCCACATATAAAAATCCAACAGGAAAAAACCTCTATATGGCTCTGGACAGAGGTACAGTAGTCACCATAGAAGTCTATCAGTGCCATAGTAAGGCTCCGTGCAGGTCATAGGTTGTACAGAGTGGTAATAAGCTCGCTCGTGCGCATAAGCCCTTTATGGGATCAAACAGGTTGGTTTCACACACACGCCATTTTGTTGCATTTTTTATGGCGTTTTTATATGCATCTATGGTAAAATATAAAAAGCACTCTATACACTGCATTTTTTGCTTGTGGCATTTTATGTGGCATTTTTGTAGCCAGAGGCATTTTTACCAAATTCGGCCTGCTCTGGCGGTGTCGGTGTCTCCGGGGTTTTTTTTTTTTTTTTTTATAGGCTTCTCTATAGACCTTCAAAAAAGCATGTACTAAATGACACTAAATGAAAAATGCCACCAAAATTGACACTAAAGATACCATAAAAATTGCATGTTACATTTGAATAACGCTGGCATTTTTAGAAGCATTTTTGTCATGCAGTTTAAAAATATTTATTTAGAAATATCTATGCATGAAGAAAGAACACATCAAAAGACATAAAAAAAAACGTATTTGAACACAATTTCATCTACATTAGTCTCCACATCATTTCTCATAGGTCTAAAACAACGGATATAAATTCTGATAAAATTGCTGCCTCTCCACTTCAATATTAAAGCGAAAAAAAATCCTTGGAATGACTGGAGTAGCCTCAGTGTTAGGGCTTATGAAATAGGGCATGCATATCATCATTTTGCACTTCATAGTACACCCGAGGACAATCTTTTAATTGCTATATGTTAAACACTTGAACACCCATTCGCACATGAATTTTTATGTTATGTTAAAACACATTAGCAATCCATTTAAGTCTCTGATATTCAATTAGTGGATCACATCTGGTATGAAACCGCTAGAGTCTGCAACCATTATGATTTGGGAAACCTTGAACAACTTGTAAAACAAGAGATTATCCATAAAATCACAACAAAATCTGCAAGATCTGGAAATTGGATCACTCGATGCAAGATGTTGTAAATGACTGACAAGACCATCTTTAATGGCATGGCTAAGGCTGGGTTCACACCGTGCATTTTTGTTGCATTTTAAGCATTCGTTTTAGTAGATAAACTATCATGTCTCTCAATGGGAGTTTGTCAAGCGAAACCAAAAAGGCATGCTAAAAACGCAAAAAAAGCGCAGTGTGAACCCGGCTTAAGGCTTTATATAAATGACTTCTATCACAATCTACTGCACAAGCCTAAATGCGGCGCCAGCCCC